>NW_028114114.1:0-600000 GCF_964289735.1 Phaethon aethereus | reverse complement strand
CCGGGCGGTCACGTTGTGCTTGCTAGTGCATGCCGGGAGATGTAGTTTTTGCGACGCGGGTTCCCGGGCATTCGTGGTGGCGTGCCTCCTCGCCGCTCTCAGTGCTGCCGCCCTGTGACCAAAATTAGGTACTGCAGCTCGGCAGCCGCGCATGCGCAGTACAGCACCTCGTCGCTCAGAAGCTGCGCATGCGCGATGGGCGCATTGCCGCATCTCGGGAGGCACGCATGCGCGGTGGGGAACCTCGCCGCAGCTGGGAAGCCGCGCATGCGCGGCGGCGCCTAAGTGACCCACGCTGCCGGCCGCCGGTAACCGCGATGCCGTTCTGCGGTCCCTGCGCGCTCTTTGCTACTTCCCGGTAAGGTCGAGCCGTTGCCGCCCCATGTGCGCAACGTGAGCGGGTGCTCGCCCTGCAAAATGAGGCACGGCCGCCGGGTGCTCGCTGCTACTGCAGCCCGGCGTTCGCGCACCGCTCCTCGCCCCTGCGGCGCGCCGCCAGCGTCCGGCGCATGCGCGGCGCGCGGGAGCAGCATGGCGGCGCAGCGGGGTCCCGTTCCCGGCGGGGCGTGAAGGGCCGGGACCACCGGTGAGGCGAGTGAGCCCCTGGGGCGGGTGCGGGGCGTCTCCTGCGCACCGGCCGCCCGCGGGTGGCGGGGCGAGGAACTTCGAGCCGCCCGCTGCGACCGGCTGCCGGCCCGCTGGAGGCGAGTCGGGTCGGGGCAGCCCCGGGGAGTTACCGGGGCTCTGGGAGGAGGGAGGGAGGCGGACACCCCCCAGGCGCGGACGCCGGGCGCCTCCCAACTCGTCAGAGCCCCCCCGCTCGCTTCTCCTGGCCCCGCGCAGCTGCCCCCAGCTCCAGCCCCTCCCCTGAAGCCCGTCCCGTAGCCCCGGGCCGGCCCCGGGCCCTGTCGCGGAGGCGGCAAGCCGGGCCTCGCGTGCGCTGGGTTCTCCGTGAAAGCGGACGCCGTTGGCAGCGGTGCAGGGGCAGAGCGGCGTCTCCGGCGGCCCCCGCGGAAGGAGAGGCTTCGGCCAGGGGGGAACTACGGTAATAAGGGTCGCTGCTGCTTCTTTCCCTCTGCCAGGGGCCGCGCTGGGGGGGGATGCCGCTGACCGCACCCGCCTCGGGCTCGCGTGGGTTGTCTCTGCCCAGCCTCGCTCTCCTCGTGGCACGGCTGCAGAAAGGGACAGGCGGAGCGCTTGCCGGCCCTGGGCGGGAGCTGCCACGGCCAGAGCTGGAGAGGCCAGAGAACGGTAAAGAGGAAGAAGAAACCGAAGGCCGGCCGGCCGGCAGCTGCCTCCTGCTGCAGGGAAGGGCGAGCCAGCCCCTCCAGGTGAGGTAGGATCCCTCTTCGTAGTCCGCAGCAGGCCACACCATCGACATGCAGGGTCTGTACGCGTCACCAAAGGCGGCCGCGTAGCGCACGAGCGAGGCTACGTGTGTAGGGAGCCCCGTCTTGTACGAGCTGTAAGACACCCCGGTATTCTCTTAGGTGGAGGACAGCCAAGTGACAGGAGTTACAGAAGGCGAAGGGAGGAGAGGAGGAGGAGGAGGAAGAAGCGTCTGAACTGGCGAACTCTCCCAGCAGTGCAGGAAGTGAAAGCTGTGGTGAGTCCCAGGCCCTCGGGGCCCTGTTGCCCCTATTCTGCATCCCGGGCCCTCACTGCCTCTCCCCTGGCCCCCTCCTCTTTCCCACGCTGATGTGGTTCCCCCCCTCCACCCCCCGCCCATACCTCCTTTCTCCATCTCACTCTGACCAGCTCCCCGTCCTCATCTTTTAGGTCCTCTCTCTCCCTGCTCTGTAGCTTGTGGCTATTTTTCTTTCCTCTGCCTCTCTCAGTCTGGCTCCCTGTCCCTGCTTTTCCATTCCTCCCTCTGCAATGTAGCGTGTTGCTACTCTTTTCTTTCACAGTCTCTCTCTGTCCGGCTCCCAGCCACCGTTTTTGCCTTCCTTCCACTCTGTTCTCTAGTCTCTGGCTGATGTTCAAGGTCTTCCTTCTCGGCCCTGTAGCACAGCACAAGTCTCTTTCTTCCTCTGTCTCCCGCTATCCTGCTCCCTGTCCCTGTTTTGCAATTTTGTCCTTGTCAGCCCTGAGCCACGCTGCAGTTTCATTTCTTTTGCCGTCTTGCCCTGTCCGGCTCCCTGCCAGGATCTTTTAATTCTTCTCTCTCTCCCTCTTGAAGCCCATCGCTCTTTTACTCTTTCTCCCTGTCTCCCTGTCCGTCTCCCCCTCTCCGTCTTTACTTACTCTTTTAAGTAAAATCACTGGCTGAGACCTTAAACATGTCACTTCTTGCCCGACAAGATCAAACAGACCGTGAGCAAGCTTGTTAGGCTTCCCGTGTAAACTCACGGATAACACAAAGCAAGCTCCTTAGGCTTCCCGTGGAAATCACTGCTACCAGGTTAAATTGACCTCCTTGTGCCGTCCTGAGGCCGAAAGACCGAGGAGCTAATTCGATGACTAGATATGGACAAAGGAAGCCCCAGGTTCAACTGGCAGACTGCGTGAGGAAGACTGTGGACGACCACCTGAGGGTGAAAAGACCCTAACCCTAATTTTACTGCGCATGCTTGGACTATGTCAACGAATTCCGGGGACTCCTCACCATATGACTGCCCTTCTTGGGGGATCTGATGACACGTATGACTTTTCTGCATATGAACTGATGTGCTTTACTAACCCGTCGGAGCACTCGTGGTGGAGCGATCCCCAGCGCTGCCGTAAGGAATGCCCGCCTTCTAAAGCTTCAAACTAAGTGTTAGAGGGTTTTCTGGCCGACTTTTCAGTATCCCTTTGTATTTGATTGTTTCTGGTATTCCCTTAGTGGCTTCACTTGTTAGATTTTCTATCTACGTCTCCGTTTTAGTTCGCCATCCCTGCCTCTTAATATTTTTCCTTTTGCCGTAATCACCATTGCTTTTAAAATTTTCTGCCGCCTTTTCTCTCATTCGCGGTCCTTATTTGCCTACCCTTATTTTTTAACTGACTTCTTCCCTTCCCTTAGTGCCCTCTGAAACAAGGATCTAAAAGAATTAGAAGGTTTTAGCATGTGTAACTAATCAACTGTCAGTTTTACAAATTTCTGAAGAGATGTACTTTCTGGAAGGTTATTGATTTCGTGATTAGTTTAACTTTAGTATAGAGTTCTTTAGCCTAGCAACCGTGGCATTATGTTTAACGGCCTATTCTCATAGTCCTTAGGCTGTATTTGCCTCAGTGCCAACACTGTACCTATATGTAAACAGTTCATCAGGAGGAAAGCAGCCCTGATGAAAATTAAAACACAAGTAGAAACGGAGAAGACAGGTGGAGAGAACCAAGAGGAGAAGAGTTAAGAGCAAGGACTGAGAAATTGATGAGTGCAGAGGAGATACCTTCACCTTGAGCACAGAAACGTCCTAGCAGGAGTGCTCAAACACGGATGATAAGAAGGAACCGCTTGGCTGAAGAACAGAAGGGGAAAACATCCAAGGAGAAGGAACTATCCTCAGGAGACCTGTGACCATAAAAGGGAAAAAGGAGGGGGCTAACTCCCCAAACAGCTGGAGCGAGGCTGCTGAGGGGGTCCTGGTGCCAGGCAGTGCCGCTGGGTGAGAGCCGATCTCTCCCTGGAGCTGCCAGGTGCTGGCAGAGCCGTGCCTGCAGGCACTGTGGCCGTTGCCGGGCCAGCGCCGCGACATCACAGCTGCCATTCCAAGCCCGGGGGGGGCTGGGGGGCGGGGCTGGGGGAGGGGCTCCTGTCTCTCTCGGCCTGGGGAGCCCGGGCCTGGGCACAGCACTGCGGGCATGGCCTCAGCAGCGCTGAGCAGAGGGCAAGGCTCCCCTCCCTCCAGCTGCTGGCAAGGCTTTGCCCAGCGCAGCCCAGGGCACCGCCGCCCGCCGCCTTTGGCCAAGGGCACGGTGCTGGCTGCTGCTCAGCTTGGTGTCCAGCAGGACCCACGGGCCTGTTGCGTTAAGAGGCAGAGCAATTTGGCAGAAACAAAACCCCCTTGCTTTCCAGTCGATCCTCAGATGTCAGAGGGACTGGGAGCGGCTGAGCTTAGGTTCTGAGTGATGCCCAAAGTCAGTGTTAGTAGTCCGGTCGCGCCCAACACCTTTGTTGGACTATCACGGGTCCGGATGCACTACTAACATCACACTACCTGCTCAGCCGGACACCTCCTGAACGAACACGGCCGCACTCAGAGGTACGGTCGCGTTCAGGGACCACACACGGCTGAGTCAATCAATAGTGCGATTTATTGAACACACGGCTGAGTCAATCAATAGTGCGATTTATTGAAGCAACAGATATACAGGTTCTTTGGATTGCCGGTGATAAATTCACTACCTATAAAGCACATGCAAATGCTAAAACTATGAGGGACACTACTTGGCTATAAACGCCTTAAAAGATGTAAAGTGACTCTATATAGAGATTTCTAAGTTTCCCGGGGAGGCACTTGGTATGACCAAGGGTTCGAATCTTACCCAACGGCATCCCGATGGGGGGGAAGAGAGGCTCAGCCCATCGACTGATCCCAGAAGTTAGAGTGATACACACTGCTGCTGGCGTCTGCTCCAGCTGGTGACAAGGATATGGGCACTTCTTGTGCAAAGTCTCCCGTTGGTCCAGGTCCTACCCATGCGTGAGGCACTGGGAGGCACCAGCCTTGCCATTCTGCCCCTTCCTCTGGGGTCACTGTCAGTCCTCCGTGCCCTGGGACCCACTTGACCCTGCTCTTTCTTCACGGGTCCCCAATTCCATTCCTTATCGTGGCCATGGCTTCTAGCTGTGAAAGGCTCAAAGAAATACCCCTTCCTTCGGGGGGAAGGCCGAAAAAAATCAAACATTTATAGGCAAGATTAATACATATTCATCAAGTGTCCATACAATGATTGGTTAAGTATTCCTCGCCTACCATGTAAATGACCACGCATGCTCACTATAATTTCTTGGGATTTTACTTCCTTAATCTTTTGAGTCAGAGGGTTTCTTGAGTGGGTGGTCTCTGAGTCAGTGGTCGCGATCTCCCTCTGCCGGAATTCCCTTTCCTACAAAGTTCACTTAAGCTTGGCAACACTCAATAGATCTTCACGGGCTGTCGGTCCATCATGCAATCATTCACCCCACAGTCCTTTGTTGTAAGACAAGACTATAGAATGAATAATTACCCACCCACCGGACCGTAGAACTGACCAAGGTGTTCCTTCTTTCTGACTACTTGTTATTAGAACAAAACATAATACCATGATCACGATGTTACACTTAACTCCTTGATAATTAAATCAAGATGGGAAGGGTTAGGTGGGTTCTCGAGCAGCATTGCTGGTGCATAATTTAGTTACAACTTTCTACAAATTCACAAACCTGTTTTCTAACCCTATTTCATTTTAATTCCCTACCACCTTGGTTACATTTCCCCCCTTTGGAAGTTTTGAAATAATTTCTTTTCAATACTTCCATTACAAATTAATTTCCTTATTAACATTCAATCACTTTATTGTATGATGGTAGGAGCATTATTAGTTAGTCCATTTAAATTTTGGTGGTTTGTAGTCAATGCAAGTGTAATTCTGCTATCAATGGTAGCTCTTTTTGTAAATTCCTTTTTCAAACAATGATAAATGAATAATATTCCCAAAGATATTATTAATAATAATAACAACACAGTACCAATTAAGGACTTCACCCAAGAACTCAAGTTTCATCCCAATCCACTGAAAATTTTACCAAACCAATTTTCTTGCATGTCTTGTTGCATTTCCTGAGTATCCTTTTTTATTTTTCTCAATAAGTCCAAATCATATTCAACATCCTGAGTAACATTTGGGATATGTATGCAACAATGATCTATCCTATCCCTCAGGTATCCACAAACTCCATGTTCTTTTAGTAAGAGCATATCTAGAGCCATCCTATTTTGTAGGGTCATCTTCGAAGTGGCTTGTAACTGTAAATTTAGTTGTTTAAATCCTTTCCTTGTTATTTTGGCTAATCTTTTCACTTGACCTGTCAACTTATAGAACCAATCCCTATTCCTGTAAGTTGCCAAGGGAGTCAATAAGGATTCTGAGGCTCATCGAATTTTCACTCCTGTCGAGGGTTCATTCCAATCATCATCATCAATTTGTGATCTTTTTGTCCATATTAACTTCAAATTTTCAGAATCTCCCCTAAAGGGAGCTTTCTTTCAGATTGGACATAATGTTGGCATTCCTAAAGTAATTTTACTTTCCCGTCCGTCGGTAAATGGGTGGTCCAAGTTCCATCACTCATTGCCCAAACTAAATGTCCCGGGCTCTGAACTATAGACCTTCTACAACTAAATATTGATCCCCTTCTAATTTTATATACACTAGTCAAATTTAAATTGTTCTTGAGTCCTCTGCACCAACACCCATATTTCAATGCAGCTGCTAAGGGAGGAACTTCTTGGACTGCTCTATCAACTGTACTGCAATTATATATCTTTTTACAATTCCACCAGGGTACTATGTCTTCCTTTTCTCTGGATGTGGTTCTCCTGTGATTAACTGATGGGAAAACTGTAAAGACTGTTCCGTCCCAGGCAAAACACCATGAAGTATTAGCCATATATTGAAATTGAGATAAAATAGTCATAGACCATACCGAATCCCATGCAACCTCTGCCTCTCGCTTAGTTTGATTTTCACAATTACGGACTACACGTCCAGCTTCCTCGGGATCATGTACAGGAGGCCTCTACTTATTTCTTTGCATAATTGTTCATCCCTTGTGCTTACTGCGCTCAAATTTGTTGTTAAGATTCCCCATGGAATTGATTCACCTACTGCTCTTGGAATTGGGTTATTTGGGTTACATTTTGTAAATTTGCAAATTCTTTTATCAATCCTACCATTAAATTTTCTTCTGGAGTTCTCCTTGGAATGTATATTAGCTGCTCTGCTTCATTCTCCCTTCTAATTGATCTATTATCATCTCAAACAATGCTCCCAACATCATCAGTTTCCAAATCAAAACCCATTTTTTCATATTTTCCAATGATAATTTCTTAAACATGTTTTAAAGTCAACTTTGCAGTCTCTGAATCTCTATTGATGACCTTCCATGATGGGGCTTTTTTCACTCAGGTGTAGTGTATCCCCGGTTCCACTCCTCCAACCTTGATTGCAGTATGAGTTGTTAACAGTACCTGGAATGGTCCCCTCCACTTTTCCTGCAGTGGTTCAGAGTTCCAAGTTTAAAGATCACCTCGCTGATACTGATGTACAGGTGTATCCGAGGCAAGTGACCTAGTCAGCACCATGTATCTCCGAAGTGTTCCAAGAACTTTTCCTAAAGAAATTAGATACACTTTCAAATCAGTTTCCCCAGCTACATTCATATCCCCTGGGATTAAAGGAGTCTGCTACGGTTTACCATACAGAACTTCATATGGACTTATACCGTCTCTTGATCTTGGTTGGATCCTGATTCTCAAGAGAGCTAGTGGTAAAGCCTGTGGCCACTTCAAAGATGTTTCCTGACAAATTTTACTTCTTTGTCTTTTCAACATTTGATTCAATCTCTCAATTTTTCCACTCAATTGTGGCCTCCAAGGGGTATATAAGTCCCATTTTATACCCCAAATTTTACTGATCTGTTGAACTACATCTGCCACAAAGTGTGGTCCCCTATCAGAAGACATTCCCAATTACACTCCAAATCTTGGTATTATTTCCTTCAGCAACACTTTAACTACCTCTCTAGCTTTGGTGGTGCAGCAAGGGAAGGCCTCCGGCAATCCAGAAAATGTATCAATTAGTACTAATAAGTAGCTGTATCCATTCTGACTGGGTAACTCAGAGAAATCCATTTGCCAGTAATCTCCTGAAGAATTGCCTTGTTTTATCATTCCTAGAGGTGGCCTCTTTTGGTTCATGGGGTTATTTTTAAGGCAGACTGGACATTTAGCTATTATTGATTTAACTATTCCTGTCATTCCTACACATACTACAGATGTTTTTAAACTTGAAACCATAGCATCTACTCCCCAATGTGTTTGTTCATGTTTTTCCTTTGTGAGTTCTGTCATAATTTGCGGGGTTACTATCACCTGTTTTTCTGATGTCACCCACCATCCCTCTGCATTTTGTGATGCTTCTAATTGTTTTGCTAATTGCTCATCCAATTTTTTTGTACTTCGGTTTCAAATCTAACAATTTTGTTTGTTTTACTGGTACTAGTGCAAGGATACCCCGTTCTGCAGCCTCTTTTGCAGCTTTGTCTGCCAATCGATTACCTATATTTACAGCCGTCTGACCAAATTGAGGAGCTTTACAATGCATTACCGCCACTTCTTTCGGTCTCTGCACATCTTTCAGGAGTTGGAGAATTTCTTCTTTATACTTTATTGATGTTCCTTGGGCTGACAGCAATCCTCTTTCTTTCCAGAGGGCTCCATGTGCATGGATTACACCAAATGCACATTTAGAATAAGTCCAAATATTTATCTTTTTTTCCTTCTGCTATTTGTACAGCCTGCCTCAATGCCACCAATTCTGCTTTCTGGGCTGAGGTACTTACAGGTAGCGTCCTTGATTCCAATACCTCAGAGGTGGTGACGATAGCATATCCAGCCATTCGTTTTCCTTCTTACACAAAGCTGCTTCCATCTGTGTATAACTCCAGATCAGGGTTTTCCAGAGATTCATCTCTCAGGTCTGGTCTACTGGAAAAAACTTGTTCAATAGTTAACAAACAGTCATGCTCTAAATTTCCTGAGGGATTCTCTGTTGACAAAAATATTGCTGGATTCACAATTGGTGTGGTTTTCAATTCCACATCATCTTGTTCCAATAGGACAACCTGATACTTCAGCATTCTGCTGGGGGATAGCCACTGACCCTCCTTGTGCTCTAGAACAGTTATTACCATATGCGGTACGTACACCACCATCTTTTGGCCCATAGTCAATTTTCGAGCTTCTTGGATCAGCAATATCGTTGCCGCTACAGCACGTAAACATCCTGGCCATCCTTTACTCACTTTGTCAAGTTGTTTAGAGAAGCACCCCACTGGTTGTTTCCAGGATGCCAGCTGTTGTGTCAACACTCCAAGGGCCAGATGTTGCCTTTCATGTGCAAACAACTCAAAAGGTTTGGTCACATCAGGTAATCTCAGAGCAGGTGCCATCATTAATGCCTTTTTCAGTTCTTTGAGTGATTTCTGACATTGAGGTGTCCAAGTCAGATACTGATCCTTGGATTCCTTTAAAGCCTCATACGGTGGCTTTACATACATTCCATAATCCAAAATCCAAAGTCAGCACCACCCAATCATTCCCAGAAAAGCTCGCAATTCCTTCAGGCTACTAGGTTCAGGCATTTGACAAATAGCTTCTTTTCTTTCATTTCTCAATTGTCTCCGTCCTTGGGATATTTCAAATCTCAAATTAATTACTGTTTCTTTTCCTATTTGGGCCTTATTTCTGGAGACTCTATATCCTCCTTGGCCTAGGAAATTTAGTAAACTGATAGCAGAACACTTCCCTTTTGGTCCTGTCTCTTCCATATCTTTAATTCCTTGGCCAATTGATTCCCAAATATCGTAGGGCTATTTTTGAATCCTTGTGGAAGTACAGTCCATGTCAATTGGGTCTTTCGTCCTGTGGCCGGACTTTCCCACTCAAAAGCAAATATGTTTTGGCTGCCTATATCTAGAGGTATGCAGAAGAAGGCATCCTTTAAATCTAGTACAGTAAACCATTTATGTTCCTCTTTCAAAGAAGTCAGTAAAATATATGGATTAGCCACTACTGGGTGTATATCTTGGACTATCTGATTTATAACTCTTAAATCCTGAACCAATCGGTATTCCTTGCCTCCGGATTTCCTTACTGGTAATATGGGAGTGTTATATTCTGATTCACACTCTACCAATAGTCCATATTCTAAAAATTTTGTAATCAACCCCTCTAATCCCTTTCGAGCCTCCCACTTAATAGGATATTGTTTTTGTCTTACCGGTTTGGCTCCAGGTTTTAAAATCACCTTTACCAGCTCTGCCAATTTAGATCGTCCCAGAATTCCACTTGCCCAGACCAAAGGAATAACTGCATTTTCCACTTACTTCTGGAATCTGTTCTTCCCTGTAGGAATCCTGTAACATAAACACTCTTGCCTCTATGGCTTTTGATTCTGGTATTAACAATTTCATCTCTCTGTCTTTTGAAAGTTATTTGTGCGTCTAATTTACTCAATAGATCTCGTCCCAACAAAGACAGTGGACATTCAGGCATATACAGAAACTGGTGAGTTACCCATTGCTTTCCCAATTTAAACTTTAATGCCTCTAAAAATGGCCAATTTTCCTTCCGCCCTGTCGCACCAACAACATCTACTGATTTGTGACTAAATTTCCCTTTACATGTATTCAATACTGAGTAAGTAGCTCCAGAAACTCTATTTCTTCATTCCCTAGCTTCAATGTAACCAGACGTTCAGCTAGGGTTGATTCCCCCAGTCCCCTTCATAGTTCTTCATCCAGAGTCATTAATTTAATTGCCTGGAGAGCCGGATCTAATTCTCCTGCCTTAGGACATTCTCTTTTCCAGTGCCCATGCTCCTTGCAAACAGCACATTGATCTTCTGCTAATTGGGGCTTATTTTCCTTCTCTCTCTGATATTCATTCCTCGTCCTCTCCCTCTGCCTATCCTGTTATTCCCTGCCAAAACTGCTAGTAGCTTTCCACCCCTTCGGGCTTGCCTCACCTATTTTTCTTTTTCTCTATTGTTATATACAGCCCAAGCAATTTCAAGCATTTTACCTTAGCCACCCTTTCGGGATCCTCCCAATAGGTACCTGCAGTCTCTTTCCATGATCTTTAATCAGTAACTGAAAAAGGAACTTTCACCACTGGACCATCATTCCCCACCGCTTCTCAGAGAGGGGCTTGGAGGGAAGTTAGCCTTACTTCCCCCCCTCCTTCTCCCTGAAATTGGGCTAAATCTCACTGCTTCCCCTTCTTTGGGAGAAGTAGGAGGACTATCATCCTCCGAATTTTGGATCTCTCTTCCCCTTTCCCACCTTCGGTGAGGAGCAACCATTAATTCAATATCTTCCTCCTCAGTTCCATTTTTCCCAACAATTTTCTTTAGTATTATAAGTAGAACAACCCCTTTTCGAGTTCTCATCACGTTTTCCCTTTTTCACAGTCTTTACCATGGGATCATACAGATGTATTCCCCACTGTCTCTGCCATTCTAGATGATTTTGTAGTGTAAAGAACAAATCAACATAAGCCATTTCTTCCCATTTACCCTCCTTTTTACAAAACAACATTAATTGCAAGATGGTGTTAGATTGCAATGTCCCATTTTCTGGCCATTTCTCTCCACTGTCCAACCTATACATTGGCCACCAATGATTGCAATATTTAATTAATTGCTTCCGAGTCAGAGGATCACCTCCCAGATTTTTCCAATGCCTCAAAATACATCCCAAAGGTGGTTTTTTGTGGGATAGATCTTTTACTCGGAAATGTTCCCATCTTCCCAAGACTAGTGGGTGTGATTGTGCACTATCACAGGCACTAGTCAGAGGGACCCCTACTCTCCTTGAGGGTCCCTCCGGATCTTCTAGCCCCCTGCTAGAAATCCCCCAACCTCCTTACCTGGGCCCCTAGCCCAACCTTGCGAGGCTTTCACCGCGACTTATAGGCAGGCATTCCTTGTGAGGGTCTCGTACCCTCACCCTTTCCAGAGGTACCTTTCAGCCCTACTCTGCATAGCTTTCGCCGCGCCTTACAAGCGAGCTAGTGTGACTCGAACCCACGTTACTTCAATCCTTTAAAGAATGCCTTATTACCTTTCCAGGGGACTTGCTCAGAATTCTTCGGTCAAGGATCAGAGGTTCTCCCCGAGAACCCCTTGGTGCCGGCTGGAAGTCCTGTGATCCCGCGGATTTGTTGAGATTCACAAGCAGTGTCCCATCTGGGTCGCCAAAACTGTCACCGAAATCGGGAATAAACCTCGTAACACCAATGTAGTGTTAAAAGGCAGGCATTCTTTATTCACGGCGCCGGGAACACGAGGGATAGCTCCTCCTAAATCGTGTTCGTCGATCAGTTCAAAAATCAAACATTTATAGGCAAGATTAATACATATTCATCAAGTGTCCATACAATGATTGGTTAAGTATTCCTCGCCTACCATGTAAATGACCACGCATGCTCACTATAATTTCTTGGGATTTTGCTTCCTTAATCTTTTGAGTCGGAGGGTTTCTTGAGTGGGTGGTCTCTGAGCAGTGGTTGCGACCTCCCCCTGCCGGAATTACCTTTCCTACAAAGTTCACTTAAGCTTGGCAACACTCAATAGATCTTCACGGGCTGTCGGTCCAACATGCAATCATTCACCCCACAGTCCTTTGTTGTAAGACAAGACTATAGAATGAATAATTACCCACCCACCGGACCGTAGAACTGACCAAGGTGTTCCTTCTTTCTGACTACTTGTTATTAGAACAAAACATAATACCATGATCACGATGTTACACTTAACTCCTTGATAATTAAATCAAGATGGGAAGGGTTAGGTGGGTTCTCGAGCAGCATTGCTGGTGCATAATGTTCTTTAGTTACAACTTTCTACAAATTCACAAACCTGTTTTCTAACCCTATTTTATTTTAATTCCCTACCACCTTGGTTACACTACCAGCTGGTTTCCAAGGCTGGGCCTGGCAGAGGAGGGAGGAGAGTTGCGGTCGGCCCTTTTTCGCTCATCAGGCTGGAGGATGACACCCTTAGCTGAACCAAGGCAGCAGACGCGGCAAGAGGGATGATACTGGAACAACTTAGTCTGTCTAAGCTCAAGATCGGCAAGCAAGACTAAAGCAAGCCCTGCCTCCGGTGACTTGACTTCCCAGCCCACCATGGGATGGAAGGGGACGCTCTTGCTGAGGATCTCCCATGGACAGATGTTGCCACCACCGGCATATACAGCTCCTCCAAGAGTCACTCCGGGTGCCTCAGTGGAAGGCGGAGGCAGCCCCAGGCCTGAAAGACCAGCTGTAGTGAGCTCTGGTGCCCTTGAGCGCTGCTGCCCATGGCATTCCCCCCAAAAGCCCCCTGAAGAGGCAAAAATGGTCGCTACAGCCAAGGCTGACAGGGGGTTCTACAGCCCTGATCAGCACTCCCTCTTTTGCAAGGACCAGAGTCAGGTGAGCATCACCGTTCTTGGCCTAGCCGATTATGATCCCTCCTGAGGTGGTGTCCTGGCCTCTCTCCTGCCCCGTGTGGTGCTTTAGGCTGTAAAGAGAATCAAAACAATGCCGCTCCCTGGGGTCATTTCGCCTTTGATGCCAAAATGCAGAGTGGAAGGAGGGATCGCGGAGCTCCCAGGCTCTCTGCTGCAGGGGTAGGACTTGAGAAACGTTGCCAAAACGGGTTCGCTTGCATTTGTTCCTTCTCTTCAGTTTGTGTGCGGGGGCGGGACATCCCATAGAAGGGTGTACTGCCCCGCCCCTCCTGGGGGCGGGACATCCCATAGAATGGTGTACTGCCCCACCCCTCCTGGGGGCGGGACATCCCATAGAAGGGCATACTGCCCCACCCCTCCTGGGGGCGGGACATCCCATAGAAGGGCATACTGCCCCGCCCCTCCTGGGGGTGGGACATCCCATAGAAGGGTGTACTGCCCCACCCCTCCTGGGGGCGGGACATCCCATAGAAGGGCATACTGCCCCGCCCCTCCACTGTGAGCTCGGGGCTGGCACGTGCAATTAAGGCTATGCCCACCCATCCCGGCCCTGGCAGATGCTCTCTGCTTCTGCACGGTGAGGGGAGGCAGCGGCTGCAACGGAGTCAGGGGGCTGCCGCCCCTCGCAGACGCAGGGAACGCAACCGTCGGTGACCTTTGGCAGCAGCATTTGCTGGCCGACGCCATGAGGCGGGGTGTTGCTGGCCGGGGACCCACGGCGCGCAGCCGCCCCTCGCCCCGCCAGGGCCCGGCGCAAGCCCCCGGCAGCCTTGCGCACAAGGAGGAGCAGAGGCGGGAGCTGGAAGCGCTGCGGGCTGAGCTGCAGCAAGAGCGGCTCCGCACCCAAGAGCTGCGCCGCTGCTTCGCTGCCGAAACCTGGGAGCTGAAGGCGGCTTTGGACAGGGAGCAGCAGCTCCTGGCAGAGCGGCTCCAATCCGAGTGGGAGCAGCGACGGGCTCTGGAGGTGCGGCGGCTGCAGGAGCTGAAGCAGCGGCAGCGGGTGGCAGAGACGCGCCAGCTGCTGCGCTGGAAGGAGGCTGAGCTCCACGAGGGACGGGAGCTGCTGCAGCGCGAGTGCACCGCCGCCATTCGCCTGGCACGGGACCTGCAGCGGCAGCTGGCCGAGGAGATGGTGAGGCCCAGCAGGGGCGGCAGGGAGGCCCGAAGCAAGCTCCAGGACCTCCTTGGCAAGCTACGCTGGGAGATGGATGGCTTCCAGCCCGCCCGCATCCGCCACCTCCAGAACCAGCTGCAGCTGGAGAGGAGACTCTTCATCAAATACATCCTGCAGCGGGTCGAGGGCGAGCTGCCCGCCTCCCCCAGCACGGCGCAGCCCGAAGGCCCTCTTGGGCACCAGGGCCATCAGGAGACGCAGAGCTCCTGCTCCTCTGGCAGAAACGGGCCCCAAGCCCTGGCAGCGCTACGGGAAAGACTGCCGGAAAGCCACCGCGCTGGGCAGCAAACAGCATGCAAGGCTGTGGCAGATGCTAAGCTCCGGGTGCCAGAGGGGGAAGGCTTGGTGCTGCTTGGAAGCACATGCAGCCGACTCCTGGAGCCAAACACCCGCCTGCAGCATCTTCTAGAAGACCTGGAGAGGCAACAGAGTGCCCTTGAGACGGAGAGCTGCCTCCTGAGAAAGGAAGGCTCTCCAGAAGCGTGCGAGGAGGCAGAGAGGCTGCAGCAGAAAAAAGCTCAGCTAGCTGCCCTCGCCTCCCGGCTGGAAGAAAGATCCAGGCAACTGCAGGCGACTGTCCATCACCTGGTCAATGCTGGAGTGCCGCTGCCCATCCAAAGCTCCACTGAGGATCTGTGCATGGCACCGTTGCCTCAGCAGAGAGATGGAGAAACGGGAGAGCCTGCCAGAGCTTTGCTGGCACAGGACAAGCAGGATGACTTCTCACAGAAGGGGGCTGAGGAGCTTCAGGCCCAAGGGGCTGCAGGTGATGAGGGCTCCTGTTACGTGAGCACCCACAGCCCAACTTGTGAGGAGTTGCAGGCGCAGCTCAGAGAGATGAGAAAGGAAAACGCTCGCCTGGCGGAAGAAAATGCTCGCCTCTGTGGGCAGATGGGTTTGACAGCACGGGTTCAAGCTGAAAATGCTGACCTGAAAGGGCAACTAGCACGAGTGGCAGAGGAGCGAGATTCTGCCATCCAAAGGAACGTCTGTCTTCAAACCCAGCTGGCAGAGGCCGAGCGCGAACTGAAAGCCATGAGAGAAATGGCAGAAAGGAGCCAACAGCTGGAGAAGGAACATGAGGAGGCACAGTTAGCGCTCCAGAGGAAAGAAGGGGACGGCAGGTGTTGGCAGAGGCCTCAGGCAGACGTACGCAGGGAACGCAAAGAAACCCTGCAGCTGTTTCGAGCGCAGCCGACGGAACTGAGTGATCAGAATCCAAAGCTAAACGAACAACGCCAGCAGCCACTGAAGGACCTTGAATGGCTGGAGAGAGAAAGATGCAACCGCATCGGTTGCAGGCCGTGCCAGGCTAACCGGGGAGCAAGCAAGGAGTCCATCCTCCTGGAGGCTATGAGAAAACAACCGGCAGAGCTTCGAGCATTCATAGCTCGATACAGCTACGATCCTTTCGGTGGTCCCAATGAGCGGCCTGAACTAGAGCTTCCTCTAGTTGCTGGACAATATGTTTACGTCTTTGGAGATGTGGATGAAGACGGTTGGTATGTGGGAGAGCTGACCGACGGCACAAGAGGATTTGTCCCCTCTAATCTTGTTGAAGAAGTTTCAGATGACGGGCAACCTGATGACACCGGAGTCTCTCCAGAGACAAGTGATTGGTAGCAGGACGCAGATGATGTCCGTCCTGTGTTCTTAGATCTTCTTCTTAAATCTTTTCTTAACGATCTCTCTGCGCAATCTCACTCTCTGTCCTGTGTGTATGTGAATTGAAAGGACTCTGTGGCAGCTACTGGGGGGCTGGCGTGGCTGGACTGGGTGCCAGCTGCTGGAGTCAACCAGGGGCTGTGGGCACCCCTGGCTCGTGGTGCCAGCCACCGGCGTGGGCCCCAGTGCAGCTAGTGGAGTGAGTGGGGGGTCTGAGTGCAGCTGCTGGGGCGAGTGGGTGTCCCGGCCACCAGGCACTGGGGCGGGAACAGTCCTGAAAAGCACCTACTGGGGGGACCAGCATGAGTGAGGCGAGTGAGAGGCTCTGTGGGTGCCTGTGTCCTCCCCAAACGTGGTGTGCACGGGTGTGCGTGTGCCTTCACCAGCAAATGTCAAACTGGACCAGCGGCTGACTAGGGGGGCCCGGGCTGTGGTGTCAGGCGCGCAGAGGGTGCGCGCTGCACCCAGGGAGATGGGCGAGTGTGGGGTGCCTGCGGGACAGGCAAAACGTGTGAGTGCTGCATGTTTGCAGGGAGCACCAAGATGGACCAGTCAGTGAGTAGGGGACCCGTGGGGTGGGTCACGGGGCTGGGATCTGGGCAGGGCTACCAAATCCATGAACGGGCGTGTGCTTGTGGACATAGAGAGTGTCATGTGTGCGCCTGCGCTACTGACCTCGTGTCTCTGCCAGCCCAAGAGGAGGAGGGGATGCGGCTGTCCCGGTTTGTGTTTTATGTGAGTCCTGCCTGTGGGTGCTCTTGACGGCAGCGCCTCATCTCTGTCAGTCTGTGTGACTGGCTGTGTCAGTGTCCGCTGCGAGTCCGTGTGTGTGTGTGTGTGCATCTCGGGGGTGGATGCTCAGCTTTGCCGCAAGTTACACCTGCAAGCGGAAAAGCGGCAGCTGCGTCCCTCAGCCTGGGCAAAGACTCCAGATCCCCAGGCAACGGGCTGGGCTCCAGCAGCCAGGCAGGACTGTACTGGGTGGCACTGGCCAGTACTGGGCTCCGGCTGCATGGCAGGAGGGGTCCTGGGCCGGAGTGGCTGGAAGTGGTGACCAGTCTTGACATGCCTTAACACTGTGTCTCTGTGGGGTGCGTGGGGAGAGTGAATCCCGCTTCATCCCGAGGGCTTCCAGCTGGGGATGAGATGTCCGCATTGCTTCAGCTGAATGCCTGCCTGGCACAGGGTCCAAGCAAGAGCTCCCTGTCACCGCCTGTGTGTCCTTCTTGTTATGGGTCAGGAATACCAGTGTCCAGAGGGCAACATTAGTACCTCTCACGGGACATCCATGCTCTGGCAGCACAAACCATGCTTTTGGCATCGGCCTCTTTTGGGAGGGGCAACTGGTGATTACTGCAGGCAGCTAAAAAGCCCGTTCCCCAAGGGTGACTCTGCTGCCTTTCAGGAGCTGTCAGCCCTGGAGCCCTTGGGACGTGTCCAGGGAGCCCAGAAGGGGCAGAGAAAGTGGTGCCTTGGGCTGGACCTCTGCTGCTGGGCTGGGCCGGGCTCCTGGGACGGACGGAGCTCATAGCAAGCGGGCAGCGCTTGTGAGAGACAGCTCTGCCCAGGAGCAGCTCCCCTGCCAAGTGCAGCAGGGCTGAGGGCACTGCCTGCAGGCAGCGAGGGGAGAGAGGAGTGAGGCAGGGAGAGCTTAGTGGGAGGACAGCTGAGCTTGTCACCGAAATCGGGAATAAACCTCCACCAATGTAGTGTTAAATTTTCAGCGCTGGGAACACGGGGGATGGTTCCTCCTAAATCGTGTTTGCTCGATCAGTTCAAAAGTCAAACATTTATAGGTCTATGATTACAAGATTAATACATATTCATCAAGTGTCTGGCAGCTAGAGAATCCTCTCCAGTCACAGAAGTCATCAGGGATCATAGACACAAGCCGCCAGGACAGCTGAAGTGGCAATGCGGTCAGAGAGACTGTTTCCCCTTGGCTAGAGAGTCCCCTCTGATGCCAGAGCTCCTCCCGGATCTTTGAGACATACTTCTGGGACAGCTAGAGTGGCGTCCCGGTCCTAGACATGGTACTCCCGCAGTTAGAGAGTCACCTCCAATCGCAACGTTCTCCCGGACCATGGAGACATACCTGGGGAATGGCTAGAGTGGCATCCCAACCACAGAAACGTTGTTCCAGCAGTTAGAGAGTCCCGTCCTATCCCAGATGTCCTCCTTGATCATGGAGACATACCTCTGGGACGGCTAGAGGAGTGTCCTGGACAAAGAGACATCGTTCCAGTTACTACAGAGTCGACAGAGGCCAGAAAGAGGTGGAAAGCAGGAAAGGTGTGGGATGCTAGAGGGGACGTAGAGGCCAGAAAGAAGTGGAGGCCGAAAAGGGGTAGGAGCCCAAATACGGGTCTGAGGCCACATAGTCGGGGTCAGGCTCAACAGGGACGGTGTCAAAGGAGAAGCCAAAACTAAGTAGAGGCCGACGGAGGGGGTGGGCACTAGGGGCGGAAAGGGAGCTAGAGGCCAGAAATAAGTGGAGGCCGCAAAGGAGTGGGAGGCTGGAGGGGAGCTAGAGGCCAGAAATAAGTGGAGGCTGAGCACGTGTTGTGGGTCAGAAAGATGTGGGAGGCCAGAAGCCCAAAGAAAGGCTAGAGAAACGTGGAGGCTGAAAATTAGTGAGAGGCTGGAGGGCAACTTAGGACAGAAAAAAGTGGAGGCGGAAAAAGGGGTGGAAGACTGGAGTGTCTCCCGCATCAGAGGGGTTACATCCGGGATGGCTAGAGTGGCATTCCGGTCGTGGAAATGCTGTTCTGGCACCTACAGAGTCCCCTCCGCGCCCGCAAGTCCTCCTGGATTAGAGAGACATACCTCCCACAGTGGCATTCCCGTCATAGAGATGGTGTTGCAGCACCTGGAGACTCCCTTCTGATCTCAGCCGGCCTCCACATCACGAAGATACACCTCCAGCATGGCTAGACTGGCATTCTGAACATACAGATCCTGTTCTGGCAGAGAGACTCCACTCCGATCCTGGAAATCCTCCCAGACCCTAGAAACATATGTCTGGGATGGCCAGACAGGCCTTCCTTTCATTGTAACGGTGTTCCCACAGCTAGAGAGTCCCCTGCGATCCCAGAAGTCCAAGCAGATCATACACACATACCTCCCAGACAGCCAGAGTGGTATTCCAGGGGTAGAGATGGTGTCAAAGCACCTAGAGACTCCGTTCCAAATACAGAAGGCCTCCCAGATCACAGAGACATACCTCCAGCACGGCTAGAGTGCCATTCCCGTCATAGAGGGGAGTTTCCCACGGTTAGATAGTCGCCTCTAATCCCAGAAGTCCTCCCGCATCATGGAGATATAGCTCCAGGATGGCCAGAGGGGCATTCTGGCCATCGAGACAGTGTTCCAGCAGCTCTAGAGTCCCCTCCAATGCTGGAAGTCCTCCCATGTCATGGAGACACACCTCCAGGATGGCTAAACAGGCGTTCCGGTCATACAGGCCGTGTTCGGGGAGCTAGGGACTCCCCTCCAAAGACAGCTTTCCTCCCGGATCACAGAGACATAACCTCCCAGGTAGCTAGAGTGGCTGTCAGAGACACAGTGTTCTGGTGGCTAGAGAGGCCCCTAGAGGCCAGAAATAAGTGGAGGCTGAGCACGTGTTGTAGGCCAGAAAGGTGTGGGAGGCCAGAGGGAAGGAGAGGCTTGCAAAAAATGTGGAGGTTGAAATGGGGTAGAAGGATGGAAAATAGTGAAGGCTGGAGTGCAATTTAGGCCAGGGAAAAGTAGAGACCAAAGAGTTGTGGGAGGAAACACTAAAAGAAAACTCATAGTGACACAGTATATGGAAGAAAGGGAGGAAGTAAAATTTAGCTGAAGGGAACAGGATAAAGGAAATTTTTGAAAGAGAAATTAAATAGTGTTTTATATAATAGTGTTTTTTATTTTTTATATAATTTTATTTATATAATTTTTATATAATTTTATTTAATTTTTTATATAATAGTGTTTTCTGTTTTATAAAACAGAAAATCTGTTTTATAAGCTCACACATAGTAATAGTGACTGAAGTCTTTTTCTGCAGTTGTGTGTTTGCGTATTTCAGAGATGATGTTCCACCTCTAAAACGTCGCAGTTCAACAGCCCGCAGCTACATAGGCACCAATCTCTGGGTTCGATGTCTCTCTCAAATATGAAAGGCTATACCAAAACTCTGTATGGCCAAGTCCCAAGTGAAGACTTTGAACGTAGTCCCGGTCAAAACCCAACCTTTTACACCTTCAAAGGTAGCTGCACCTAATTTAAGTGGAATGGGAGCTGTTCCTGTGATGATTCCAGCACAAAGTAAAGATGGATCCATAGTATAAAATATTATTAATTTAAATGCTGTTTTTGAAGTGTTCATTGTAAGTATTAGAGAAAACTACTGTGTTCCAGCCCTCATTTAAACAATGGCATGCAATTTTCCTTGAAGAAAATTTCCTTGAAGAAAAGCGAGAGAATTCTGCACCAATCCTGATAAAGGTATGTATGACTAGAGTCACTCAAGCTCCTCCTGCAAAGTAAAACACTATAAAATAATGTTTTAAGAGCTGGATGTTAGGGAAGATACCATCGTTGTGTACCACTCTAACTTCTGGGATCAGTCGACGGGCTGAGCCTCTCTTCCCCCCCATCGGGACGCCGTTGGGTAAGATTCGAACCCTTGGTCATACCAAGTGCCTCCCCGGGAAACTTAGAAATCTCTATATAGAGTCACTTTACATCTTTTAAGGCGTTTATAGCCAAGTAGTGTCCCTCGTAGTTTTAGCATTTGCACGTGCTTTATAGGTAGTGAATTTATCACCGGCAATCCAAAGAACCTGTATATCTGTTGCTTCAATAAATCGCACTATTGATTGACTCAGCCGTGTGTTCAATAAATCGCACTATTGATTGACTCAGCCGTGTGTGGTCCCTGAACGCGACCGTACCCCTGAGTGCGGCCGTGTTCGTTCAGGAGGTGTCCGGCTGAGGAGGTAGTGTGATGTTAGTAGTGCATCCGGACCCGTGATAGTCCAACAAAGGTGTTGGGCGCGACCGGACTACTAACGCTGACTTTGGGCATCACTCAGAACCTAAGCTCAGCCGCCCCCAGTCCCTCTGATATCTGAGGATCGACTGGAAAGCAAGGGGGCTTAGTTTCTACCAAATTGCTCTGCCTCTTAACGCAACAGGCCCGTGGGTCCTGCTGGACACCAAGCTGAGCAGCAGCCAGCACCGTGCCCTTGGCCAAAGGCGGCGGGCGGCGGTGCCCTGGGCTGCGCTGGGCAAAGCCTTGCCAGCAGCTGGAGGGAGGGGAGCCTTGCCCTCTGCTCAGCGCTGCTGAGGCCATGCCCGCAGTGCTGTGCCCAGGCCCGGGCTCCCCAGGCCGAGAGAGACAGGAGCCCCTCCCCCAGCCCCGCCCCCCAGCCCCGCCCCCCGGGCTTGGAATGGCAGCTGTGATGTCGCGGCGCTGGCCCGGCAACGGCCACAGTGCCTGCAGGCACGGCTCTGCCAGCACCCGGCAGCTCCAGGGAGAGACCAGCTCTCACCCAGCGGCACTGCCCGGCACCGGGACCCCCTCGACAGCCTCGCTCCAGCCGACTGGGAGCTCTCCGGAGCCCCAGCAGCGTGTCCGGCGCGAGGACTCCCCTGGCCCCGGCACGATGGGCCAGCTGAACTGCTGCTACGGCTCCAGGTGGGCTCCCCCCGCGGCTCGGGGACACGCCGGCGCAGCCGGGCCCCGCAGCAGCCGCCTTTCTCACGCCCTTTGCCGCCTGCTCTGCAGGGTCTACCCTGGCCCCGAGCAGCAGTGCGCGCCCGGCCCGGCATCAGCCGAGCCGCTGCTCTACCAGCGCGTGCGGGTGACGCAGGGCCGCGGGACGGGGAAGAGGCACCTCCTCCTCTTCAGCGATGCCTTGATCATCGCCAAGGCCAAGTAAGAGGCGCAGACCCCGGCTGCCTTTCCTCCTAAGGCCTGGCCCCGGCACCGGGGCAGGGATGCCCAAGGAGCAGCCCCAGGCCCCGGCACCCTGCTGCTGGCTGCACCCGTGGCCGTGCGCGGGGCAGGCGGAGGCCAGAGGGCAGCTGCCATGCTCGGCCACCTCCAGGTCACTCCCTGCCGCTCCTCTCTGCAGACGTGGCAGCGCCCCGCGCCCGCAGCTCTGCCTGGCCCTGCGCCGGCTGTGGGTGCTGAGCGGCGGCAAGGGGGCGGCTGGGGATGCCGCCCAGGAGGAGGAAGACAAGGCCACCACGTCCCTCGTCCTCGCCTGGCCCTACGGCTTCTGCGTCGTCACCTTCTGGTGGGTCTCGGTGCCACGTCCCCCGGCAGGGCCGGGCAGCGCTTCTGTCCGGCCCCACGCCGCTTCCTCCTGCCTCTGCAGCCGTCCCCACGGGGCAGGGCTGTGCCGGCGCCTGCCTCTGCCTGCGGGCTGGGCAGCAGCGGGCGCTCAGGCTCTTTCTCCTCTCTTTCCTGCAGCTCCCGCTCGCTGAAGGAGCTCTGGCTCAGCGCGCTCCGTGGGTAAGCCCTGCCTGGCAGAGCAGCTTGGGGGGCCCGTGCTCACAGCACGGGGGGATGCTCTAGCCGTAGCCGTACGATGCGGAAACGCCGCTCCTGAGCTGGGGAGAGCTGCCCCCACGGCTGCGGGCGGCTCTGGAGCGGGCAGAGCTGGCGGAGCTGCTTCACCCAGCCCCGTCCTCCCCCCTTGCCGCTGCTCTCCGCTCGACGGCCGGGCGGTGCCCAGCTGCTTCGGGGCAGCTTGGAAGGGCTCCCCGGGCTGGCAGGCGAGGGAAGAGGCAGCTTGGGTCTCACACAGCTCTTTCTCTGCCCCTGCCCCGTGCACAGGCCAGCAGAAGGAGTGCAGGGAGCCCGCGTCACCCAGCTGCCCTCCATCAAGCTCCTGCTGAAGGAGCTGCGCGGCCGCAATGCCGTGAGTGTCCCTCCCGGCCCCGCTCTGCCCCAGGGGCTGCTCCAACCCCGCACCAGCCCCATGGCTTCTCACCTGCTGCTCTTCTCCCCTTGCCCAGGCCAAAACACTCAACGCCAGCAGCCTGCAGAGGCTGGTCGAGGGCCTGGCAGAGGTGAGGAGCCCCCGGGCCGCCATCTCGGCCGTCCCCACATCTCACTCATGGCCCGCGGCCGATGCAGCTCGCCAGGGGCCCTTCGTGCTGCGGGGCTGCTCGCTGAGCGCAGCGCATTTCTTGCAGGCTGGTGCCCAGCAGCGGCCACCTCCCGTCCCCTCCGGCAGCCAAGGTGGACGTGGCCACTCGGACGGTGAGTTTGGAGGAGACGGGGGCAGGACGGCCCCTCTCTCCTGCGCTGGCAGGCAGCAGCCGCGCTGCTCAGGGGCTGCTGCTGCCCTTCCCGCAGGGCACGGCCGCAGAGAGCTGAGCCCCCGGGGCGCCTCGTTCCCCAGGCACGCCTCTCCCTCACTGTTGGCGGGGGCACAGCGCACGGAGGCTCGGGCAGCATTCACCTGGCGCTTGCCCTCCATGGCTCTCTGCTCTGTTTTCCCTGGCAGCAGGCGGGACCCGCAGCAGGACGAGGGGGCTGCCCTGGCCCTTTGCGCGGCGAGGGACCTTGGCCGCTGCGGAGGCGCCCGGGCAGTCGGGCTGTGCCGGCAGGGCGGGTCTCTTCGGCCGGCCCCTGGCAGCTCTCTGCAGCCAGGACGGCACGCTGCCCCAGCCCCTCCAGGTAAGCCAGCAGAGGGACCCCGGCTGGGGCTCGGGGACCAAGCCGGCTCCGCCCCACCTCCCCCACCTCCAGCCACCCCTGCGTCCTGCCCTAGTGAAAGCAGAGCCGCCCACGCTCGCTCCTGGCCCGGAGGAAGGCTCACCGGCCCCGGGGCCTGTCCCCAGCCAAGCAACTGTCCTCCTCTGTCCCCCGCAGCTCTTTGAGGAGGAGGACGATGTGGCTGGGCTTGCCGGCACGTCGGCCAAGGAGTTGCCAGCACCAGAGGCGGAAGCAGAAGCAGCAGCGGTATGTCAGGGCCACAAAGAGGGTGACAGCACTGTCAGAAGTTGAGAGTGCTGCCGCAGGGACAAGCAAGGTCACCCACTAGCCGGCAGCTCTGCAAAGGTGCAGAGGAAGGGTGGTGCAGGATGGCCATGGCGGTTTGTGCGGTGATGCCACCAGAACTGGCTCAGCTGGGCTGAGCAAACCCATCCAAGGGCTGTGCCTTTCCGAGCTAAGGTAGCAATTGGGCAGGAAGGTCCTTGCCACCCGTTAACTTGCACATTTCCATTGCAGGTGCCTCCAGTCCCTCCAGAAAGTGAACACCTGGAGAGCTCCTCTGGGGAGACAAGGTAAAATGAGCTAGGTTTGCTTAAGAGCAGAATTGGTTCACGTTTATCATGGCTTGACCTGTCTAACAATACATTGAATGGAAAGTTTGCCAGGCTCGAGAAGAGCAACCTGTGAAGAGGGGAGCAACGGGCTACTGGACAGCGAGAGGAGCAAGTTGGGAGCAGAGCTCTGCGGGATGGGCAACTGAGGACATCCAGGCAGGCAAGAAGAACGAGGAGCCCAGGTGTGTAGCAGGCTCTGCTGCCCATCTTTCAAAGCTCCGAACACTGCTCCGACTATGGGCAATATTTCTGAGGTGCGCAGAGATGGCACCGGGCAGGAAGCCCGCAGCTGCCCGTGGGAGAGCGTGTCTGTCAGGAGGAACATATCACTCCAGCGTTGGCAGCTCTCCTTCGGCACTTGTGGCAGCTCTGTTTGTGCAAGGCTGAGCAACACCCCAGCAGAGTCACAAGGCTCATAGCAATTTTTTGAGCTCTTTGACCCGCTGCCTACAGAAAGAGGCAAAGTCTCCCTTTTCTGTTCATGTCAGCTGGCAAGCCCAGCACTGGCTGCTGGTGTCTGAATCCCAAAGACGCAGCAAGGAGCTGTGTCACGTAGCTGTAGACCCTGAGGTACTGGCACTTCGTAAAAAGCTCACGTTGCACCTGAGACAATTGAGGGAAGAAGAAAACAACCAAACACTACCAAAGCAGCGTGTTTTGCCTTCAAGCCTGGCTTTCTAGCAAGGGACAGTGAGGCGTGCTGCTGCTCGGCTTTTGGAAAGGACCACAGCACAGCTGCCCTGCCCAGCCCTGCTGCCTAGCAAAGCAGTGCTGCACATCTCTGTCAACTTGCAGAGCTCTGAGGGTGTCACACGTGTGGAGAAGGGGACAAAGCCGTGCCGTAGCCACTGCCAGGGACGGTTCCCTCTCGTGTGCCAGGAGCTGCCCCTTGGACAGCACACTGCCCAAAGAACAGGGCACAAAGTCATGCCTCTTCCTGCCTTCATGGTTTCATCAGCACTTTGGACTCTCTTCTTGCAGGTGCCGATTTTTTTCTGCTGCCTGGATTGCCCGCATGAGCTCTGCTGCCTGGGCTTTGAGGGGCGCGATGCAGCCCCAGCACCACCTCGGCGGAGGCGAGGAGGGAGGCACCGCGCCCTTCTGCTCCGGCCGGCACATTTCACTCGGGCACCGCGACGCCGGAGCGGCCCCGCACCGCCCTCAGACCCAGCCCAGCCCTGGCGGGAGGCCTTGCTGGCTCACTCCTCGGCTCCGTCAGCAAAAGCCCACCAGCCGGCACAGCTGCCCCCGTGGGGAGCTGGCATGTCACCTGCAGATTCCATGGGGCGTGCTGGGCGCGGAGGTGTATATCATCTGAGAGGGACACGAGGGACACGCTGGACAGCATGTTCCAGACTATAAAACCCTCCAGGTTTTCTTTGCCGCTACTCATTCTTGGCAGAGAGACGCTGCACCACCTTGCTGCATACAAGAAGGGAGCACCCATTGCTGCCCTTTGGTCGGTGCAAGTCCTTGTATGCAGCACACAGCACAATACCCTTTCTTAGTATTCTTGATCAAACATGACTGGCTTGCAGTTTCCATTAGCTGAGTTAACTCCAGGTTAGCTACAGCAAAAACTCCGCTCTTACTTCTCCGACCCATCAGCGCTCTCTGGACCGACGCAAACACCCCCCTTTCTGTCAATCAGAACTGGAGTGGTGATGCTTTGCTTTCAGCCACAACACGTGCCTGTGCCTAGGGACTGATGGGAAGGAGGAGTTGAAAAAGCCAGCTTACATGGTGCCCCAAATCCCAGCCACCCTCCAGGACCGGAAAAAAACTGGACACACCCCCATATTTATTCTAGCCATTCTGTAGCCAGCACAGTCATTTCAGTGTCGATTCTGGTTGATTCTGCAGCTTTATAACAGTTGAAACACCCAGCTCATCAAGGCGGCTGATCTAGAAGGCAGGGGATCTGAACTGGCCCCAACTACCTATGATGTGACAGTGTCCATAACTCGGGTTAATCACAGGTTGTCCTGTGACATAAGGATGTAGCGCTCTTTCACCTTTCTCCTTTGAAGCTTTGGGGTTTGTGCACGGGAGCCTTATGTACCTTTCTTTTCAGAGTTGCTCATCGTTTCAGCATTGTTTCTGATGAGGAAAACATCCTTTCTGTGTAGATGTTAATTTATGTACATTTAATAAACAGCATGGTATCCTATACTACCAATGATCTTTTTTTCAGACTAATGAAAAGTTCAAGACAAAAGCATGCTTTGTGTCTGCAAAGAAAAGTGTAAACCTCTGTAACTGTATTAAAAAGCTGCGGTTGTTTCACTCGTGGATGTTTGTAGCTATAGCAGAAACAGAGCTGCTGGCTGCCTTACTGCGAGATCCACAGGACACCAGTCTTCTCCTGAAGGCTTTCTACCAGCGTAATACTGTTTGAGTTGCCACTCCATTAAAACAGGACTTGTTCACTAATTGGTTCCTACCTGAAAACCCGAGGACAGAAACTCGATCCTGGTTGGCAATGTCAAAAGCAGCATGAGGCGAGGCTGCCCAAAGCCTGGCTGCTGCGCTTGGAGGAAATGTGCCTTGAGTCCCGATGGGCAGACAGGGCACGCCTCTGCAAGTCTGCTTCGCAACACAGCACGACGCAACAGACCTGTGTACAAAGAGCATTAACATCATCACAGGTACAGCCAGTCACAAGGTGGGCAATGCCCGAGTGAAGGCTGCCAGCTGTCCTGCTGGCCGGCTCTGTCCTTCACGGCTGCAGACTCCCTTTCCCAGGCACTCACTGAGCCAGGGGCTGGCTTCGCACTCGGAAAGCACGTAGCCCATGCAGCAGCTCACTCCACTGCTCACCGTGGTTCCCCATGGCTGCTTATCTACCCAACAGATCTCTTAGTCCCTCCTGTTTGTGTATGGAGAAGGACTCGTAGGAGATGGGATAACAGTGATCACCAAACAGGGGAGTTGAAACTTTTGAGTGTAATGAGATACAGCTCAGAGGAGTTGCTACCTTGCTTTTCAGGAGAGCAAACTTGAAGCTACTCAGAGAGCTAGTCTGCAGTGTCCCCTACGAAGCTGCTTTGGAAGGCTTAGGGCTCAGAGAGCAGCTTAGTTTTTCAGAACCACCTTCTGCAAGCACGGGAGCAGGCAATCTGGTGGAGTCTGAAGTCAAACAAGAGGGGCAGAAGACCAGCTTGGCTGAACAGGGACCTCCTTTTTCAACTCAGGTGGAAAAAGGAATGTTATGATCCCTGGGACCAAGGTCCGGCTTGGCAGGAAGATCACAGAGCTGTAGTTCATACGTGTAAGGAGAGAACAGAAAAGGGCAAAGCTCAGCTAGAGTTGAAATTGGCCAGTGTTGTGTCGGGCTATAAAAAGGGCTTTTTACAGTACGTTCATAGCAATCGCTCATTGAGCACGGCCAGGGACTCTCTGAGGAGGAGGAGGATGCGGCTGGGCTTGCCGGTGCATCGGCCACAGAGCCGCCAGCACCAGGGGCAGAAGCAGAAAGCGCAGAGGTCTGTGAGGTGCACAGAGAGCGGGGGCTGCGCAAACCCCTCCGTATCGCGGGATACGTTGTATGACGTTGGCGGTTTTGGGGGGTAACTATGTACGTACTGTAGGGACACATGCTTTCTTACGGGATGAAAAGATGTAATGTTGTCGTGGTTTAGCCCCAGCCGGCAACTAAGCACCACGCTATAAACGCCTTAAAAGATGTAAAGTGACTCTATATAGAGATTTCTAAGTTTCCCGGGGAGGCACTTGGTATGACCAAGGGTTCAAATCTTACCCAACGGCGTCCCGATGGGGGGGAAGAGAGGCTCAGCCCGTCGACTGATCCCAGAAGTTAGAGTGGTACACAACAATGGTATCTTCCCTAACATCCAGCTCTTAAAACATTATTTTATAGTGTTTTACTTTGCAGGAGGAGCTTGAGTGACTCTAGTCATACATACCTTTATCAGGATTGGTGCAGAATTCTCTCGCTTTGCGTTTAAAGGTACAGACTAGGAAAAATTCAGTGCGCACACTCATTGAGGAGGGGTCGCACCTTGGGGGGGTGGTAGCTTTTGAGAGGGGTGTGCGTTTTAGTATTATAATGATATTATAATTAGCAAAGTTCACTCTAAGGACAGCACTTCATCAAAGTTGACAGGTCTTTGGCCCAGGACATTGTAAGCGCAGCTTATCAATGTACATCCTGTGCATCCCTAAACTCCCCGGTTCACAGAGCGTGGCCGCGAGGTCTCCACTCCGCTCCAGCCTCCATGTAATCTCTCCCAGAGTCAGCACACCAGGCGCCCCTGATGTTGCCAACATCCAAGGCCGTTCAGGGAGTCTCCATGGCACAGACCCGTTGTGCATGAGTGCTACGTTCCACCTGGTTTCAAGGCTGTTCTTAGAGGGTAAATTTCCAAAGTACCCCTCAGCGATTACTCCACATCTCTGGATGAGGGATACGGAGATTATTTTGCCTTTGAGTGGGAGGACCCCGAAACAGGACGAAAACAACCATTAAGATGGACTGTGTTACCACAAGGGTTTACAGAGTCACCAAATCTATCTGGACAAACTTTAGAGAAAATTCTACAAGATTTCACAATACCTAAGGAGGTAAAATTATTGCAATATGTGGACGATTTATTAGTAGCAGGAGAAACTGAAGAGGGGATCCAAAAAGCCACCATTAAATTGTTAAATTTTCTAGGGGAAAAGGGATTAAAGGTGTCCCGATCAAAGCTGCAGTTTGTAGAACAAGAAGTAAAATACTTAGGACATTGGCTGAGTAAGGGAAGGAAGAAGTTAGATCCTGATAGGGTATCTGGGATTCCATCCTTAAGACCCCCACAAGCTAAAACGGAAATTAGGCAAATACTGGGATTATTAGGATATTGTAGACCATGGCTTGAAAATTATAGTGAAAAAGTAAAATTCCTATATGAAAAATTAACTAATAACCAACTTAAATGGCTTATTGAAGACAATCAGAGATGTGAGGAAGTAAAAAAGGCATTAATACAAGCACCTGTATTGAGCCTCCCAGATCTAGAAAAACCTTTCTATCTCTTTGTGAATACATCAAGCCAGACAGCATATTGAGTTCTTACTCAAGACTGGGCAGGAATCAAAAAACCCGTGGGGTATTGTTCTAAGTTACTTGATCCAGTAAGCAGAGGATGGCCTGCTTGTCTCCAAGCTTTGGTTGCTACAGCATTATTAATAGAAGAAGTTAGGAAGATTACCTTCAGTGCTCCTTTAAAAGTGTATACCCCACACAATGTCAGAAATGTTTCACAACAAAAAGCGGAAAAATGGTTAATGGACAGCCAGATTCTAAAGTACGAAGCAATACTAATAGACTCCCCTGACTAAGCGTGACTTCTGCTCAGAGTCCAGCACAATTTTTGTTTGGAGAACCATCAGAGGAATTACAACATAACTGTTTAGAGGTAATTGAGACCCAGACTAAGGTGAGACCAGATTTAAGAGATGCTGAGTTGGAAAATGGAGAAGCGCTGTTCAGAGATGGCTCCTCCTGAGTGGTAGAAGGGAAGAGAAAATCGGGATATGCAATAATTAATAAGGACTTAGAACTTGTGGAATCAGGACCTCTGAGTCCATCATGGTCAGCTCAGGCTTGTGAGCTGTATGCCCTATGTAGGGCCCTGGGATTATTAAAAGGAAGAAGTGGGGCTATATTTACAGATTCTAAATACGCATATGAGGTGGTCCACTCTTTTGGAAAAATTTGGGAAGAAAGAGGTTTGATTAATACTCAAGGGAGGATTTTAATACATCAAGAATTAATAGTAAAAATTTTAAAGGCTTTAAGAGAACCAAAGGAGATAGCAGTGGTACATGTGAGGGGACACCAAAAGGGATTAGATTACCGAACTAGAGGAAATAACTTAGCAGATAAAGAGGCCCAGGAAGCAGCCTTGAGGACTAAAGTTGCCAAAATTAATGTCATACAAACAAAGGAGGACACCAGCAAAGAAGGATGAGCGGAAAGAGAGAAGAAGTTTGCCCGACAAGAACAAACAAAATTGGAGAAAATAGGAGCTAAATTAGAACAAGGAAAATGGACACTGCCCGATGGGCGAGAAATGTTGCCAAAAGCCTACACCAGGCGAATACTAGAACGTTTGCGTGTGCAAACACATTGGGGTACAAAAGCGTTAAGTGATCATTTTCTTAAACAATTTGGTGGTATTGGAATTTTTGAAATAGCAAAGCAAATTACACAAGGTTGCTTAACCTGTCAAAAGGTAAATAAGACAGTGTTTGGACAAGCAGCCACGGGAGGGAGAAAAACAGCTTACAGACCTTTTGAGAAAGTCGATTTCACTGCATTGCCTAAGGTAGGGAGGATAAAATATTTATTGGTAATAGTAGATCATTTAACACAGTGGGTAGAAGCGTACCCTGTAGCACGAGCTACGGCACAGATGGTGGTAAAAATTTTATTGGAACATTTGATAGCTAGATATGGGATAATCCAGTACATTGATTCTGACCAGGGCACACATTTTACTTCTAAAATAATAAAACTATTATGTCAATCATTAGGTATTCAGTGGGAATACCACACTCCGTGGCACCCACAAAGCTCGGGGAAGGTAGAAAGAATGAATCAAACAATAAAACAACAATTGGCTAAATTAATGATTGAGACGCAAATGCCCTGGACGAAATGTTTACCCCTGGCACTTCTAAACGTAAGAACTAAACCATACAGTGAGACTGGATTATCGCCATATGAAATGTTATATGGCGTGCCTTATTTTCAAGGAATGCCTCTGGGGAACAATGTAATTGAGCATCATAGTATCCAACAATATATAATTACCCTTGGAAAAAGATTAAAATAATTAAGAGAGATTGGGATGGTGGCCCAAACACCACCTTTAGGATTTGCAATTCATCAGTTAGAACCAGGAGATAAAATTCTGACAAAAACATGGAAAGAAGGAAACCTATCTCCCCTCTGGGAAGGACCTTTCCTTGTTTTATTAACTACAGAAACAGCTGTGAGAACTGCTGAAAAAGGATGGACACATGTGTCGCGAGTGAAAGGTCCAGTGAAGGAGTGGAAAGTCACATCTGACTAAATTGCTGTGGGAATTTTATTGCGGCTACTCCTGTAATAGAAACAGGAGTGAAACATGAAATTCCCACAGTTGCTAAAAATCTATTTGTAAATCTTGCTGAAAACATTGCTGAAAACATTGAATATAGCTAATTGTTACGTTTGTGGTGGAACAAATCAAGGTGAACGATGGCCATGGGAAGCTATGGAGAGCAATATAAGTAATCCCCAAGTTTGGAAAACAATGGGAAAGGGTAATAGGAAACAACAATGGGTACTCCAAACGAGTATAATCGGAAGGAGTTGTTGGCAAAAGAAGAACAGGAAAAAGGAGCTGGAACTAGAATTTGTCCTTTGTGTAGAAGGTGGTGTGTATTTGTAAGATTAGTGTTGCAGGCTAACTGGCAGTTTTCTGTAGCCATAAAGCCTTGCAAATAAAGAGGATCGCCAGGCTCGGGCAAGTGCTCAGGTCTGGACAAACCACTGATCTATCAAAGCTCTGGCCTTCACAAGCAGTGCTCAATTAATTTGGGTACTAAGAAAGCACCCCCTTAAAGGAAAGGAGAGGGCAAGACCGGAGGGGAACTGGTATTGCGGCTTAAAAAGGGTCTGCCAAGGGCTGCAACCCCTTCGGGCTGTGACCGCCGACCACTATGGCCCTGACCGGACCTCTTCTAGTTCTACTTGGGGTGAGTTCCTTGACTCTGACTACGGCAAATAACTGTAGTCAATATTGGAACAAGTCCAGCTGGGGTTTACCCCAGAAAAATGGAAAAAGTGAGGACCTTTTCTAATTGTACAGCCTGTACCTGTAATCATATTTGCCAAGGAATTGGAACAATAAAACCTAGTTTTTTTTCCTGTTACCCATAAATCAGGGAGAGCCAGGTGTATAACGAATGGCCTCCTGTGAGACAAACTTGGAAAGGAGTCAATCTAGGAGGATTTGGGGGAGATTTTATGGGTGGTGATTGGCTTACTAAAATCGGGATACTTGTACTGGGGATATGTGGGGGATTGTTACTAGATTAATCTACTCGGTTATACAAGGAATGCAGATATCTGCAGTACTCAATTGGAAATGAAAACACGAATCAATACTGCAAAGAAGAAGATGGGGGATTGTGAAATATGTTCATCTGATTCGTGTGATGAAGTGTAATCTTCTGTACTTTTATGGATTTCTCCTGCACCATAAAAAGGGGTATTTTACAGAAGAAAGTTAAACTACTTTGCTGGTATATCAGCTCAAACCAGTTTGACCATCTCCATCCCCTACTGGATATGGCGGGGAACATTGTCTCCAAGGACGAGGACAAGGCTGAGGTACTTAATGCCTTCTTCGCCTCAGTCTTTAATAGCCACTCCAGGTATCCACAGGATATTCAGCCCCCTGAGCTGGAAGACGGGGATGGAGAGCACAATGTACTCCTCATAATCCAGGAGGAAGCAGTCAAGGACATGCTAAGCCACCTGGACACCCACAAGTCTATGGGGCCTGATGGGATCCACCCGAGAGTACTGAGAGAGCTGGCGGAGGAGCTTGCCAAGCCACTCTCCATCGTTTATCAGCAGTCCTGGTTAACAGGGGAGGTCCCAGAAGACTGGAGGCTTGCCAATGTGATGCCCGTCTACAAGAAAGGCCGGAAGGAGGATCCTGGGAACTACAGGCCTGTCAGCCTGACCTCTGTTCCAGGGAAGATTATGGAGCGGTTGGTTTTGAGAGTGCTCACAGGGCATCTGCAGAACAGCCAAAGGATCAGGCCCAGCCAGCATGGGTTCATGAAAGGCAGGTCCTGCTTGACCAACCTGATCTCCTTCTATGACCAGGTGACCCGTCTAGTGGATGAGGGAAAGGCTGTGGACGTTGTCTACCTGGACTTTAGTAAAGCCTTTGACAGCGTCTCCCACAGCATTCTCCTGGAGAAACTGGCGGCTCGAGGCTTAGACGGGTTTACTCTTCGCTGGGTGAGGAACTGGCTGGATGGCCGAGCCCAGAGAGTTGTGGTGAATGGCGTTAAATCCGGCTGGTGGCCGGTCACGAGTGGTGTTCCCCAGGGCTCGGTTCTGGGACCAGTCTTGTTCAATATCTTTATAGATGATCTGGATGAGGGAATTGAGTGCTCCCTCAGTAAGTTTGCAGATGACACCAAGCTGAGTGGGAGTGTTGATCTGCTGGAGGGTAGGAGGGCTCTGCAGAGGGATCTGGACAGGCTGGATCGATGGGCAGAGGCCAACTGTATGAGGTTTAATAAGGCCAAGTGCAGGGTCCTGCACTTTGGCCACAACAACCCCATGCAATGCTACAGGCTTGGGGAGGAGTGGCTGGAGAGCAGCCCGGCGGAAAGGGACCTGGGGGTGCTGGTTGACAGCCGGCTGAATATGAGCCGGCAGTGTGCCCAGGTGGCCAAGAAGGCCAACAGCGTCCTGGCCTGTATCAGGAATAGTGTGGCCAGCAGGAGTAGGGAAGTGATTGTGCCCCTGTACTCGGCACTGGTGAGGCCACACCTTGAATACTGTGTTCAGTTTTGGGCCCCTCACTACAAGAAGGATGTTGAGGTGCTGGAGCGTGTCCAGAGAAGGGCAACGAAGCTGGTGAGGGGTCTGGAGCACATGTCTTATGAGGAGCGGCTGAGGGAACTGGGGTTGTTTAGTCTGGAGAAGAGGAGGCTCAGGGGAGACCTTATCGCTCTCTACAACTACCTGAAAGGGGGTTGTGGCGATGAGGGTGTTGGTCTCTTCTCCCAAGTAACTAGTGATAGGATAAGAGGAAATGGCCTCAAGTTGCGCCAGGGGAGGTTTAGATTGGATATTAGGAAAAATTTCTTCACTGAGAGGGTGGTCAGGCATTGGAACAGGCTGCCCAGGGAGGTGGTGGAGTCGCCATCCCTGGAAGTGTTCAAAAAACGTTTGGATGTGGCACTTCAGGACATGGTTTAGGGGACATGGTGGTTCTGGATTAATGGTTGGACTTGATGATCTTAAAGGTCCTTTCCAACCTAGTGATTCTGTGATTCTGATTCTGTGATTCTGTGATTCTGTGACCACTGACCGCATAGTATTGTGTAAAGAGAAACTTGTAAAGTGCATGCATAAAGTTTGGGGTCATCCTGGGGGCACGCCGAGGAAGATTTGACAAGACTCTAGAAGGAGAAGAGGGCATGCGCCGAAGAAGACACGCCTATTCATGAATACGTATTAGCAGACAGGATACAAACCAAGAACAGTAACTGTACCGCGTGCATCTTGGTGGAGCGGAGACTCCCGGAGCACCCAGCGCTGTTTGCTTGCCTCTATTCGCTTAATAAATTGTAAATTTGAATTGGAATCCTGTTTGGGACTAAATCATTTATCACATCCTTATCCAGCATCTTTTCAAAATACTGGTAAGACTCAAGCCTGCGTCGTAACTGGTTCCTCTTCCATCCGCTGTAGGAGTCCCCTGTGTTCCGGAAACACCACAGGGCACATCGAACTATAACACAAAGCGCTATGGATAGAACCACAATAATTATTCAAGTAACAAATAATCGTTTTAACCATGATAGGTTTGGTAAACCAAGAGGTTAACTTTCCCACAGCTCAGAAAACCCCCAAAAGGTGTCATCTTGAGTTACTTCACGTAGGATTTTTGCTTGTTCTCTGATCTCCCGTAACTCAGCAGATATTCACCCACTTCGGTCTACATACATGCAACAGCTGACATTGATTACTGTGCACACCCCTGCCTGTGAGGCTAATATTAAATCTGGAGCCATACGATTTTGTGATACTATTTTCGATAAACTAGTAGTTTCTTCTTGGAGTTTCCTGATGGCACCTATAGTTTTATTCTCGATTATCTCTATTACAGCCGAGATGTTTATTATAGCTTTTTCTAACTCGCTAACCCCCAGAAATGGGATTAGCCACCGCACAAAGCTATGATAGCGTGTCAGCTTTTCTATTAAGGGCTTACTCACCCTTCAGTTTCTTCTCACGGGATTCTGTGTTGTTTTATCAATAATAGTGATGTTGGGAACCAGGGTGTCCAAAGTACATGCTCCCCACCACCTCAGAGGTAAAGTTTTCCGAGCTGCTGTACCACACAACCAGTACCACCCTGTCCCTAGCGGAACCGGGAGGCCAGTATAATTAAGTAACTGAAATGCTGGATCAATAGAGACAAAATGTGGTCCTCTGTCAGAGGATATAGTTGCTGGAACTCCAAAACGTGGTATTATCTCTTGTACCAATGCTTTAGCTGTCTCCCGAGCTTTAGCTGTTCTGGTTGGGAATGCCTCTGGCCAACCTGAAAAGGTATCAGTTAATACCAATAAATATCGATACCCCCCTTTTCTTGGAAGTTCTATAAAATCAATCTGTCATTGTTGCCCAGGTCCATTGTCTCTCCCAATCTGGCCCATTTCTGGCTTGGCGGTATTCTTGGGATTAGTTTGGAGGCAAAGATCACGTTGTTGAGTTACCTGTCTCACCATAGTATACAAATTTCTGGCCACACTTTCTCTAATTAAATGTTTATATAGAGTCTCCATCTCCCAATGCCTTTTCCTATGTTCTTCCCTTACCAAATGCCATATTAGGCAGGAGGGAATAACCACTTTTCCTTGTGGGGTATAAGCCCACCCTTCTTTGTTATATGACCCTTCCAGATCTGTGATAAGGTTTTGATCTTCCTCGGTATATTTTGGCTTACCTTCTAGGGAGATTCGCCGTCAGGGACTAAAGCTCCTTCTGTTTTTATCTCTGTTTTAGCTACCTGTTTTGCCTCTCTGTCCACCAGCTCATTTCCTCTCTCCAATTCCGAGCTCACTTTGCGGTGAGCCTTAATATGCATCATCGCCACCTTCTCAGCAAGTTGGACTGCTTTCAAGAGTCTCAAAATCTCTTTTGCATGCTTAATAGTTTTCCCTTGAGAGCTCAGTAACCCTCTTTCCTCCTAGATTGTTCCATGCACGTGCACAACTCCGAAGGCATATCTTGAGTCTGTATAAATATTCACAACTTTGCCTTGAGCCACTTCCAAGGCTCGGGTCAGAGCAATTATTTCTGCGCTCTGTGCAGAGGTATTTATGGGCAAAGGTCTATTATTTCTTGACTAGTGGTAATGGCATATCCCACGTGTCTTTTACCACTCAGGACATAGCTGCTTCCACCTGTGAACCAGTTCTCTCCGCTTTCCATAGGGTTGTCTTTTAGATCTGGTCGGTTTGCGTACGTTGTTTCAATAGTCTCCAAACAGTCATGATGCGCTGGTTCTCCCGTGTTTCCACTAAGGAAAGAAGCTGGGTTGACAATGTTAGTAACTACGACCTCCACATCATCCTGTTCTATCAGTATAGCCTGATATCTCAGGGATCTTTGTGGAGAAAGCCAGTGCCCACCCTTTGCGTCCAGCACTGCGGACACTGTGTGAGACACTAAAACAGTCATCTTCTGGCCCAGAGTAAATTTTCGGGCTTCTTGTACATTCAATATTACAGCTGTAATTGCTCTCAAGCATCCAGGCCAACCCTTCGCAGTTGCGTCTAACTGTTTGGAAAAGTAGGTAACTGCTCGTCGATAGGGGCCCAGATCTTGTGCTAATATTCCCAGAGCAATTCCCTGTTTCTCGTGGGAAAAGAGAAAGAAACGGTTTACTCACATCAGGGAGCTCTAAGGCCGGAGCCGACACCAAAGCTTTCTTTAGTAGCTCAAAGGCTCGTGTGGTCTCTTTGCCCGTCCAGATCATACAATCGTATCGTAACAGTTTCCTTTCTCCAGACGGTATTTCCCAAGATTCCAAGTCTTTTGCGAGCTCATTGCCAAAGATGGTAGACTGTTCGTAAATCCTTGTGGCAACACCGTCCAAGTGAGCTGAGTCTTGCGACCACTTTTGGGGTATTCCCATTCAAATGCAAATCATTTTTGGCTGGCTTCATGGAGAGGGAGGCAAAAGAAGGCATCCTTCAGATCTAAAACAGTAAACCAAGTTAGTTCAGGTGTTAATACGGTCAACAGGGTATATGGATTTGCTGCTACGGGGTAAAGGTCCTCAGTTATTTTATTTACGGCCCGTAGATCCTGGACCACACTATACAACCCGTCAGGTTTACGAACAGGTAATATAGGGGTGTTGAAATCAGACTCACAGTTTTTCAGTAATCCTATTTATAAAAATCTTTCAATCACTGGCCGAATTCCTTCCTTACCTTCCTTTCTGCGGGGAGACTGGTTAAGAATAGACTCAGTATCTGGATATATTGCTGATCTTTTACTTCCAGAGTAATTTCTCCTTTTTCAAATGTAATTTTTGCACCCAATTGTTCTAACAAATCTCTTCCCAAAAGTGGCTTTGGGGAGTTGGGCCTATGTAGGAATTTGTGGATACCCCATTGTTTTCCCAATTTATACTTCAAAGGTTTACAAAAATATGCCTTTTCACTTTGGCCAGTCGCTCCTTTTACCATGATATAGTCGTTTCCCAGGGTCATCAAGGCTTGATTTAAAACCAAGTATGTTGCCCCTGTGTCAACCAAAAATTCTACTTCTTGTTCTTCCTTCCCCAGCCTCATTATAACCAGTGGATCTGCTAGGGTAGATTCCCCAGGTCCCTGTCAATCCTTTTTCACATGGGCTACTATTCTTCCTGTCTGGTGGCTTCATCTCTTTGCCTTGTTTCTTGGACACCCTCCTTTCCAATGACCAAATTTCTTACACAACGCACATTTATCCTTACCTAATCAAGATGGTTCTCGTCTAGGCCTCCCTTCCTCCTCTTCCCTGACAACTGCTATCCTTCCTCTTTGCCCTTGTCTATATTCTTCCTCTCTATTACTAAATACTCTCCACGCTTCACCCAGCAACACTTCCAGATTTCTACCTTCTGTAGGGCGCAGCTTCTGGAGTTTGTGCCTAATGTCCCCCGTAGACTGACCCAAGAACAGGGAGACTATTTGTTGTATTCCTACCTCTGACCCAGGATCCAGCGGTGTGCTACGGCGCATTACATCCCTCAATCGATCCAGGAACTCGGATGGGGACTCAGAAGGACCTTGTTTAACTGCATATAGAGCTAACCAGTTTGTGGTTTTGGGAATAGCCCTTTCCATTCCCTTCAAAATCCATTCTTGATATTCCTGTAGCCTCTCCATATGGGCAGATTTATTAGCGTCCCATTTTGGGTCTCGGAGGGGAAATATTCTTTGACATCCCCCCCCGTGATCTTGTAATGGTCCTCAGCTAAATTCTCTGCTGTTTTCAAAATTAATTGCTTTTCTGTTTCTGTCATATACTCTAAGAGCAACTGTATACCTTTCCAGTCTGCATTATGTTGTTTTACCATGAACTGAAAATGCTTAGTAACACTCACTGGGTCGCTTCTATAGTCTCTTGCAACTTTTCTCCATTCTCCTAGATCAGTGGTGGAAAAGGGCACCTTAATCATCATTGTTCCTCCATCAGGTCCCACTGCCTCTCGGAGTGGGGCTTGTAAAGCTGTAGGGACAGTCCTAGAGGCAGTTTTCTTCCTTGTGCAGGAAGATATGGGACCGTCCATACAGTGCCTACTGTAATCATGAGACTGGCATAAAAATTGAGATTTTTATAATGCAGCTCATATTTGTTCTTTGCTTTCTTTGTGAGTTCAGGGTTTGGTTTAGGGCACATTGTAATTTTTAGATTTGTTTTAGAATCAAGAAGCTTGGGAGAAAATTTTTGTGATTGGGTTTTTTGGTTTGGTTTTTTTTGTCCATCCATAGTCATTTGTCATAAAGAGCTGAGCATTCAAGGAAATACCAAAACTATTATGATTTGCAAAGTGAAAACCTGTAGTACGTTCTGCACAGATTTGGTCGCCTTCTATTATGCTTAAATTGTGGCCTGTCATGATGGACACCAAACTTCAGGCCAAACTTGACATCTGCAGTATTCAGAGTATATGCATTTGTCAAGCAATGAGCTAGCAAGTGTCTGGAATTGTTAGGTAGCAATGCCTGATTAAAACATGGTCTATATTCATATGAAGCAATCCCAGAAAATGAAGAGGAATTTGCAGCACTTAAAAAAAGGCATCATATTTATGCAGTACAATTCAGGTAAACGTAAAAGAGTTCAAAACCTTCCCTCCTTGGCTACCAGTTTTGAGAGAAGTATGGCGTTGTGCGTAGAACAAAGGGATGTCTGTAAAACTTTCCCTGTTGCATGCTCAGTCTGTAAGAACGTTTCATGTTTTGCAGAAATGCTAACAGCTTCAAAGGTTATACAAGCATGGTAGCTTCCCCCACCATCTTTTCAGAAATACGGAAAGCAGGAAAATCCCAGAGTCTGGAAAAGTTGCTGGCAGAATCGTTTGCCCGAGGTAGGTTTAAAATTGAGAGATTCTTGGCCCTCTTCATAATTCATGTAACTAATTTTCCACAAGTTTTCTAGGCTTGCCTTCTGTGGGTCCCATGATAATGCAAAGAGAACAAGTGAAGCTCTAGAAGTAAAATACTTCTCATAAGTTTAATCCCTTTTTTAGTTTAAAAGACCTCATGCACTGTGAACTTGTTTTATAGTCTTCTCCCCAAATGTAGGTGTGGAGAGTCACAGAAAGACATAAATATTGAAGTCTCCAGTAACTGCATGTTCCCTGTTTTTATTCTAAAGAAATGTTTGGAAGGTATTTTTGAGGAGTTAATGTTGTTTATGTGTTGGGTTTGTTTGGGGTTTTGCTGTGCTGGCTTAATTCTCATTGATTATAGTCTAATCCCTTTGTGTTTCTTTTTACAAAGAAATCCAAGCAATAGTTACCAATATTAACCAAGACAATAGAGTCCTTAATGCCGGGGATCTTTTTTTGTACATCTTGCCTTTTTTAAGCTGTTTTCCAATTTCTCAGTGGGCAGGAAACTAGATGGCACGTGTTTTTTCCCTTTTGTGTCCTTGCAGAACTCTTGCGTTGAATTTTAACTTCTGTGCTGCCTGTGAATAACGTAGAGAAGTGATACATTGCTTTGTACAGCAATGCACCTTGATTTTGAATGCATGATGAATACCGTGGAAGGAACCAAACGCGAGGAAAGTTTTATGTGAGTGTGTTCCTATATTTCTTTTTTTTTTCTGAATTTGTAACTGCAATTGGGGAGTAAAAAAATTTCAAACCAAAACCAAACTCCTAATCACCCCCGACCTCCTCAAACACATAGTGTCTTGTCAGCTGTGGAATGACGTCGCTCAGTGAGTTAACCTTGAGGAGAGATTTTGTTTGGTCCAGACTGTGGGCAAAATCCAAGAACTAGCAAAATAAGGTCCTCATTCGCTAGAGCTCTGTGTGGGGAATTGTTATAGGAGAAGAAGTGTTAACTTCTTAGGGCGAGCGGACTTGCATTTGAATCCTGAATTTGTTCTTTTGGCAACACAACATTTTCGCTCTTTCACCCTAAGGAAAACTCTTTTTTTGCCAGTTTCCCATAAAAGCGATCATGAACAACGTTAACGTCATTTGGTAAAATGACTCCTTTTGACAGAAGGGGAAAATATTAACTATGCAATGAGTGGAGTCACAGATGAATCTACCAAGCAGACCACAATGTTTACTCTCACAGGCTTTACTGTATACGAAGCTAGTGGACTCAAGTAATGGATTGATAAGTGTATAAGCATTTGCAGAATGAGGACTTTTCAGTTAATCTTCTGTAAGATTTTTGTCTACACCAGCTTGTACGCCAGGATCCTAGCTCACTTTCTGTGCTTGGGTCTTTGAGTTTGTTTCTGCATTCAACTTTGTTTCCAGGAAAACATATCAAATCTGTGATCATTACAGCATGCCATAATAGTTAATATGCCAGATTTAAGAAAAACACGGCTAAGGAGCTTCCTTCTTCACAACCCCCCCAACAAATAAACCCCCAAAATGAAGGAATTCCTTAAACCTAGAAAGAAAGAAATACGCTGTGAGTCACATGTTGCGGTGATGTGGTAGCAGCAGGGTCCTTAGAACCGATGATTTACAAGACCTAATGTCTTTCTGTGGACTTTGAAGGCTGAGTGTTTTGTACTCTAGCAATTTCCTGCTACTGTTATGTATTCATGTAGATCTGTAAGGCAATTGTTGTTACTTTCTTTGCATAGTCTGGTAAAATATTTGTATAATAGGAAAATTATGTTTTTGTGCTACTCTCCTTGGGAAACAGAAACTAAGCCTGCCATTAGATGCTAGGCCACAGTCGTTGACGGAGCAGGGTAGTGTATCTTACATTTTGTGCTACACTTGGTCAAGTCTCATCTCTATCGTATTCGCTGTTACTTTATTAAATTTAGTATCTGCACTTTCTATTTCCAGACAGGCCTCTCATTCAGAGCACAGAGGCATGATTCTCTCTGCGTCTGGCTTCCCGTCCCTATCTTTTCATTCCTTCCTCTCCTCCCTGTAGCCTACTGCTATCGTTTTCTTTCACCAGCTCTCTCTCTGCCGGGCTCCGGAACCCTGTTTTTTCATTTCTCCCTGTCTGTCTTGTAGCTCCTCAGTACTTTTTCTTTCCCTGGCTCCCTGTCCCTGTTTCTTCCTTCTTGGCCCTGTAGCACGCTCTGATTCTGTTCCATTCTCTGCCTCTGCTTTCCCAGCGATCTGTCCCTCGCTTTTAATTCCTCCCTCTCCGCACTGTCGCCCGTGCGGTCTCTTGCCTTTCTCCGTCGCTGGCTGGCTGGCTGTCCCTGCTCATTCATTCCTCCCTCTCCCCCCTGCAGCGCCTGTCGCTTTTGTCCGTTCTCCATCTCACTGTCTCTGGCTCCCTGATGACCCTATTTTGGACTCCCACCACCCATGCACCCCCTTCTTTCCATGCTCATTGCTCTTCTTGTTGCTCTCCAGCTCTCTTTTTTCCCCAGCTCCCTGTACGGTGCAGATATGGGGGTTGTTTTGGTGGTGTTCCCCGCCCCTTACCTCCGCGTTTCACTGTCCTGGCTCCCCATTGTTTCATTCCTCCTTTCGGCTCGGTTGCCACTTTTTTGTCTCTCCCTCTCTCCTGGTCTGACTCCCTGCCCCCGGTCTCCTCTCTTGTAGCGTCCCGTGCCTCACACCTCGTTTTCGGCGGCCTCCCCCTGCCCAGCAGCCCATGGCTCCGGGAGCCGCCCGCCCGCCTGTTCCCTGCCGCGCCGAGGAGCGCGGCTCCGGGAAGGACTGCCGGGGTGTCCCCGGGGCAGGCCCCGAGCCTCGGGGCAGCCCCGCTCCCGGGCCTTGTCATGCGCCGCCTCCTTTGCCCTCGCGGCTGCGTTCGCCCTCGCTTTGCCCCGGGTGAGGGGCTGTGCCGGAGCTCGGGGCAGGAGGGGATGCCCTGGGGTGGGGGTCGGGCGCTGGCCCCCTGTTCCAGCTGGGCTCCAGCTGTGGGCCGGGGCTGGAGGAGCCCCAGGTGCGGGCGGTGAGGCCGGTGGGGACGGACGCTCCCTGCACAGGGGTGGCTGCCGGGGGAGGGGCTGGTGCTGCTGCTGCCCTACTCCCGGTGGCCGTGGAGGGGCCGGGGGGAGTCAAGGGTGGAGCGGTCGCCCGGCGTGACCGGGCTGCGGCTGCAGCGAGAAAGAAGGTGAGCGGGGCCGCCCGATCGACCGGAGGCAGGGCGGCGGGGTCCGCGTCGGAGGCACGGAGCAGAGGGGTGTGCGAGCCGGCGGAGGGGTCCACCCGGAACTACGCTGCAGAGGGCGGGTGAGCGCTCGCGTCTCGGCGGGGATGGGGGGGGTGGAAGACGGTATCCGCGCAGGGTGAGCCAGCAGGACAGGCTGCGTCTCGCGGCATGGCGGGAGCCGTAGTCCTGAGGCACGGGGTTTGCTCTCGGCCATGTTCGTTCCCCGCCATGCCGGGAAGCGTGGTCTTCCGGGCGGTCACGTTGTGCTTGCTAGTGCATGCCGGGAGATGTAGTTTTTGCGACGCGGGTTCCCGGGCATTCGTGGTGGCGTGCCTCCTCGCCGCTGTCAGTGCTGCCGCCCTGTGACCAAAATTAGGTACTGCAGCTCGGCAGCCGCGCATGCGCGGTACAGCACCTCGTCGCTCAGAAGCTGCGCATGCGCGATGGGCGCATTGCCGCATCTCGGGAGGCACGCATGCGCGGTGGGGAACCTCGCCGCAGCTGGGAAGCCGCGCATGCGCGGCGGCGCCTCAGTGACCCACGCTGCCGGCCGCCGGTAACCGCGATGCCGTTCTGCGGTCCCTGCGCGCTCCTTGCTACTTCCCGGTAAGGTCGCGCCGTTGCCGCCCCATGTGCGCAACGTGAGCGGGTGCTCGCCCTGCAAAATGAGGCACGGCCGCCGGGTGCTCGCTGCTACTGCAGCCCGGCGTTCGTGCACCGCCCCTCGCCCCTGCGGCGCGCCGCCGGCGTCCGGCGCATGCGCGGCGCGCGGGAGCAGCATGGCGGCGCAGCGGGGTCCAGTTCCCGGCGGGGCGTGAAGGGCCGGGACCACCGGTGAGGCGAGCGATCCCCTGGGGCGGGTGCGGGGCGTCTCCTGCGCACCGGCCGCCCGCGGGTGGCGGGGCGAGGAACTTCGAGCCGCCCGCTGCGACCGGCTGCCGGCCCGCTGGAGGCGAGTCGGGTCGGGGCAGCCCCGGGGAGTTACCGGGGCTCTGGGAGGAGGGAGGGAGGCGGACACCCCCCAGGCGCGGACGCCGGGCGCCTCCCAACTCGTCAGAGCCCCCCCGCTCGCTTCTCCTGGCCCCGCGCAGCTGCCCCCAGCTCCAGCCCCTCCCCTGAAGCCCGTCCCGTAGCCCCGGGCCGGCCCCGGGCCCTGTCGCAGAGGCGGCAAGCCGGGCCTCGCGTGCGCTGGGTTCTCCGTGAAAGCGGACGCCGTTGGCAGCGGTGCAGGGGCAGAGCGGCGTCTCCGGCGGCCCCCGCGGAAGGAGAGGCTTCGGCCAGGGGGGAACTACGGTAATAAGGGTCGCTGCTGCTTCTTTCCCTCTGCCAGGGGCCGCGCTGGGGGGGGATGCCGCTGACCGCACCCGCCTCGGGCTCGCGTGGGTTGTCTCTGCCCAGCCTCGCTCTCCTCGTGGCACGGCTGCAGAAAGGGACAGGCGGAGCGCTTGCCGGCCCTGGGCGGGAGCTGCCACGGCCAGAGCTGGAGAGGCCAGAGAACGGTAAAGAGGAAGAAGAAACCGAAGGCTGGCCAGCCGGCAGCTGCCTCCTGCTGCAGGGAAGAGCGAGCCAGCCCCTCCAGGTGAGGTAGGATCCCTCTTCGTAGTCCGCAGCAGGCCACACCATCGACATGCAGGGTCTGTACGCGTCACCAAAGGCGGCCGCGTAGCGCACGAGCGAGGCTACGTGTGTAGGGAGCCCCGTCTTGTACGAGCTGTAAGACACCCCGGTATTCTCTTAGGTGGAGGACAGCCAAGCGACAGGAGTTACAGAAGGCGAAGGGAGGAGAGGAGGAGGAGGAGGAGGAAGAAGCGTCTGAACTGGCGAACTCTCCCAGCAGTGCAGGGAGTGAAAGCTGTGGTGAGTCCCAGGCCCTCGGGGCCCTGTTGCCCCTATTCTGCATCCCGGGCCCTCACTGCCTCTCCCCTGGCCCCCCCCTCTTTCCCACGCTGATGTGGTTCCCCCCCTCCACCCCCCGCCCATACCTCCTTTCTCCATCTCACTCTGACCAGCTCCCCGTCCTCATCTTTTAGGTCCTCTCTCTCCCTGCTCTGTAGCTTGTGGCTATTTTTCCTTCCTCTGCCTCTCTCAGTCTGGCTCCCTGTCCCTGCTTTTCCATTCCTCCCTCTGCCATGTAGTGTGTTGCTACTCTTTTCTTTCACAGTCTCTCTCTGTCCGGCTCCCAGCCACCGTTTTTGCCTTCCTTCCACTCTGTTCTCTAGTCTCTGGCTCTCTGTGCCTGGCTGAACATCTACTGATGTTCAAGGTCTTCCTTCTCGGCCCTGTAGCACAGCACAAGTCTCTTTCTTCCTCTGTCTCCCGCTATCCTGCTCCCTGTCCCTGTTTTGCAATTTTGTCCTTGTCAGCCCTGAGCCACGCTGCAGTTTCATTTCTTTTGCCGTCTTGCCCTGTCCGGCTCCCTGCCAGGATCTTTTAATTCTTCTCTCTCTCCCTCTTGAAGCCCATCGCTCTTTTACTCTTTCTCCCTGTCTCCCTGTCCGTCTCCCCCTCTCCGTCTTTACTTACTCTTTTAAGTGAAATCACTGGCTGAGACCTTAAACATGTCACTTCTTGCCCGACAAGATCAAACAGACCGTGAGCAAGCTTCTTAGGCTTCCCCTGTAAACTCATGGATAACACAAAGCAAGCTCCTTAGGCTTCCCGTGGAAATCACTGCTACCAGGTTAAATTGACCTCCTTGTGCCATCCTGAGGCCGAAAGACCGAGGAGCTAATTCGATGACTAGATATGGACAAAGGAAGCCCCAGGTTCAACTGGCAGACTGCATGAGGAAGACTGTGGACGACCACCTGAGGGTGAAAAGACCCTAACCCTAATTTTACTGCGCATGCTTGGACTATGTCAACAAATTCCGGGGACTCCTCACCATAAGACTGCCCTTCTTGGGGGATCTGATGACACGTATGACTTTTCTGCATATGAACTGATGTGCTTTACTAACCCGTCGGAGCACTCGTGGTGGAGCGATCCCCAGCACTGCCCAGGGCTGCCGTAAGGAATGCCCGCCTTCTAAAGCTTCAAACTAAGTGTTAGAGGGTTTTCTGGCCGACTTTTCAGTATCCCTTTGTATTTGATTGTTTCTGGTATTCCCTTAGTGGCTTCACTTGTTAGATTTTCTATCTACGTCTCCGTTTTAGTTCGCCATCCCTGCCTCTTAATATTTTTCCTTTTGCCGTAATCACCATTGCTTTTAAAATTTTCTGCCGCCTTTTCTCTCATTCGCGGTCCTTATTTGCCTACCCTTATTTTTTAACTGACTTCTTCCCTTCCCTTAGTGCCCTCTGAAACAAGGATCTAAAACAATTAGAAGGTTTTAGCATGTGTAACTAATCAACTGTCAGTTTTACAAATTTCTGAAGAGATGTACTTTCTGGAAGGTTATTGATTTTGTGATTAGTTTAACTTTAGTATAGACTTCTTTAGCCTAGCAACCGTGGCATTATGTTTAACGGCCTATTCTCATAGTCCTTAGGCTGTATTTGCCTCAGTGCCAACTGTACCTATATGTAAACAGTTCATCAGGAGGAAAGCAGCCCTGATGAAAATTAAAACACAAGTAGAAACGGAGAAGACAGGTGGAGAGAACCAAGAGGAGAAGAGTTAAGAGCAAGGACTGAGAAATTGATGAGTGCAGAGGAGATACCTTCACCTTGAGCACAGAAACGTCCTAGCAGGAGTGCTCAAACACGGATGATAAGAAGGAACCGCTTGGCTGAAGAACAGAAGGGGAAAACATCCAAGGAGAAGGAACTATCCTCAGGAGACCTGTGACCATAAAAGGGAAAAAGGAGGGGGCTAACTCCCCAAATGACCACCGACGACCGCCCAAGACCCCCGCGCACGCGTAGTGTAGTTTTGCAACACCAGCGTTACGTAAACGTGGCAGATAAGCGAGGAGGCGGAGATTTCTCAGGACACGTGTGAATATTCATGTCTTTCAGGTATATAAAGGATGAAGTTTTGCTTCAGCGCGCGCGCGTTGGGAGGAGATATCCCCCAGGCGTCCGGCGTGGTAATAAGGCGTCTGCTTAATGACACTTTGGTGTTACTGAGTTTAAATTTCTGTAACTTTTGTGAATCATTTGGTGACCCAGGTGGGAGGGACATCCTCTGTTCGGCTGCGGGACCCGATGAGTCTGGGACTCTCTTGGGTTTACCCCCGGAGATCTTTTCCGGAGAGACCCCCGTTCTCAGTCGGATCACCGCGGGGACAGACAAAGACCCTCTGGCAAGAAGACATCCTTAAATCCTGAATTGGTAACGATCGATCAATTTGGGACCATCTTTAAGACGTGCAGACGTGCACGCGGGTCGGCGTATAGCGGCTCGCTAGCACCTTATGGGTGTACCTTTGGGGACTTGTGTCCCATATGGTAGGGGATTAACTTCCCCGTTTGGAGGGGCTGCGTCCCCATTTGGAGGTCCGGTTAACTGTTACCTGACTTTTGGCTAATGCATTTCGGGTATTGGTTATTGGTTTGTCATTTATTGGATTTTGGTTATTAACGGTAAAATTTGCATCAGATATGGGAGAGTCACAGAGTGGCGGAATTCTAAAGAAAAGCCCACTGGGATGTGTTTTGCAGCACTGGAGAGATCCGGGGGGAGTGCCGGGAGGCCGTGTCGATAGGAAAACTTTAATTAAGCATTGTAATCAGTGGTGGCCTCTCTAGAAGTTAGACGGTGGAGAAAAACGGCCCTTTAACAGGACATTAAAATAGAATACATTATTACATTAAGGTACATATAATTGTAATATAATACTACACACGTTATAATAGGTATTATACATCTAGTGTAATAATACAATTTAATGCTCTTCCTTCAGGGAGAAGGAAAATGGGATGAAGTGCTTTATGCAGATACGTATGTTTTTCACTCTACGAAACCACCCTGAATGGCAGAAAGAACGTGGAATCAATTCAGCACCCCAGGACCCTATGGTCCTGGCGATAGAAAAAGACAAACAATAAGCAAAATAGGAAGCCAAAAAGATGTTGCTCGCCTTGTGGCATTGGACAAAGATGTTTAAAGGTTGACAGAACGGGAGATTAAAGGATTGTTTGACCCCGATTGCGAGGATGTGCGTGCAATGTCGGATGTGGTGTTCAGCGAGGCAGAAAAGCAGAGTGTTGTGAGGGTGGCCAGACCCTCAAGTCCAGGCTCTGGTTTTGGCTGGAACTCTGCCGGGAACAGTGGATAACCATGTTCCCATTACCAGTCCCGGTCGGGGCCCTAACCAGCCAGGAGCCCGGGACTTAGTACCGCGGTACAGGGAACGAATGGCTTCTGGAATAAGAAGTGCTGTCCCAAAATCAGTAAATTGGTCTAAATTGTATGAAATTAAACTAGATAGATAGAAAAGAATCCCCTACTGATTTTTTGAACCGATTAAAAGAAGGGATGCAGAAATATACTCCTTTAAACTGTACCTCTCGGGAGGGAAAGGGTCAGTTGTTATTCCTGGTTCTGGGACAGCTGATGGATGATGTCAAGAAAAAGTTACAGCAAGTGCAAGGAACAGATGTGAGAGATTTAGAGAAATTGCTGGAGACTGCTTGGCAAGTGTGTCGGAATAGGGACAGGCGGGGGGGGGAATGGGCAAAACAATTGCCAGCGCTACAGCGGCTGCTTTGCGCACCGCAGGGGCCAGGTAACCTCTGGGATCCCACCGGGAAACACCACTAATGGGAGGCGAGGAGCCATGAGAAGTAGCCCAAGTGCCCCGTCTCGGGGAAGTCAACCCCTCCCGAAAGATCAGTGTGCCTACTGTCAGCCAAGGATGGAGCTCGAATGGCGGGGTATGCCGTGACCACCGCAGAGCGAGTGCTGGAAGCAAAGTCACTCCCTGAGGGTACATCCGCACAACGAGCCGAATGAATTGCTTTAGTGAGAGCTTGTTGAAGGACTGCGAGCGAACACCCGGACAAATTCAAAATACGCCTTGGGTGTAGTTCATGCCCGTGGGGCTATCCGGAAGGAACGGGGACTTCTGACCGCCCAAGGAAAACATTAAGCTTGCTGACGTGATCCTAAGACTTTTGGATGCGGTACAGTCGCCTTCGGCGGTTGCGCTTATGCACCGCAAGGGGCACCAAGAGGGTGACGCTGCTCAGGAAGTGGGGAATAAATCGGCAGATTATGAGGCAAAAAGAGCTGCGGAACAAGGTGAGGTGTTAAGTTTGATTCCTGAAAAAGCTTTGCCGCTACCGGACTCGGTCGACTGTGATGAGAAGGATCTTAGATTAATTAAAGATTTGGAAGCAGAAGTTGAATCATCAGGTTGGGCAAAATTAAAAGGTAACAGAGTAATAGTTCCCTTTAGAATAGTACGGAAACCGGTAAAAGCAGAACACGACCAGACTCATTGGGCAACTGAAGCCTCGTATGATTCCCTTATGAAGCAAAGAGTAGCCAGGAATTTGTTTCAAACTGTAAAAGCCATGGTTAATAACTGTGAAGTATGCAAAGGTGGGAAATCGTCAACTTAGTCAAGAAGCAAATCTACAAGCGCTCCCACTGTAGCCCTACTACGAATCAGGGTAAAACAGGGAACTAAAGAGAATTTAAGTCCATTTGGAATTTTGTTGGGGCGGCCGTAACCGATCCCAATACCGAGGGGAAGATCTCACCCAGTTAGGCGAAAATAATCTATAGAAATACATAATAATATTAGGAAATTCTAAACGAGAGCGATTGCAAGTGCCTAGAGAGTCTAGCCAGACGTTCTCTCTAACAGGAGTTCCGGTTCCGGTTAACACCTCTCTATTTAATAACCCCTGCTACGGAGTAGGTCATGATAAGAACAACTTTAGATTTACATCACCTCTTGGGGTTGTGAAGAAGTTCGGAGCAAATTAGCCTCTCGGTTACCAAATTTTAAATGGATCAAAGAGCTGCTTGTACTCGTATTAGTTGATAGCTTATTTGTTTTATGTACGTGTTGTATAATTCGAGGTTCGCTATGGCGTTGTCAGAAGAATGGGGATGACTGTGTTACCTGGAAAAAGAGTAAGGTCAAACCTGAAGTCGCAACAGGGAGGTATTTTAATCGACGGACGAAGGAGAATGGTACGTTATAAGGGACTGCGAACGAATTCGCAAGGGTAATAGAAAAGGGGGGAAGTGAAACAGAAGATGTCTGCTTAATGACACTGTGATGTTACTGAGTTTAAATTTCTTTCACTTCTCTGCATCACCTTGCTTTTTCATTTTTCTTTCTCCAACTCTTTTAAAAGTTTGCCGTTTCTTTCATGTTTTATTCCCTTCTTTCCCTAACACCTATCGCTTTTTAAATGTTCTTGCCAGGCTTACTTTTGTTCCCTTTGTCTGTATTTTTAATTAGCTCTTGTCTTTCCTTAGCGCCCTCACTATTAAAACTTTCTTTCTACATCTCTGTTTACTGTCCCTATTTCACAATTTTTTCCTTATTTCTTTAATCCCTGTTGCTTTTAACATTTTCTACTTTTATCCCATCTTCTGTCTCTCTCTTCTGGTTTTTCTTTATTGTCATCGCATTTAAAATTGTCTCTCTATAGCTGTTTTACTCCACTGTCCCTATTTCTGTTTTTTCCTTTATTTCCCTAATGCCTATCACTTCTAACATGTACTTTCTGTGCCCTTCCATGTCTGTATCTTCAGTTATTTCTTGTCTTTCCTTAGTGCCACCCCTTCTTCAGTTTCCCTTCTACATCTCCATTTTAGTTCACCATCGCTGTCTTTAATTAAAGTCCTTGATCCCCATTGCTTTTCAAATTTTCTACTTTTATCTCGTCCGCTGTCGTTACTTATTAGTTATTTTCTCTTATTTTTTCCTAAGGGCACCGCTTTTTGTATTTCCTTTCTGCGTCTACTTTTATGTGGTTCGCTGTCCCCATTTTTCAGTTTTTTTAGTCATCGTTCTTTTTGGTTTGAAATTTTGTTTCTCGGTGTACTTTTATCTCATTTTCTCTCCCTACGGTTTTTTTTCCCATTTCCTGTAACTTGCCGCTTCTAACATGTTCGTTCTAAATCTACTTTTATTAGGATGTAGCTCCCTTTTTTTCAGTTGGTTCCTGTCTCTCCTGTACCCCCTCACGTTTAGATTTTCTTTCCTCGTCTGTTTTTATCCACTTGAGCAGCTTCATTTTTTTAGCTCATTCTAGTGTGTCCCATACCTTGTTGCTTGTGAAATTTTCTTGCTATGTCTTTGCCTATTCAGGTTTTTTCCCTATTTTAACTTTTTTTCCCCGTCTTAACGTCTTCATTTTCGAATAACAGAATAATTTAGGATGGAAAAGACACTTAAGATCATCGGGCCCAGCCGTAAACCTAACACGGCCAAGTCCACCACTAAACCGTGGCCTTAAGTGCCACATCCACGCGCCTTTTAAATACCTCCAGGAACGGTGAGGAACTTATGTTTTTATGCTTACTTTAACCTGGTTTTCTGTCCCGATTATTTACTCTTTTCCTGTCTGTCCTCTACCTCATCGTTTTTTAAATTTTCTGTGTCTGCTTTTATGGAGACGGCTAACCCTACGTTTTTATTACTTCCTGCCTATCCTGTGTGAAATCACTTCTGAATTTTTTTTCGCTATCTGTTTTCATCCAGTTCACTGTCTTTATTTCATTCCCGCCTCTGCTATACCCTGTCACTATTTAAATTTGCTTTCTGCCTTTGTTGATTTCTTCTGCTGCCCCATTGCCAAGTTTCTCCTTCTTTAACACCTTCGCTTTTGATAATTTTTTGTCTACTTTTATCTGGTCTTCTCTCCCTATTTGTTAGTTTTTTCCTCCCCTGCCTCATACCCTTTTTTTCTTTTTAAATTCTCTTTCTATATTTGCTTTTATCCAGATGTCTATTCTTTTCCAATTCTTTCTGTTTGTCACACACCCTGTCGCTTTTTAGATTTCCCTGGCGCGTCTCCCTTACCCCCTCCCCCCCCTCCCCCATCCCGGGGTTTTACGGGGTCTCCTTGGCGTGCTGTTATCTCTGGAGCGTGATTTGTACCCCTCTCGGTTTGTCAGAACATCTCCTCGGGCCATCCCTCTTCCTCAGAGCGGTCTTTCTGTCCTCTCCTCCATCTTGCTCACCTCCCGTCGGCCAGCGTCTCCCCGACGCCGCCTGTGCTCCGTTCAGATCCCCTCCCGAGTACCTCTGTGCCCTCCAGCCTTCTGCCGTCTCTCCGGCCGCCTCGGCACCCCTCTGATTTCCGCCACGACGCTTCCTGCGAGCGACCCCGCGTTCCGTAACCGGACTGTGAAACAGGAACTGAATTAACCGTAACTGCAGAGCGTAATGGCACATTTTCTCGTATTTTACCCTTACCGCCTTTCAGGCCGTGGCTGGAAACCTGCTACGCGTGGCGCGCAGGATGCGGCAGCAGCTTTGGCGGCGGATGGCGAGAGGCGAAGGCCGAAGCAGAGGCTGCGCGGCTCCCGTGCGCTGGGTTTATTGTTTTACTTAGGAGCGTGGCCGTTCGTCTTAAACTGTTTATGGTGTTCTCGCCCAGTGCAGCAGTTTGCAATCAGCTGGTTTAAGGAAAACACGATGTCATCTCTGTCAAAGTTCTACATATTTTGGACGTGAAATATGAAACTGAGAACTTTAATCCTGGGTTTCCTGGGCTTAGCTCTTGGAACTGCTTTAGAATCCCTTGTTTGTTGGCTCCCCGAAACTTACTGCTCATCTGCCGACTCTGCCCTGTACCATTTCACCTATTAATTTTTTTCCACGTTTCCCTCTCTGCGGCTCCCTCTCCCCGTTTTTTAATGCTTACTTGTGTTTCTTGTACCCTGCTGCATTTTAATTTCTCGCGCTACAGTTCCCTCCCTCCGGCACCCTGTCTCTGTGCTTTATTTCCTCCCTCTGTCCTGCACCCCGGCGCTGAAAAAACTTTCGTCCTATGTTTCCTTCTGTGCATCTCCCCGTCCCTATTTTTTCATTATTTCCTGTGGTTCTTGTACCCTGTTACTTTTAACATTTTCTCATTGCGGTTCCTTCTAGCCATCTCCCTGTTTGTTTAATATTCCCGTGTTTCTCGTACCTGACCGCCACTTCTTTTTCCTTTCTGCCTTGTCCTCTGTCCGTCTCCCCGTCCCTGCGTTTTAATTCCTGTCCAAAAGAGTGGACCACCCCATATGCGTATTTAGAATCTGTAAATATAGTCCCGCTTCTTCCTTTTAGTAATTCCAGGGCCCTACATAGGGCTCACAAGCCTGAGCTGACCATGATGGACTCAGAGGTCCCGATTCCACAAGTTCTAAGTCCTTATTAATTATTGCATATCCCGATTTTCTCTTCCCTTCTACCACTCAGGAGGAGCCATCTCTGAACAGCGCTTCTCCATTTTCCAACTCAGCATCTCTTAAATCTGGTCTCATCTTAGTCTGGGTCTCAATTACCTCTAAACAGTTATGTTGTAATTCCTCTGATGGTTCTCCAAACAAAAATTGTGCTGGACTCTGAGCAGAAGTCACGCTTAGTCAGGGGAGTCTATTAGTATTGCTTCGTACTTTAGAATCTGGCTGTCCATTAACCATTTTTCCGCTTTTTGTTGTGAAACATTTCTGACATTGTGTGGGGTATACACTTTTAAAGGAGCACTGAAGGTAATCTTCCTAACTTCTTCTATTAATAACGCTGTAGCAACCAAAGCTTGGAGACAAGCAGGCCATCCTCTGCTTACTGGATCAAGTAACTTAGAACAATACCCCACGGGTTTTTTGATTCCTGCCCAGTCTTGAGTAAGAACTCTGTATGCTGTCTGGCTTGATGTATTCACAAAGAGATAGAAAGGTTTTTCTAGATCTGGGAGGCTCAATACAGGTGCTTGTATTAATGCCTTTTTTACTTCCTCAAATCTCTAATCGTCTTCAATAAGCCATTTAAGTTGGTTATTAGTTAATTTTTCATATAGGAATTTTACTTTTTCACTATAATTTTCAAGCCATGGTCTACAATATCCTAATAATCCCAGTATTTGCCTAATTTCCGTTTTAGCTTGTGGGGGTCTTAAGGATGGAATCCCAGATACCCTATCAGGATCTAACTTCTTCCTTCCCTTACTCAGCCAATGTCCTAAGTATTTTACTTCTTGTTCTACAAACTGCAGCTTTGATCGGGACACCTTTAATCCCTTTTGCCCTCGAAAATTTAACAATTTAATGGTGGCTTTTCGGATCCCCTCCTCAGTTTCTCCTGCTACTAATAAATCGTCCACATATTGCAATAATTTTACCTCCTTAGGTATTGTGAAATCTTGTATAATTTTCTCTAAAGTTTGTCCAGATAGATTTGGTGACTCTGTAAACCCTTGTGGTAACACAGTCCATCTTAATGGTTGTTTTCGTCCTGTTTCGGGGTCCTCCCACTCAAAGGCAAAATAATCTCCGGATCCCTCATCCAGAGGACAGGCCCAAAAAGCATCTTTCAAATCTGTTACACTATACCAAGTATGTTTGGGAGATATATGACTCAATAAAGTATAAGGATTTGCCACCACAGGGAATTTAGTGATTGTTCGCTGATTTACAGCTCTTAAGTCCTGCACCATCCTGTATGACCCATCCGGTTTCTTTACGGGAAGAATGGGCGTGTTATGAGGTGACATACATGGTTCTAGGGTTCCTTTTTCCAAAAGTCTGTCAACTACAGGTTTTAATCCTTTTTGACCCTCCATAGGTATAGGGTATTGCTTGATTCTAATTGGGCGGTGCGGATCTGTTATTTGAACGCTTATGGGGTCCATTTTTATCTTTCCAGTTTCCCCTTCCTTATACCACACTGAGGGGTTAATAGCTTCTTCATCCTCTTGTGTTAAAGTGTATAATTTAATCTGCAATTTGTCCCCTTGACTCTGAATGCTCAAGTTTAACTTCAAAATCAAATCCCTTCCTAATAAATTGTATTCCGCTTCAGGGAGCAAAAGTAAATCATTAAGACAAATTTTCTTTTCTGTTTCTACTTCTACATCTTTCAATATATTTACTTTAAAAGGCTCTCCTTTTGCTCCTACTACTGACACGTACAAAAATTTTTGCTTTTGCTTTTTGTTTTTCTTCGTCCCTCCTAACATAGACTTTCTGGGCTTCTCTAAGTAACTCCTCTAATCTTCTTTCTTGCCAATCTTCCAATTTTTCTAATTTCCTTCTTATATGCCCCCAGGATTTAGCTACAAATTGTGTTCTAAGGAGTGCGGTCCCAGCCACTGTATTCGGATCAATTCCAGAGTACATTTGTAGGTTTTTCCTCAACCTCTCCAACCATTCTGTTGGAGATTCGTCTTTCCCTTGTTGTTCATTAAATGCTTTAGTAATGTTTTGCCCTCGGGGAACCTCTTCCCTTATTCCCTGTGTCCTGGTTTCAGCCAGGATAGAGCTGGTTTTCTTCACAGAAGTCAGTGTGACACTGTGTTTTGGATTTGGGATGAGAAACTGTTGATAATGTGCTGATGTTTTGGGTTGTTGCTGAGCAGTCAAGGACAGTCCAGCTTCTCGTGCTGGCCTGCTAGCAAGGAGGTTGGGGGTGCACGGGGAGCTGGGAGGGGACACAGCCGGGACAGCTGACCCAGACTGGCCAAAGAGATATTCCCTACCATCCGACGTCATGCCCAGTACATAAACTGGAGTTGGCCGGGGGGCGGAAATCGCTGCTCGGGGACGGGCTGTCGATCGCCGGGTGGTGAGCAATTGCTGTATTGGGCATCACTTGTTCTTGTACATTCCTGTGTTGGTATTATCATTGTTGTTTCCTTCTTTCTTTCTGTCCTATTAAACCGTGTTTATCTCAACCCACGAGGTTTTTTTCCTAATTCTCTCCCCCACCCTACTGTGGGAGGGGGAGTGAGCGAGCGGCTGCGTGGTGCTTAGTTGCCGGCTGGGGCTAAACCACGACAACATTACATCTTTTCATCCCGTAAGAAAGCATGTGTCCCTACAGTACGTACATAGTTACCCCCCAAAACCGCCAACGTCATACAACGTATCCCGCGATACAACGTATCCCGCCATACGCTCGGAGGGGTTTGCGCAGCCCCCGCTCTCTGTGCACCTCACAGACCTCTGCGCTTTCTGCTTCTGCCCCTGGTGCTGGCGGCTCTGTGGCCGATGCACCGGCAAGCCCAGCCGCATCCTCCTCCTCCTCAGAGAGTCCCTGGCCGTGCTCAATGAGCGATTGCTATGAACGTACTGTAAAAAGCCCTTTTTTTGTAGCCCGACACAACACTGGCCAATTTCAACTCTAGCTGAGCTTTGCCCTTTTCTGTTCTCTCCTTACACGTATGAACTCCAGCTCTGTGATCTTCCTGCCAAGCCGGACCTTGGTCCCAGGGATCATAACATTCCTTTTTCCACCTGAGTTGAAAAAGGAGGTCCCTGTTCAGCCAAGCTGGTCTTCTGCCCCTCTTGTTTGACTTCAGACTCCACCAGATTGCCTGCTCCCGTGCTTGCAGAAGGTGGTTCTGAAAAACTAAGCTGCTCTCTGAGCCCTAAGGCCTCCAAAGCAGCTTCGTAGGGGACACTGCAGACTAGCTCTCTGAGTAGCTTCAAGTTTGCTCTCCTGAAAAGCAAGGTAGCAACTCCTCTGAGCTGTATCTCATTACACTCAAAAGTTTCAACTCCCCTGTTTGGTGATCACTGTTATCCCATCTCCTACGAGTCCTTCTCCATACACAAACAGGAGGGACTAAGAGATCTGTTGGGTAGATAAGCAGCCATGGGGAACCACGGTGAGCAGTGGAGTGAGCTGCTGCATGGGCTACGTGCTTTGCGAGTGCGAAGCCAGCCCCTGGCTCAGTGAGTGCCTGGGAAAGGGAGTCTGCAGCCGTGAAGGACAGAGCCGGCCAGCAGGACAGCTGGCAGCCTTCACTCGGGCATTGCCCACCTTGTGACTGGCTGTACCTGTGATGATGTTAATGCTCTTTGTACACAGGTCTGTTGCGTCGTGCTGTGTTGCGAAGCAGACTTGCAGAGGCGTGCCCTGTCTGCCCATCGGGACTCAAGGCACATTTCCTCCAAGCGCAGCAGCCAGGCTTTGGGCAGCCTCGCCTCATGCTGCTTTTGACATTGCCAACCAGGATCGAGTTTCTGTCCTCGGGTTTTCATGTAGGAACCAATTAGTGAACAAGTCCTGTTTTAATGGAGTGGCAACTCAAACAGTATTACGCTGGTAGAAAGCCTTCAGGAGAAGACTGGTGTCCTGTGGATCTCGCAGTAAGGCAGCCAGCAGCTCTGTTTCTGCTATAGCTACAAACATCCACGAGTGAAACAACCGCAGCTTTTTAATACAGTTACAGAGGTTTACACTTTTCTTTGCAGACACAAAGCATGCTTTTGTCTTGAACTTTTCATTAGTCTGAAAAAAAGATCATTGGTAGTATAGGATACCATGCTGTTTATTAAATGTACATAAATTAACATCTACACAGAAAGGATGTTTTCCTCATCAGAAACAATGCTGAAACGATGAGCAACTCTGAAAAGAAAGGTACATAAGGCTCCCGTGCACAAACCCCAAAGCTTCAAAGGAGAAAGGTGAAAGAGCGCTACATCCTTATGTCACAGGACAACCTGTGATTAACCCGAGTTATGGACACTGTCACATCATAGGTAGTTGGGGCCAGTTCAGATCCCCTGCCTTCTAGATCGGCCGCCTTGATGAGCTGGGTGTTTCAACTGTTATAAAGCTGCAGAATCAACCAGAATCGACACTGAAATGACTGTGCTGGCTACAGAATGGCTAGAATAAATATGGGGGGGTGTCCAGTTTTTTTCCGGTCCTGGAGGGTGGCTGGGATTTGGGGCACCATGTAAGCTGGCTTTTTTAACTCCTCCTTCCCATCAGTCCCTAGGCACAGGCACGTGTTGTGGCTGAAAGCAAAGCATCACCACTCCAGTTCTGATTGACAGAAAGGGGGGTGTTCGCATCGGTCCAGAGAGCGCTGATGGGTCGGAGAAGTAAGAGCGGAGTTTTTGCTGTAGCTAACCTGGAGTTAACTCAGCTAATGGAAACTGCAAGCCAGTCATGTTTGATCAAGAATACTAAGAAAGGGTATTGTGCTGTGTGCTGCATACAAGGACTTGCACCGACCAAAGGGCAGCAATGGGTGCTCCCTTCTTGTATGCAGCAAGGTGGTGCAGCGTCTCTCTGCCAAGAATGAGTAGCGGCAAAGAAAACCTGGAGGGTTTTATAGTCTGGAACATGCTGTCCAGCGTGTCCCTCGTGTCCCTCTCAGATGATATACACCTCCACGCCCAGCACGCCCCATGGAATCTGCAGGTGACATGCCAGCTCCCCACGGGGGCAGCTGTGCCGGCTGGTGGGCTTTTGCTGACGGAGCCGAGGAGTGAGCCAGCAAGGCCTCCCGCCAGGGCTGGGCTGGGTCTGAGGGCGGTGCGGGGCCGCTCCAGCGTCGCGGTGCCCGAGTGAAATGTGCCGGCCGGAGCAGAAGGGCGCGGTGCCTCCCTCCTCACCTCCGCCGAGGTGGTGCTGGGGCTGCATCGCGCCCCTCAAAGCCCAGGCAGCAGAGCTCATGCGGGCAATCCAGGCAGCAGAAAAAAATCGGCACCTGCAAGAAGAGAGTCCAAAGTGCTGATGAAACCATGAAGGCAGGAAGAGGCACGACTTTGTGCCCCGTTCTTTGGGCAGTGTGCTGTCCAAGGGGCAGCTCCTGGCACACGAGAGGGAACCCTCCCTGGCAGTGGCTACGGCACGGCTTTGTCCCCTTCTCCACACGTGTGACACCCTCAGAGCTCTGCAAGTTGACAGAGATGTGCAGCACTGCTTTGCTAGGCAGCAGGGCTGGGCAGGGCAGCTGTGCTGTGGTCCTTTCCAAAAGCCGAGCAGCAGCACGCCTCACTGTCCCTTGCTAGAAAGCCAGGCTTGAAGGCAAAACACGCTGCTTTGGTATTGTTTGGTTGTTTTCTTCTTCCCTCAATTGTCTCAGGTGCAACGTGAGCTTTTTACGAAGTGCCAGTACCTCAGGGTCTACAGCTACGTGACACAGCTCCTTGCTGCGTCTTTGGGATTCAGACACCAGCAGCCAGTGCTGGGCTTGCCAGCTGACATGAACAGAAAAGGGAGACTTTGCCTCTTTCTGTAGGCAGCGGGTCAAAGAGCTCCAAAAATTGCTATGAGCCTTGTGACTCTGCTGGGGTGTTGCTCAGCCTTGCACAAACAGAGCTGCCACAAGTGCCGAAGGAGAGCTGCCAACGCTGGAGTGATATGTTCCTCCTGACAGACACGCTCTCCCACAGGCAGCTGCGGGCTTCCTGCCCGGTGCCATCTCTGCGCACCTCAGAAATATTGCCCATAGTCGGAGCAGTGTTCGGAGCTTTGAAAGATGGGCAGCAGAGCCTGCTACACACCTGGGCTCCTCGTTCTTCTTGCCTGCCTGGATGTCCTCAGTTGCCCATCCCGCAGAGCTCTGCTCCCAACTTGCTCCTCTCGCTGTCCAGTAGCCCGTTGCTCCCCTCTTCACAGGTTGCTCTTCTCGAGCCTGGCAAACTTTCCATTCAATGTATTGTTAGACAGGTCAAGCCATGATAAACGTGAACCAATTCTGCTCTTAAGCACACCTAGCTCATTTTACCTTGTCTCCCCAGAGGAGCTCTCCAGGTGTTCACTTTCTGGAGGGACTGGAGGCACCTGCAATGGAAATGTGCAAGTTAACGGGTGGCAAGGACCTTCCTGCCCAATTGCTACCTTAGCTCGGAAAGGCACAGCCCTTGGATGGGTTTGCTCAGCCCAGCTGAGCCAGTTCTGGTGGCATCACCGCACAAACCGCCATGGCCATCCTGCACCACCCTTCCTCTGCACCTTTGCAGAGCTGCCGGCTAGTGGGTGACCTTGCTTGTCCCTGCGGCAGCACTCTCAACTTCTGACAGTGCTGTCACCCTCTTTGTGGCCCTGACATACCGCTGCTGCTTCTGCTTCCACCTCTGGTGCTGGCAACTCCTTGGCCGACGTGCCGGCAAGCCCAGCCACATCCTCCTCCTCCTCAAAGAGCTGCGGGGGACAGAGGAGGACAGTTGCTTGGCTGGGGACAGGCCCCGGGGCCGGTGAGCCTTCCTCCGGGCCAGGAGCGAGCGTGGGCGGCTCTGCTTTCACTAGGGCAGGACGCAGGGGTGGCTGGAGGTGGGGGAGGTGGGGCGGAGCCGGCTTGGTCCCCGAGCCCCAGCCGGGGTCCCTCTGCTGGGGACAGCGCCTCTGCGCAGGAGCCAGCGCCACGGGCACCCCCCGGCCAGGCTGGCTTACCTGGAGGGGCTGGGGCAGCGTGCCGTCCTGGCTGCAGAGAGCTGCCAGGGGCCGGCCGAAGAGACCCGCCCTGCCGGCACAGCCCGACTGCCCGGGCGCCTCCGCAGCGGCCAAGGTCCCTCGCCGCGCAAAGGGCCAGGGCAGCCCCCTCGTCCTGCTGCGGGTCCCGCCTGCCGCCAGGGAAAACAGAGCAGAGAGCCATGGAGGGCAAGCGCCAGGTGAATGCTGCCCGAGCCTCCGTGCGCTGTGCCCCCGCCAACAGCGAGGGAGAGGCGTGGCTGGGGAACGAGGCGCCCCGGGGGCTCAGCTCTCTGCGGCCGTGCCCTGCGGGAAGGGCAGCAGCAGCCCCTGAGCAGCGCGGCTGCCGCCTGCCAGCGCAGGAGAGAGGGGCCGTCCTGCCCCCGTCTCCTCCAAACTCACCGTCCGAGTGGCCACGTCCACCTTGGCTGCCGGAGGGGACGGGAGGTGGCCGCTGCTGGGCACCAGCCTGCAAGAAATGCGCTGCGCTCAGCGAGCAGCCCCGCAGCACGAAGGGCCCCTGGCGAGCTGCATCGGCCGCGGGCCATGAGTGAGATGTGGGGACGGCCGAGATGGCGGCCCGGGGGCTCCTCACCTCTGCCAGGCCCTCGACCAGCCTCTGCAGGCTGCTGGCGTTGAGTGTTTTGGCCTGGGCAAGGGGAGAAGAGCAGCAGGTGAGAAGCCATGGGGCTGGTGCGGGGTTGGAGCAGCCCCTGGGGCAGAGCGGGGCCGGGAGGGACACTCACGGCATTGCGGCCGCGCAGCTCCTTCAGCAGGAGCTTGATGGAGGGCAGCTGGGTGACGCGGGCTCCCTCCACTCCTTCTGCTGGCCTGTGCACGGGGCAGGGGCAGAGAAAGAGCTGTGTGAGACTCAAGCTGCCTCTTCCCTCGCCTGCCAGCCCGGGGAGCCCTTCCAAGCTGCCCCGAAGCAGCTGGGCACCGCCCGGCCGTCGAGCGGAGAGCAGCGGCAAGGGGGGAGGACGGGGCTGGGTGAAGCAGCTGCGCCAGCTCTGCCCGCTCCAGAGCCGCCCGCAGCCGTGGGGGCAGCTCTCCCCAGCTCAGGAGCGGCGTTTCCGCATCGTACGGCTACGGCTAGAGCATCCCCCCGTGCTGTGAGCACGGGCCTCCCAAGCTGCTCTGCCAGGCAGGGCTTACCCACGGAGCGCGCTGAGCCAGAGCTCCTTCAGCGAGCGGGAGCTGCAGGAAAGAGAGGAGAAAGAGCCTGAGCGCCCGCTGCTGCCCAGCCCGCGGGCAGAGGCGGGCGCCGGCACAGCCCTGCCCCGTGGGGACGGCTGCAGAGGCAGGAGGAAGCGGCGTGGGGCCGGACAGAAGCGCTGCCCGGCCCTGCCGGGGGACGTGGCACTGAGACCCACCAGAAGGTGACGACGCAGAAGCCGTAGGGCCAGGCGAGGACGAGGGACGTGGTGGCCTTGTCTTCCTCCTCCTGGGCGGCATCCCCGGCCGCCCCCTTGCCGCCGCTCAGCACCCACAGCCGGCGCAGGGCCAGGCAGAGCTGCGGGCGCGGGGCGCTGCCACGTCTGCAGAGAGGAGCGGCAGGGAGTGACCTGGAGGTGGCCGAGCCCGGCGGCTGCCCTCTGGCCTCCGCCTGCCCCGCGCACGGCCACGGGTGCAGCCAGCAGCAGGGTGCCGGGGCCTGGGGCTGCTCCTTGGGCATCCCTGCCCCGGTGCCGGGGCCAGGCCTTAGGAGGAAAGGCAGCCGGGGTCTGCGCCTCTTACTTGGCCTTGGCGATGATCAAGGCATCGCTGAAGAGGAGGAGGTGCCTCTTCCCCGTCCCGCGGCCCTGCGTCACCCGCACGCGCTGGTGGAGCAGCGGCTCGGCTGATGCCGGGCCAGGCGCGCACTGCTGCTCGGGGCCAGGGTAGACCCTGCAGAGCAGGCGGCAAAGGGCGTGAGAAAGGCGGCTGCTGCGGGGCCCGGCTGCGCCGGCGTGTCCCCGAGCCGCGGGGGGAGCCCACCTGGAGCCGTAGCAGCAGTTCAGCTGGCCCATCGTGCCGGGGCCAGGGGAGTCCTCGCGCCAGACACGCTGCTGGGGCTCCGGAGAGCTCCCAGCCGGCTGGAGCGAGGCTGTCGAGGGGGTCCCGGTGCCGGGCAGTGCCGCTGGGTGAGAGCTGGTCTCTCCCTGGAGCTGCCGGGTGCTGGCAGAGCCGTGCCTGCAGGCACTGTGGCCGTTGCCGGGCCAGCGCCGCGACATCACAGCTGCCATTCCAAGCCCGGGGGGGGGGCTGGGGGGCGGGGCTGGGGGAGGGGCTCCTGTCTCTCTCGGCCTGGGGAGCCCGGGCCTGGGCACAGCACTGCGGGCATGGCCTCAGCAGCGCTGAGTAGAGGGCAAGGCTCCCCACCCTCCAGCTGCTGGCAAGGCTTTGCCCAGCGCAGCCCAGGGCACCGCCGCCCGCCGCCTTTGGCCAAGGGCACGGTGCTGGCTGCTGCTCAGCTTGGTGTCCAGCAGGACCCACGGGCCTGTTGCGTTAAGAGGCAGAGCAATTTGGCAGAAACTAAACCCCCTTGCTTTCCAGTCGATCCTCAGATATCAGAGGGACTGGGGGCGGCTGAGCTTAGGTTCTGAGTGATGCCCAAAGTCAGCGTTAGTAGTCCGGTCGCGCCCAACACCTTTGTTGGACTATCACGGGTCCGGATGCACTACTAACATCACACTACCTGCTCAGCCGGACACCTCCTGAACGAACACGGCCACACTCAGAGGTACGGTCGCGTTCAGGGACCACACACGGCTGAGTCAATCAATAGTGCGATTTATTGAACACACGGCTGAGTCAATCAATAGTGCGATTTATTGAAGCAACAGATATACAGGTTCTTTGGATTGCCGGTGATAAATTCACTACCTATAAAGCACGTGCAAATGCTAAAACTACGAGGGACACTACTTGGCTATAAACGCCTTAAAAGATGTAAAGTGACTCTATATAGAGATTTCTAAGTTTCCCGGGGAGGCACTTGGTATGACCAAGGGTTCGAATCTTACCCAACGGCGTCCCGATGGGGGGGAAGAGAGGCTCAGCCCGTCGACTGATCCCAGAAGTTAGAGTGGTACACAACGATGGTATCTTCCCTAACATCCAGCTCTTAAAACATTATTTTATAGTGTTTTACTTTGCAGGAGGAGCTTGAGTGACTCTAGTCATACATACCTTTATCAGGATTGGTGCAGAATTCTCTCGCTTTTCTTCAAGGAAATTGTCTTCAAGGAAAATTGCATGCCATTGTTTAAATGAGGGCTGGAACACAGTAGTTTTCTCTAATACTTATAATGAACACTTCAAAAACAGCATTTAAATTAATAATATTTTATACTATGGATCCATCTTTACTTTGTGCTGGAATCATCACAGGAACAGCTCCCATTCTACTTAAATTAGGTGCAGCTACCTTTGAAGGTGTAAAAGGTTGGGTTTTGACCGGGACTACGTTCAAAGTCTTCACTTGGGACTTGGCCATACAGAGTTTTGGTATAGCCTTTCATATTTGAGAGAGACATCGAACCCAGAGATTGGTGCCTATGTAGCTGCGGGCTGTTGAACTGCGACGTTTTAGAGGTGGAACATCATCTCTGAAATACGCAAACACACAACTGCAGAAAAAGACTTCAGTCACTATTACTATGTGTGAGCTTATAAAACAGATTTTCTGTTTTATAAAACAGAAAACACTATTATATAAAAAATTAAAATTATATAAAAATTATATAAATAAAATTATATAAAAAATAAAAAACACTATTATATAAAACACTATTTAATTTCTCTTTCAAAAATTTCCTTTATCCTGTTCCCTTCAGCTAAATTTTACTTCCTCCCTTTCTTCCATATACTGTGTCACTATGAGTTTTCTTTTAGTGTTTCCTCCCACAACTCTTTGGTCTCTACTTTTCCCTGGCCTAAATTGCACTCCAGCCTTCACTATTTTCCATCCTTCTACCCCATTTCAACCTCCACATTTTTTGCAAGCCTCTCCTTCCCTCTGGCCTCCCACATCTTTCTGGCCTACAACACGTGCTCAGCCTCCACTTATTTCTGGCCTCTAGGGGCCTCTCTAGCCACCAGAACACTGTGTCTCTGACAGCCACTCTAGCTACCTGGGAGGTTATGTCTCTGTGATCCGGGAAGAAAGCTGTCTTTGGAGGGGAGTCCCTAGCTCCCCGAACACGGCCTGTATGACCGGAACGCCTGTTTAGCCATCCTGGAGGTGTGTCTCCATGACATGGGAGGACTTCCAGCATTGGAGGGGACTCTAGAGCTGCTGGAACACTGTCTCGATGGCCAGAATGCCCCTCTGGCCATCCTGGAGCTATATCTCCATGATGCGGGAGGACTTCTGGGATTAGAGGCGACTATCTAACCGTGGGAAACTCCCCTCTATGACGGGAATGGCACTCTAGCCGTGCTGGAGGTATGTCTCTGTGATCTGGGAGGCCTTCTGTATTTGGAACGGAGTCTCTAGGTGCTTTGACACCATCTCTACCCCTGGAATACCACTCTGGCTGTCTGGGAGGTATGTGTGTATGATCTGCTTGGACTTCTGGGATCGCAGGGGACTCTCTAGCTGTGGGAACACCGTTACAATGAAAGGAAGGCCTGTCTGGCCATCCCAGACATATGTTTCTAGGGTCTGGGAGGATTTCCAGGATCGGAGTGGAGTCTCTCTGCCAGAACAGGATCTGTATGTTCAGAATGCCAGTCTAGCCATGCTGGAGGTGTATCTTCGTGATGTGGAGGCCGGCTGAGATCAGAAGGGAGTCTCCAGGTGCTGCAACACCATCTCTATGACGGGAATGCCACTGTGGGAGGTATGTCTCTCTAATCCAGGAGGACTTGCGGGCGCGGAGGGGACTCTGTAGGTGCCAGAACAGCATTTCCACGACCGGAATGCCACTCTAGCCATCCCGGATGTAACCCCTCTGATGCGGGAGACACTCCAGTCTTCCACCCCTTTTTCCGCCTCCACTTTTTTCTGTCCTAAGTTGCCCTCCAGCCTCTCACTAATTTTCAGCCTCCACGTTTCTCTAGCCTTTCTTTGGGCTTCTGGCCTCCCACATCTTTCTGACCCACAACACGTGCTCAGCCTCGACTTATTTCTGGCCTCTAGCTCCCCTCCAGCCTCCCACTCCTTTGCGGCCTCCACTTATTTCTGGCCTCTAGCTCCCTTTCCGCCCCTAGTGCCCACCCCCTCCGTCGGCCTCTACTTAGTTTTGGCTTCTCCTTTGACACCGTCCCTGTTGAGCCTGACCCCGACTATGTGGCCTCAGACCCGTATTTGGGCTCCTACCCCTTTTCGGCCTCCACTTCTTTCTGGCCTCTACGTCCCCTCTAGCATCCCACACCTTTCCTGCTTTCCACCTCTTTCTGGCCTCTGTCGACTCTGTAGTAACTGGAACAATGTCTCTTTGTCCAGGACACTCCTCTAGCCGTCCCAGAGGTATGTCTCCATGATCAAGGAGGACATCTGGGATAGGACGGGACTCTCTAACTGCTGGAACAACGTTTCTGTGGTTGGGATGCCACTCTAGCCATTCCCCAGGTATGTCTCCATGGTCCGGGAGAACGTTGCGATTGGAGGTGACTCTCTAACTGCGGGAGTACCATGTCTAGGACCGGGACGCCACTCTAGCTGTCCCAGAAGTATGTCTCAAAGATCCGGGAGGAGCTCTGGCATCAGAGGGGACTCTCTAGCCAAGGGGAAACAGTCTCTCTGACCGCATTGCCACTTCAGCTGTCCTGGCGGCTTGTGTCTATGATCCCTGATGACTTCTGTGACTGGAGAGGATTCTCTAGCTGCCAGACACTTGATGAATATGTATTAATCTTGTAATCATAGACCTATAAATGTTTGACTTTTGAACTGATCGAGCGAACACGATTTAGGAGGAACTATCCCCCGTGTTCCCAGCACTGAAAATTTAACACTACATTGGTGTTACGAGGTTTATTCCCGATTTCGGTGACAAGCTCAGCTGTCCTCCCACTAAGCTCTCCCTGCCTCACTCCTCTCTCCCCTCGCTGCCTGCAGGCAGTGCCCTCAGCCCTGCTGCACTTGGCAGGGGAGCTGCTCCTGGGCAGAGCTGTCTCTCACAAGCGCTGCCCGCTTGCTATGAGCTCCGTCCGTCCCAGGAGCCCGGCCCAGCCCAGCAGCAGAGGTCCAGCCCAAGGCACCACTTTCTCTGCCCCTTCTGGGCTCCCTGGACACGTCCCAAGGGCTCCAGGGCTGACAGCTCCTGAAAGGCAGCAGAGTCACCCTTGGGGAACAGGCTTTTTAGCTGCCTGCAGTAATCACCAGTTGCCCCTCCCAAAAGAGGCCGATGCCAAAAGCATGGTTTGTGCTGCCAGAGCATGGATGTCCCGTGAGAGGTACAAATGTTGCCCTCTGGACACTGGTATTCCTGACCCATAACAAGAAGGACACACAGGCGGTGACAGGGAGCTCTTGCTTGGACCCTGTGCCAGGCAGGCATTCAGCTGAAGCAATGCGGACATCTCATCCCCAGCTGGAAGCCCTCGGGATGAAGCGGGATTCACTCTCCCCACGCACCCCACAGAGACACAGTGTTAAGGCATGTCAAGACTGGTCACCACTTCCAGCCACTCCGGCCCAGGACCCCTCCTGCCATGCAGCCGGAGCCCAGTACTGGCCAGTGCCACCCAGTACAGTCCTGCCTGGCTGCTGGAGCCCAGCCCGTTGCCTGGGGATCTGGAGTCTTTGCCCAGGCTGAGGGACGCAGCTGCCGCTTTTCCGCTTGCAGGTGTAACTTGCAGCAAAGCTGAGCATCCACCCCCGAGATGCACACACACAGACACACGGACTCGCAGCGGACACTGACACAGCCAGTCACACAGACTGACAGAGATGAGGCGCTGCCGTCAAGAGCACCCACGGGCAGGACTCACATAAAACACAAACCAGGACAGCCGCATCCCCTCCTCCTCTTGGGCTGGCAGAGACACGAGGTCAGTAGCGCAGGCGCACACATGACACTCTCTATGTCCACAAGCACACGCCCGTTCATGGATTTGGTAGCCCTGCCCAGATCCCAGCCCCGTGACCCACCCCACGGGTCCCCTACTCACTGACTGGTCCATCTTGGTGCTCCCTGCAAACATGCAGCACTCACACGTTTTGCCTGTCCCGCAGGCACCCCACACTCGCCCATCTCCCTGGGTGCAGCGCGCACCCTCTGCCCGCCTGACACCACAGCCCGGGCCCCCCTAGTCAGCCGCTGGTCCAGTTTGACATTTGCTGGTGAAGGCACACGCACACCCGTGCACACCACGTTTGGGGAGGACACAGGCACCCACAGAGCCTCTCACTCGCCTCACTCATGCTGGTCCCCCCAGTAGGTGCTTTTCAGGACTGTTCCCGCCCCAGTGCCTGGTGGCCGGGACACCCACTCGCCCCAGCAGCTGCACTCAGACCCCCCACTCACTCCACTAGCTGCACTGGGGCCCACGCCGGTGGCTGGCACCACGAGCCAGGGGTGCCCACAGCCCCTGGTTGACTCCAGCAGCTGGCACCCAGTCCAGCCACGCCAGCCCCCCAGTAGCTGCCACAGAGTCCTTTCAATTCACATACACACAGGACAGAGAGTGAGATTGCGCAGAGAGATCGTTAAGAAAAGATTTAAGAAGAAGATCTAAGAACACAGGACGGACATCATCTGCGTCCTGCTACCAATCACTTGTCTCTGGAGAGACTCCGGTGTCATCAGGTTGCCCGTCATCTGAAACTTCTTCAACAAGATTAGAGGGGACAAATCCTCTTGTGCCGTCGGTCAGCTCTCCCACATACCAACCGTCTTCATCCACATCTCCAAAGACGTAAACATATTGTCCAGCAACTAGAGGAAGCTCTAGTTCAGGCCGCTCATTGGGACCACCGAAAGGATCGTAGCTGTATCGAGCTATGAATGCTCGAAGCTCTGCCGGTTGTTTTCTCATAGCCTCCAGGAGGATGGACTCCTTGCTTGCTCCCAGGTTAGCCTGGCACGGCCTGCAACCGATGCGGTTGCATCTTTCTCTCTCCAGCCATTCAAGGTCCTTCAGTGGCTGCTGGCGTTGTTCGTTTAGCTTTGGATTCTGATCACTCAGTTCCGTCGGCTGCGCTCGAAACAGCTGCAGGGTTTCTTTGCGTTCCCTGCGTACGTCTGCCTGAGGCCTCTGCCAACACCTGCCGTCCCCTTCTTTCCTCTGGAGCGCTAACTGTGCCTCCTCATGTTCCTTCTCCAGCTGTTGGCTCCTTTCTGCCATTTCTCTCATGGCTTTCAGTTCGCGCTCGGCCTCTGCCAGCTGGGTTTGAAGACAGACGTTCCTTTGGATGGCAGAATCTCGCTCCTCTGCCACTCGTGCTAGTTGCCCTTTCAGGTCAGCATTTTCAGCTTGAACCCGTGCTGTCAAACCCATCTGCCCACAGAGGCGAGCATTTTCTTCCGCCAGGCGAGCGTTTTCCTTTGTCATCTCTGTGAGCTGCGCCTGCAACTCCTCACAAGTTGGGCTGTGGGTGCTCACGTAACAGGAGCCCTCATCACCTGCAGCCCCTTGGGCCTGAAGCTCCTCAGCCCCCTTCTGTGAGAAGTCATCCTGCTTGTCCTGTGCCAGCAAAGCTCTGGCAGGCTCTCCCGTTTCTCCATCTCTCTGCTGAGGCAACGGTGCCATGCACAGATCCTCAGTGGAGCTTTGGATGGGCAGTGGCACTCCAGCATTGACCAGGCGATGGACAGTCGCCTGCAGTTGCCTGGATCTTTCTTCCAGCCGGGAGGCGAGGGCAGCTAGCTGAGCTTTTTTCTGCTGCAGCCTCTCTGCCTCCTCGCACGCTTCTGGAGAGCCTTCCTTTCTCAGGAGGCAGCTCTCCGTCTCAAGGGCACTCTGTTGCCTCTCCAGGTCTTCTAGAAGATGCTGCAGGCGGGTGTTTGGCTCCAGGAGTCGGCTGCATGTGCTTCCAAGCAGCACCAAGCCTTCCCCCTCTGGCACCCGGAGCTTAGCATCTGCCACAGCCTTGCATGCTGTTTGCTGCCCAGCGCGGTGGCTTTCCGGCAGTCTTTCCCGTAGCGCTGCCAGGGCTTGGGGCCCGTTTCTGCCAGAGGAGCAGGAGCTCTGCGTCTCCTGATGGCCCTGGTGCCCAAGAGGGCCTTCGGGCTGCGCCGTGCCGGGGGAGGCGGGCAGCTTGCCCTCGACCCGCTGCAGGATGTATTTGATGAAGAGTCTCCTCTCCAGCTGCAGCTGGTTCTGGAGGTGGCGGATGCGGGCGGGCTGGAAGCCATCCATCTCCCAGCGTAGCTTGCCAAGGAGGTCCTGGAGCTTGCTTCGGGCCTCCCTGCCGCCCCTGCTGGGCCTCACCATCTCCTCGGCCAGCTGCCGCTGCAGGTCCCGCGCCAGGCGAACGGCGGCGGTGCACTCGCGCTGCAGCAGCTCCCGTCCCTCGTGGAGCTCAGCCTCCTTCCAGCGCAGCAGCTGGCGCGTCTCTGCCACCCGCTGCCGCTGCTTCAGCTCCTGCAGCCGCCGCACCTCCAGAGCCCGTCGCTGCTCCCACTCGGATTGGAGCCGCTCTGCCAGGAGCTGCTGCTCCCTGTCCAAAGCCGCCTTCAGCTCCCAGGTTTCGGCAGCGAAGCAGCGGCGCAGCTCTTGGGTGCGGAGCCGCTCTTGCTGCAGCTCAGCCCGCAGCGCTTCCAGCTCCCGCCTCTGCTCCTCCTTGTGCGCAAGGCTGCCGGGGGCTTGCGCCGGGCCCTGGCGGGGCGAGGGGCGGCTGCGCGCCGTGGGTCCCCGGCCAGCAACACCCCGCCTCATGGCGTCGGCCAGCAAACGCTGCTGCCAAAGGTCACCGACGGTTGCGTTCCCTGCGTCTGCGAGGGGCGGCAGCCCCCTGACTCCGTTGCAGCCGCTGCCTCCCCTCACCGTGCAGAAGCAGAGAGCATCTGCCAGGGCCGGGATGGGTGGGCATAGCCTTAATTGCACGTGCCAGCCCCGAGCTCACAGTGGAGGGGCGGGGCAGTATGCCCTTCTATGGGATGTCCCGCCCCCAGGAGGGGTGGGGCAGTACACCCTTCTATGGGATGTCCCACCCCCAGGAGGGGCGGGGCAGTATGCCCTTCTATGGGATGTCCCGCCCCCAGGAGGGGTGGGGCAGTACACCATTCTATGGGATGTCCCGCCCCCAGGAGGGGCGGGGCAGTACACCCTTCTATGGGATGTCCCGCCCCCGCACACAAACTGAAGAGAAGGAACAAATGCAAGCGAACCCGTTTTGGCAACGTTTCTCAAGTCCTACCCCTGCAGCAGAGAGCCTGGGAGCTCCGCGATCCCTCCTTCCACTCTGCATTTTGGCATCGAAGGCGAAATGACCCCAGGGAGCGGCATTGTTTTGATTCTCTTTACAGCCTAAAGCACCACACGGGGCAGGAGAGAGGCCAGGACACCACCTCAGGAGGGATCATAATCAGCTAGGCCAAGAACGGTGATGCTCACCTGACTCTGGTCCTTGCAAAAGAGGGAGTGCTGATCAGGGCTGTAGAACCCCCTGTCAGCCTTGGCTGTAGCGACCATTTTTGCCTCTTCAGGGGGCTTTTGGGGGGAATGCCATGGGCAGCAGCGCTCAAGGGCACCAGAGCTCACTACAGCTGGTCTTTCAGGCCTGGGGCTGCCTCCGCCTTCCACTGAGGCACCCGGAGTGACTCTTGGAGGAGCTGTATATGCCGGTGGTGGCAACATCTGTCCATGGGAGATCCTCAGCAAGAGCGTCCCCTTCCATCCCATGGTGGGCTGGGAAGTCAAGTCACCGGAGGCAGGGCTTGCTTTAGTCTTGCTTGCCGATCTTGAGCTTAGACAGACTAAGTTGTTCCAGTATCATCCCTCTTGCTGCGTCTGCTGCCTTGGTTCAGCTAAGGGTGTCATCCTCCAGCCTGATGAGCGAAAAAGGGCCGACCGCAACTCTCCTCCCTCCTCTGCCAGGCCCAGCCTTGGAAACCAGCTGGTAGTGTAACCAAGGTGGTAGGGAATTAAAATAAAATAGGGTTAGAAAACAGGTTTGTGAATTTGTAGAAAGTTGTAACTAAAGAACATTATGCACCAGCAATGCTGCTCGAGAACCCACCTAACCCTTCCCATCTTGATTTAATTATCAAGGAGTTAAGTGTAACATCGTGATCATGGTATTATGTTTTGTTCTAATAACAAGTAGTCAGAAAGAAGGAACACCTTGGTCAGTTCTACGGTCCGGTGGGTGGGTAATTATTCATTCTATAGTCTTGTCTTAAAACAAAGGACTGTGGGGTGAATGATTGCATGTTGGACCGACAGCCCGTGAAGATCTATTGAGTGTTGCCAAGCTTAAGTGAACTTTGTAGGAAAGGGAATTCCGGCAGGGGGAGGTCGCAACCACTGCTCAGAGACCACCCACTCAAGAAACCCTCCGACTCAAAAGATTAAGGAAGCAAAATCCCAAGAAATTATAGTGAGGATGCGTGGTCATTTACATGGTAGGCGAGGAATACTTAACCAATCATTGTATGGACACTTGATGAATATGTATTAATCTTGCCTATAAATGTTTGATTTTTGAACTGATCGACGAACACGATTTAGGAGGAGCTATCCCTCGTGTTCCCGGCGCCGTGAATAAAGAATGCCTGCCTTTTAACACTACATTGGTGTTACGAGGTTTATTCCCGATTTCGGTGACAGTTTTGGCGACCCAGATGGGACACTGCTTGTGAATCTCAACAAATCCGCGGGATCACAGGACTTCCAGCCGGCACCAAGGGGTTCTCGGGGAGAACCTCTGATCCCTGACCGAAGAATTCTGAGCAAGTCCCCTGGAAAGGTAATAAGGCATTCTTTAAAGGATTGAAGTAACGTGGGTTCGAGTCACACTAGCTCGCTTGTAAGGCGCGGCGAAAGCTATGCAGAGTAGGGCTGAAAGGTACCTCTGGAAAGGGTGAGGGTACGAGACCCTCACAAGGAATGCCTGCCTATAAGTCGCGGTGAAAGCCTCGCAAGGTTGGGCTAGGGGCCCAGGTAAGGAGGTTGGGGGATTTCTAGCAGGGGGCTAGAAGATCCGGAGGGACCCTCAAGGAGAGTAGGGGTCCCTCTGACTAGTGCCTGTGATAGTGCACAATCACACCCACTAGTCTTGGGAAGATGGGAACATTTCCGAGTAAAAGATCTATCCCACAAAAAACCACCTTTGGGATGTATTTTGAGGCATTGGAAAAATCTGGGAGGTGATCCTCTGACTCGGAAGCAATTAATTAAATATTGCAATCATTGGTGGCCAATGTATAGGTTGGACAGTGGAGAGAAATGGCCAGAAAATGGGACATTGCAATCTAACACCATCTTGCAATTAATGTTGTTTTGTAAAAAGGAGGGTAAATGGGAAGAAATGGCTTATGTTGATTTGTTCTTTACACTACAAAATCATCTAGAATGGCAGAGACAGTGGGGAATACATCTGTATGATCCCATGGTAAAGACTGTGAAAAAGGGAAAACGTGATGAGAACTCGAAAAGGGGTTGTTCTACTTATAATACTAAAGAAAATTGTTGGGAAAAATGGAACTGAGGAGGAAGATATTGAATTAATGGTTGCTCCTCACCGAAGGTGGGAAAGGGGAAGAGAGATCCAAAATTCGGAGGATGATAGTCCTCCTACTTCTCCCAAAGAAGGGGAAGCAGTGAGATTTAGCCCAATTTCAGGGAGAAGGAGGGGGGGAAGTAAGGCTAACTTCCCTCCAAGCCCCTCTCTGAGAAGCGGTGGGGAATGATGGTCCAGTGGTGAAAGTTCCTTTTTCAGTTACTGATTAAAGATCATGGAAAGAGACTGCAGGTACCTATTGGGAGGATCCCGAAAGGGTGGCTAAGGTAAAATGCTTGAAATTGCTTGGGCTGTATATAACAATAGAGAAAAAGAAAAATAGGCGAGGCAAGCCCGAAGGGGTGGAAAGCTACTAGCAGTTTTGGCAGGGAATAACAGGATAGGCAGAGGGAGAGGACGAGGAATGAATATCGGAGAGAGAAGGAAAATAAGCCCCAATTAGCAGAAGATCAATGTGCTGTTTGCAAGGAGCATGGGCACTGGAAAAGAGAATGTCCTAAGGCAGGAGAATTAGATCTGGCTCTCCAGGCAATTAAATTAATGACTCTGGATGAAGAACTATGAAGGGGACTGGGGGAATCAACCCTAGCTGAACGTCTGGTTACATTGAAGCTAGGGAATGAAGAAATAGAGTTTCTGGAGCTACTTACTCAGTATTGAATACATGTAAAGGGAAATTTAGTCACAAATCAGTAGATGTTGTTGGTGCGACAGGGCGGAAGGAAAATTGGCCATTTTTAGAGGCATTAAAGTTTAAATTGGGAAAGCAATGGGTAACTCACCAGTTTCTGTATATGCCTGAATGTCCACTGTCTTTGTTGGGACGAGATCTATTGAGTAAATTAGACGCACAAATAACTTTCAAAAGACAGAGAGATGAAATTGTTAATACCAGAATCAAAAGCCATAGAGGCAAGAGTGTTTATGTTACAGGATTCCTACAGGGAAGAACAGATTCCAGAAGAAGTGGAAAATGCAGTTATTCCTTTGGTCTGGGCAAGTGGAATTCTGGGACGATCTAAATTGGCAGAGCTGGTAAAGGTGATTTTAAAACCTGGAGCCAAACCGGTAAGACAAAAACAATATCCTATTAAGTGGGAGGCTCGAAAGGGATTAGAGGGGTTGATTACAAAATTTTTAGAATATGGACTATTGGTAGAGTGTGAATCAGAATATAACACTCCCATATTACCAGTAAGGAAATCTGGAGGCAAGGAATACCGATTGGTTCAGGATTTAAGAGTTATAAATCAGATAGTCCAAGATATACACCCAGTAGTGGCTAATCCATATATTTTACTGACTTCTTTGAAAGAGGAACATAAATGGTTTACTGTACTAGATTTAAAGGATGCCTTCTTCTGCATACCTCTAGATATAGGCAGCCAAAACATATTTGCTTTTGAGTGGGAAAGTCCGGCCACAGGACGAAAGACCCAATTGACATGGACTGTACTTCCACAAGGATTCAAAAATAGCCCTACGATATTTGGGAATCAATTGGCCAAGGAATTAAAGATATGGAAGAGACAGGACCAAAAGGGAAGTGTTCTGCTATCAGTTTACTAAATTTCCTAGGCCAAGGAGGATATAGAGTCTCCAGAAATAAGGCCCAAATAGGAAAAGAAACAGTAATTAATTTGAGATTTGAAATATCCCAAGGACGGAGACAATTGAGAAATGAAAGAAAAGGAGCTATTTGTCAAATGCCTGAACCTAGTAGCCCGAAGGAATTGCGAGCTTTTCTGGGAATGATTGGGTGGTGCTGACTTTGGATTTTGGATTATGGAATGTATGTAAAGCCACCGTATGAGGCTTTAAAGGAATCCAAGGATCAGTATCTGACTTGGACACCTCAATGTCAGAAATCACTCAAAGAACTGAAAAAGGCATTAATGATGGCACCTGCTCTGAGATTACCTGATGTGACCAAACCTTTTGAGTTGTTTGCACATGAAAGGCAACATCTGGCCCTTGGAGTGTTGACACAACAGCTGGCATCCTGGAAACAACCAGTGGGGTGCTTCTCTAAACAACTTGACAAAGTGAGTAAAGGATGGCCAGGATGTTTACGTGCTGTAGCGGCAACGATATTGCTGATCCAAGAAGCTCGAAAATTGACTATGGGCCAAAAGATGGTGGTGTACGTACCGCATATGGTAATAACTGTTCTAGAGCACAAGGGGGGTCAGTGGCTATCCCCCAGCAGAATGCTGAAGTATCAGGTTGTCCTATTGGAACAAGATGATGTGGAATTGAAAACCACACCAATTGTTAATCCAGCAATATTTTTGTCAACAGAGAATCCCTCAGGAAATTTAGAGCATGACTGTTTGTTAACTATTGAACAAGTTTTTTCCAGTAGACCAGACCTGAGAGATGAATCTCTGGAAAACCCTGATCTGGAGTTATACACAGATGGAAGCAGCTTTGTGTAAGAAGGAAAACGAATGGCTGGATATGCTATCGTCACCACCTCTGAGGTATTGGAATCAAGGACGCTACCTGTAAGTACCTCAGCCCAGAAAGCAGAATTGGTGGCATTGAGGCAGGCTGTACAAATAGCAGAAGGAAAAAAAGATAAATATTTGGACTTATTCTAAATGTGCATTTGGTGTAATCCATGCACATGGAGCCCTCTGGAAAGAAAGAGGATTGCTGTCAGCCCAAGGAACATCAATAAAGTATAAAGAAGAAATTCTCCAACTCCTGAAAGATGTGCAGAGACCGAAAGAAGTGGCGGTAATGCATTGTAAAGCTCCTCAATTTGGTCAGACGGCTGTAAATATAGGTAATCGATTGGCAGACAAAGCTGCAAAAGAGGCTGCAGAACGGGGTATCCTTGCACTAGTACCAGTAAAACAAACAAAATTATTAGATTTGAAACCGAAGTACAAAAAAATTGGATGAGCAATTAGCAAAACAATTAGAAGCATCACAAAATGCAGAGGGATGGTGGGTGACATCAGAAAAACAGGTGATAGTAACCCCGCAAATTATGACAGAACTCACAAAGGAAAAACATGAACAAACACATTGGGGAGTAGATGCTATGGTTTCAAGTTTAAAAACATCTGTAGTATGTGTAGGAATGACAGGAATAGTTAAATCAATAATAGCTAAATGTCCAGTCTGCCTTAAAAATAACCCCATGAACCAAAAGAGGCCACCTCTAGGAATGATAAAACAAGGCAATTCTTCAGGAGATTACTGGCAAATGGATTTCTCTGAGTTACCCAGTCAGAATGGATACAGCTACTTATTAGTACTAATTGATACATTTTCTGGATTGCCGGAGGCCTTCCCTTGCTGCACCACCAAAGCTAGAGAGGTAGTTAAAGTGTTGCTGAAGGAAATAATACCAAGATTTGGAGTGTAATTGGGAATGTCTTCTGATAGGGGACCACACTTTGTGGCAGATGTAGTTCAACAGATCAGTAAAATTTGGGGTATAAAATGGGACTTATATACCCCTTGGAGGCCACAATTGAGTGGAAAAATTGAGAGATTGAATCAAATGTTGAAAAGACAAAGAAGTAAAATTTGTCAGGAAACATCTTTGAAGTGGCCACAGGCTTTACCACTAGCTCTCTTGAGAATCAGGATCCAACCAAGATCAAGAGACGGTATAAGTCCATATGAAGTTCTGTATGGTAAACTGTAGCAGACTCCTTTAATCCCAGGGGATATGAATGTAGCTGGGGAAACTGATTTGAAAGTGTATCTAATTTCTTTAGGAAAAGTTCTTGGAGCACTTCGGAGATACATGGTGCTGACTAGGTCACTTGCCTCGGATACACCTGTACATCAGTATCAGCGAGGTGATCTTTAAACTTGGAACTCTGAACCACTGCAGGAAAAGTGGAGGGGACCATTCCAGGTACTGTTAACAACTCATACTGCAATCAAGGTTGGAGGAGTGGAACCGGGGATACACTACACCTGAGTGAAAAAAGCCCCATCATGGAAGGTCATCAATAGAGATTCAGAAACTGCAAAGTTGACTTTAAAACATGTTTAAGAAATTATCATTGGAAAATATGAAAAAATGGGTTTTGATTTGGAAACTGATGATGTTGGGAGCATTGTTTGAGATGATAATAGATCAATTAGAAGGGAGAATGAAGCAGAGCAGCTAATATACATTCCAAGGAGAACTCCAGAAGAAAATTTAATGGTAGGATTGATAAAAGAATTTGCAAATTTACAAAATGTAACCCAAATAACCCAATTCCAAGAGCAGTAGGTGAATCAATTCCATGGGGAATCTTAACAACAAATTTGAGCGCAGTAAGCACAAGGGATGAACAATTATGCAAAGAAATAAGTAGAGGCCTCCTGTACATGATCCCGAGGAAGCTGGACGTGTAGTCCGTAATTGTGAAAATCAAACTAAGCGAGAGGCAGAGGTTGCATGGGATTCGGTATGGTCTATGACTATTTTATCTCAATTTCAATATATGGCTAATACTTCATGGTGTTTTGCCTGGGACGGAACAGTCTTTACAGTTTTCCCATCAGTTAATCACAGGAGAACCACATCCAGAGAAAAGGAAGACATAGTACCCTGGTGGAATTGTAAAAAGATATATAATTGCAGTACAGTTGATAGAGCAGTCCAAGAAGTTCCTCCCTTAGCAGCTGCATTGAAATATGGGTGTTGGTGCAGAGGACTCAAGAACAATTTAAATTTGACTAGTGTATATAAAATTAGAAGGGGATCAATATTTAGTTGTAGAAGGTCTATAGTTCAGAGCCTGGGACATTTAGTTTGGGCAATGAGTGATGGAACTTGGACCACCCATTTACCGACGGACGGGAAAGTAAAATTACTTTAGGAATGCCAACATTATGTCCAATCTGAAAGAAAGCTCCCTTTAGGGGAGATTCTGAAAATTTGAAGTTAATATGGACAAAAAGATCACAAATTGATGATGATGATTGGAATGAACCCTCGACAGGAGTGAAAATTCGATGAGCCTCAGAATCCTTATTGACTCCCTTGGCAACTTACAGGAATAGGGATTGGTTCTATAAGTTGACAGGTCAAGTGAAAAGATTAGCCAAAATAACAAGGAAAGGATTTAAACAACTAAATTTACAGTTACAAGCCACTTCGAAGATGACCCTACAAAATAGGATGGCTCTAGATATGCTCTTACTAAAAGAACATGGAGTTTGTGGATACCTGAGGGATAGGATAGATCATTGTTGCATACATATCCCAAATGTTACTCAGGATGTTGAATATGATTTGGACTTATTGAGAAAAATAAAAAAGGATACTCAGGAAATGCAACAAGACATGCAAGAAAATTGGTTTGGTAAAATTTTCAGTGGATTGGGATGAAACTTGAGTTCTTGGGTGAAGTCCTTAATTGGTACTGTGTTGTTATTATTATTAATAATATCTTTGGGAATATTATTCATTTATCATTGTTTGAAAAAGGAATTTACAAAAAGAGCTACCATTGATAGCAGAATTACACTTGCATTGACTACAAACCACCAAAATTTAAATGGACTAACTAATAATGCTCCTACCATCATACAATAAAGTGATTGAATGTTAATAAGGAAATTAATTTGTAATGGAAGTATTGAAAAGAAATTATTTCAAAACTTCCAAAGGGGGGAAATGTAACCAAGGTGGTAGGGAATTAAAATAAAATAGGGTTAGAAAACAGGTTTGTGAATTTGTAGAAAGTTGTAACTAAATTATGCACCAGCAATGCTGCTCGAGAACCCACCTAACCCTTCCCATCTTGATTTAATTATCAAGGAGTTAAGTGTAACATCGTGATCATGGTATTATGTTTTGTTCTAATAACAAGTAGTCAGAAAGAAGGAACACCTTGGTCAGTTCTACGGTCCGGTGGGTGGGTAATTATTCATTCTATAGTCTTGTCTTACAACAAAGGACTGTGGGGTGAATGATTGCATGATGGACCGACAGCCCGTGAAGATCTATTGAGTGTTGCCAAGCTTAAGTGAACTTTGTAGGAAAGGTAATTCCGGCAGGGGGAGATCGCGACCACTGACTCAGAGACCACCCACTCAAGAAACCCTCTGACTCAAAAGATTAAGGAAGTAAAATCCCAAGAAATTATAGTGAGCATGCGTGGTCATTTACATGGTAGGCGAGGAATACTTAACCAATCATTGTATGGACACTTGATGAATATGTATTAATCTTGCCTATAAATGTTTGATTTTTTTCGGCCTTCCCCCCGAAGGAAGGGGTATTTCTTTGAGCCTTTCACAGCTAGAAGCCATGGCCACGATAAGGAATGGAATTGGGGACCCGTGAAGAAAGAGCAGGGTCAAGTGGGTCCCAGGGCAAGGAGGACTGACAGTGACCCCAGAGGAAGGGGCAGAATGGCAAGGCTGGTGCCTCCCAGTGCCTCACGCATGGGTAGGACCTGGACCAACGGGAGACTTTGCACAAGAAGTGCCCATATCCTTGTCACCAGCTGGAGCAGACGCCAGCAGCAGTGTGTATCACTCTAACTTCTGGGATCAGTCGATGGGCTGAGCCTCTCTTCCCCCCCATCGGGATGCCGTTGGGTAAGATTCGAACCCTTGGTCATACCAAGTGCCTCCCCGGGAAACTTAGAAATCTCTATATAGAGTCACTTTACATCTTTTAAGGCGTTTATAGCCAAGTAGTGTCCCTCATAGTTTTAGCATTTGCATGTGCTTTATAGGTAGTGAATTTATCACCGGCAATCCAAAGAACCTGTATATCTGTTGCTTCAATAAATCGCACTATTGATTGACTCAGCCGTGTGTTCAATAAATCGCACTATTGATTGACTCAGCCGTGTGTGGTCCCTGAACGCGACCGTACCTCTGAGTGTGGCCGTGTTCGTTCAGGAGGTGTCCGGCTGAGCAGGTAGTGTGATGTTAGTAGTGCATCCGGACCCGTGATAGTCCAACAAAGGTGTTGGGCGCGACCGGACTACTAACGCTGACTTTGGGCATCACTCAGAACCTAAGCTCAGCCGCCCCCAGTCCCTCTGATATCTGAGGATCGACTGGAAAGCAAGGGGGTTTAGTTTCTGCCAAATTGCTCTGCCTCTTAACGCAACAGGCCCGTGGGTCCTGCTGGACACCAAGCTGAGCAGCAGCCAGCACCGTGCCCTTGGCCAAAGGCGGCGGGCGGCGGTGCCCTGGGCTGCGCTGGGCAAAGCCTTGCCAGCAGCTGGAGGGAGGGGAGCCTTGCCCTCTGCTCAGCGCTGCTGAGGCCATGCCCGCAGTGCTGTGCCCAGGCCCGGGCTCCCCAGGCCGAGAGAGACAGGAGCCCCTCCCCCAGCCCCGCCCCCCAGCCCCCCCCCGGGCTTGGAATGGCAGCTGTGATGTCGTGGCGCTGGCCCGGCAACGGCCACAGTGCCTGCAGGCACGGCTCTGCCAGCACCCGGCAGCTCCAGGGAGAGACCAGCTCTCACCCAGCGGCACTGCCCGGCACCGGGACCCCCTCGACAGCCTCGCTCCAGCCGGCTGGGAGCTCTCCGGAGCCCCAGCAGCGTGTCTGGCGCGAGGACTCCCCTGGCCCCGGCACGATGGGCCAGCTGAACTGCTGCTACGGCTCCAGGTGGGCTCCCCCCGCGGCTCGGGGACACGCCGGCGCAGCCGGGCCCCGCAGCAGCCGCCTTTCTCACGCCCTTTGCCGCCTGCTCTGCAGGGTCTACCCTGGCCCCGAGCAGCAGTGCGCGCCCGGCCCGGCATCAGCCGAGCCGCTGCTCCACCAGCGCGTGCGGGTGACGCAGGGCCGCGGGACGGGGAAGAGGCACCTCCTCCTCTTCAGCGATGCCTTGATCATCGCCAAGGCCAAGTAAGAGGCGCAGACCCCGGCTGCCTTTCCTCCTAAGGCCTGGCCCCGGCACCGGGGCAGGGACGCCCAAGGAGCAGCCCCAGGCCTCGGCACCCTGCTGCTGGCTGCACCCGTGGCCGTGCGCGGGGCAGGCGGAGGCCAGAGGGCAGCCGCCGGGCTCGGCCACCTCCAGGTCACTCCCTGCCGCTCCTCTCTGCAGACGTGGCAGCGCCCCGCGCCCGCAGCTCTGCCTGGCCCTGCGCCGGCTGTGGGTGCTGAGCGGCGGCAAGGGGGCGGCCGGGGATGCCGCCCAGGAGGAGGAAGACAAGGCCACCACGTCCCTCGTCCTCGCCTGGCCCTACGGCTTCTGCGTCGTCACCTTCTGGTGGGTCTCAGTGCCACGTCCCCCGGCAGGGCCGGGCAGCGCTTCTGTCCGGCCCCACGCCGCTTCCTCCTGCCTCTGCAGCCGTCCCCACGGGGCAGGGCTGTGCCGGCGCCCGCCTCTGCCCGCGGGCTGGGCAGCAGCGGGCGCTCAGGCTCTTTCTCCTCTCTTTCCTGCAGCTCCCGCTCGCTGAAGGAGCTCTGGCTCAGCGCGCTCCGTGGGTAAGCCCTGCCTGGCAGAGCAGCCTGGGGGGCCCGTGCTCACAGCACGGGGGGATGCTCTAGCCGTAGCCGTACGATGCGGAAACGCCGCTCCTGAGCTGGGGAGAGCTGCCCCCACGGCTGCGGGCGGCTCTGGAGCGGGCAGAGCTGGCGGAGCTGCTTCACCCAGCCCCGTCCTCCCCCCTTGCCACTGCTCTCCGCTCGACGGCCGGGCGGTGCCCAGCTGCTTCGGGGCAGCTTGGAAGGGCTCCCCGGGCTGGCAGGCGAGGGAAGAGGCAGCTTGGGTCTCACACAGCTCTTTCTCTGCCCCTGCCCCGTGCACAGGCCAGCAGAAGGAGTGGAGGGAGCCCGCGTCACCCAGCTGCCCTCCATCAAGCTCCTGCTGAAGGAGCTGCGCGGCCGCAATGCCGTGAGTGTCCCTCCCGGCCCTGCTCTGCCCCAGGGGCTGCTCCAACCCCGCACCAGCCCCATGGCTTCTCACCTGCTGCTCTTCTCCCCTTGCCCAGGCCAAAACACTCAACGCCAGCAGCCTGGAGAGGCTGGTCGAGGGCCTGGCAGAGGTGAGGAGCCCCCGGGCCGCCATCTCGGCCGTCCCCACATCTCACTCATGGCCCGCGGCCGATGCAGCTGGCCAGGGGCCCTTCGTGCTGCGGGGCTGCTCGCTGAGCGCAGCGCATTTCTTGCAGGCTGGTGCCCAGCAGCGGCCACCTCCCGTCCCCTCCGGCAGCCAAGGTGGACGTGGCCACTCGGACGGTGAGTTTGGAGGAGACGGGGGCAGGACGGCCCCTTTCTCCTGCGCTGGCAGGCGGCAGCCGCGCTGCTCAGGGGCTGCTGCTGCCCTTCCCACAGGGCACGGCCGCAGAGAGCTGAGCCCCCGGGGCGCCTCGTTCCCCAGCCACGCCTCTCCCTTGCTGTTGGCGGGGACGCACAGCGCGCAGAGGCTCGGGCAGCATTCACCTGGCGCTTGCCCTCCATGGCTCTCTGCTCTGTTTTCCCTGGCGGCAGGCGGGACCCGCAGCAGGACGAGGGGGCTGCCCTGGCCCTTTGCGCGGCGAGGGACCTTGGCCGCTGCGGAGGCGCCCGGGCAGTCGGGCTGTGCCGGCAGGGCGGGTCTCTTCGGCCGGCCCCTGGCAGCTCTCTGCAGCCAGGACGGCACGCTGCCCCAGCCCCTCCAGGTAAGCCGGCAGAGGGACCCCAGCTGGGGCTCGGGGACCAAGCCGGCTCCGCCCCACCTCCCCCACCTCCAGCCACCCCTGCGTCCTGCCCTAGTGAAAGCAGAGCCGCCCACGCTCGCTCCTGGCCCGGAGGAAGGCTCACCGGCCCCGGGGCCTGTCCCCAGCCAAGCAACTGTCCTCCTCTGTCCCCCGCAGCTCTTTGAGGAGGAGGACGATGACGATGTGGCTGGCCTTGCAGGCACGTCGGCCAAGGAGTTGCCAGCACCAGAGGTGGAAGCAGTAGCAGCAGCGGTATGTCAGGGCCACAAAGAGGGTGACAGCACTGTCAGAAGTTGAGAGTGCTGCCGCAGGGACAAGCAAGGTCACCCACTAGCCGGCAGCTCTGCAAAGGTGCAGAGGAAGGGTGGTGCAGGATGGCCATGGCGGTTTGTGCGGTGATGCCACCAGAACTGGCTCAGCTGGGCTGAGCAAACCCATCCAAGGGCTGTGCCTTTCCGAGCTAAGGTAGCAATTGGGCAGGAAGGTCCTTGCCACCCGTTAACTTGCACATTTCCATTGCAGGTGCCTCCAGTCCCTCCAGAAAGTGAACACCTGGAGAGCTCCTCTGGGGAGACAAGGTAAAATGAGCTAGGTGTGGTTACGAGCAGAATTGGTTCACGTTTATCATGGCTTGACCTGTCTAACAATACATTGAATGGAAAGTTTGCCAGGCTCGAGAAGAGCAACCTGTGAAGAGGGGAGCAACGGGCTACTGGACAGCGAGAGGAGCAAGTTGGGAGCAGAGCTCTGCGGGATGGGCAACTGAGGACATCCAGGCAGGCAAGAAGAACGAGGAGCCCAGGTGTGTAGCAGGCTCTGCTGCCCATCTTTCAAAGCTCCGAACACTGCTCCGACTATGGGCAATATTTCTGAGGTGCGCAGAGATGGCACCGGGCAGGAAGCCCGCAGCTGCCCGTGGGAGAGCGTGTCTGTCAGGAGGAACATATCACTCCAGCGTTGGCAGCTCTCCTTCGGCACTTGTGGCAGCTCTGTTTGTGCAAGGCTGAGCAACACCCCAGCAGAGTCACAAGGCTCATAGCAATTTTTGGAGCTCTTTGACCCGCTGCCTACAGAAAGAGGCAAAGTCTCCCTTTTCTGTTCATGTCAGCTGGCAAGCCCAGCACTGGCTGCTGGTGTCTGAATCCCAAAGACGCAGCAAGGAGCTGTGTCACGTAGCTGTAGACCCTGAGGTACTGGCACTTCGTAAAAAGCTCACGTTGCACCTGAGACAATTGAGGGAAGAAGAAAACAACCAAACACTACCAAAGCAGCGTGTTTTGCCTTCAAGCCTGGCTTTCTAGCAAGGGACAGTGAGGCGTGCTGCTGCTCGGCTTTTGGAAAGGACCACAGCACAGCTGCCCTGCCCAGCCCTGCTGCCTAGCAAAGCAGTGCTGCACATCTCTGTCAACTTGCAGAGCTCTGAGGGTGTCACACGTGTGGAGAAGGGGACAAAGCCGTGCCGTAGCCACTGCCAGGGACGGTTCCCTCTCGTGTGCCAGGAGCTGCCCCTTGGACAGCACACTGCCCAAAGAACAGGGCACAAAGTCGTGCCTCTTCCTGCCTTCATGGTTTCATCAGCACTTTGGACTCTCTTCTTGCAGGTGCCGATTTTTTTCTGCTGCCTGGATTGCCCGCATGAGCTCTGCTGCCTGGGCTTTGAGGGGCGCGATGCAGCCCCAGCACCACCTCGGCGGAGGCGAGGAGGGAGGCACCGCGCCCTTCTGCTCCGGCCGGCACATTTCACTCGGGCACCGCGACGCCGGAGCGGCCCCGCACCGCCCTCAGACCCAGCCCAGCCCTGGCGGGAGGCCTTGCTGGCTCACTCCTCGGCTCCGTCAGCAAAAGCCCACCAGCCGGCACAGCTGCCCCCGTGGGGAGCTGGCATGTCACCTGCAGATTCCATGGGGCGTGCTGGGCGTGGAGGTGTATATCATCTGAGAGGGACACGAGGGACACGCTGGACAGCATGTTCCAGACTATAAAACCCTCCAGGTTTTCTTTGCCGCTACTCATTCTTGGCAGAGAGACGCTGCACCACCTTGCTGCATACAAGAAGGGAGCACCCATTGCTGCCCTTTGGTCGGTGCAAGTCCTTGTATGCAGCACACAGCACAATACCCTTTCTTAGTATTCTTGATCAAACATGACTGGCTTGCAGTTTCCATTAGCTGAGTTAACTCCAGGTTAGCTACAGCAAAAACTCCGCTCTTACTTCTCCGACCCATCAGCGCTCTCTGGACCGACGTGAACACCCCCCTTTCTGTCAGTCAGAACTGGAGTGGTGATGCTTTGCTTTCAGCCACAACACGTGCCTGTGCCTAGGGACTGATGGGAAGGAGGAGTTAAAAAAGCCAGCTTACATGGTGCCCCAAATCCCAGCCACCCTCCAGGACCGGAAAAAAACTGGACACACCCCCATATTTATTCTAGCCATTCTGTAGCCAGCACAGTCATTTCAGTGTCGATTCTGGTTGATTCTGCAGCTTTATAACAGTTGAAACACCCAGCTCATCAAGGCGGCTGATCTAGAAGGCAGGGGATCTGAACTGGCCCCAACTACCTATGATGTGACAGTGTCCATAACTCGGGTTAATCACAGGTTGTCCTGTGACATAAGGATGTAGCGCTCTTTCACCTTTCTCCTTTGAAGCTTTGGGGTTTGTGCACGGGAGCCTTATGCACCTTTCTTTTCAGAGTTGCTCATCGTTTCAGCATTGTTTCTGATGAGGAAAACATCCTTTCTGTGTAGATGTTAATTTATGTACATTTAATAAACAGCATGGTATCCTATACTACCAATGATCTTTTTTTCAGACTAATGAAAAGTTCAAGACAAAAGCATGCTTTGTGTCTGCAAAGAAAAGTATCTGTAACTGTATTAAAAAGCTGCGGTTGTTTCACTCGCGGATGTTTGTAGCTATAGCAGAAACAGAGCTGCTGGCTGCCTTACTGCGAGATCCACAGGACACCAGTCTTCTCCTGAAGGCTTTCTACCAGCGTAATACTGTTTGAGTTGCCACTCCATTAAAACAGGACTTGTTCACTAATTGGTTCCTACATGAAAACCCGAGGATAGAAACTTGATCCTGGTTGGCAATGTCAAAAGCAGCATGAGGCGAGGCTGCCCAAAGCCTGGCTGCTGCGCTTGGAGGAAATGTGCCTTGAGTCCCGATGGGCAGACAGGGCACGCCTCTGCAAGTCTGCTTCGCAACACAGCACGACGCAACAGACCTGTGTACAAAGAGCATTAACATCATCACAGGTACAGCCAGTCACAAGGTGGGCAATGCCCGAGTGAAGGCTGCCAGCTGTCCTGCTGGCCAGCTCTGTCCTTCACGGCTGCAGACTCCCTTTCCCAGGCACTCACTGAGCCAGGGGCTGGCTTCGCACCCGGAAAGCACGTAGCCCATGCAGCAGCTCACTCCACTGCTCACCGTGGTTCCCCATGGCTGCTTATCTACCCAACAGATCTCTTAGTCCCTCCTGTTTGTGTATGGAGAAGGACTCGTAGGAGATGGGATCACAGTGATCACCAAGCAGGGGAGTTGAAACTTTTGAGTGTAATGAGATACAGCTCAGAGGAGTTGCTACCTTGCTTTTCAGGAGAGCAAACTTGAAGCTACTCAGAGAGCTAGTCTGCAGTGTCCCCTACGAAGCTGCTTTGGAGGGCTCAGGGCTCAGAGTGCAGGTTAGTTTTTCAGCACCACCTTCTGCAAGCACGGGAGCAGGCAATCTCGTGGAGTCTTAAGTCAAACAAGAGGGGCAGAAGACCAGCTTGGCTGAACAGGGACCTCCTTTTTCAACTCAGGTGGAAAAAGGAATGTTATGATCCCTGGGACCAAGGTCCGGCTTGGCAGGAAGATCACAGAGCTGTAGTTCATACGTGTAAGGAGAGAACAGAAAAGGGCAAAGCTCAGCTAGAGTTGAAATTGGCCAGTGTTGTGTCGGGCTATAAAAAGGGCTTTTTACAGTACGTTCATAGCAATCGCTCATTGAGCACGGCCAGGGACTCTCTGAGGAGGAGGAGGATGCGGCTGGGCTTGCCGGTGCATCGGCCACAGAGCCGCCAGCACCAGGGGCAGAAGCAGAAAGCGCAGAGGTCTGTGAGGTGCACAGAGAGCGGGGGCTGCGCAAACCCCTCCGAGCGTATGGCGGGATACGTTGTATCGCGGGATACGTTGTATGACGTTGGCGGTTTTGGGGGGTAACTATGTACGTACTGTAGGGACACATGCTTTCTTACGGGATGAAAAGATGTAATGTTGTCGTGGTTTAGCCCCAGCCGGCAACTAAGCACCACGCAGCCGCTCGCTCACTCCCCCTCCCACAGTAGGGTGGGGGAGAGAATTCAGAATAAAACCTCGTGGGTTGAGATAAACACGGTTTAATAGGACAGAAAGAAAGAAGGAAACAACAATGATAATACCAACACAGGAATGTACAAGAACAAGTGATGCCCAATACAGCAATTGCTCACCACCCGGCGATCGACAGCCTGTCCCTGAGCAGCGATTTCCGCCCCCCGGCCAACTCCAGTTTATGTACTGGGCATGACGTCGGATGGTAGGGAATATCTCTTTGGCCAGTCTGGGTCAGCTGTCCCGGCTGTGTCCCCTCCCAGCTCCCCATGCACCCCCAACCTCCTTGCTAGCAGGCCAGCACGAGAAGCTGGACTGTCCTTGACTGCTCAGCAACAACCCAAAACATCAGCACATTATCAACAGTTTCTCATCCCAAATCCAAAACACAGTGTCACACTGGCTTCTGTGAAGAAAACCAGCTCTATCCTGGCTGAAAACAGGACACAGGGAATAAGGGAAGCGGTTCCCCGAGGGCAAAACATTACTAAAGCATTTAATGAACAACAAGGGAAAGACGAATCTCCAACAGAATGGTTGGAGAGGTTGAGGAAAAACCTACAAATGTACTCTGGAATTGATCCGAATACAGTGGCTGGGACCGCACTCCTTAGAACACAATTTGTAGCTAAATCCTGGGGGCATATAAGAAGGAAATTAGAAAAATTGGAAGATTGGCAAGAAAGAAGATTAGAGGAGTTACTTAGAGAAGCCCAGAAAGTCTATGTTAGGAGGGACGAAGAAAAACAAAAAGCAAAAGCAAAAATTTTTGTACGTGTCAGTAGTAGGAGCAAAAGGAGAGCCTTTTAAAGTAAATATATTGAAAGATGTAGAAGTAGAAACAGAAAAGAAAATTTGTCTTAATGATTTACTTTTGCTCCCTGAAGCGGAATACAATTTATTAGGAAGGGATTTGATTTTGAAGTTAAACTTGAGCATTCAGAGTCAAGGGGACAAATTGCAGATTAAATTATACACTTTAACACAAGAGGATGAAGAAGCTATTAACCCCTCAGTGTGGTATAAGGAAGGGGAAACTGGAAAGATAAAAATGGACCCCATAAGCGTTCAAATAACAGATCCGCACTGCCCAATTAGAATCAAGCAATACCCTATACCTACGGAGGGTCAAAAAGGATTAAAACCTGTAGTTGACAGACTTTTGGAAAAAGGAACCCTAGAACCATGTATGTCACCTCATAACACGCCCATTCTTCCCGTAAAGAAACCGGATGGGTCATACAGGATGGTGCAGGACTTAAGAGCTGTAAATCAGCGAACAATCACTAAATTCCCTGTGGTGGCAAATCCTTATACTTTATTGAGTCATATATCTCCCAAACATACTTGGTATAGTGTAACAGATTTGAAAGATGCTTTTTGGGCCTGTCCTCTGGATGAGGGATCCGGAGATTATTTTGCCTTTGAGTGGGAGTACCCCAAAACAGGACGAAAACAACCATTAAGATGGACTGTGTTACCACAAGGGTTTACAGAGTCACCAAATCTATTTGGACAAACTTTAGAGAAAATTCTACAAGATTTCACAATACCTAAGGAGGTAAAATTATTGCAATATGTGGACGATTCATTAGTAGCAGGAGAAACTGAAGAGGGGATCCGAAAAGCCACCATTAAATTGTTAAATTTTCTAGGGGAAAAGGGATTAAAGGTGTCCTGATCAAAGCTACCGTTTGTAGAACAAGAAGTAAAATACTTAGGACATTGGCTGAGTAAGGGAAGGAAGAAGTTAGATCCTGATAGGGTATCTGGGATTCCATCCTTAAGACCCCCACAAGCTAAAATGGAAATTAGGCAAATACTGGGATTATTAGGATATTGTAGACCATGGCTTGAAAATTATAGTGAAAAAGTAAAATTCCTATATGAAAAATTAACTAATAACCAACTTAAATGGCTTATTGAAGACGATTAGAGATTTGAGGAAGTAAAAAAGGCATTAATACAAGCACCTGTATTGAGCCTCCCAGATCTAGAAAAACCTTTCTCTCTCTTTGTGAATACATCAAGCCAGACAGCATATGGAGTTCTTACTCAAGACTGGGCAGGAATCAAAAAACCCGTGGGGTATTGTTCTAAGTTACTTGATCCAGTAAGCAGAGGATGGCCTGCTTGTCTCCAAGCTTTGGTTGCTACAGCATTATTAATAGAAGAAGTTAGGAAGATTACCTTCAGTGCTCCTTTAAAAGTGTATACCCCACACAATGTCAGAAATGTTTCACAACAAAAAGCGGAAAAATGGTTAATGGACAGCCGGATTCTAAAGTATGAAGCAATACTAATAGACTCCCCCGACTTAGAACTAAGCGTGACTTCTGCTCAGAGTCCAGCACAATTTTTGTTTGGGGAACCATCAGAGGAATTACAACATAACTGTTTAGAGGTAATTGAGACCCAGACTAAGGTGAGACCAGATTTAAGAGATGCTGAGTTGGAAAATGGAGAAGCGCTGTTCAGAGATGGCTCCTCCTGAGTGGTAGAAGGGAAGAGAAAATTGGGATATGCAATAATTAATAAGGACTTAGAACTTGTGGAATCAGGACCTCTGAGTCCATCATGGTCAGCTCAGGCTTGTGAGCTGTATGACCTATGTAGGGTCCTGGAATTGCTAAAAGGAAGAAGCGGGACTATATTTACAGATTCTAAATACGCATATGGGGTGGTCCACACTTTTGGAAAAATTTGGGAAGAAAGAGGTATGATTAATACTCAAGGGAGGATTTTAATACATCAAGAATTAATAGTAAAAATTTTAAAGGCTTTAAGAGAACCAAAGGAGATAGCAGTGGTACATGTGAGGGGACACCAAAAGGGATTAGATTACCGAACTAGAGGAAATAACTTAGCAGATAAAGAGGCCCAGGAAGCAGCCTTGAGGACTAAAGTTGCCAAAATTAATGCCATACAAACAAAGGAGGACACCAGCAAAGAAGGACGAGAGGAAAGAGAGAAGAAGTTTGCCCCACAAGAACAAACAAAATTGGAGAAAACAGGAGCTAAATTAGAACAAGGAAAATGGACACTGCCTGATGGGCGAGAAATGTTGCCAAAAGCCTACACCAGGCGAATACTAGAACGTTTGCGTGTGCAAACACATTGGGGTACAAAAGCGTTAAGTGATCATTTTCTTAAACAATTTGGTGGTATTGGAATTTTTGAAATAGCAAAGCAAATTACACAAGGTTGCTTAACCTGTCAAAAGGTAAATAAGACAGTGTTTGGACAAGCAGCCACGGGAGGGAGAAAAACAGCTTACAGACCTTTTGAGAAAGTACAAGTCGATTTCACTGCATTGCCTAAGGTAGGGAGGATAAAATATTTATTGGTAATAGTAGATCATTTAACACAGTGGGTAAAAGCGTACCCTGTAGCACGAGCTACGGCACAGATGGTGGTAAAAATTTTATTGGAACATTTGATACCTAGATATGGGATAATCCCGTACATTGATTCTGACCAGGGCACACATTTTACTTCTAAAATAATAAAACTATTATGTCAATCATTAGGTATTCAGTGGGAATACCACACTCCGTGGCACCCACAAAGCTCGGGGAAGGTAGAAAGAATGAATCAAACAATAAAACAACAATTGGCTAAATTAATGATTGAGACGCAAATGCCCTGGACGAAATGTTTACCACTGGCACTTCTAAACGTAAGAACTAAACCATACAGTGAGACTGGATTATCGCCATATGAAATGTTATATGGCGTGCCTTATTTTCAAGGAATGCCTCTGGGGAACAATGTAATTGAGCATCATAGTATCCAACAATATATAATTACCCTTGGAAAAAGATTAAAAGAATTAAGAGGGATTGGGATGGTGGCCCAAACACCACCTTTAGGATTTGCAATTCATCAGTTAGAACCAGGAGATAAAATTCTGACAAAAACATGGAAAGAAGGAAACCTATCTCCCCTCTGGGAAGGACCTTTCCTTGTTTTATTAACTACAGAAACAGCTGTGAGAACTGCTGAAAAAGGATGGACACATGTGCCACGAGTGAAAGGTCCAGTGAAGGAGTGGAAAGTCACATCTGACTAAATTGCTGTGGGAATTTTATTGCGGCTACTCCTGTAATAGAAACAGGAGTGAAACATGAAATTCCCACAGTTGCTAAAAATCTATTTGTAAATCTTGCTGAAAACATTGCTGAAAACATTGAATATAGCTAATTGTTACGTTTGTGGTGGAACAAATCAAGGTGAACAATGGCCATGGGAAGCTATGGAGAGCAACATAAGTAATCCCCAAGTTTGGAAAACAATGGGAAAGGGTAATAGGAAACAACAATGGGTACTCCAAACGAGTATAATCGGAAGGAGTTGTTGGCAAAAGAAGAACAGGAAAAAGGAGCTGGAACTAGAATTTGTCCTTTGTGTAGAAGGTGGTGTGTATTTGTAAGATTAGTGTTGCAGGCTAACTGGCAGTTTTCTGTAGCCATAAAGCCTTGCAAATAAAGAGGATCGCCAGGCTCGGGCAAGTGCTCAGGTCTGGCCAAACCACTGATCTAGCAAAGCTCTGGCCTTCACAAGCAGTGCTCAATTAATTTGGGTACTAAGAAAGCACCCCCTTAAAGGAAAGGAGAGGGCAAGACCGGAGGGGAACTGGTATTGCGGCTTAAAAAGGGTCTGCCAAGGGCTGCAACCCCTTCGGGCTGTGACCGCCGACCACTATGGCCCTGACCGGACCTCTTCTAGTTCTGCTTGGGGTGAGTTCCTTGACTCTGACTACGGCAAATAACTGTAGTCAATATTGGAACAAGTCCAGCTGGGGTTTACCCCAGAAAAATGGAAAAAGTGAGGACCTTTTCTAATTGTACAGCCTGTACCTGTAATCATATTTGCCAAGGAATTGGAACAATAAAACCTAGGGTTTTTTCCTGTTACCCATAAATCAGAGAGAGCCAGGTGTATAACGAATGGCCTCCTGAGAGACAAACTTGGAAAGGAGTCAATCTAGGAGGATTTGGGGGAGATTTTATGGGTGGTGATTGGCTTACTAAAATCGGGATAGTTGTACTGGGGATATGTGGGGGATTGTTACTAGATTAATCTACTCGGTTATACAAGGAATGCAGATATCTGCAGTACTCAATTGGAAATGAAAACACGAATCAATACTGCAAAGAAGAAGATGGGGGATTGTGAAATATGTTCATCTGATTCGTGTGATGAAGTGTAATCTTCTGTACTTTTATGGATTTCTCCTGCACCATAAAAAGGGGTATTTTACAGAAGAAAGTTAAACTACTTTGCTGGTATATCAGCTCAAACCAGTTTGACCACTGACTGCGTAGTATTGTGTAAAGAGAAACTTGTAAAGTGCATGCATAAAGTTTGGGGTCATCCTGGGGGCACACCGAGGAAGATTTGAGAAGACTCTAGAAGGAGAAGAGGGCATGCGCCGAAGAAGACATGCCTGTTCATGAATACGTATTAGCAGACAGGATATAAACCAAGAACAGTAACTGTAAATAACAGAGCCACAAACGAAAATACAGTTCTAAAAGCGACAGGGTACACGACGGACAGGAATAAATTAAAAAATATGGATAGGGAGCTTGATAAAAGTAGACCTAGAACAGAAACTGAAAGAGCGACAGGGCTCGGGACAGACAGGAATAAAAATAAAAATGACAGACAGTGAATTGGTTAAAGCGGACACGGAGAGAGCATGTAAAAAGCAGCCGGGTAAAGGAGAAGCTGGGGAGGGGGGGGAAGGGGACAGAAAACTGGATAAAAGTTGATGTAAAAAGGAAATTTTGAAAGCCAAGGCATTAAGGAAAGGCAAGGAAAAAAAAGTAAAATAAGTGTAGGGTGATGGAGAGTGACATAGGAGGAAAATTATAAAAGCGGAAGCATTGAGGAAAAACAAGAAAAAGTTAAAAATGACAATAGACAGAAAAGTACAGAGAGACATAGGAAGAAAATTTCAAAAGCGACAGGGTACAGCACGGACGAGAAACAAATAAAAAATATAGACAGCGAATTGGTTAAAGTAGACACGGAAAGAAAATTTTAGAAGCGATGGGGTACAGCGTAGATGGGAAAACAAAAAACGGGGACGGGGAGGTGGATAAACTTCGATGTAGAAAGAAAATTAATTTGAAATGCGATGGCTTTTAGCAAAGACGAGAATAAATTGAAAATAAGACTGTGGAAAAACAGACACACAAAAAAATGTAAAAAGCAACGGGGTACACGACACGGGAAAGAGTTAAAAGACACGGATGGGGAGCTCGACAAAAGCAGACATGGGAACTTGAAGCAGCGTCAGGGTACGGGACAGACGAGGGAGAATTACAAAACGCAGGCAGCGAACCGCAGAAAAGTAGCCATCGAAACACAAGTTAAAATGGACAGAGTATGATATAGACAGGAAAAAAAAATAAAAAGGCGGACAGGAAGCTAAATAAATGGAGACATAGAAAGTTATTAATGTGACTGGGTGCGGGACAGAGGAGGAGATAAAAAACAGGGGCAAGGAATCGGGTAGAGGGACGGAAGGACGTTTTAAGAAGCGACAGGCTACGAGAAAAGCAGGAAAGAATTAAAAAATAAGAACAGGAATGAGGATAGAAGGAAATACTGAAACAAAATTTAAAAAGGGACAGAGTATACGGAAAAAAGGGAGGAGTTAAAAGTACGGGAAAGGGAAGCTGGATAAAGGGAATCGTTGAAGGAGAAATTAGGTAGCGGTGGGGTGCAAGAAATACAAGGGGAGGGGTGGGGAACCAAAAAAAAAAACCCCAAACAAAAAAACGGAGAAAGGGAGCCGGGTAGAGGGAGACGTAGAAGAACTTTTAAAAAGCAACCGGGTACGAGAGACACGGACAGGAATTAAAACGCAGGGACGGGGAGACGGACAGAGGACAAGGCAGAAAGGAAAAAGAAGTGGCGGTCAGGTACGAGAAACACGGGAATATTAAACAAACAGGGAGATGGCTAGAAGGAACCGCAATGAGAAAATGTTAAAAGTAACAGGGTACAAGAACCACAGGAAATAATGAAAAAATAGGGATGGGGAGATGCACAGAAGGAAACATAGGAAGAAAGTTTTTTCAGCAACGGGGTGCAGGACAGAGGGAGGAAATAAAACACAGAGACAGGGTGCCGGAGGGAGGGAACTGTAGCGCGAGAAATTAAAATGCAGCAGGGTACAAGAAACACAAGTAAGCATTAAAAAACGGGGAGAGGGAGCCGCAGAGAGGGAAACGTGGGAAAAAATTAATAGGTGAAATGGTACAGGGCAGAGTCGGCAGATGAGCAGTACGTTTCGGGGAGCCAACAAACAAGGGATTCTAAAGCAGTTCCAAGAGCTAATCCCAGGAAACCCAGGGTTAAAGTTCTCAGTTTCATATTTCACGTCCAAAATATGTAGAACTTTGACAGAGATGACATCGTGTTTTCCTTAAACCAGCTGATTGCAAACTGCTGCACTGGGCGAGAACACCATAAACAGTTTAAGACGAACGGCCACGCTCCTAAGTAAAACAATAAACCCAGCGCACGGGAGCCGCGCAGCCTCTGCTTCGGCCTTCGCCTCTCGCCATCCGCCGCCAAAGCTGCTGCCGCATCCTGCGCGCCACGCGTAGCAGGTTTCCAGCCACGGCCTGAAAGGCGGTAAGGGTAAAATACGAGAAAATGTGCCATTACGCTCTGCAGTTACGGTTAATTCAGGTCCTGTTTCACAGTCCGGTTACGGAACGTGAGGTCGCTCGCAGGAAGCGTCGTGGCGGAAATCAGAGGGGTGCCGAGGCGGCCGGAGAGACGGCAGAAGGCTGGAGGGCACAGAGGTACTCGGGAGGGGATCTGAACGGAGCACAGGCGGCGTCGGGGAGACGCTGGCCGACGGGAGGTGAGCAAGATGGAGGAGAGGACAGAAAGACCGCTCTGAGGAAGAGGGATGGCCCGAGGAGATGTTCTGACAAACCGAGAGGGGTACAAATCACGCTCCAGAGATAACAGCGCGCCAAGGAGACCCCGTAAAACCCCGGGATGGGGGAGGGGAGGGGGTAGGGAGGGGGTAAGGGAGACGCGCCAGGGAAATCTAAAAAGCGACGGGGTGTGTGACAAACAGAAAGAATTGGAAAAGAATAGACATCTTGATAAAAGCAAATATAGAAAGAGAATTTAAAAAGAAAAAAAGGGTATGAGGCAGGGGAGGAAAAAACTAACAAATAGGGAGAGAAGACCAGATAAAAGTAGACAAAAAATTATCAAAAGCGAAGGTGTTAAAGAAGGAGAAACTTGGCAATGGGGCAGCAGAAGAAATCAACAAAGGCAGAAAGCAAATTTAAATAGTGACAGGGTATAGCAGAGGCGGGAATGAAATAAAGACAGTGAACTGGATGAAAACAGATAGCGAAAAAAAATTCAGAAGTGATTTCACACAGGATAGCCAGGAAGTAATAAAAATGTAGGGTTAGCCGTCTCCATAAAAGCAGACACAGAAAATTTAAAAAACGATGAGGTAGAGGACAGACAGGAAAAGAGTAAATAATCGGGACAGAAAACCAGGTTAAAGTAAGCATAAAAACATAAGTTCCTCACCGTTCCTGGAGGTATTTAAAAGGCGCGTGGATGTGGCACTTAAGGCCACGGTTTAGTGGTGGACTTGGCCGTGTTAGGTTTACGGCTGGGCCCGATGATCTTAAGTGTCTTTTCCATCCTAAATGATTCTGTTATTCGAAAATGAAGACGTTAAGACGGGGAAAAAAAGTTAAAATACGGAAAAAACCTGAATAGGCAAAGACATAGCAAGAAAATTTCACAAGCAACAAGGTATGGGACACACTAGAATGAGCTAAAAAAATGAAGCTGCTGAAGTGGATAAAAACAGACGAGGAAAGAAAATCTAAACGTGAGGGGGTACAGGAGAGACAGGAACCAACTGAAAAAAAGGGAGCTACATCCTAATAAAAGTAGATTTAGAACGAACATGTTAGAAGCGGCAAGTTACAGGAAACGGGGAAAAAAACGTAGGGATAGAAAATGAGATAAAAGTACACGGAGAAACAAAATTTCAAACCAAAAAGAACGATGACTAAAAAAATTGAAAAATGGGGACAGGGAACCACATAAAAGTAGACGCAGAAAGGAAATACAAAAAGCGGTGCCCTTAGGAAAAAATAAGAGAAAATAACTAATAAGTAACGACAGCGGACGGGATAAAAGTAGAAAATTTGAAAAGCAATGGGGATTAAGGACTTTAATTAAAGACAGCGATGGTGAACTAAAATGGAGATGTAGAAGGGAAACTGAAGAAGGGGTGGCACTAAGGAAAGACAAGAAATAACTGAAGATACAGACATGGAAGGGCACAGAAAGTACATGTTAGAAGTGATAGGCATTAGGGAAATAAAGGAAAAAACAGAAATAGGGACAGTGGAGTAAAACAGCTATAGAGAGACAATTTTAAATGCGATGACAATAAAGAAAAACCAGAAGAGAGAGACAGAAGATGGGATAAAAGTAGAAAATTTAACATAAGCAACAGGGATTAAAGAAATAGGGAAAAAATTGTGAAATAGGGACAGTAAACAGAGATGTAGAAAGAAAGTTTTAATAGTGAGGGCGCTAAGGAAAGACAAGAGCTAATTAAAAAATACAGACAAAGGGAACAAAAGTAAGCCTGGCAAGAACATTTAAAAAGCGATAGGTGTTAGGGAAAGAAGAGAATAAAACATAAAAGAAACGGCAAACTTTTGAAAGAGTTGGAGAAAGAATAATGAAAAAGTCAGGTGATGCAGAGAAGTGAAAGAAATTTAAACTCAGTAACATCACAGTGTCATTAAGCAGACATCTTCTGCTTCACTTCCCCCCTTTTCTATTACCCTTGCGAATTCTTTCGCAGTCCCTTATAACGTACCATTCTCCTTCGTCCGTCGATTAAAATACCTCCCTGTTGCGACTTCAGGTTTGACCTTACTCTTTTTCCAGGTAACACAGTCATCCCCATTCTTCTGACAACGCCATAGCGAACCTCGAATTATACAACACGTACATAAAACAAATAAGCTATCAACTAATACGAGTACAAGCAGCTCTTTGATCCATTTAAAATTTGGTAACCGAGAGGCTAATTTGCTCCGAACTTCTTCACAACCCCAAGAGGTGATGTAAATCTAAAGTTGTTCTTATCATGACCTACTCCATAGCAGGGGTTATTAAATAGAGAGGTGTTAACCGGAACCGGAACTCCTGTTAGAGAGAACGTCTGGCTAGACTCTCTAGGCACTTGCAATCGCTCTCGTTTAGAATTTCCTAATATTATTATGTATTTCTATAGATTATTTTCGCCTAACTGGGTGAGATCTTCCCCTCGGTATTGGGATCGGTTACGGCTGCCCCAACAAAATTCCAAACGGACTTAAATTCTCTTTAGTTCCCGGTTTTACCCTGATTCGTAGTAGGGCTACAGTGGGAGTGCTTGGTACCAATGTAGATTTGCTTCTTGACTAAGTTTAGCTAGCTGTTGTTTAATTGATTCATTTGCTCCACTGGCCCACTTGCCTGAGGTCGGTTGCCGGTTTGTTCCTAAAATTTTACTAACTCGTTGCACTATTTGCGCACAAAAATGAGCACCCCTATCAGAAGGTATTACTGCTGGTACTCCAAATCTGGGAATAATTTTCGTTTAAGAGTACTCCTGTCACTTCCCTAGCCTTATTAGCCCTACAAGGGAAAGCTGCTGGCCAGCCCGAAAAGGTATCTGTTAATACGAACAAATCCCAAATCCTCCCCTTTCCGTGGGAGTTCGGAAAAGTCTGTTTGTCAATTTTGACCTGGAACTTTCCCTTTACCGAGACTTCCAAATTTTACACGATTTCCCACCTTTGCATACTTCACAGTTATTAACCATGGCTTTTACAGTTTGAAACAAATTCCTGGCTACTATTTGCTTCATAAGGGAATCATACGAGGCTTCAGTTGCCCAATGAGTCTGGTCGTGTTCTGCTTTTACCGGTTTCCGTACTATTCTAAAGGGAACTATTACTCTGTTACCTTTTAATTTTGCCCAACCTGATGATTCAACTTCTGCTTCCAAATCTTTAATTAATCTAAGATCCTTCTCATCACAGTCGACCGAGTCCGGTAGCGGCAAAGCTTTTTCAGGAATCAAACTTAACACCTCACCTTGTTCCGCAGCTCTTTTTGCCTCATAATCTGCCGATTTATTCCCCACTTCCTGAGCAGCGTCACCCTCTTGGTGCCCCTTGCGGTGCATAAGCGCAACCGCCGAAGGCGACTGTACCGCATCCAAAAGTCTTAGGATCACGTCAGCAAGCTTAATATGTTTTCCTTGGGCGGTCAGAAGTCCCCGTTCCTTCCGGATAGCCCCACGGGCATGAACTACACCCAAGGCGTATTTTGAATTTGTCCGGGTGTTCGCTCGCAGTCCTTCAACAAGCTCTCACTAAAGCAATTCATTCGGCTCGTTGTGCGGATGTACCCTCAGGGAGTGACTTTGCTTCCAGCACTCGCTCTGCGGTGGTCACGGCATACCCCGCCATACCCCGCCATTCGAGCTCCATCCTTGGCTGACAGTAGGCACACTGATCTTTCGGGAGGGGTTGACTTCCCCGAGACGGGGCACTTGGGCTACTTCTCATGGCTCCTCGCCTCCCATTAGTGGTGTTTCCCGGTGGGTTCCCAGAGGTTACCTGGCCCCTGCGGTGCGCAAAGCAGCCGCTGTAGCGCTGGCAATTGTTTTGCCCATTCCCCCCCCCGCCTGTCCCTATTCCGACACACTTGCCAAGCAGTCTCCAGCAATTTCTCTAAATCTCTCACATCTGTTCCTTGCACTTGCTGTAACTTTTTCTTGACATCATCCGTCAGCTGTCCCAGAACCAGGAATAACAACTGACCCTTTCCCTCCTGAGAGGTACAGTTTAAAGTAGTGTATTTCTGCATCCCTTCTTTTAATCGGTTCAAAAAATCAGTAGGGGATTCTTTTCTATCTTGTTTAATTTCATACAATTTAGACCAATTTACTGATTTTGGGATGGCACTTCTTATTCCAGAAGCCATTCGTTCCCTGTACCGCGGTACTAAGTCCCGGGCTCCTGGCTGGTTAGGGCCCCGACCGGGACTGGTAATGGGAACATGGTTATCCACTGTTCCCGGCAGAGTTCCAGCCAAAACCAGAGCCTGGACTTGGGGGTCTGGCCACCCTCACAACACTCTGCTTTTCTGCCTCGCTGAACACCGCATCCGACATTGCACGCACATCCTCGCAATCGGGGTCAAACAATCCTTTAATCTCCCATTCTGTCAACCTTTAAACATCTTTGTCCAATGCCACAAGGCGAGCAACATCTTTTTTGCTTCCTATTTTGCTTATTGTTTGTCTTTTTCTATCGCCAGGACCATAGGGTCCTGGGGTGCTGAATTGATTCCACGTTCTTTCTGCCATTCAGGGTGGCTTCGTAGAGTGAAAAACATACGTATCTGCATAAAGCACTTCATCCCATTTTCCTTCTCCCTGAAGGAAGAGCATTAAATTGTACTATTACACTAAATGTATAATACCTATTATAACGTGTGTAGTAGTATATTACAATTATATGTACCTTAATGTAATAATGTATTCTATTTTAATGTCCTGTTAAAGGGCCATTTTTCTCCACCGTCTGGCTTCTAGAGAGGCCACCACTGATTACAATGCTTAATTAAAGTTTTCCTATCGACACTGCCTCCCGGCACTCCCCCCGGATCTCTCCAGTGCTGCAAAACACATCCCAGTGGGCTTTTCTTTAGAATTCCGCCACTCTGTGACTCTCCCATATCTGATGCAAATTTTACCGTTAATAACCAAAATCCGATAAATGACAAACCAATAACCAATACCCGAAATGCATTAGCCAAAAGTCAGCTAACAGTTAACCGGACCTCCAAATGGTGACGCAGCCCCTCCAAACGGGGAAGTTAATCCCCTACCATATGGGACACAAGTCCCCAAAGGTACACCCGTAAGGTGCTAGCGAGCCGCTATACGCCGACCCGCGTGCACATCTGCACGTCTTAAAGACGGTCCCAAATTGATCGATCGTTACCAATTCAGGATTTAAGGATGTCTTCTTGCCAGAGGGTCTTTGTCTGTCCCCGCGGTGATCCGACTGAGAACGGGGGTCTCTCCGGAAAAAAGATCTCCAGGGGTAAACCCAAGAGAGTCCCAGACTCATCGGGTCCCACAGCTGAACAGAGGATGTCCCTCCCACCTGGGTCACCAAATGATTCACAAAAGTTACAGAAATTTAAACTCAGTAACACCAAAGTGTCATTAAGCAGACGCCTTTATTGCCACGCCGGATGCCTGGGGGATATCTCCTCCCAACGCGCACGCGCTGAAGCAAAACTTCATCCTTTATATACCTGAAAGACGTGAATATTCGCACGTGTCCTGAGAAATCTCCGCCTCCTCGCTTATCTGCCACGTTTACGTAACGCTGGTGTTGCAAAACTACACTACACGTGCGTGGGGGTCTCGGGCGGTCGTCGGTGGTCATTTGGGGAGTTAGCCCCCTCCTTCTTTTTCCCTTTTATGGTCACAGGTCTCCTGAGGATAGTTCCTTCTCCTTGGATGTTTTCCCCTTCTGTTCTTCAGCCAAGCGGTTCCTTCTTATCATCCGTGTTTGAGCACTCCTGCTAGGACGTTTCTGTGCTCAAGGTGAAGGTATCTCCTCTGCACTCATCAATTTCTCAGTCCTTGCTCTTAACTCTTCTCCTCTTGGTTCTCTCCACCTGTCTTCTCCGTTTCTACTTGTGTTTTAATTTTCATCAGGGCTGCTTTCCTCCTGATGAACTGTTTACATATAGGTACAGTGTTGGCACTGAGGCAAATACAGCCTAAGGACTATGAGAACAGGCTGTTAAACATAATGCCACGGTTGCTAGGCTAAAGAAGTCTATACTACAGTTAAACTAATCACGAAATCAATAACCTTCCAGAAAGTACATCTCTTCAGAAATTTGTAAAACTGACAGTTGATTAGTTACACATGCTAAAACCTTCTAATTGTTTTAGATCCTTGTTTCAGAGGGCACTAAGGGAAGGGAAGAAGTCAGTTAAAAAATAAGGGTAGGCAAATAAGGACCGCGAATGAGAGAAAAGGCGGCAGAAAATTTTAAAAGCAATGGTGATTACGGCAAAAGGAAAAAATTAAGAGGCAGGGATGGCGAACTAAAACGGAGACGTAGATAGAAAATCTAACAAGTGAAGCCACTAAGGGAATACCACAAACAATCAAATACAAAGGGATACTGAAAAGTCGGCCAGAAAACCCTCTAACACTTAGTTTGAAGCTTTAGAAGGCGGGCATTCCTTACGGCAGCGCTGGGCAGTGCTGGGGATCGCTCCACCACGAGTGCTCCGACGGGTTAGTAAAGCACATCAGTTCATATGCAGAAAAGTCATACGTGTCATCAGATCCCCCAAGAAGGGCAGTCTTATGGTGAGGAGTTCCCGGAATTCGTTGACATAGTCCAAGCATGCGCAGTAAAATTAGGGTTAGGGTCTTTTCACCCTCAGGTGGTCGTCCACAGTCTTCCTCACGCAGTCTGCCAGTTGAACCTGGGGCTTCCTTTGTCCATATCTAGTCATCAAATTAGCTCCTCGGTCTTTCGGCCTCAGGATGGCACAAGGAGGTCAATTTAACCTGGTACCAGTGATTTCCACGGGAAGCCTAAGGAGCTTTGTGTTATCCGTGAGTTTACACGGGAAGCCTAACAAGCTTGCTCACGGTCTGTTTGATCTTGTCGGGCAAGAAGTGACATTTTTAAGTAAAATCACTGGCTGAGACCTTAAACGAGTAAGTAAAGACGGAGAGGGGGAGATGGACAGGGAGACAGGGAGAAAGAGTAAATCAGCGATGGGCTTCAAGAGGGAGAGAGAGAAGAATTAAAAGATCCTGGCAGGGAGCCGGACAGGGCAAGACGGCAAAAGAAATGAAACTGCAGCGTGGCTCAGGGCTGACAAGGACAAAATTGCAGAACAGGGACAGGGAGCAGGATAGCGGGAGACAGAGGAAGAAAGAGACTTGTGCTGTGCTACAGGGCCGAGAAGGAAGACCTTGAACATCAGCAGATGTTCAGCCAGGCACAGAGAGCCAGAGACTAGAGAACAGAGTGGAAGGAAGGCAAAAACGGTGGCTGGGAGCCGGACAGAGAGAGACTGTGAAAGAAAAGAGTAGCAACACGCTACATTGCAGAGGGAGGAATGGAAAAGCAGGGACAGGGAGCCAGACTGAGAGAGGCAGAGGAAGGAAAAATAGCCACAAGCTACAGAGCAGGGAGAGAGAGGACCTAAAAGATGAGGACGGGGAGCTGGTCAGAGTGAGATGGAGAAAGGAGGTATGGGCGGGGGGTGGAGGGGGGGAACCACATCAGCGTGGGAAAGAGGGGGGGGCCAGGGGAGAGGCAGTGAGGGCCCGGGATGCAGAATAGGGGCAACAGGGCCCCGAGGGCCTGGGACTCACCACAGCTTTCACTCCCTGCACTGCTGGGAGAGTTCGCCAGTTCAGACGCTTCTTCCTCCTCCTCCTCCTCTCCTCCCTTCGCCTTCTGTAACTCCTGTCGCTTGGCTGTCCTCCACCTAAGAGAATACCGGGGTGTCTTACAGCTCGTACAAGACGGGGCTCCCTACACACGTAGCCTCGCTCGTGCGCTACGCGGCTGCCTTTGGTGACGCGTACAGACCCTGCATGTTGATGGTGTGGCCTGCTGCGGACTACGAAGAGGGATCCTACCTCACCTGGAGGGGCTGGCTCGCTCTTCCCTGCAGCAGGAGGCAGCTGCCGGCCGGCCGGCCTTCGGTTTCTTCTTCCTCTTTACCGTTCTCTGGCCTCTCCAGCTCTGGCCGTGGCAGCTCCCGCCCAGGGCCGGCAAGCGCTCCGCCTGTCCCTTCCTGCAGCCGTGCCACGAGGAGAGCGAGGCTGGGCAGAGACAACCCACGCGAGCCCGAGGCGGGTGCGGTCAGCGGCATCCCCCCCCAGCGCGGCCCCCGGCAGAGGGAAAGAAGCAGCAGCGACCCTTATTACCGTAGTTCCCCCCTGGCCGAAGCCTCTCCTTCCGCGGGGGCCGCCGGAGACGCCGCTCTGCCCCTGCACCGCTGCCAACGGCGTCCGCTTTCACGGAGAACCCAGCGCACGCGAGGCCCGGCTTGCCGCCTCTGCGACAGGGCCCGGGGCCGGCCCGGGGCTACGGGACGGGCTTCAGGGGAGGGGCTGGAGCTGGGGGCAGCTGCGCGGGGCCAGGAGAAGCGAGCGGGGGGGCTCTGACGAGTTGGGAGGTGCCCGGCGTCCGCGCCTGGGGGGTGTCCGCCTCCCTCCCTCCTCCCAGAGCCCCGGTAACTCCCCGGGGCTGCCCCGACCCGACTCGCGTCCAGCGGGCGGGCAGCCGGTCGCAGCAGGCGGCTCGAAGTTCCTCGCCCCGCCACCCGCGGGCGGCCGGTGCGCAGGAGACGCCCCGCACCCGCCCCAGGGGCTCACTCGCCTCACCGGTGGTCCCGGCCCTTCACGCCCGCCGGGAACTGGACCCCGCTGCGCCGCCATGCTGCTCCCGCGCACCGCGCATGCGCCGGACGCCGGCGGCGCGCCGCAGGGGCGAGGGGCGGTGCGCGAACGCCGAGCTGCAGTAGCAGCGAGCACCCGGCGGCCGTGCCTCATTTTGCAGGGCGAGCACCCGCTCACGTTGCGCCCATGGGGCGGCAACGGCGCGACCTTACCGGGAAGTAGCAAGGAGCGCGCAGGGACCGCAGAACGGCATCGCGGTTACCGGCGGCCGGCAGCGTGGGTCACTTAGGCGCCGCCGCGCATGCGCGGCTTCCCAGCTGCGGCGAGGTTCCCCACCGCGCATGCGTGCCTCCCGAGAGGCGGCAATGCGCCCATCGCGCATGCGCAGCTTCTGAGCGACGAGGTGCTGTACCGCGCATGCGCGGCTGCCGAGCTGCAGTACCTAATTTTGGTCACACGGCGGCAGCACTGAGAGCGGCGAGGAGGCACGCCACCACGCATGCCCGGGAACGCGCGTCGCAAAAACTACATCTCCCGGCATGCACTAGCAAGCACAACGTGACCGCCCGGAAGACCACGCTTCCCGGCATGGCGGGGAACGAACATGGCCGAGAGCAAACCCCGTGCCTCAGGACTACGGCTCCCGCCATGCCGCGAGACGCAGCCGAAAACGAGGTGTGAGGCACGGGACGCTACAAGAGAGGAGACCGGGGGCAGGGAGTCAGACCAGGAGAGAGGGAGAGACAAAAAAGTGGCAACCGAGCCGAAAGGAGGAATGAAGCAATGGGGAGCCAGGACAGTGAAACACGGAGGTAAGGGGCGGGGAACACCGCCAAAACAACCCCCATATCTGCACCGTACAGGGAGCTGGGGAAAAAAGAGAGCTGGAGAGCAACAAGAAGAGCAATGAGCATGGAAAGAAGGGGGTGCATGGGTGGTGGGAGTCCAAAATAGGGTCATCAGGGAGCCAGAGACAGCGAGAGGGAGAACGGACAAAAGCGACAGGCGCTGCAGGGGGGAGAGGGAGGAATGAATGAGCAGGGACAGCCAGCCAGCCAGCGACGGAGAAAGGCAAGAGACCGCACTAAGGGAGGAATTAAAAGCGAGGGACAGATTGCTGGGAAAGCAGAGGCAGAGAATGGAACAGAATCAGAGCGTGCTACAGGGCCAAGAAGGAAGAAACAGGGACAGGGAGCCAGGGAAAGAAAAAGTACTGAGGAGCTACAAGACAGACAGGGAGAAATGAAAAAACAGGGTTCCGGAGCCCGGCAGAGAGAGAGCTGGTGAAAGAAAACGATAGCAGTAGGCTACAGGGAGGAGAGGAAGGAATGAAAAGATAGGGACGGGAAGCCAGACGCAGAGAGAACCATGCCTCTGTGCTCTGAATGAGAGGCCTGTCTGGAAATAGAAAGTGCAGATACTAAATTTAATAAAGTAACAGCGAATACGATAGAGATGAGATTTGACCAAGTGTAGCACAAAATGTAAGATACACTACCCTGCTCCGTCAACGACTGTGGCCTAGCATCTAATGGCAGGCTTAGTTTCTGTTTCCCAAGGAGAGTAGCACAAAACCATAATTTTCCTATTATACAAATATTTTACCAGACTATGCAAAGAAAGTAATAACAATTGCCTTACAGATCTACGTGAATACATAACAGTAGCAGGAAATTGCTAGAGTACAAAACACTCAGCCTTCAAAGTCCACAGAAAGACATTAGGTCTTGTAAATCATCGGTTCTAAGGACCCTGCTGCTACCACATCACCGCAACATGTGACTCGCAGCGTATTTCTTTCTTTCTAGGTTTAAGGAATTCCTTCATTTGGGGGGTTTATATGTTGGGGGGTTGTGAAGAAGGAAGCTCCTTAGCTGTGTTTTTCTTAAATCTGGCATATTAACTATTATGGCATGCTGTAATGATCACAGATTTGATATGTTTTCCTGGAAACCAAGTTGAATGCAGAAACAAACTCAAAGACCCAAGCACAGAAAGTGAGCTAGGATCCTGGCGTACAAGCTGGTGTAGACAAAAATCTTACAGAAGATTAACTGAAAAGTCCTCATTCTGCAAATGCTTATACACTTATCAATCCATTACTTGAGTCCACTAGCTTCGTATACAGTAAAGCCTGTGAGAGTAAACATTGTGGTCTGCTTGGTAGATTCATCTGTGACTCCACTCATTGCATACTTAATATTTTCCCCTTCTGTCAAAAGGAGTCGTTTTACCAAATGAAGTTAACCTTGTTCATGATCGCTTTTATGGGAAACTGGCAAAAAAAGAGTTTTCCTTAGGGTGAAAGAGCGAAAATGTTGTGTTGCCAAAAGAACAAATTCAGGATTCAAATGCAAGTCCGCTCGCCCTAAGAAGTTAACACTTCTTCTCCTATAACAATTCCCCACACAGAGCTCTAGCGAATGAGGACCTTATTTTGCTAGTTCTTGGATTTTGCCCACAGTCTGGACCAAACAAAATCTCTCCTCAAGGTTAACTCACTGAGCGACGTCATTCCACAGCTGACAAGACACTAGGTGTTTGAGGAGGTCGGGGGTGATTAGGAGTTTGGTTTTGGTTTGAAATTTTTTTACTCCCCAATTGCAGTTACAAATTCAGAAAAAAAAAAGAAATATAGGAACACACTCACATAAAACTTTCCTCGCGTTTGGTTCCTTCCACGGTATTCATCATGCATTCAAAATCAAGGTGCATTGCTGTACAAAGCAATGTATCACTTCTCTACGTTATTCACAGGCAGCACAGAAGTTAAAATTCAACGCAAGAGTTCTGCAAGGACACAAAAGGGAAAAAACACGTGCCATCTAGTTTCCTGCCCACTGAGAAATTGGAAAGCAGCTTAAAAAAGGCAAGACGTACAAAAAAAGATCCCCGGCATTAAGGACTCTATTGTCTTGGTTAATATTGGTAACTATTGCTTGGATTTCTTTGTAAAAAGAAACACAAAGGGATTAGACTATAATCAATGAGAATTAAGCCAGCACAGCAAAAACCCAAACAAACCCAACACATAAACAACATTAACTCCTCAAAAATACCTTCCAAACATTTCTTTAGAATAAAAACAGGGAACATGCAGCTACTGGAGACTTCAATATTTATGTCTTTCTGTGACTCTCCACACCTACATTTGGGGAGAAGACTATAAAACAAGTTCACAGTGCATGAGGTCTTTTAAACTAAAAAAGGGATTAAACTTATGAGAAGTATTTTACTTCTAGAGCTTCACTTGTTCTCTTTGCATTATCATGGGACCCACAGAAGCAAGCCTAGAAAACTTGTGGAAAATTAGTTACATGAATTATGAAGAGGGCCAAGAATCTCTCAATTTTAAACCTACCTCGGGCAAACGATTCTGCCAGCAACTTTTCCAGACTCTGGGATTTTCCTGCTTTCCGTATTTCTGAAAAGATGGTGGGGGAAGCTACCGTGCTTGTATAACCTTTGAAGCTGTTAGCATTTCTGCAAAACATGAAACGTTCTTACAGACTGAGCATGCAACAGGGAAAGTTTTACAGACATCCCTTTGTTCTACGCACAACGCCATACTTCTCTCAAAACTGGTAGCCAAGGAGGGAAGGTTTTGAACTCTTTTATGTTTACCTGAATTGTACTGCATAAATATGATGTCTTTTTTTAAGTGCTGCAAATTCCTCTTCATTTTCTGGGATTGCTTCATATGAATATAGACCATGTTTTAATCAGGCATTGCTACCTAACAATTCCAGACACTTGCTAGCTCATTGCTTGACAAATGCACATACTCTGAATACTGCAGATGTCAAGTTTGGCCTGAAGTTTGGTGTCCATCATGACAGGCCACAATTTAAGCATAATAGAAGGCGACCAAATCTGTTCAGAACGTACTACAGGTTTTCACTTTGCAAATCATAATAGTTTTGGTATTTCCTTGAATGCTCAGCTCTTTATGACAAATGACTATGGATGGACAAAAAAAAGCAAACCAAAAAACCCAATCACAAAAATTTTCTCCCAAGCTTCTTGATTCTAAAACAAATCTAAAAATTACAATGTGCCCTAAACCAAACCCTGAACTCACAAAGAAAGCAAAGAACAAATATGAGCTGCATTATAAAAATCTCAATTTTTATGCCAGTCTCATGATTACAGTAGGCACTGTATGGACGGTCCCATATCTTCCCGCACAAGGAAGAAAACTGCCTCTAGGACTGTCCCTACAGCTTTACAAGCCCCACTCCGAGAGGCAGTGGGACCTGATGGAGGAACAATGATGATTAAGGTGCCCTTTTCCACCACTGATCTAGGAGAATGGAGAAAAGTTGCAAGAGACTATAGAAGCGACCCGGTGAGTGTTACTAAGCATTTTCAGTTCATCGTAAAACAACATAATCCAGACTGGAAAGGTATACAGTTGCTCTTAGAGTATATGACAGAAACAGAAAAGCAATTAGTTTTGAAAACAGCAGAGAATTTAGCTGAAGACCATTACAAGATCACGGGGGGGGATGTCAAAGAATATTTCCTCTCCGAGACCCAAAATGGGACGCTAATAAATCTGCCCATATGGAGAGGCTACAGGAATATCAAGAATGGATTTTGAAGGGAATGGAAAGGGCTATTCCCAAAACCACAAACTGGTCAGCTCTATATGCAGTTAAACAAGGTCCTTCTGAGTCCCCATCCGAGTTCCTGGATCGATTGAGGGATGTAATGCGCCGTAGCACACCGCTGGATCCTGGGTCAGAGGTAGGAATACAACAAATAGTCTCCCTGTTCTTGGGTCAGTCTACGGGGGACATTAGGCACAAACTCCAGAAGCTGCGCCCTACAGAAGGTAGAAATCTGGAAGTGTTGCTGGGTGAAGCGTGGAGAGTATTTAGTAATAGAGAGGAAGAATATAGACAAGGGCAAAGAGGAAGGATAGCAGTTGTCAGGGAAGAGGAGGAAGGGAGGCCTAGATGAGAACCATCTTGATTAGGTAAGGATCAATGTGCGTTGTGTAAGAAATTTGGTCATTGGAAAGGAGGGTGTCCAAGAAACAAGGCAAAGAGGCGAAGCCACCAGACAGGAAGAATAGTAGCCCATGTGAAAAAGGATTGACAGGGACCTGGGGAATGTACCCTAGCAGATCCACTGGTTATAATGAGGCTGGGGAAGGAAGAACAAGAAGTAGAATTTTTGGTTGACACAGGGGCAACATACTCGATTTTAAATCAAGCCTTGATGCCCCTGGGAAACGACTATGTCATGGTAAAAGGAGCGACTGGCCAAAGTGAAAAGGCATATTTTTGTAAACCTTTGAAGTATAAATTGGGAAAACAATGGGGTATCCACAAATTCCTACATAGGCCCAACTCCCCAAAGCCACTTTTGGGAAGAGATTTGTTAGAACAATTGGGTGCAAAAATTACATTTGAAAAAGGAGAAATTACTCTGGAAGTAAAAGATCAGCAATATATCCAGATACTGAGTCTATTCTTAACCAGTCTGCCCGTAGAAGGGAAGGTAAGGAAGGAATTCGGCCAGTGATTGGAAGATTTTTATAAATAGGATTACTGAAAAACTGTGAGTCTGATTTCAACACCCCTGTATTACCTGTTCGTAAACCTGACGGGTTGTATAGTGTGGTCCAGGATCTACGGGCCGTAAATAAAATAACTGAGGACCTTTACCCCGTAGTAGCAAATCCATATACCCTGTTGACCGTATTAACAGCTGAACTAACTTGGTTTACTGTTTTAGATCTAAAGGATGCCTTCTTTTGCCTCCCTCTCCATGAAGCCAGCCAAAAATGATTTGCATTTGAATGGGAAAACCCCAAAAGTGGTCGCAAGACTCAGCTCACTTGGACGGTGTTGCCACAAGGATTTACGAACAGTCTACCATCTTTGGCAATGAGCTCGCAAAAGACTTGGAATCTTGGGAAATACCGTCTGGAGAAAGGAAACTGTTACGATACGATTGTATGATCTGGACGGGCAAAGAGACCACACGAGCCTTTGAGCTACTAAAGAAAGCTTTGGTGTTGGCTCCGGCCTTAGAGCTCCCTGATGTGAGTAAACCGTTTTTTTCTCTTTTCCCACGAGAAACAGGGAATTGCTCTGGGAATATTAGCACAAGATCTGGGCCCCTATCGACGAGCAGTTACCTACTTTTCCAAACAGTTAGACGCAACTGCGAAGGGTTGGCCTGGATGCTTGAGAGCAATTACAGCTGTAATATTGAATGTACAAGAAGCCCGAAAATTTACTCTGGGCCAGAAGATGACTGTTTTAGTGTCTCACACAGTGTCCGCAGTGCTGGACGCAAAGGGTGGGCACTGGCTTTCTCCACAAAGATCCCTGAGATATCAGGCTATACTGATAGAACAGGATGATGTGGAGGTCGTAGTTACTAACATTGTCAACCCAGCTTCTTTCCTTAGTGGAAACACGGGAGAACCAGCGCATCATGACTGTTTGGAGACTATTGAAACAACGTACGCAAACCGACCAGATCTAAAAGACAACCCTATGGAAAGCGGAGAAAACTGGTTCACAGGTGGAAGCAGCTATGTCCTGAGTGGTAAAAGACACGTGGGATATGCCATTACCACTAGTCAAGAAATAATAGACCTTTGCCCATAAATACCTCTGCACAGAGCGCAGAAATAATTGCTCTGACCCGAGCCTTGGAAGTGGCTCAAGGCAAAGTTGTGAATATTTATACAGACTCAAGATATGCCTTCGGAGTTGTGCACGTGCATGGAACAATCTAGGAGGAAAGAGGGTTACTGGGCTCTCAAGGGAAAACTATTAAGCATGCAAAAGAGATTTTGAGACTGTTGAAAGCAGTCCAACTTGCTGAGAAGGTGGCGATTATGCATATTAAGGCTCACCGGAAAGTGAGCTCGGAATTGGAGAGAGGAAATGAGCTGGTGGACAGAGAGGCAAAACAGGTAGCTAAAACAGAGATAAAAACAGAAGGAGCTTTAGTCCCTGACGGCGAATCTCCCTAGAAGGTAAGCCAAAATATACCGAGGAAGATCAAAACCTTCTCACAGATCTGGAAGGGTCATATAACAAAGAAGGGTGGGCTTATACCCCACAAGGAAACGTGGTTATTCCCTCCTGCCTAATATGGCATTTGGTAAGGGAAGAACATAGGAAAAGGCATTGGGAGATGGAGACTCTATATAAACATTTAATTAGAGAAAGTGTGGCCAGAAATTTGTATACTATGGTGAGACAGGTAACTCAACAACGTGATGTTTGCCTCCAAACTAATCCCAAGAATACCGCCAAGCCAGAAATGGGCCAGATTGGGAAAGACAGTGGGCCTGGGCAACAATGACAGATTGATTTTATAGAACTTCCAAGAAAAGGGGGGTATCGATATTTATTGGTATTAACTGATACCTTTTCAGGTTGGCCAGAGGCATTCCCAACCAGAACAGCTAAAGCTCGGGAGACAGCTAAAGCATTGATACAAGAGATAATACCACGTTTTGGAGTTCCAGCAACTATATCCTCTGACAGAGGACCACATTTTGTCTCTATTGATCCAGCATTTCAGTTACTTAATTATACTGGCCTCCCAGTTCCGCTAGGGACAGGGTGGTACTGGTTGTGTGGTACAGCAGCTCGGAAAACTTTACCTCTGAGGTGGTGGGGAGCATGTACTTTGGACACCCTGGTTCCCAACATCACTATTATTGATAAAACAACACAGAATCCCGTGAGAAGAAACTGAAGGGTGAGTAAGCCCTTAATAGAAAAGCTGACACGCTATCATAGCTTTGTGCGGTGGCTAATCCCATTTCTGGGGGTTAGCGAGTTAGAAAAAGCTATAATAAACATCTCAGCTGTAATAGAGATAATCGAGAATAAAACTATAGATGCCATCAGGAAACTCCAAGAAGAAACTACTAGTTTATCGAAAATAGTATCACAAAATCGTATGGCTCTAGATTTAATATTAGCCTCACAGGCAGGCGTGTGCACAGTAATCAATGTCAGCTGTTGCATGTATGTAGACCAAAGTGGGTGAATATCTGCTGAGTTACGGGAGATCAGAGAACAAGCAAAAATCCTACGTGAAGTAACTCAAGATGACACCTTTTGGGGGTTTTCTGAGCTGTGGGAAAGTTAACCTCTTGGTTTACCAAACCTATCATGGTTAAAATGATTATTTGTTACTTGAATAATTATTGTGGTTCTATCCATAGCGCTTTGTGTTATAGTTCGATGTGCCCTGTGGTGTTTCCGGAACACAGGGGACTCCTACAGCGGATGGAAGAGGAACCAGTTACGACGCAGGCTTGAGTCTTACCAGTATTTTGAAAAGATGCTGGATAAGGATGTGATAAATGATTTAGTTCCAAACAGGATTCCAATTCAAATTTACAATTTATTAAGCGAATAGAGGCAAGCAAACAGCGCTGGGTGCTCCGGGAGTCTCCGCTCCACCAAGATGCACACGATACAGTTACTGTTCTTGGTTTATATCCTGTCTGCTAATACGTATTCATGAATAGGCGTGTCTTCTTCGGCGCATGCCCTCTTCTCCTTCTAGAGTCTTGTCAAATCTTCCTCGGCGTGCCCCCAGGATGACCCCAAACTTTATGCATGCACTTTACAAGTTTCTCTTTACACAATACTATGCGGTCAGTGGTCAAACTGGTTTGAGCTGATATACCAGCAAAGTAGTTTAACTTTCTTCTGTAAAATACCCCTTTTTATGGTGCAGGAGAAATCCATAAAAGTACAGAAGATTACACTTCATCACACGAATCAGATGAACATATTTCACAATCCCCCATCTTCTTCTTTGCAGTATTGATTCGTGTTTTCATTTCCAATTGAGTACTGCAGATATCTGCATTCCTTGTATAACCGAGTAGATTAATCTAGTAACAATCCCCCACATATCCGCAGTACAACTATCCCGATTTTAGTAAGCCAATCACCACCCATAAAATCTCCCCCAAATCCTCCTAGATTGACTCCTTTCCAAGTTTGTCTCTCAGGAGGCCATTCGTTATACACCTGGCTCTCCCTGATTTATGGGTAACAGGAAAAAAACCTAGGTTTTATTGTTCCAATTCCTTGGCAAATATGATTACAGGTACAGGCTGTACAATTAGAAAAGGTCCTCACTTTTTCCATTTTTCTGGGGTAAACCCCAGCTGGACTTGTTCCAATATTGACTACAGTTATTTGCCGTAGTCAGAGTCAAGGAACTCACCCCAAGTAGAACTAGAAGAGGTCCGGTCAGGGCCATAGTGGTCGGCGGTCACAGCCCGAAGGGGTTGCAGCCCTTGGCAGACCCTTTTTAAGCCGCAATACCAGTTCCCCTCCAGTCTTGCCCTCTCCTTTCCTTTAAGGGGGTGCTTTCTTAGTATCCAAATTAATTGTGCACTGCTTGTGAAGGCCAGAGCTTTGCTAGATCAGTGGTTTGGCCAGACCTGAGCAGTTGCCCGAGCCTGGCGATCCTCTTTATTTGCAAGGCTTTATGGCTACAGAAAACTGCCAGTTAGCCTGCAACACTAATCTTACAAATACACACCACCTTCTACACAAAGGACAAATTCTAGTTCCAGCTCCTTTTTCCTGTTCTTCTTTTGCCAACAACTCCTTCCGATTATACTCGTTTGGAGTACCCATTGTTGTTTCCTATTACCCTTTCCCATTGTTTTCCAAACTTGGGGATTACTTATATTGCTCTCCATAGCTTCCCATGGCCATCGTTCACCTTGATTTGTTCCACCACAAACGTAACAATTAGCTATATTCAATGACTTAGCAATGTTTTCAGCAAGATTTACAAATAGATTTTTAGCAACTGTGGGAATTTCATGTTTCACTCCTGTTTCTATTACAGGAGTAGCCGCAATAAAATTCCCACAGCAATTTAGTCAGATGTGACTTTCCACTCCTTCACTGGACCTTTCACTCGTGGCACATGTGTCCATCCTTTTTCAGCAGTTCTCACAGCTGTTTCTGTAGTTAATAAAACAAGGAAAGGTCCTTCCCAGAGGGGAGATAGGTTTCCTTCTTTCCATGTTTTTGTCAGAATTTTATCTCCTGGTTCTAACTGATGAATTGCAAATCCTAAAGGTGGTGTTTGGGCCACCATCCCAATCTCTCTTAATTCTTTTAATCTTTTTCCAAGGGTAATTATATACTGTTGGATACTATGATGCTCAATTACATTGTTCCCCAGAGGTATTCCTTGAAAATAAGGCACGCCATATAACATTTCATATGGCGATAATCCAGTCTCACTGTATGGTTTAGTTCTTACGTTTAGAAGTGCCAGTGGTAAACATTTCGTCCAGGGCATTTGCGTCTCAATCATTAATTTAGCCAATTGTTGTTTTATTGTTTGATTCATTCTTTCTACCTTCCCCGAGCTTTGTGGGTGCCACGGAGTGTGGTATTCCCACTGAATACCTAATGATTGACATAATAGTTTTATTATTTTAGAAGTAAAATGTGTGCCCTGGTCAGAATCAATGTACTGGATTATCCCATATCTAGGTATCAAATGTTCCAATAAAATTTTTACCACCATCTGTGCCGTAGCTCGTGCTACAGGGTACGCTTCTACCCACTGTGTTAAATGATCTACTATTACCAATAAATATTTTATCCTCCCTACCTTAGGCAATGCAGTGAAATCGACTTTCTCAAAAGGTCTGTAAGCTGTTTTTCTCCCTCCCGTGGCTGCTTGTCCAAACACTGTCTTATTTACCTTTTGACAGGTTAAGCAACCTTGTGTAATTTGCTTTGCTATTTCAAAAATTCCAATACCACCAAATTGTTTAAGAAAATGATCACTTAACGCTTTTGTACCCCAATGTGTTTGCACACGCAAACGTTCTAATATTCGCCTGGTGTAGGCTTTTGGCAACATTTCTCGCCCATCAGGCAGTGTCCATTTTCCTTGTTCTAATTTAGCTCCTATTTTCTCCAATTTTGTTTTCTTGTGGGGCAAACTTCTTCTCTCTTTCCTCTCGTTCTTCTTTGCTGGTGTCCTCCTTTGTTTGTATGGCATTAATTTTGGCAACTTTAGTCCTCAAGGCTGCTTCCTAGGCCTCTTTATCTGCTAAGTTATTTCCTCTAGTTCGGTAATCTAATCCCTTTTGGTGTCCCCTCACATGTACCACTGCTATCTCCTTTGGTTCTCTTAAAGCCTTTAAAATTTTTACTATTAATTCTTGATGTATTAAATTCCTCCCTTGAGTATTAATCATACCTCTTTCTTCCCAAATTTTTCCAAAAGAGTGGACCACCCCATATGCGTATTTAGAATCTGTAAATATAGTCCCGCTTCTTCCTTTTAGTAATTCCAGGGCCCTACATAGGTCATACAGCTCACAAGCCTGAGCTGACCATGATGGACTCAGAGGTCCTGATTCCACAAGTTCTAAGTCCTTATTAATTATTGCATATCCCGATTTTCTCTTCCCTTCTACCACTCAGGAGGAGCCATCTCTGAACAGCGCTTCTCCATTTTCCAACTCAGCATCTCTTAAATCTGGTCTCACCTTAGTCTGGGTCTCAATTACCTCTAAACAGTTATGTTGTAATTCCTCTGATGGTTCTCCAAACAAAAATTGTGCTGGACTCTGAGCAGAAGTCACGCTTAGTCAGGGGAGTCTATTAGTATTGCTTCGTACTTTAGAATCCGGCTGTCCATTAACCATTTTTCCGCTTTTTGTTGTGAAACATTTCTGACATTGTGTGGGGTATACACTTTTAAAGGAGCACTGAAGGTAATCTTCCTAACTTCTTCTATTAATAATGCTGTAGCAACCAAAGCTTGGAGACAAGCAGGCCATCCTCTGCTTACTGGATCAAGTAACTTAGAACAATACCCCACGGGTTTTTTGATTCCTGCCCAGTCTTGAGTAAGAACTCCGTATGCTGTCTGGCTTGATGTATTCACAAAGAGATAGAAAGGTTTTTCTAGATCTGGGAGGCTCAATACAGGTGCTTGTATTAATGCCTTTTTTACTTCCTCACATCTCTGATTGTCTTCAATAAGCCATTTAAGTTGGTTATTAGTTAATTTTTCATATAGGAATTTTACTTTTTCACTATAATTTTCAAGCCATGGTCTACAATATCCTAATAATCCCAGTATTTGCCTAATTTCCGTTTTAGCTTGTGGGGGTCTTAAGGATGGAATCCCAGATACCCTATCAGGATCTAACTTCTTCCTTCCCTTACTCAGCCAATGTCCTAAGTATTTTACTTCTTGTTCTACAAACTGCAGCTTTGATCGGGACACCTTTAATCCCTTTTGCCCTCGAAAATTTAACAATTTAATGGTGGCTTTTCGGATCCCCTCTTCAGTTTCTCCTGCTACTAATAAATCGTCCACATATTGCAATAATTTTACCTCCTTAGGTATTGTGAAATCTTGTAGAATTTTCTCTAAAGTTTGTCCAGATAGATTTGGTGACTCTGTAAACCCTTGTGGTAACACAGTCCATCTTAATGGTTGTTTTCGTCCTGTTTCGGGGTCCTCCCACTCAAAGGCAAAATAATCTCCGGATCCCTCATCCAGAGATGTGGAGTAATCGCTGAGGGGTACTTTGGAAATTTACCCTCTAAGAACAGCCTTGAAACCAGGTGGAACATAGCACTCATGCACAACGGGTCTGTGCCATGGAGACTCCCTGAACGGCCTTGGATGTTGGCAACATCAGGGGCGCCTGGTGTGCTGACTCTGGGAGAGATTACATGGAGGCTGGAGCGGAGTGGAGACCTCGCGGCCACGCTCTGTGAACCGGGGAGTTTAGGGATGCACAGGATGTACATTGATAAGCTGCGCTTACAATGTCCTGGGCCAAAGACCTGTCAACTTTGATGAAGTGCTGTCCTTAGAGTGAACTTTGCTAATTATAATATCATTATAATACTAAAACGCACACCTCTCTCAAAAGCTACCACCCCCCCAAGGTGCGACCCCTCCTCAATGAGTGTGCGCACTGAATTTTTCCTAGTCTGTACCTTTAAACGCGAAGCGAGAGAATTCTGCACCAATCCTGATAAAGGTATGTATGACTAGAGTCACTCAAGCTCCACCTGCAAAGTAAAACACTATAAAATAATGTTTTAAGAGCTGGATGTTAGGGAAGATACCATCGTTGTGTACCACTCTAACTTCTGGGATCAGTCGACGGGCTGAGCCTCTCTTCCCCCCCATCGGGACGCCGTTGGGCAAGATTTGAACCCTTGGTCATACCAAGTGCCTTCCCGGGAAACTTAGAAATCTCTATATAGAGTCACTTTACATCTTTTAAGGCGTTTATAGCCAAGTAGTGTCCCTCGTAGTTTTAGCATTTGCACGTGCTTTATAGGTAGTGAATTTATCACCGGCAATCCAAAGAACCTGTATATCTGTTGCTTCAATAAATCGCACTATTGATTGACTCAGCCGTGTGTGGTCCCTGAACGCGACCGTACCTCTGAGTGTGGCCGTGTTCGTTCAGGAGGTGTCCGGCTGAGCAGGTAGTGTGATGTTAGTAGTGCATCCGGACCCGTGATAGTCCAACAAAGGTGTTGGGCGCGACCGGACTACTAACGCTGACTTTGGGCATCACTCAGAACCTAAGCTCAGCCGCCCCCAGTCCCTCTGATATCTGAGGATCGACTGGAAAGCAAGGGGGTTTAGTTTCTGCCAAATTGCTCTGCCTCTTAACGCAACAGGCCCGTGGGTCCTGCTGGACACCAAGCTGAGCAGCAGCCAGCACCGTGCCCTTGGCCAAAGGCGGCGGGCGGCGGTGCCCTGGGCTGCGCTGGGCAAAGCCTTGCCAGCAGCTGGAGGGAGGGGAGCCTTGCCCTCTGCTCAGCGCTGCTGAGGCCATGCCCGCAGTGCTGTGCCCAGGCCCGGGCTCCCCAGGCCGAGAGAGACAGGAGCCCCTCCCCCAGCCCCGCCCCCCAGCCCCCCCCCGGGCTTGGAATGGCAGCTGTGATGTCGCGGCGCTGGCCCGGCAACGGCCACAGTGCCTGCAGGCACGGCTCTGCCAGCACCCGGCAGCTCCAGGGAGAGACCAGCTCTCACCCAGCGGCACTGCCCGGCACCGGGACCCCCTCGACAGCCTCGCTCCAGCCACCTGGGAGCTCTCCGGAGCCCCAGCAGCGTGTCCGGCGCGAGGACTCCCCTGGCCCCGGCACGATGGGCCAGCTGAACTGCTGCTACGGCTCCAGGTGGGCTCCCCCCACGGCTCGGGGACACGCCGGCGCAGCCGGGCCCTGCAGCAGCCGCCTTTCTCACGCCCTTTGCCGCCTGCTCTGCAGGGTCTACCCTGGCCCCGAGCAGCAGTGCGCGCCCGGCCCGGCATCAGCCGAGCCGCTGCTCCACCAGCGCGTGCGGGTGACGCAGGGCCGCGGGACGGGGAAGAGGCACCTCCTCCTCTTCAGCGATGCCTTGATCATCGCCAAGGCCAAGTAAGAGGCGCAGACCCCGGCTGCCTTTCCTCCTAAGGCCTGGCCCCGGCACCGGGGCAGGGACGCCCAAGGAGCAGCCCCAGGCCCCGGCACCCTGCTGCTGGCTGCACCCGTGGCCGTGCGCGGGGCAGGCGGAGGCCAGAGGGCAGCCGCCGGGCTCGGCCACCTCCAGGTCACTCCCTGCCGCTCCTCTCTGCAGACGTGGCAGCGCCCCGCGCCCGCAGCTCTGCCTGGCCCTGCGCCGGCTGTGGGTGCTGAGCGGCGGCAAGGGGGCGGCCGGGGATGCCGCCCAGGAGGAGGAAGACAAGGCCACCACGTCCCTCGTCCTCGCCTGGCCCTACGGCTTCTGCGTCGTCACCTTCTGGTGGGTCTCGGTGCCACGTCCCCCGGCAGGGCCGGGCAGCGCTTCTGTCCGGCCCCACGCCGCTTCCTCCTGCCTCTGCAGCCGTCCCCACGGGGCAGGGCTGTGCCGGCGCCCGCCTCTGCCCGCGGGCTGGGCAGCAGCGGGCGCTCAGGCTCTTTCTCCTCTCTTTCCTGCAGCTCCCGCTCGCTGAAGGAGCTCTGGCTCAGCGCGCTCCGTGGGTAAGCCCTGCCTGGCAGAGCAGCTTGGGGGGCCCGTGCTCACAGCACGGGGGGATGCTCTAGCCGTAGCCGTACGATGCGGAAACGCCGCTCCTGAGCTGGGGAGAGCTGCCCCCACGGCTGCGGGCGGCTCTGGAGCGGGCAGAGCTGGCGGAGCTGCTTCACCCAGCCCCGTCCTCCCCCCTTGCCACTGCTCTCCGCTCGACGGCCGGGCGGTGCCCAGCTGCTTCGGGGCAGCTTGGAAGGGCTCCCCGGGCTGGCAGGCGAGGGAAGAGGCAGCTTGGGTCTCACACAGCTCTTTCTCTGCCCCTGCCCCGTGCACAGGCCAGCAGAAGGAGTGGAGGGAGCCCGCGTCACCCAGCTGCCCTCCATCAAGCTCCTGCTGAAGGAGCTGCGCGGCCGCAATGCTGTGAGTGTCCCTCCCGGCCCCGCTCTGCCCCAGGGGCTGCTCCAACCCTGCACCAGCCCCATCGCTTCTCACCTGCTGCTCTTCTCCCCTTGCCCAGGCCAAAACACTCAACGCCAGCAGCCTGCAGAGGCTGGTCGAGGGCCTGGCAGAGGTGAGGAGCCCCCGGGCCGCCATCTCGGCCGTCCCCACATCTCACTCATGGCCCGCGGCCGATGCAGCTGGCCAGGGGCCCTTCGTGCTGCGGGGCTGCTCGCTGAGCGCAGCGCATTTCTTGCAGGCTGGTGCCCAGCAGCGGCCACCTCCCGTCCCCTCCGGCAGCCAAGGTGGACGTGGCCACTCGGACGGTGAGTTTGGAGGAGACGGGGGCAGGACGGCCCCTCTCTCCTGCGCTGGCAGGCGGCAGCCGCGCTGCTCAGGGGCTGCTGCTGCCCTTCCCGCAGGGCACGGCCGCAGAGAGCTGAGCCCCCGGGGCGCCTCGTTCCCCAGCCACGCCTCTCCCTCGCTGTTGGCGGGGGCACAGCGCACGGAGGCTCGGGCAGCATTCACCTGGCGCTTGCCCTCCATGGCTCTCTGCTCTGTTTTCCCTGGCGGCAGGCGGGACCCGCAGCAGGACGAGGGGGCTGCCCTGGCCCTTTGCGCGGCGAGGGACCTTGGCCGCTGCGGAGGCGCCCGGGCAGTCGGGCTGTGCCGGCAGGGCGGGTCTCTTCGGCCGGCCCCTGGCAGCTCTCTGCAGCCAGGACGGCACGCTGCCCCAGCCCCTCCAGGTAAGCCAGCAGAGGGACCCCGGCTGGGGCTCGGGGACCAAGCCGGCTCCGCCCCACCTCCCCCACCTCCAGCCACCCCTGCGTCCTGCCCTAGTGAAAGCAGAGCCGCCCACGCTCGCTCCTGGCCCGGGGGAAGGCTCACCGGCCCCGGGGCCTGTCCCCAGCCAAGCAACTGTCCTCCTCTGTCCCCCGCAGCTCTTTGAGGAGGAGGAGGATGTGGCTGGGCTTGCCGGCACGTCGGCCAAGGAGTTGCCAGCACCAGAGGTGGAAGCAGAAGCAGCAGCGGTATGTCAGGGCCACAAAGAGGGTGACAGCACTGTCAGAAGTTGAGAGTGCTGCCGCAGGGACAAGCAAGGTCACCCACTAGCCGGCAGCTCTGCAAAGGTGCAGAGGAAGGGTGGTGCAGGATGGCCATGGCGGTTTGTGCGGTGATGCCACCAGAACTGGCTCAGCTGGGCTGAGCAAACCCATCCAAGGGCTGTGCCTTTCCGAGCTAAGGTAGCAATTGGGCAGGAAGGTCCTTGCCACCCGTTAACTTGCACATTTCCATTGCAGGTGCCTCCAGTCCCTCCAGAAAGTGAACACCTGGAGAGCTCCTCTGGGGAGACAAGGTAAAATGAGCTAGGTGTGCTTAAGAGCAGAATTGGTTCACGTTTATCATGGCTTGACCTGTCTAACAATACATTGAATGGAAAGTTTGCCAGGCTCGAGAAGAGCAACCTGTGAAGAGGGGAGCAACGGGCTACTGGACAGCGAGAGGAGCAAGTTGGGAGCAGAGCTCTGCGGGATGGGCAACTGAGGACATCCAGGCAGGCAAGAAGAACGAGGAGCCCAGGTGTGTAGCAGGCTCTGCTGCCCATCTTTCAAAGCTCCGAACACTGCTCCGACTATGGGCAATATTTCTGAGGTGCGCAGAGATGGCACCGGGCAGGAAGCCCGCAGCTGCCCGTGGGAGAGCGTGTCTGTCAGGAGGAACATCTCACTCCAGCGTTGGCAGCTCTCCTTCGGCACTTGTGGCAGCTCTGTTTGTGCAAGGCTGAGCAACACCCCAGCAGAGTCACAAGGCTCATAGCAATTTTTGGAGCTCTTTGACCCGCTGCCTACAGAAAGAGGCAAAGTCTCCCTTTGCTGTTCATGTCAGCTGGCAAGCCCAGCACTGGCTGCTGGTGTCTGAATCCCAAAGACGCAGCAAGGAGCTGTGTCACGTAGCTGTAGACCCTGAGGTACTGGCACTTCGTAAAAAGCTCACGTTGCACCTGAGACAATTGAGGGAAGAAGAAAACAACCAAACACTACCAAAGCAGCGTGTTTTGCCTTCAAGCCTGGCTTTCTAGCAAGGGACAGTGAGGCGTGCTGCTGCTCGGCTTTTGGAAAGGACCACAGCACAGCTGCCCTGCCCAGCCCTGCTGCCTAGCAAAGCAGTGCTGCACATCTCTGTCAACTCGCAGAGCTCTGAGGGTGTCACACGTGTGGAGAAGGGGACAAAGCCGTGCCGTAGCCACTGCCAGGGACGGTTCCCTCTCGTGTGCCAGGAACTGCCCCTTGGACAGCACACTGCCCAAAGAACGGGGCACAAAGTTGTGCCTCTTCCTGCCTTCGTGGTTTCATCAGCACTTTGGACTCTCTTCTTGCAGGTGCCGATTTTTTTCTGCTGCCTGGATTGCCCGCATGAGCTCTGCTGCCTGGGCTTTGAGGGGCGCGATGCAGCCCCAGCACCACCTCGGCGGAGGCGAGGAGGGAGGCACCGCGCCCTTCTGCTCCGGCCGGCACATTTCACTCGGGCACCGCGACGCCGGAGCGGCCCCGCACCGCCCTCAGACCCAGCCCAGCCCTGGCGGGAGGCCTTGCTGGCTCACTCCTCGGCTCCGTCAGCAAAAGCCCACCAGCCGGCACAGCTGCCCCCGTGGGGAGCTGGCATGTCACCTGCAGATTCCATGGGGCGTGCTGGGCGTGGAGGTGTATATCATCTGAGAGGGACACGAGGGACACGCTGGACAGCATGTTCCAGACTATAAAACCCTCCAGGTTTTCTTTGCCGCTACTCATTCTTGGCAGAGAGACGCTGCACCACCTTGCTGCATACAAGAAGGGAGCACCCATTGCTGCCCTTTGGTCGGTGCAAGTCCTTGTATGCAGCACACAGCACAATACCCTTTCTTAGTATTCTTGATCAAACATGACTGGCTTGCAGTTTCCATTAGCTGAGTTAACTCCAGGTTAGCTACAGCAAAAACTCCGCTCTTACTTCTCCGACCCATCAGCGCTCTCTGGACCGACGCAAACACCCCCCTTTCTGTCAATCAGAACTGGAGTGGTGATGCTTTGCTTTCAGCCACAACACGTGCCTGTGCCTAGGGACTGATGGGAAGGAGGAGTTAAAAAAGCCAGCTTACATGGTGCCCCAAATCCCAGCTACCCTCCAGGACCGGAAAAAAACTGGACACACCCCCATATTTATTCTAGCCATTCTGTAGCCAGCACAGTCATTTCAGTGTCGATTCTGGTTGATTCTGCAGCTTTATAACAGTTGAAACACCCAGCTCATCAAGGCGGCCGATCTAGAAGGCAGGGGATCTGAACTGGCCCCCACTACCTATGATGTGACAGTGTCCATAACTCGGGTTAATCACAGGTTGTCCTGTGACATAAGGATGTAGCGCTCTTTCACCTTTCTCCTTTGAAGCTTTGGGGTTTGTGCACAAGGGCCTTATGTACCTTTCTTTTCAGAGTTGCTCATCGTTTCAGCATTGTTTCTGATGAGGAAAACATCCTTTCTGCGTAGATGTTAATTTATGTACATTTAATAAACAGCATGGTATCCTATACTACCAATGATCTTTTTTTCAGACTAATGAAAAGTTCAAGACAAAAGCATGCTTTGTGTCTGCAAAGAAAAGTGTAAACCTCTGTAACTGTATTAAAAAGCTGCGGTTGTTTCACTCGCGGATGTTTGTAGCTATAGCAGAAACAGAGCTGCTGGCTGCCTTACTGCGAGGTCCAGAGGACACCAGTCTTCTCCTGAAGGCTTTCTACCAGCGTAATACTGTTTGAGTTGCCACTCCATTAAAACAGGACTTGTTCACTAATTGGTTCCTACATGAAAACCCGAGGATAGAAACTTGATCCTGGTTGGCAATGTCAAAAGCAGCATGAGGCAAGGCTGCCCAAAGCCTGGCTGCTGCGCTTGGAGGAAATGTGCCTTGAGTCCCGATGGGCAGACAGGGCACGCCTCTGCAAGTCTGCTTCGCAACACAGCACAACGCAACAGACTTGTGTACAAAGAGCATTAACATCATCACAGGTACAGCCAGTCACAAGGTGGGCAATGCCCGAGTGAAGGCTGCCAGCTGTCCTGCTGGCCGGCTCTGTCCTTCACGGCTGCAGACTCCCTTTCCCAGGCACTCACTGAGCCAGGGGCTGGCTTCGCACTCGGAAAGCACGTAGCCCATGCAGCAGCTCACTCCACTGCTCACCGTGGTCCCCCATGGCTGCTTATCTACCCAGCAGATCTCTTAGTCCCTCCTGTTTGTGTATGGAGAAGGACTCGTAGGAGATGGGATAACAGTGATCACCAAACAGGGGAATTTAAACTTTTGAGTGTAATGAGATACAGCTCAGAGGAGTTGCTACCTTGCTTTTCAGGAGAGCAAACTTGAAGCTACTCAGAGAGCTAGTCTGCAGTGTCCCCTACGAAGCTGCTTTGGAGGGCTTAGGGCTCAGAGAGCAGCTTAGTTTTTCAGCACCACCTTCTGCAAGCACGGGAGCAGGCAATCTGGTGGAGTCTGAAGTCAAACAAGAGGGGCAGAAGACCAGCTTGGCTGAACAGGGACCTCCTTTTTCAACTCAGGTGGAAAAAGGAATGTTATGATCCCTGGGACCAAGGTCCGGCTTGGCAGGAAGATCACAGAGCTGGAGTTCATACGTGTAAGGAGAGAACAGAAAAGGGCAAAGCTCAGCTAGAGTTGAAATTGGCCAGTGTTGTGTCGGGCTATAAAAAGGGCTTTTTACAGTACGTTCATAGCAATCGCTCATTGAGCACGGCCAGGGACTCTCTGAGGAGGAGGAGGATGCGGCTGGGCTTGCCGGTGCATCGGCCACAGAGCCGCCAGCACCAGGGGCAGAAGCAGAAAGCGCAGAGGTCTGTGAGGTGCACAGAGAGCGGGGGCTGCGCAAACCCCTCCGAGCGTATGGCGGGATACGTTGTATCGCGGGATACGTTGTATCGCGGGATACGTTGTATCGCGGGATACGTTGTATGACGTTGGCGGTTTTGGTGGGTAACTATGTACGTACTGTAGGGACACATGCTTTCTTACGGGATGAAAAGATGTAATGTAAAAGGTGGTTTCTGTGAGAAAGTGAGATTCTTCCTATTAAACTGTGTTGGTTTCTGTGTTCAAGGTGTCAGAGTGACCGGAGGAAGTTTGTGTTGTGCCTTCCAACACCCCGGAGCACAGCCATTCAGGCTTCTGTGGGCAAAGCTGCGGAAGATATAGGCAGGCCTTCTGATGCACAGGAAGGCGGCAGAGGGTTACAAGGCATTGCTTTGCTGTCGCAAGTGCCTTCAGGAGCTTGTAACAGACAGCACAAACGTTCTGGGCGCAGGCTCAGACACCGGTCATGCTCCAGGTGCTGCCTGAGTTGACTCCTTCAAGGGAAAACAAGCCTTCCTTGCTGCCTGTCTGTCTTTCCTTCTCTCTCTCTCTCTCTCTGTCTCTCTCTCCCCACCCCTCTTCTGAAATAAGGGTTGATCTACCAACAGAAGTAACACCCTCCTTAAGCAAGGCTGAGATTAGAGGTCACTCTGGTATTCAAGGGAAAGCAGGAGTAACAGGTGGAGCTGTGTATTTCCTGTAGGATAACTAACTTTAGAACGCCTCTTCACTTCAGATGTCTTGTGGTATTTAGAAATATCTTTTTTTTTTTTTTTTAAGGTACAAATGTTAATTAGCAATTAAAAACATTGCAGGGGGGCTGCAGGGGTGGCTTCTGTGGGAAGCTGCTAGAAGCTTCCCCTATGTCCAGTAGAGCCCATGCCAGCCGGCTCCAAGACAGCCCCACCGCTGGCCAAGGCCGAGCCAGTCAGCAACAGTAGTAGCACGTCTGGGGTAACGTATTTCAGAAGGGGGGTAAGAACTGGCAGGCAGCAACTGCAGCGGGAGAGAGGAGCGAGAATACATGAGAGAAACATCTCTGCAGACACCTGGGTCAGTGCAGAAGGAGGGGCAGGAGGGGCTCCAGGGGCCGGAGCAGAGACCCCTCTGCAGCCCCTGCTGAAGACCATGGCGAGGCCGGCTGTGCCCCTGCAGCCCATGGAGCTCCGTGGGGGAGCAGATCTCCACCTGCAGGCTGGGGAGGGCCCCACGCTGGAGCAGGGGGCTGCACGAAGGAGGCTGTGAGCCCACTGGAAGCCAGAACTGGAGCAGGCTCCTGGCAGGACCTGTGGCCCCGTGGAGAGAGGAGCCCACGCTGGCACAGGTTTGCTGGCAGGAGTTGTGGCCGCGTGGGGGACCCACCGTGGAGCAGCCTGTTCCTGAAGGACGGCACCCCGTGGCAGGCACCCAGGCTGGAGCAGTTGGTGAAGAACTGCAGCCTCTGGGAAGGACTCACGTTGGAGAAGTCCGTGGAGGACTGTCTCGCGTGGGAGGGACCCCAGGCTGGAGCAGGGGAAGAGTGTGAGGAGTCCTCCCCCTGAGGAGGAAGGAGCAGCAGAGACAACATGTGATGAACGGACCGCAACCCCCATTCCCCGACCTCCTGTGGCACTCGGGGGGAGGAGGCAGAGAAAATGGGGAGCAAAGTTGAGCCCGGGAAGAAAGGAGGGGTGGGCGGAAGGTGTTTTAAGATTTGGGTTTAGTTCTCATTACCTTACTCTGATTCGATTGGCAATAAATGAAACAAATTTCCCCAAGTCCAGTCTCTTTTGACTCTGACGGCAATTGCTGAATGATCGCTCCTTGTCCTTGTCTCGACCCACAAGCTTCTTGTTGTACTTTCTCTCCTCTCTCCAGCCGAGGAGGGGAGTGAAAGAGCAGCTTTGGTGGGCACCTGGAATCCAGCCAAAGTCAACACATCACAGAAGTACTTTGCATTACGTTTCTTGAAGCTTGCCGAATGGGGATGGTTAGAACAAGGGGAAAAAACGCATCCTTTAGCCCCAATATTTGCTCTCTAACTGCACAGGCTACAAAGAATGTGTGGAGAAAGTGCCCACTAATTCTCAGCTATGGGGATACAGAATCCAAACCTCCTTGGTAGAAGAGGGAACTAGAACTCGGGTGGGATTCGGCTCGCTCTAACTTCTGTGGCTCTGTTCGGGCTAGGGATCCGCACAGCCGTTGTAGTGAGTGGATATGAAGGGCCTGATGCAGTTGCCTCCCCCTGCGCATCATGTGGGTGTGATCTGAGATTCTATAGGTATGTCCTCTGGCCTCCAGCTGTCCCCTCCGAAGGGCAAGGCTGTCCGTAGGTCCTGTGTCGTGTCTGCTAGGCTCTAGGTGCTAGCTTCATTACGGCCTCTGAGATGGCATTAGGTTGCCCGTGTGTAGGAAATCGACCTGAGGCCCTTAAGTTAGACTTAACTGAGCCAGTTAAGTCTAAAGGGGCCCTAACTAAAGACGTCTACTTTAGGACAGCATGAATAGCTTTTTACTCTGCTAACTCTAATGGTATCTTCGCAATTTTGTAACCGCAACATCTGCAATAGGCCTATGTAAAGTCAGAGGAGCTGAGTGCCACCCTGGGTGTCTCGTGTTTGAGTGGGTGGTCTCAGCATCTCTGGCTAGCTCTCGAAGACAAGCTTCTACTGCTCTATGGCATGTCATGAGAGACAGACATGCAGAGCCTCATGGAGTGGGCTATGGCTGTCCATGCTCAGCTGTGACTCAAGTGCTTTTGTAGGGAGAAATTTAAGTTCTTGGAAAGAGGATTCCCAAAAACTGGGGTGCTGTCAACTTTCACGTGTCAACAGGCTGAAGAAAAACATAATTTCTGAAGCAGTCGCTTCCTTAGATGCCAAAACCTATTTGATATCACGCTTCAGGTGACCCTGTTCTCTTGTGAAGCCAGAACTTATGTACACAAGCTTTACTGTCAAGGGTGCCAAAGGATGGCATCTACCTGTGCCTGTGCAGTTAGATCTGGACTCATCTGCCTTTACCCAGAGCTGGGTAAGAGTAATGACCGTGCCAATATGCATTGTATTTCAGCATACGTCACTCATCAGAGTATTTGCATGGACACAGAAGTCATGAAACTGCCTCTGTTTAGTCAGCTCAGAATGTGGGTAGAGAAAGCTGGGTCAATTTGTAGCCATCTCTGTAGACACACATAACCAGGCTCTGAGGAACTAAATCCTAGTGTACTATGTCATCGTGAATTGTCAGCTTTCTATTTCTGCATATCCAGCCATAAATTCAAACTAGCTCCTGGTTAAAATAACCCATATTCAGTCAAAAACACTTTAAGAAAGGAATATTCTAGCTGAGCTGCTCAATATTTCTGCATTCCAACAGTTTTTCGCCTTGGGTCTCTTTCTCTCCAAGGCCGGAGTTAAATGGAAACAAGTAGACTCGCATACATAGATAAACTCTCACAGATTTATGACTTGGGACCATGTGAACAGCTCACCCGACAATACAACCTTCAGAGACAAGATTTCCATATATATCATCAATTTTGACAGACGCACAGCAATCCATGTCCAAGTGTGAAAACAAATTGCAAAGACCCCCCAAAAAAGGCAGACTTAAAGGGAAAATCACTAGTCTCTATGAAATGCTAAGTAGTATGAAAATAGGTAAGTCACAGAACATAAAAGAAAAATAAGAAACACAATTTCTGATGAGATGACTCCTGGGCAGATATCTCCTACACTGCACACACCATCACTTCCTTTCCATCACTGAGTGACTGCCAGCGGAAAATAATCCCTCTATACTCTCATAATCAGTGGTAAAATGAGAAGAATGGGGCCAACATCCTGTGGAAAATGGGAACAGGAAAACAGGTCACCACAAACATAATTTTCTGGTGTTATTCACATGTGCAAAATATTGACTATATAAATATATAAGCTTATATGAAATCTTTGACATGACATGCATTTTGAAAAATACCCAATCCATTATGTTCTGAAAAGGAATTCTGCTATTCCATTTGTACAAAACCACATTTATGCAAGAAAAATTAAAGCAGCTCTCCCAACACCTACACTTAAGGCTCTATTTAGTTATTAGATCAGTAATAATTTAATAGGAAAGGGAAAGAATTAGATTATACTTAAAAGAAACACCACAGTCCCAAAATAACAGGAAAATTACAACAAGTTGTAATGAGGGAAACATGGACCATATTTACAAATCTGGAAAAAGGAGCACAGAAGAAAGAAAAAGAACAAGCCAAAAAAACCCTTTTGCATCGTAAGACGTGTAACACTGCAGTATTTGTAAAAATGCATCACTGTTGAAAAAACATAATCCTCAGTCTAAGCATATGGAGGTGTAATACTTCTCAAAAAAAATACAAACTCAAGATAAACAATATTTGAACCATTCCAAGGCAACATAAATGGTGCCTGCTAAAAGAAACTGAACCCAGTGAACCTCAGGACCCAAGAAGGTCTGAAGCTGCTGTGGTTCCCTGTTCAAGATTCAGTCAGTAATAAGGCTGAGCATATTTCCCCAACTCACACGTGCGAGTAGACATGATTGTCCAGCAGCAGATAAACATAAGCAGAAGATCAGTGCCTTTAGGTGCACCAGATGATACACACAAACAGTACTCATATAAATGACACAAATGTCCTGACCTTCTCCAGGCTGACCCCGACTTGGTCCTTCCAATATCCAGCTCCAGGACCTGCCAGCCAGACTACTTGCCAGATGGTCTGACTTGAGTTTGCTGGCATGTTACACACACAAAAAATAAAATGAACACTCATGCAGTTCTCTCTATGGATAGAAGCAGGAACTTACCAAGAAGTGAGGATGGACTGTGCCATGATCATGGACAGGACTCAGACAAGTGTACTGACCTGCAGCTTATTTGCATGAGAGTGCCCTCTGTAATTGCCCCTTTTCTCAATGTTTTCCTCCCTTTTCTGACATTTTATCCTTCTCCTAAGCAGCCAATAAGTTTTGCACATTCCCAGAATCCCCTCAAGCATCCCATAAGAAGTTTAAACCACTCGCAATGATGCCCCTTAAATATCCTATAGTAAGTTTGCTCTTTAACATCAGATCCAGGATACTCTCATTTCCCTTCTGAGCTATTACAAAGTTGGGGATGATTCTGCCCAAGGTCACACTTGCCTGGTGCCTTTAACAGCCCATCCAGCAGGTCTGGTCTTTTCTATGGACTTCATTATCCACTGGTCCCTTAGGGCTTCTGTATCTCTGTCTTCAGTTTTTTGCTTTTCCTGTTTCTTGTCTTGGCCTTTTAATCAGATGTTCTTACAAAACAGATGTCCTACACTGCAGCTATCCTTACAGAGTCGTGCCAAACATTCAGCCTAATCCTACCCTTTTCAATTCCCCTCTCCAGTAGATTTAGGCATTTGGGAGAGACTGGAAAGTGAGCAGAAGACAAAGGGAGGAATGTATTCTGCAACACATCTTCCTGCATACCCATGGCCCTTTGCTATTCATCAAACGTATTTTTAAATTTTCTGAATCTTTCAAGAACAAGGATCACTTCAAAAAGATGTATTGGAGAGACATTAGTTGTTGTCTTCTTTTTACCAATAAACAACAGTGTTGATTATTTGCTGTTCGTGAGTCAGTTGATTTAAATATTGAATTCTGGTGCTTACCTTTTACAAAATTACTATGAAGGCTCAAAGTTCACTCAAATACCATAGAAATTTTAGGATCTGAAAGAGAGCACTGGCTCTGTATAATATTAACTGTATTGTTTGTGTTGCTGCCTCTCTTAAAAAGATAAACACATAAAAATATTGCAAGACAGGAATTTGTAAAAACCTTTTCCACAAACATTATAAATTGTGTATCAGCTTTTGCTTCTTAGCCAGCCTATTTTCTGCCAAACCCTTTATAGACAGTTGAAAAGGATTTTATTCTGAAAACACAGTTATAAACAAACTACCTGCAAAACCTGCTAAAATCTATTTTCTTACTTATTTAAAAGAAAAATTAAAAAAATACTATATTGAATCTTTTCTATTAATTGTTTAAAGACCTCAGTTTTACATCAAGCATAAACATTCATTAGCCAAGCTGTCTAAAAGTGATAAAACTTTAAAGATCAGAAAAGCTTGTTTGCCATAGTATGGTCCCTTTTATGAGCGTCTAGGTACTGCAACAGATTAAATGGCTAAGACTGACAACTGTAATTTTTCCTTAAGTAGCTTGCCTAAAAATAAATAAAATGCAACAGAGACGCACAGAGACTTCAATCTCAGGCATATTAGCATGTAAAAACTGCTGTTAAAAATAGCTGATCTTATGCAGGTTTCTAATGCAGAACTTAAAAAGCACAATAAAACTGTGATTCAGATTGCTTTGCTTGACATCCACAATTCCAAAAAGCATTCAGTGTTTTCTGACATGTTGTCCTGGTTTCAGCCAGGGTAGAGTTAATTTTCTTCATAGAAGCTAGCGTGAGGCTATGTTTTGGATTTGGGATGAGAAAATGTTGATAAGGTGCTGATGTTTTGAGTTGTTGCTAAGTAGTCAAGGACAGTCCAGCTTCTCGTGCTGGCCTGCAGCGAGCAGGCTGGGGGTGCACGGGGAGCTGGGAGGGGACATAGCTGGGACAGCTGACCCAGGCTGGCCAAAGAGATATTCCATACCATATAACGTCATGCTCAGTATATAAAGCTGGGACAAAGAAGAAGGAAGGGGTGGAGGGACGTTCGGAGTTATGGCGTCTGTCTTCCCAAGAAACCATTACGTGTGACGGAGCCCTGCTTCCCTGGAGATGGCTGAACACCTGCCTGCCCATGGGGAGTGGTGAACAAATTCCTTGTTTTGCTTTGCTTGCGTGCACGGCTTTTGCTTTACTTATTAAACTGTCTTTATCTCAAACCATGAGTTTCCTCACTTTTACTCTTCCAATTCTCTCCCCCGTCCCACCATGGGGGAGTGAGCGAGCGGCTGCGTGGTGCGTAGTTGCTGGCTGGGGCTAAACCACGACACATGTCCAGCTGTTGTCTCAGAAACAATGCAGTAGGGAACAACTTTACAACTACTATGTAAAACACTTTTTATCTTCAAAATGCATTCAGCGCAACAGTTTGGGTCACCAGATTTTTCCAGGTGGATTCTTAGTTTCCAAAGGTTAGTGCCTTTTTCAGTTTCTTTTCTTGTATGTTTTTGAAGAGTGCTAAGTGAAAAGTGTCAGGCTGTCTTCGATTTCTTTCCTGTGTGAAATATTGCTTCAATGTCTTGTAGTATTTATTTTAGAAGTGACTGATAGAAGACTACTGCTGATTTTTACATGCTTTGGATGCCTTAAAGTCTAGGCATGTTTACAGCGGGAAAAGTCTTGCAAGCGAGAAAGGCTGAGAAATATTTAACTCATAGAGCCAAAGAAAGTTTAGGCAGGTCCTGCCTGATGGCAGAGTTCCCTCCAAACAGGCACTTGAGGCAGGCAAAGAAAACTTCAACTATGAAAACAAAAAGCTTTAAACTGGTCTGCATTACACCAGAGAGAACCAAATTTACCAGATGGACTGTAGGAACAGTGTAAGCGTACTGGTTCCACAGCACTTCACTCGCAGAGCTGAGGGCCTGCAAAGGTGGCTGCTGCTGCTGGGTTTTAGCAGACTCATGGCACCTGCTCTTGGTCTTTGCACCGCCCAGATCTTCGCACCTGAGGATATCCTCCTCACGTACGTGTTGTTGAAGTGTCTCTGCACCCATGATCTCTTCGATGCATCTTGACAACAATGGTTTGGTGACCCAAATTTTATATACAGAAAGATATGGAAGCATTTCAGGTAGACCAAAGTCTATGCAAAGTTTATATGAGTGATTCCTTTTAGTTGGATTAAATACCAAGCACGTGGAGAGATCAGCAAAAGGAAGTATTTATTGCATTGCCTGTGCCTGCTTTCCAGCCTTCATTTTCTAGAACTATCCTTCCATATTTCATAGCCGTTCTTCTTTTTTTCAGCAGCATCTACGAAACTGGGTCCACAGTAGGGATTGAAGACTCTCAATACCCTCACAAGATGAAAACACAATAAATTAATTCATTAAGGATAATAATAAAATGCTTTAAAAACACTATTTAAGGTTTCACTTCATTGAACCACGCATCCTCATATTGAAAGTCCAAATCAAGGTTCATGTTTCACACTTTTTGTAATGTGAACTACGTAGAAACTTGATAATATAATATATGAAATTACGACAAAAAGAAGGGAAAAAATCTGTATGAGAAGCACATATGTGGAGACATGACTGTATGAGATTTCCTTTTTATTCAAATGCACTTTTACATATCCTGTGGAAACCATTTGAAACATTGGGTTTTTTTTTTTTCATTTTATTAACACTAATTGTGCACCTGCATGCTCCAGGTAAGATTTCCAAACTGAGCTTTTCAGTGGAGAGCTCCCATACATTCTGACAGTCCCTGCCTAGAAATCACCAATGATCAAGTGCTACATTCAGCTGAGTCTACCCTGATGTATTTTTTAAAGGCTTAGTACTATCCACTTCAGTAAATGGATTTCAGCTACTATTGTAGAACTACAAAAGAATAATCAAAAACCTTTTTCCAACAAATATTTTTGGATTTGAACAACGATTATTCAGGTTATGTATCTGTCCACTTGCATACTTGAGTTGTCACTCAATGTTCTAAAATATATGCCTGCTTATGTTATCTGTGTTACATCAATCTAAACAACAAACGTTGCTTTTTAAAAATATGAAATAAAGATTAATGATGGAGTGAAATAGATCAGTGACTTGACATACTCTAAGCAATGCCTGATATTGAAATGACAAATTGTATACGGAAGTTTTATATTAATATTCCAATTGTGTGTTATGACACTTACATATAATTGAATATTATTTTAGTCAAGCTAGGACCAATTATTTTATTTCTCTGGCAATTCCTATTGTGGTAATTGTCATTATGTGCAGTCAGGCAAATAAGTTTGTTGTTTGCAACTTCAGAAAGTAACTAAGACATGATGTTAATGACCTCGGAAGGGCAGATTTCAAAACCAGGGAAATGTTGCTTTCAGTTTCACTGGTATAATTAAGAGCAAAACAATATCTTTGCATGGAAAGAAACACAAAACATACCAGCAAGCTAAGACCATGTCATGAAAAGGTGGTATAATACGGGATTGATGGCAATGCATTGTGGATGATGGTAAATTATTGCCTGGTGAAGCCAGCACTGAGTTAAGTAAGTTATTCTAGTTAAAGGCAATCAGCAGAGCTTGCTAGAGAATAACAATTTGGTTTCCTGACAGTTTTCAAGTTCCAAATTTGTTTTATTCTGCTTTGGCATGAAAACAAAGCCATTTAAATACTACTGCAAAATGGAAGTGTGCCAAAATATCTGCTTCATGTTGAAAAGGTCAACATTTTGATGCAAGCCTTTCTCTCATGAGTGTTCATTCTCGATCAAAACCTTTACACGGAAAGTTTTGTCAAAATAAATGCCTCTGGAATGTTTCTGAAAAATGTTTTGGCTTCAAGAAAACATCTTGCTCAAATGTGATTGTTCCATAAGTAGCCAAAATAGTGAACCCTAGGGTCCTAGAGATCTGTGGTTCCTTACCTCTAAACTCCCAATAATTCACGCTACTATACTGTGTGACATCCTTACTAAGAGACAGAACGCTTCCTTGGTTCATGTTAATTTTCGCTCCTGTATAGATCTGCCCAGGTAACTGGCTAACTCGCTGCTAGAAGAAAAAGTGGATAACCCCAGAGTTCTCACAATTTTTATTTCCAAGAACAAGGAACTGATTCTCTCTTCAATAACCTATTTAGGAGAGTGCAACAAGGGGACAAGGAAAGACTTATCTTGGAGATTTTTTTTGTTGGTAGTTGGTTAAGACTGGTAAGAACTTATTGTGGTTGAATGATAGACAGCATAATCACACAAAAAGGCAAATTAGAGGAAAAAAGATTTGTGAAGAATATTCTTATTTCATTATTACTAAATCTATTATTACACCTCAGCATCATGTACTAAGAAAATAATTTCACTTGATTATTATACCATTTATACTTAAATACTAAAGCAATATTGAAGAAGAAATGATGACTTCTGGATTTTGCTTGGCAGTAGGCACATGTAATAAACATCACTCAGAGTACAGTTATGGGAAACATATTTGTATTTTTGTATTGCTCAAAGCATTGGTATCTCTTTGTATTTTGAGGACAAGATTTGGCTCCCTGAAGAAAGCAGTGAAGTGCCATAAGCACAGACATATCTATATAGTTGATGCTATCTGATGGGGACTTTCTTATCAGTGGTTGGTCATCTTTTTAATCAGCAGGCACTAGATGGTATCGGAATTATGGCTTAATGTCTCAGTCTAATCTATGCCACACTGGAATGACATATACTGCACAATACATTGCTTACATTATGTAGAACCACATGAGTTTCCCTGAATGCATTTAAATTATAACTGTGGCTAATCAACATTTCTGTAATGCAGTTTTATTGCTTTACCTGGTCATAAAAACCACTCTTGCTGTAAAAAAAACTTCTATTCCTTTTTCTTAGCTTCTCAACAAACTTACTTTTCAAAACAGGAATGGGGAAAAAAAAGTAAACAAAAAATCAGTGGCTTGTGGTCAGGACAGCCAGTGAGAAAAGTTTTTTTCACAATAAGTACTTGAACCAGGATGCCTGGTATGTAGTAAGCAGCCCAAAAGAATACTGTGTTGGCTTTTGTTCCATGAGTAAAACATTCATCATGCAAGAGAGACAAGGAAGCTCTGCAGTCCAGAAGCTGGGGGTAGATGTAAGACGCTCTGCGGGGATTTGGGAGAACAAAGTTTGTACCCTTGATTCAATGAACACTCCATTAGCTTTATGAAATAGAATAGCTCTGAGTGAAGATTAAGGGAATTTTGCTGTGAATATCTACCGACCACAGAAAAGCTTGGTGGATTGGCAAGGAAGAGATTTTAATACACATCTTTCACATCCCAAATTAATGCCCCATAAACCATGCTTTTAGCTAGTTTGAGAGAGAAGTCTCTTTCCTCAGAGAAGACTTCCAGGCTTGCCCAGGAAATAATTTGAAAATATTTTATGGGATGGAAAGGAACATTGTCACCTAGTTCAATATATGTAAGCACACAGTCATGTCACTGGTAACATCTGAAGTAGCAGCTCATATGTTCTCTAACTAAACACAGACACCTCTCAGATGTAGCCCCTAACAATAGGGTGATCATATTAAGACTGTCACTGTGTTTCAGCTATGTTTAGCACAGCATCACTCCTGTAACCTTTATATGTAGGAAAGAAATCTCTTTTTCTGTTGCTTTCTCATGCTCTTTCTCTTCTCAGCACTGCACGCCACACAACAGCAAACTAACCCTTCATCCAGGCATTTTGTTTTATTGCACCAGATGATGAACCAACAGTGTTCAATATAAATGGAGAAAAATGGTGCATAGCTTAGATCCAGCCCAGAAACAAGCAAATCACCGAGTGCTCCTTGAGCTCAGCTTCCCATGTGTTCATTTTCAGTGGATCTGTGAGGCGCTGCAAGCTGACAGGTGAAATCATTTGCCTCATAGATCATGGATGTAGCTACAGTAAGATGAATTGTACGCAAAACAGCAGACAGAAAAATCAACAATACTGAAACAATGACAATTCTGAAGATTAGGCAACTCACTGAAAAAAGTAAAAATAAAAAATATGGCAGCTGCTCTTCAGAATATAATGGAAGGGGACATAATAAACTAAGCTTAGATGAGCATTAAATACATTGAAGCCATATAGAAGATGACTGTTAATTCCAGAAGGTCAGTGATTCCTGAAAGTATTCCTTTTAAAAAAATTGTCAGTCTAGCCTGTTGTGTTAATGTCTGTTCATAGCCATTTTGTCAAATGCTGGAAGCATATTGAGATACCTTTACCAGTTTCTGTCTTCTGTACTGGAGTGGAAGAGATGGTGGGTATATTGTTTTAATCTGAAACATTAACAGAACATTTAAGACTAAAATCCCAACACCTGATTCAGCAAAGCATCCATATATTCTATTTGGTCACTCAGCTCATTTTCTGCAAGCCGGTATGTTTAATTGTAGTTATACTGAAAGATGAGTTTACTACTGTTTCTGTCAGAATAAAGCATTCATTTGCTGAATGTAGTGTAAATCCAGAAGCGGGACAATCCAGTTTTTCCTGGACTGAGGTATGAAACAGCACTTTGGAGCTGTATTTAAAAACTGCTGAAGACAGGGAACAGCATTTTTCACCTGCGCATTCCCCAGGAGAACTGCTGCTACTTCTTCTACATGTGCTGCTACAACGGTCCTGCGGCCCACACTTCCAGGGAGGTTGATATATGTGCATCCATTGTTCATGTTCAACATGTCATCTGCATGGCTGGGGGAATATCATGTGCATGCCGCTGCTTTTGTTTAGAGCTTGTTTTTATCTGAGAAAACTGAGAGCTTAAGTCACTGGGAAGAAAACTAGGCTAGCGTCCTTTTTCTGTATGAATGAAATGTAACATTGGAAGATGGGGACATTCCTGTTGGAGCTGGTGGCAGTAGAAGTCCTTTTACAATCACGATAAATGTTGCTCCTCTCTTCCCAGCCCTTCCTTGAGTAGGCAATCACACAATCAACCAAATGCAGCCTTGTCATGAGTAAGAGCACTGTGAGCAGAAGCGTTGGGCTAAATCCTGAACGCTGTCACGTTGCTATAGATTTGTGGACAAGACTCATGCCTTATAAAACATGCCCCTCTGCCAAGCTGGGGGTCACTCCAGCTCAGAGTTGGCAGGAAGGGAGCTGATACTGATGATGAGGAGGGTAACCCTCAGAGTGGTGACCACAAGCTGGAGAAACCTCCCTGAGGTGGACAGAAGGACATGCAACAGCCTGCACCACTGCAGCATGAGGCCTCGCAACCACGAGGCTGGGGCCAGCCTGGAGGAGCTTGCCGAATGGGGATGCTTAGAACAAGGGGAAAAAACGCATCCTTGAGCCCCAATATTTGCTCTCTAACTGCACAGGCTACAAAGAATGTGTGGAGAATGTGCCCACTAATTCTCAGCTATGGGGATACAGAATCCAAACCTCCTTGGTAGAAGAGGGAACTAGAACTCGGGTGGGATTCGGCTCGCTCTAACTTCTGTGGCTATGTTCGGGCTAGGGATCCGCACAGCCGTTGTAGTGAGTGGATATGAAGGGCCTGATGCAGTTGCCTCCCCCTGCGCATCATGTGGGTGTGATCTGAGATTCTATAGGTATGTCCTCTGGCCTCCAGCTGTCCCCTCCGAAGGGCAAGGCTGTCCGTAGGTCCTGTGTCGTGTCTGCTAGGCTCTAGGTGCTAGCTTCATTACGGCCTCTGAGATGGCATTAAGTTGCCCGTGTGTAGGAAATCGACCTGAGGCCCTTAAGTTAGACTTAACTGAGCCAGTTAAGTCTAAAGGGGCCCTAACTAAAGACGTCTACTTTAGGACAGCATGAATAGCTTTTTACTCTGCTAACTCTAATGGTATCTTCGCAATTTTGTAACCGCAACATCTGCAATAGGCCTATCTAAAGTCAGAGGAGCTGAGTGCCACCCTGGGTGTCTCGTGTTTGAGTGGGTGGTCTCAGCATCTCTGGCTAGCTCTCGAAGACAAGCTTCTACTGCTCTATGGCATGTCATGAGAGACAGACATGCAGAGCCTCATGGAGTGGCCTATGGCTGTCCATGCTCAGCTGTGACTCAAGTGCTTTTGTAGGGAGAAATTTAAGTTCTTGGAAAGAGGATTCCCAAAAACTGGGGTGCTGCCAACTTTCACGTGTCAACAGGCTGAAAAAAACATAATTTCTGAAGCAGTCGCTTCCTCAGATGCCAAAACCAATTTGATATCACGCTTCAGGTGACCCTGTTCTCTTGCGAAGCCGGAACTTATGTACACAAGCTTTACTGTCACGGGTGCCGAATGGTAAGAAAGCATCACCGTTCAGGCGGGCTGAACAGGCTCTTCGGGAGGGACAGGCAGGGCAGGCGAGGGGGAGGAGCTGCACCGTGTGTAAGGTGGGCATCTGCTTGGGAGGACGGAGGGGCCCGTGAGAGCTGGTCCGTTCTAAAGAGCCACCTTTTAAAAGCCCAGGAGCAGGCCATGCCTTTGTGTTGAAAGTCAAGCAAGTGGGGTAGGACACCCACTTGCCTGAAGAGGGAACTCCTTTTGGAACTCAGGCGGAAAAAGAAATTGTATGAACGATCCCTAGAAGCAAGGCCAGCCTTGGCAGGAAGACTACGGAGCTGTGCTTCACATATGTAGGGAGAAATGATGGAAGGCCAAAGCTCAGCTAGAGTTGAAACTGGCCAGTGTCCTGTCAGACAACAAAAAAAGCCTTCTGAAGTATGCTAAGAGAAAGAGGAGGTCTAAGGAAAGTATTGCACTCCATTCCTTCCTTCCTTCCTTCCTTCCTTCCTTCCTTCCTTCCTTCCTCCCTTCCTTCCTTCCTTCCTTCCTTCCTTCCTTCCTTCCTTCCTTCCTTCCTTCCTTCCGCCCCTCTCTTCCTTCCTTCCTTCCTTCCTTCCTTCCTTCCTTCCTTCCTTCCTTCCTTCCTTCCTTCCTTCCTTCCTTCCTTCCTTCCTTCCTTCCTTCCGCCCCTCTCCTCCTTCCTTCCTTCCTTCCTTCCGCCCCTCTCTTCCTTCCTTCCGCCCCTCTCTTCCTTCCTTCCTTCCGCCCCTCTCTTCCTTCCCTTCCGCCAAACATTAAACAAGAGCTTGTGTTTTGGTTCTTAGCTTCTCCTTAGTCTGCTTTATAGACTTGGAGCCAAAGAGACAACAGGCCTGGCTCCAGCAGGTGCAAGGGTGGCTTTCTTCTCTCTGCCAACCATCCAAGGCATGGCAGGAAGGGCGGGAAGTGGGCAGGGCGTGCCTGCAAGCCCCTGGGCTGCACCAGGCTGCTCTGCTCTGCTTCATGCCACTTCCCCCCTCGCCGCCCGGGAGAGGCTGGGCATCTGCAGACAGCCGCTCACTCGAGAAGGCAGCTAGGCAGCTGCTGCTTCCATTGCACTTGGCAAAGCCAAACTCCTCTCCAGTGTTCCGGGAGAGTGCCAAGGCCACCTTCCAGCGGGACATGGTGTAAAGAAGAAGAAGAAGAAGAAGAAGGTTGCCTTTAACAAGTTGGAGTTAAGGAAGCTCTGCCCCTGGGCTCCGTGGCCAGCTGCATCCTCTTCCTCCCAGTCCCAGCACAAGGGAGCGCCTTTCCGCTGGGACCGCTGCTTTGGCTGGAGGCAACGTGCCCGTCTCAAGCGCACGACAGTGGCACGGGGGACCTGCGGGAAGAGGGTGGGACGGACTGCGGGCGGCACCGGTACGCGCACGAAGCCTCCCGGCACACATGCGCACGTAGTCGTGAGCAAGAGCAGCTCAGCAAAGCTGCTGGAAAGCGGCGTGGCAGAAAAGGCCCGTGGGTCCTGCTGGACACCAAGCTGAGCAGCAGCCAGCACCGTGCCCTTGGCCAAAGGCGGCGGGCGGCGGTGCCCTGGGCTGCGCTGGGCAAAGCCTTGCCAGCAGCTGGAGGGAGGGGAGCCTTGCCCTCTGCTCAGCGCTGCTGAGGCCATGCCCGCAGTGCTGTGCCCAGGCCCGGGCTCCCCAGGCCGAGAGAGACAGGAGCCCCTCCCCCAGCCCCGCCCCCCAGCCCCCCCCCCGGGCTTGGAATGGCAGCTGTGATGTCGCGGCGCTGGCCCGGCAACGGCCACAGTGCCTGCAGGCACGGCTCTGCCAGCACCCGGCAGCTCCAGGGAGAGACCAGCTCTCACCCAGCGGCACTGCCCGGCACCGGGACCCCCTCGACAGCCTCGCTCCAGCCGACTGGGAGCTCTCCGGAGCCCCAGCAGCGTGTCCGGCGCGAGGACTCCCCTGGCCCCGGCACGATGGGCCAGCTGAACTGCTGCTACGGCTCCAGGTGGGCTCCCCCCGCGGCTCGGGGACACGCCGGCGCAGCCGGGCCCCGCAGCAGCCGCCTTTCTCACGCCCTTTGCCGCCTGCTCTGCAGGGTCTACCCTGGCCCCGAGCAGCAGTGCGCGCCCGGCCCGGCATCAGCCGAGCCGCTGCTCCACCAGCGCGTGCGGGTGACGCAGGGCCGCGGGACGGGGAAGAGGCACCTCCTCCTCTTCAGCGATGCCTTGATCATCGCCAAGGCCAAGTAAGAGGCGCAGACCCCGGCTGCCTTTCCTCCTAAGGCCTGGCCCCGGCACCGGGGCAGGGACGCCCAAGGAGCAGCCCCAGGCCCCGGCACCCTGCTGCTGGCTGCACCCGTGGCCGTGCGCGGGGCAGGCGGAGGCCAGAGGGCAGCCGCCGGGCTCGGCCACCTCCAGGTCACTCCCTGCCGCTCCTCTCTGCAGACGTGGCAGCGCCCCGCGCCCGCAGCTCTGCCTGGCCCTGCGCCGGCTGTGGGTGCTGAGCGGCGGCAAGGGGGCGGCCGGGGATGCCGCCCAGGAGGAGGAAGACAAGGCCACCACGTCCCTCGTCCTCGCCTGGCCCTATGGCTTCTGCGTCGTCACCTTCTGGTGGGTCTCGGTGCCACGTCCCCCGGCAGGGCCGGGCAGCGCTTCTGTCCGGCCCCACGCCGCTTCCTCCTGCCTCTGCAGCCGTCCCCACGGGGCAGGGCTGTGCCGGCGCCCGCCTCTGCCCGCGGGCTGGGCAGCAGCGGGCGCTCAGGCTCTTTCTCCTCTCTTTCCTGCAGCTCCCGCTCGCTGAAGGAGCTCTGGCTCAGCGCGCTCCGTGGGTAAGCCCTGCCTGGCAGAGCAGCTTGGGGGGCCCGTGCTCACAGCACGGGGGGATGCTCTAGCCGTAGCCGTACGATGCGGAAACGCCGCTCCTGAGCTGGGGAGAGCTGCCCCCACGGCTGCGGGCGGCTCTGGAGCGGGCAGAGCTGGCGGAGCTGCTTCACCCAGCCCCGTCCTCCCTCCTTGCCACTGCTCTCCGCTCGACGGCCGGGCGGTGCCCGGCTGCTTCGGGGCAGCTTGGAAGGGCTCCCCGGGCTGGCAGGCGAGGGAAGAGGCAGCTTGGGTCTCACACAGCTCTTTCTCTGCCCCTGCCCCGTGCACAGGCCAGCAGAAGGAGTGCAGGGAGCCCGCGTCACCCAGCTGCCCTCCATCAAGCTCCTGCTGAAGGAGCTGCGCGGCCGCAATGCTGTGAGTGTCCCTCCTGGCCCCGCTCTGCCCCAGGGGCTGCTCCAACCCCGCACCAGCCCCATGGCTTCTCACCTGCTGCTCTTCTCCCCTTGCCCAGGCCAAAACACTCAACGCCAGCAGCCTGCAGAGGCTGGTCGAGGGCCTGGCAGAGGTGAGGAGCCCCCGGGCCGCCATCTCGGCCGTCCCCACATCTCACTCATGGCCCGCGGCCGATGCAGCTCGCCAGGGGCCCTTCGTGCTGCGGGGCTGCTCGCTGAGCGCAGCGCATTTCTTGCAGGCTGGTGCCCAGCAGAAGCCACCTCCCGTCCCCTCCGGCAGCCAAGGTGGACGTGGCCACTCGGACGGTGAGTTTGGAGGAGACGGGGGCAGGACGGCCCCTGTCTCCTGTGCTGGCAGGCGGCAGCCGCGCTGCTCAGGGGCTGCTGCTGCCCTTCCCGCAGGGCACGGCCGCGGAGAGCTGAGCCCCCGGGGCGCCTCGTTCCCCAGCCACGCCTCTCCCTCGCTGCTGGCGGGGACGCCCAGCACGCAGAGGCTCGGGCAGCATTCACCTGGCGCTTGCCCTCCATGGCTCTCTGCTCTGTTTTCCCTGGCGGCAGGCGGGACCCGCAGCAGGACGAGGGGGCTGCCCTGGCCCTTTGCGCGGCGAGGGACCTTGGCCGCTGCGGAGGCGCCCGGGCAGTCGGGCTGTGCCGGCAGGGCGGGTCTCTTCGGCCGGCCCCTGGCAGCTCTCTGCAGCCAGGACGGCACGCTGCCCCAGCCCCTCCAGGTAAGCCAGCAGAGGGACCCCGGCTGGGGCTCGGGGACCAAGCCGGCTCCGCCCCACCTCCCCCACCTCCAGCCACCCCTGCGTCCTGCCCTAGTGAAAGCAGAGCCGCCCACGCTCGCTCCTGGCCCTGAGGAAGGCTCACCGGCCCCGGGGCCTGTCCCCAGCCAAGCAACTGTCCTCCTCTGTCCCCCGCAGCTCTTTGAGGAGGAGGAGGATGTGGCTGGGCTTGCCGGCACGTCGGCCAAGGAGTTGCCAGCACCAGAGGTGGAAGCAGAAGCAGCAGCGGTATGTCAGGGCCACAAAGAGGGTGACAGCACTGTCAGAAGTTGAGAGTGCTGCCGCAGGGACAAGCAAGGTCACCCACTAGCCGGCAGCTCTGCAAAGGTGCAGAGGAAGGGTGGTGCAGGATGGCCATGGCGGTTTGTGCGGTGATGCCACCAGAACTGGCTCAGCTGGGCTGAGCAAACCCATCCAAGGGCTGTGCCTTTCCGAGCTAAGGTAGCAATTGGGCAGCAAGGTCCTTGCCACCCGTTAACTTGCACATTTCCATTGCAGGTGCCTCCAGTCCCTCCAGAAAGTGAACACCTGGAGAGCTCCTCTGGGGAGACAAGGTAAAATGAGCTAGGTGTGCTTAAGAGCAGAATTGGTTCACGTTTATCATGGCTTGACCTGTCTAACAATACATTGAATGGAAAGTTTGCCAGGCTCGAGAAGAGCAACCTGTGAAGAGGGGAGCAACGGGCTACTGGACAGCGAGAGGAGCAAGTTGGGAGCAGAGCTCTGCGGGATGGGCAACTGAGGACATCCAGGCAGGCAAGAAGAACGAGGAGCCCAGGTGTGTAGCAGGCTCTGCTGCCCATCTTTCAAAGCTCCGAACACTGCTCTGACTATGGGCAATATTTCTGAGGTGCGCAGAGATGGCACCGGGCAGGAAGCCCGCAGCTGCCCGTGGGAGAGCGTGTCTGTCAGGAGGAACATATCACTCCAGCGTTGGCAGCTCTCCTTCGGCACTTGTGGCAGCTGTTTGTGCAAGGCTGAGCAACACCCCAGCAGAGTCACAAGGCTCATAGCAATTTTTTGAGCTCTTTGACCCGCTGCCTACAGAAAGAGGCAAAGTCTCCCTTTGCTGTTCATGTCAGCTGGCAAGCCCAGCACTGGCTGCTGGTGTCTGAATCCCAAAGACGCAGCAAGGAGCTGTGTCACGTAGCTGTAGACCCTGAGGTACTGGCACTTCGTAAAAAGCTCACGTTGCACCTGAGACAATTGAGGGAAGAAGAAAACAACCAAACAATACCAAAGCAGCGTGTTTTGCCTTCAAGCCTAGCTTTCTAGCAAGGGACAGTGAGGCGTGCTGCTGCTCGGCTTTTGGAAAGGACCACAGCACAGCTGCCCTGCCCAGCCCTGCTGCCTAGCAAAGCAGTGCTGCACATCTCTGTCAACTTGCAGAGCTCTGAGAGTGTCACACGTGTGGAGAAGGGGACAAAGCCGTGCCGTAGCCACTGCCAGGGACGGTTCCCTCTCGTGTGCCAGGAACTGCCCCTTGGACAGCACACTGCCCAAAGAACAGGGCACAAAGTCGTGCCTCTTCCTGCCTTCATGGTTTCATCAGCACTTTGGACTCTCTTCTTGCAGGTGCCGATTTTTTTCTGCTGCCTGGATTGCCCGCATGAGCTCTGCTGCCTGGGCTTTGAGGGGCGCGATGTAGCCCCAGCACCACCTCGGCGGAGGCGAGGAGGGAGGCACCGCGCCCTTCTGCTCCGGCCGGCACATTTCACTCGGGCACCGCGACGCCGGAGCGGCCCCGCACCGCCCTCAGACCCAGCCCAGCCCTGGCAGGAGGCCTTGCTGGCTCACTCCTCGGCTCCGTCAGCAAAAGCCCACCAGCCGGCACAGCTGCCCCCGTGGGGAGCTGGCATGTCACCTGCAGATTCCATGGGGCGTGCTGGGCGTGGAGGTGTATATCATCTGAGAGGGACACGAGGGACACGCTGGACAGCATGTTCCAGACTATAAAACCCTCCAGGTTTTCTTTGCCGCTACTCATTCTTGGCAGAGAGACGCTGCACCACCTTGCTGCATACAAGAAGGGAGCACCCATTGCTGCCCTTTGGTCGGTGCAAGTCCTTGTATGCAGCACACAGCACAATACCCTTTCTTAGTATTCTTGATCAAACATGACTGGCTTGCAGTTTCCATTAGCTGAGTTAACTCCAGGTTAGCTACAGCAAAAACTCCGCTCTTACTTCTCCGACCCATCAGCGCTCTCTGGACCGACGCGAACACCCCCCTTTCTGTCAGTCAGAACTGGAGTGGTGATGCTTTGCTTTCAGCCACAACACGTGCCTGTGCCTAGGGACTGATGGGAAGGAGGAGTTAAAAAAGCCAGCTTACATGGTGCCCCAAATCCCAGCCACCCTCCAGGACCGGAAAAAAACTGGACACACCCCCATATTTATTCTAGCCATTCTGTAGCCAGCACAGTCATTTCAGTGTCGATTCTGGTTGATTCTGCAGCTTTATAACAGTTGAAACACCCAGCTCATCAAGGTGGCCGATCTAGAAGGCAGGGGATCTGAACTGGCCCCAACTACCTATGATGTGACAGTGTCCATAACTCGGGTTAATCACAGGTTGTCCTGTGACATAAGGATGTAGCGCTCTTTCACCTTTCTCCTTTGAAGCTTTGGGGTTTGTGCACGGGAGCCTTATGTACCTTTCTTTTCAGAGTTGCTCATCGTTTCAGCATTGTTTCTGATGAGGAAAACATCCTTTCTGTGTAGATGTTAATTTATGTACATTTAATAAACAGCATGGTATCCTATACTACCAATGATCTTTTTTTCAGACTAATGAAAAGTTCAAGACAAAAGCATGCTTTGTGTCTGCAAAGAAAAGTATCTGTAACTGTATTAAAAAGCTGCGGTTGTTTCACTCGCGGATGTTTGTAGCTATAGCAGAAACAGAGCTGCTGGCTGCCTTACTGCGAGATCCACAGGACACCAGTCTTCTCCTGAAGGCTTTCTACCAGCGTAATACTGTTTGAGTTGCCACTCCATTAAAACAGGACTTGTTCACTAATTGGTTCCTACATGAAAACCCGAGGATAGAAACTCGATCCTGGTTGGCAATGTCAACAGCAGCATGAGGCGAGGCTGCCCAAAGCCTGGCTGCTGCGCTTGGAGGAAATGTGCCTTGAGTCCCGATGGGCAGACAGGGCACGCCTCTGCAAGTCTGCTTCGCAACACAGCACGACGCAACAGACCTGTGTACAAAGAGCATTAACATCATCACAGGTACAGCCAGTCACAAGGTAGGCAATGCCCGAGTGAAGGCTGCCAGCTGTCCTGCTGGCCGGCTCTGTCCTTCACGGCTGCAGACTCCCTTTCCCAGGCACTCACTGAGCCAGGGGCTGGCTTCGCACTCGGAAAGCACGTAGCCCATGCAGCAGCTCACTCCACTGCTCACCGTGGTTCCCCATGGCTGCTTATCTACCCAACAGATCTCTTAGTCCCTCCTGTTTGTGTATGGAGAAGGACTCGTAGGAGATGGGATCACAGTGATCACAAAACAGGGGAGTTGAAACTTTTGAGTGTAATGAGATACAGCTCAGAGGAGTTGCTACCTTGCTTTTCAGGAGAGCAAACTTGAAGCTACTCAGAGAGCTAGTCTGCAGTGTCCCCTACGAAGCTGCTTTGGAGGCCTTAGGGCTCAGAGAGCAGCTTAGTTTTTCAGAACCACCTTCTGCAAGCACGGGAGCAGGCAATCTGGTGGAGTCTGAAGTCAAACAAGAGGGGCAGAAGACCAGCTTGGCTGAACAGGGACCTCCTTTTTCAACTCAGGTGGAAAAAGGAATGTTATGATCCCTGGGACCAAGGTCCGGCTTGGCAGGAAGATCACAGAGCTGGAGTTCATACGTGTAAGGAGAGAACAGAAAAGGGCAAAGCTCAGCTAGAGTTGAAATTGGCCAGTGTTGTGTCGGGCTATAAAAAGGGCTTTTTACAGTACGTTCATAGCAATCGCTCATTGAGCACGGCCAGGGACTCTCTGAGGAGGAGGAGGATGCGGCTGGGCTTGCCAGTGCATCGGCCACAGAGCCGCCAGCACCAGGGGCAGAAGCAGAAAGCGCAGAGGTCTGTGAGGTGCACAGAGAGCGGGGGCTGCGCAAACCCCTCCGAGCGTATCGCGGGATACGTTGTATCGCGGGATACGTTGTATGACGTTGGCGGTTTTGGTGGGTAACTATGTACGTACTGTAGGGACACATGCTTTCTTACGGGATGAAAAGATGTAATGTTGTCGTGGTTTAGCCCCAGCCGGCAACTAAGCACCACGCAGCCGCTCGCTCACTCCCCCTCCCACAGTAGGGTGGGGGAGAGAATTAGGAAAAAAACCTCGTGGGTTGAGATAAACACGGTTTAATAGGACAGAAAGAAAGAAGGAAACAACAATGATAATACCAACACAGGAATGTACAAGAACAAGTGATGCCCAATACAGCAATTGCTCACCACCCGGCGATCGACAGCCCGTCCCCGAGCAGCGATTTCCGCCCCCCGGCCAACTCCAGTTTATGTACTGGGCATGACGTCGGATGGTAGGGAATATCTCTTTGGCCAGTCTGGGTCAGCTGTCCCGGCTGTGTCCCCTCCCAGCTCCCCGTGCACCCCCAACCTCCTTGCTAGCAGGCCAGCACGAGAAGCTGGACTGTCCTTGACTGCTCAGCAACAACCCAAAACATCAGCACATTATCAACAGTTTCTCATCCCAAATCCAAAACACAGTGTCACACTGACTTCTGTGAAGAAAACCAGCTCTATCCTGGCTGAAAACAGGACACAGGGAATAAGGGAAGAGGTTCCCCGAGGGCAAAACATTACTAAAGCATTTAATGAACAACAAGGGAAAGACGAATCTCCAACAGAATGGTTGGAGAGGTTGAGGAAAAACCTACAAATGTACTCTGGAATTGATCCGAATACAGTGGCTGGGACCGCACTCCTTAGAACACAATTTGTAGCTAAATCCTGGGGGCATATAAGAAGGAAATTAGAAAAATTGGAAGATTGGCAAGAAAGAAGATTAGAGGAGTTACTTAGAGAAGCCCAGAAAGTCTATGTTAGGAGGGACGAAGAAAAACAAAAAGCAAAAGCAAAAATTTTTGTACGTGTCAGTAGTAGGAGCAAAAGGAGAGCCTTTTAAAGTAAATATATTGAAAGATGTAGAAGTAGAAACAGAAAAGAAAATTTGTCTTAATGATTTACTTTTGCTCCCTGAAGCGGAATACAATTTATTAGGAAGGGATTTGATTTTGAAGTTAAACTTGAGCATTCAGAGTCAAGGGGACAAATTGCAGATTAAATTATACACTTTAACACAAGAGGATGAAGAAGCTATTAACCCCTCAGTGTGGTATAAGGAAGGGGAAACTGGAAAGATAAAAATGGACCCCATAAGCGTTCAAATAACAGATCCGCACCGCCCAGTTAGAATCAAGCAATACCCTATACCTATGGAGGGTCAAAAAGGATTAAAACCTGTAGTTGACAGACTTTTGGAAAAAGGAACCCTAGAATCATGTATGTCACCTCATAACACGCCCATTCTTCCCGTAAAGAAACCGGATGGGTCATACAGGATGGTGCAGGACTTAAGAGCTGTAAATCAGCGAACAATCACTAAATTCCCTGTGGTGGCAAATCCTTATACTTTATTGAGTCATATATCTCCCAAACATACTTGGTATAGTGTAACAGATTTGAAAGATGTTTTTTGGGCCTGTCCTCTGGATGAGGGACCCGGAGATTATTTTGCCTTTCAGTGGGAGGATCCCAAAACAGGACGAAAACAACCATTAAGATGGACTGTGTTACCACAAGGGTTTACAGAGTCACCAAATCTATTTGGACAAACTTTAGAGAAAATTCTACAAGATTTCACAATACCTAAGGAGGTAAAATACCCGTGGGGTATTGTTCTAAGTTACTTGATCCAGTAAGCAGAGGATGGCCTGCTTGTCTCCAAGCTTTGGTTGCTACAGCATTATTAATAGAAGAAGTTAGGAAGATTACCTTCAGTGCTCCTTTAAAAGTGTATACCCCACACAATGTCAGAAATGTTTCACAACAAAAAGCGGAAAAATGGTTAATGGACAGCCGGATTCTAAAGTATGAAGCAATACTAATAGACTCCCCTGACTTAGAACTAAGCGTGACTTCTGCTCAGAGTCCAGCACAATTTTTGTTTGGAGAACCATCAGAGGAATTACAACATAACTGTTTAGAGGTAATTGAGACCCAGACTAAGGTGAGACCAGATTTAAGAGATGCTGAGTTGGAAAATGGAGAAGCGCTGTTCAGAGATGGCTCCTCCTGAGTGGTAGAAGGGAAGAGAAAATCGGGATATGCAATAATTAATAAGGACTTAGAACTTGTGGAATCAGGACCTCTGAGTCCATCATGGTCAGCTTAGGCTTGTGAGCTGTATGACCTATGTAGGGTCCTGGAATTACTAAAAGGAAGAAGCGGGACTATATTTACAGATTCTAAATACGCATATGGGGTGGTCCACTCTTTTGGAAAAATTTGGGAAGAAAGAGGTTTGATTAATACTCAAGGGAGGATTTTAATACATCAAGAATTAATAGTAAAAATTTTAAAGGCTTTAAGAGAACCAAAGGAGATAGCAGTGGTACATGTGAGGGGACACCAAAAGGGATTAGATTACCGAACTAGAGGAAATAACTTAGCAGATAAAGAGGCCCAGGAAGCAGCCTTGAGGACTAAAGTTGCCAAAATTAATGCCATACAAACAAAGGAGGACACCAGCAAAGAAGAACGAGAGGAAAGAGAGAAGAAGTTTGCCCCAGAAGAACAAACAAAATTGGAGAAAATAGGAGCTAAATTAGAACAAGGAAAATGGACACTGCCCGATGGGCAAGAAATGTTGCCAAAAGCCTACACCAGGCGAATATTAGAACGTTTGCGTGTGCAAACACATTGGGGTACAAAAGCGTTAAGTGATCATTTTCCTAAACAATTTGGTGGTATTGGAATTTTTGAAATAGCAAAGCAAATTACACAAGGTTGCTTAACCTGTCAAAAGGTAAATAAGACAGTGTTTGGACAAGCAGCCACGGGAGGGAGAAAAACAGCTTACAGACCTTTTGAGAAAGTCGATTTCACTGCATTGCCTAAGGTAGGGAGGATAAAATATTTATTGGTAATAGTAGATCATTTAACACAGTGGGTAGAAGCGTACCCTGTAGCACGAGCTACGGCACAGATGGTGGTAAAAATTTTATTGGAACATTTGATACCTAGATATGGGATAATCCAGTACATTGATTCTGACCAGGGCACACATTTTACTTCTAAAATAATAAAACTATTATGTCAATCATTAGGTATTCAGTGGGAATACCACACTCCGTGGCACCCACAAAGCTCGGGGAAGGTAGAAAGAATGAATCAAACAATAAAACAACAATTGGCTAAATTAATGATTGAGACGCAAATGCCCTGGACGAAATGTTTACCACTGGCACTTCTAAACGTAAGAACTAAACCATACAGTGAGACTGGATTATCGCCATATGAAATGTTATATGGCGTGCCTTATTTTCAAGGAATGCCTCTGGGGAACAATGTAATTGAGCATCATAGTATCCAACAGTATATAATTACCCTTGGAAAAAGATTAAAAGAATTAAGAGAGATTGGGATGGTGGCCCAAACACCACCTTTAGGATTTGCAATTCATCAGTTAGAACCAGGAGATAAAATTCTGACAAAAACATGGAAAGAAGGAAACCTATCTCCCCTCTGGGAAGGACCTTTCCTTGTTTTATTAACTACAGAAACAGCTGTGAGAACTGCTGAAAAAGGATGGACACATGTGTCACGAGTGAAAGGTCCAGTGAAGGAGTGGAAAGTCACATCTGACTCAATTGCTGTGGGAATTTTATTGCGGCTACTCCTGTAATAGAAACAGGAGTGAAACATGAAATTCCCACAGTTGCTAAAAATCTATTTGTAAATCTTGCTGAAAACATTGCTGAAAACATTGAATATAGCTAATTGTTACGTTTGTGGTGGAACAAATCAAGGTGAACGATGGCCATGGGAAGCTATGGAGAGCAATATAAGTAATCCCCAAGTTTGGAAAACAATGGGAAAGGGTAATAGGAAACAACAATGGGTACTCCAAACGAGTATAATCGGAAGGAGTTGTTGGCAAAAGAAGAACAGGAAAAAGGAGCTGGAACTAGAATTTGTCCTTTGTGTAGAAGGTGGTGTGTATTTGTAAGATTAGTGTTGCAGGCTAACTGGCAGTTTTCTGTAGCCATAAAGCCTTGCAAATAAAGAGGATCGCCAGGCTCGGGCAAGTGCTCAGGTCTGGCCAAACCCCTGATCTATCAAAGCTCTGGCCTTCACAAGCAGTGCTCAATTAATTTGGGTACTAAGAAAGCACCCCCTTAAAGGAAAGGAGAGGGCAAGACCGGAGGGGAACTGGTATTGCGGCTTAAAAAGGGTCTGCCAAGGGCTGCAACCCCTTCGGGCTGTGACCGCCGACCACTATGGCCCTGACCGGACCTCTTCTAGTTCTACTTGGGGTGAGTTCCTTGACTCTGACTACGGCAAATAACTGTAGTCAATATTGGAACAAGTCCAGCTGGGGTTTACCCCAGAAAAATGGAAAAAGTGAGGACCTTTTCTAATTGTACAGCCTGTACCTGTAATCATATTTGCCAAGGAATGGGAACAATAAAACCTAGGTTTTTTTCCTGTTACCCATAAATCAGGGAGAGCCAGGTGTATAACGAATGGCCTCCTGAGAGACAAACTTGGAAAGGAGTCAATCTAGGAGGATTTGGGGGAGATTTTATGGGTGGTGATTGGCTTACTAAAATCGGGATAGTTGTGCTGGGGATATGTGGGGGATTGTTACTAGATTAATCTACTCGGTTATACAAGGAATGCAGATATCTGCAGTACTCAATTGGAAATGAAAACACGAATCAATACTGCAAAGAAGAAGATGGGGGATTGTGAAATATGTTCATCTGATTCGTGTGATGAAGTGTAATCTTCTGTACTTTTATGGATTTCTCCTGCACCATAAAAAGGGGTATTTTACAGAAGAAAGTTAAACTACTTTGCTGGTATATCAGCTCAAACCAGTTTGACCACTGACCGCATAGTATTGTGTAAAGAGAAACTTGTAAAGTGCATGCATAAAGTTTGGGGTCATCCTGGGGGCACGCCGAGGAAGATTTGACAAGACTCTAGAAGGAGAAGAGGGCATGCGCCGAAGAAGACACGCCTATTCATGAATACATATTAGCAGACAGGATATAAACCAAGAACAGTAACTGTACCGCGTGCATCTTGGTGGAGCGGAGACTCCCGGAGCACCCAGCGCTGTTTGCTTGCCTCTATTCGCTTAATAAATTGTAAATTTGAATTGGAATCCTGTTTGGGACTAAATCATTTATCACACCCTTATCCAGCATCTTTTCAAAATACTGGTAAGACTCAAGCCTGCGTCGTAACTGGTTCCTCTTCCATCCGCTGTAGGAGTCCCCTGTGTTCCGGAAACACCACAGGGCACATCGAACTATAACACAAAGCGCTATGGATAGAACCACAATAATTATTCAAGTAACAAATAATCGTTTTAACCATGATAGGTTTGGTAAACCAAGAGGTTAACTTTCCCACAGCTCAGAAAACCCCCAAAAGGTGTCATCTTGAGTTACTTCACGTAGGATTTTTGCTTGTTCTCTGATCTCCCGTAAGGCAGCAGATATTCACCCACTTTGGTCTACATACATGCAACAGCTGACATTGATTACTGTGCACACCCCTGCCTGTGAGGCTAATATTAAATCTGGAGCCATACGATTTTGTGATACTATTTTCAATAAACTAGTAGTTTCTTCTTGGAGTTTCCTGGTGGCAGGAGCCTATAGTTTTATTCTCGATTATCTCTATTACAACCGAGATGTTTATTATAGCTTTTTCTAACTCGCTAACCCCCAGAAATGGGATTAGCCACCGCACAAAGCTATGAGAGCTTGTCGGCTTTTCTATTAAGGGCTTACTCACCCTTCAGTTTCTTCTCACGGGATTCTGTGTTGTTTTATCAATAATAGTGATGTTGGGAACCAGGGTGTCCAACGTACATGCTCCCCACCACCTCAGAGGTAAAGTCTTCCGAGCTGCTGTACCACACAACCAGTACCACCCTGTCCCTAGCGGAACCGGGAGGCCAGTATAATTAAGTAACTGAAATGCTGGATCAATAGAGACAAAATGTGGTCCTCTGTCAGAGGATATAGTTGCTGGAACTCCAAAACGTGGTATTATCTCTTGTAGCAATGCTTTAGCTGTCTCCCGAGCTTTAGCTGTTCTGGTTGGGAATGCCTCTGGCCAACCTGAAAAGGTATCAGTTAATACCAATAAATATCGATACCCCCCTTTTCTTGGAAGTTCTATAAAATCAATCTGTCATTGTTGCCCAGGCCCATTGTCTTTCCCAATCTGGCCCATTTCTGGCTTGGCGGTATTCTTGGGATTAGTTTGGAGGCAAAGATCACGTTGTTGAGTTACCTGTCTCACCATAGTATACAAATTTCTGGCCACACTTTCTCTAATTAAATGTTTATATAGAGTCTCCATCTCCCAATGCCTTTTCCTACGTTCTTCCCTTACCAAATGCCATATTAGGCAGGAGGGAATAATCACTTTTCCTTGTGGGGTATAAGCCCACCCTTCTTTGTTATATGACCCTTCCAGATCTGTGATAAGGTTTTGATCTTCCTCGGTATATTTTGGCTTACCTTCTAGGGAGATTCAGGGACTAAAGCTCCTCCTGTTTTTATGTCTGTTTTAGCTACCTGTTTTGCCTCTCTGTCCACCAGCTCATTTCCTCTCTCCAATTCCGAGCTCACTTTCCGGTAAGCCTTAATATGCATAATCGCCACCTTCTCAGCAAGTTGGACTGCTTTCAACAGTCTCAAAATCTCTTTTGCATGCTTAATAGTTTTCCCTTGAGAGCTCAGTAACCCTCTTTCCTCCTAGATTGTTCCATGCACGTGCACAACTCCGAAGGCATATCTGGAGTCTGTATAAATATTCACAACTTTGCCTTGAGCCACTTCCAAGGCTCGGGTCAGAGCAATTATTTCTGCGCTCTGTGCAGAGGTATTTATGGGCAAAGGTCTATTATTTCTTGACTAGTGGTAATGGCATATCCCACGTGTCTTTTACCACTCAGGACATAGCTGCTTCCACCTGTGAACCAGTTCTCTCCGCTTTCCATAGGGTTGTCTTTTAGATCTGGTCGGTTTGCGTACGTTGTTTCAATAGTCTCCAAACAGTCATGATGCGCTGGTTCTCCCGTGTTTCCACTAAGGAAAGAAGCTGGGTTGACAATGTTAGTAACTACGACCTCCACATCATCCTGTTCTATCAGTATAGCCTGATATCTCAGGGATCTTTGTGGAGAAAGCCAGTGCCCACCCTTTGCGTCCAGCACTGCGGACACTGTGTGAGACACTAAAACAGTCATCTTCTGGCCCAGAGTAAATTTTCGGGCTTCTTGTACATTCAATATTACAGCTGTAATTGCTCTCAAGCATCCAGGCCAACCCTTCGCAGTTGCGTCTAACTGTTTGGAAAAGTAGGTAACTGCTCGTCGATAGGGGCCCAGATCTTGTGCTAATATTCCCAGAGCAATTCCCTGTTTCTCGTGGGAAAAGAGAAAAAAACGGTTTACTCACATCAGGGAGCTCTAAGGCCGGAGCCGACACCAAAGCTTTCTTTAGTAGCTCAAAGGCTCGTGTGCTCTCTTTGCCCGTCCAGATCATACAATCGTATCGTAACAGTTTCCTTTCTCCAGACGGTATTTCCCAAGATTCCAAGTCTTTTGCGAGCTCATTGCCAAAGATGGTAGACTGTTCGTAAATCCTTGTGGCAACACCGTCCAAGTGAGCTGAGTCTTGCGACCACTTTTGGGGTATTCCCATTCAAATGCAAATCATTTTTGGCTGGCTTCATGGAGAGGGAGGCAAAAGAAGGCATCCTTCAGATCTAAAACAGTAAACCAAGTTAGTTCAGGTGTTAATACGGTCAACAGGGTATATGGATTTGCTGCTACGGGGTAAAGGTCCTCATTTTATTTACGGCCCGTAGATCCTGGACCACACTATACAACCCGTCAGGTTTACGAACAGGTAATACAGGGGTGTTGAAATCAGACTCACAGTTTTTCAGTAATCCTATTTATAAAAATCTTCCAATCACTGGCCGAATTCCTTCCTTACCTTCCCTTCTGCAGGCAGACTGGTTAAGAATAGACTCAGTATCTGGATATATTGCTGATCTTTTACTTCCAGAGTAATTTCTCCTTTTTCAAATGTAATTTTTGTACCCAATTGTTCTAACAAATCTCTTCCCAAAAGTGGCTTTGGGGAGTTGGGCCTATGTAGGGATTTGTGGATACCCCATTGTTTTCCCAATTTATACTTCAAAGGTTTACAAAAATATGCCTTTTCACTTTGGCCAGTCACTCCTTTTACCATGATATAGTCGTTTCCCAGGGGCATCAAGGCTTGATTTAAAACCAAGTATGTTGCCCCTGTGTCAACCAAAAATTCTACTTCTTGTTCTTCCTTCCCCAGCCTCATTATAACCAGTGGATCTGCTAGGGTACATTCCCCAGGTCCCTGTCAATCCTTTTTCACATGGGCTACTATTCTTCCTGTCTGGTGGCTTCGCCTCTTTGCCTTGTTTCTTGGACACCCTCCTTTCCAATGACCAAATTTCTTACACAACGCACATTGATCCTTACCTAATCAAGATGGTTCTCGTCTAGGCCTCCCTTCCTCCTTTTCCCTGACAACTGCTATCCTTCTTCTTTGCCCTTGTCTATATTCTTCCTCTCTATTACTAAATACTCTCCACGCTTCACCCAGCAACACTTCCAGATTTCTACCTTCTGTAGGGCGCAGCTTCTGGAGTTTGTGCCTAATGTCCCCCGTAGACTGACCCAAGAACAGGGAGACTATTTGTTGTATTCCTACCTCTGACCCAGGATCCAGCGGTGTGCTACGGCGCATTACATCCCTCAATCGATCCAGGAACTCGGATGGGGACTCAGAAGGACCTTGTTTAACTGCATATAGAGCTGACCAGTTTGTGGTTTTGGGAATAGCCCTTTCCATTCCCTTCAAAATCCATTCTTGATATTCCTGTAGCCTCTCCATATGGGCAGATTTATTAGTGTCCCATTTTGGGTCTCGGAGAGGAAATATTCTTTGACATCCCCCCCGGGATCTTGTAATGGTCTTCAGCTAAATTCTCTGCTGTTTTCAAAATTAATTGCTTTTCTGTTTCTGTCATATACTCTAAGAGCAACTGTATACCTTTCCAGTCTGGATTATGTTGTTTTACCATGAACTGAAAATGCTTAGTAACACTCACCGGGTCGCTTCTATAGTCTCTTGCAACTTTTCTCCATTCTCCTAGATCAGTGGTGGAAAAGGGCACCTTAATCATCATTGTTCCTCCATCAGGTCCCACTGCCTCTCGGAGTGGGGCTTGTAAAGCTGTAGGGACAGTCCTAGAGGCAGTTTTCTTCCTTGTGCGGGAAGATATGGGACCGTCCAGGGGAGCGGAGCTGTGGATCCGTGGTTTGTTTTTTTAATACTAAGGCAAAAGTCTCAAGCTTATGACTAAGTGCCAGTGGTGCTGCAGTCACAAACCACTGGGGGGAAATGGTTATCAAGGGTGTTTCTCACTTAGCTCAGCAGTTGTAGCAATTCCAGTGAATCCTCTGTGTTCCTGTTTTCCTGCCTGTGTTTGGAGAACATCCACTCCTGTCCACAGAAGAGGTGTGTGTGTAGAGCTTATGAATACATGTATCTGAAGTAAAAATCATGCATTCTGTGTGACAGATTTAGAAAGGATGGCTTGCTACAGTAGTAGTTGGTTGGTGATGAGTTAGACTTCTGCTTCTCTTTGAAAGCTTCCCTGAAAGCTGTGGAAGACCCATCAGTAGGCAAACTCCAAATGTTTTTATATCCTGAATAGTGCCTACTGTAATCATGAGACTGGCATAAAAATTGAGATTTTTATAATGCAGCTCATATTTGTTCTTTGCTTTCTTTGTGAGCTCAGGGCTTGTAAGGGTACACTGTATTTTTTAGATTTCTTTTATAATCAAGAAGCTTAGGAAAGAATTTTTGTGGTGGTTGGCTTTTTTCTTTTGTCCATCCGTAATAATTTGTTGTAAATTGCTGAGCATTCAAGGAAATACCAAAACTTTCATGACTTGCAATGTAAAAAACTGTAGTGCTTTCTGATATAAAAGTAAAATACTTTTCATAAGTTAAATCTATTTTTAGTTTAAAGGACCTCATTCACTGTGAACTTGTTTTATAGTCTCCTCCCCAAATGTAGGTGGGGAGAGTCGCAGAAAGGCATAACTAGTGAATTCTCCAGTAACTGCATGTTCCCCGTTTTTCCTCTAAGGAAATGGTTGGAAGCTGTTTTTGAGGAGTTCAAGTTGTGTATGTGTTGGGTGGGTTTGGGTTTTTACCCTGCTGGCTTAGTTCTCATTGATCATAGTCTAACTCTTTTGTGTTTCTTTTTACAAAGAAATCCCAGGAACAGTTACCAATATTAACCAAGAAAATAGAGTTCTTAATGCCATGGATCTTTTCTTGTATGTCTTGCCTTTTTTAATCTGCTTTCCAGTTTCTCAGTGGGCAGGAAACTAGATGGTGTGTGGTTTTTTCCCTTTTGTGTCCTCGCAGAACTCGTGTGTTGAACTTCTGTGTCGCCTCTGAATAATGCGGAGAAGTGGTACGTTGCTTTGCACAGCGATGCGCCTTCATTTTGAATGCATGATGACTACTGTGGAAGGAACCAAACCTGAGGAAAGTTTTACGTGTGTCTGTGTGCATATATTTCTTTTTTTTTTTTCTCCTTAATTTGTAATGAAATTGGGGCGTAAAAAAAATTCAAACCAAACCCAAACTCCTAATCACCCCCTCCCTCCTCAAACACCTAGTGTCTTGTCAGCTGTAGAATGACGTGTCTCTGTCAGTTAACCTTGAGGAGACATTTTTTTTGTTCCTGACTGTGGGCGAAATCCAAGAACTAGCAAAACAAGGTTCTCGTTCTCTAGAGCTCTGTGTGGGGAATTGTTATAGGAGAGGAGGTCTTAACTTCTTAGGGCGTGAGTGGACTTGCATTTGATCTTTTGGCCACACAACATTTTCCCTCTTTCACCCTAAGGAAAACTCTTTTCTTTTTTTTTTATGCCAGTTTCCCATAAAAGCGATGATGAACGATGTGAGCTTCATTTGGTAAACCAATTCCTTTTGACAGAAAGGGAAAATATTGAGTAGGCAGCGAACGGAGTCACGGGTGAATCTACCAAGCAGACCGCGACAGTTACTCTCACAGGCTTTACTGTATCCAAAGCTAGTGGATTCAAGTAATGGATTGGTAAGCGTGTAAGCATTTGCAGAATGAGGACTTTCCAGTTAGCCTTGTTTTCTGTAACGTTTCTGTCTACAACAGCTTGTACGCCAGGATCCTAGCTCATTTTCTGTGCTTGGGTCTTTGCATTGTTTCTGCATTCAACTTTGTTTCCAGGAAAACACATCAAATCTGTGATCATTACAGCATGCCACAGTAGTTAATAACCTTTGGTTTCTGTTCCTGGAGCAGACCTGATTGTTTTAAAGGCTATTTATATCTAAAATCAAGGGGTAGCGAGAGCAGGGAAGGCACCTGTTTGGTTGTAACAGATGCATTTGTTGCCAGGACTGACCATCAAGTGGCTGAGATAGTCATCTGCTGAAAATAGTGAGGCTAATCAGTGTCTTTTTTTTATTATTATTACTCCTATAGCTGTCCTTCATGTGGTGGTTGTGAATTAGCTTTGTGCCACTTTCTAAAGTATCGGGCTTTTTTATACATCTGGCATATTGAATGGCAAATACGTGATGTAAAGTCTGCAGCTTTACTCCGTAACCGGACTGTAAACCAGGACCTGAATTAACCGTAACTGCAGAGCGTAATGGCACATTTTCTCGTATTTTACCCTCACCGCCTTTCAGGCCGTGGCTGGAAACCTGCTACGCGTGGCGCGCAGGATGCGGCAGCAGCTTTGGCGGCGGATGGCGAGAGGCGAAGGCCGAAGCAGAGGCTGCGCGGATCCCGTGCGCTGGGTTTATTGTTTTACTTAGGAGCGTGGCCGTTCGTCTTAAACTGTTTATGGTGTTCTCGCCCAGTGCAGCAGTTTGCAATCAGCTGGTTTAAGGAAAACACGATGTCATCTCTGTCAAAGTTCTACATATTTTGGACGTGAAATATGAAACTGAGAACTTTAACCCTGGGTCTCCTGGGATTAGCTCTTGGAATTGTTGTAGAGTCCCTTATGTGTCGCATCACAGGTGGCACAGTCCTGTGCTCGGAAGGGAATGGAAAGTACTAGATGGAGCTGGTTATGAAATTGTGGAAATAGATGCTGAGGGTTAACGCACTGAAAGACAAAACTGTTACGATTTGCATTGGAATGGCAGAATTAAGACATAAGCAGAGGTAAAGAACTTCCTTCTTCACAAACCCCCAACAAATATAACCCCCCCCAAATGAATGAATTCATTAAACCTGGAAAGAACAAAATACGCTGCAGCTCACATGTTGCGGAGATGTGTCAGCATCTGGGTCTTTGATTATTTACAAGACCTAATGTCCTTCTGTGGACTTTGAAGGCTGAGTGTTTTGTAGTCTAGCAATTTCCTGCTGCTGTTATGTATTCACGTAGATCTGTAAGGCAATTTGAGTTACCGTTTTTGTACCATCTCATAAAATATTTGTATAATCTGAAAATTACATTTTTGTGGTACTCTCCTTGGAAAATAGAAAGTAAGCCTGCCATTAGACGCTGGGCTGCAGCAGTTGACGGCGCAGGGTAGTGTATGTTACATTTTGTGCTACGCTTGGTCAAGTCTCCGCTATGTCGTGTTCCCCATTATTTTATTAAATTTAGTATCTGCACTTTCCATTTCCAGACGGGCCTCTCGTTCAGAGCACGGAGGCACGGTTCTCTCTGCGTCTGGCTCCTCGCCCCTACCTTTTCACTCCTTCCTCTCCTCCCTGTAGCCCGTCGCTATCGTTTTCTTTCACCATCTCTCTCTCTGCCTGGCTCCGGAACCCCATTTTTCCGTTCCTCTCTCTCTGTCCGTACTTTTTTTTGCCCTGGCTCTCTTTGTCTGGCTCCCTGTCCCCGTTTCTTCCGTCTTGGCCGCGTAGCACGTTGTGATGCCGTTTCTTGCTCCGCCTCTGCTCTCCCAGCTCCCCGTCCCTCACTTTTCATTCCTCCCTCTCCGCGCTGTTGCCTGTGCGGTCTCTTGCCTTTCTCCGTCGCTGGCTGGCTGGCTGCCCCTGCTCATTCATCCCTCCCTCTCCCCCCTGCAGCGCCTGTCGCTTTTGTCCGTTCTCCCTCTCGCTGTCTCTGGCTCCCTGATGACCCTATTTTGGACTCCCCCCACTCACCCACCCCCTTCTTTCCATGCTCATTGCTGTTCTTCTTGCTCTCCAGCTCTCTTTTTTCCCAGTTCCCTGTGCTATTTTCCTGAGGAAAGTTTTATGTGTGTCTGTGTTCCTATATTTTTTTTCCTTAATTTGTAACTGAAACTGGGGCATAAAAAAAATTCAAACCAAAACCAAACTCCTAATCACCCCCTACCTCCTCAAACACCTAGTGTCTTGTCAGCTGTAGAATGACGTGTCTGTGGAGGTTAACCTTGAGGAGAGAGTTTGCTGTTCCTGACTGTGGCGAAATCAAAGAACTAGTTCTTTACCCAGCAGAGAGTGAACCTGTCGAAGCCACGAGCCACCACTTTCTCCAGGAGAATGCTGTGGGAGAGGGTGCCAAAGGCTTTACTAAAGTCCGGGTGGACAACACCCATAGCCTTTCCCTCATCCACTAGGTCACATTTTACTTAGCGAAGCTTTCTGACTTTTCCTAAACGGTAACCCGGTATAGAGTGACTGTGGCACTCAGATCTGGAAATTAAGAAGTAGGTGTTCATCCTCCCAGTTGTTACCCAACAACAGGTACGGCCTCCTGACAACTGACAGACAGAACAAAAGTATTCCTGGTTTGCTGTTTGGCTAATCGCTGAGAACTGAAGGGTCTCGCCGTGCCCTTTCCTGGCCCTCTGGTCCCCTCTATTCGTACAAAGAAAGAGGTGACCGTAGTCGCACTCACCGACATAACTGAAACTTTAGAAACAGAGCGCTGCCTGTACATGGTCCAAAGGAAGCGCATCAGGGAGGTTACTTCACGCGCCAGTTGCCTTTTACAGGAGTTCTTTCGCTTTCCTCAGATAAATGAGGCACCGGATAACGTGCCCGATTCCAGTCCTCCTACAGGCACGGCGAGTCGAATGGCAACGAGAAGTAGCCCAGACCGAACACTCTCCAACAAGAGCAGCACAGACCTCACACGAGCTGGTCAAAACAGGGTCAGCTTCCCGTTACCTGGTGCTGCTGTCAGCTCTTCCCAGGTGCTGCCGGAATCTCTGGCACACAGGGAAGAGCAAAGGAACAGTGAGAGCCGCACAGAACACGGTACGATAGCTGGTAGTGCTACAGCTCCAGCCGTGCCAATTTTCAGCAGGGCTCAGAGCCAAGGTGAATTTTGGTGAGGGCTTAACGCCAGCTGAACGTGACATCAGGCTCCTGGGTATTCCAGCCTGGAGCTGGGAAGTAGCTGCGTTTTATCCTTTTCCCGCACCGCCCACAATACCATAAAAACGGGATTAGGAGGATTCAGAATTTGTAACTAAGATCATCTCCTAAGATTTGAGAAGACTCTAGAAGGAGAAGAGGGCATGCGCCGAAGAAGACATGCCTGTTCATGAATACGTATTAGCAGACAGGATATAAACCAAGAACAGTAACTGTAAATAACAGAGCCACAAACGAAAATACAGTTCTAAAAGCGACAGGGTACACGACGGACAGGAATAAATTAAAAAATATGGATAGGGAGCTTGATAAAAGTAGACCTAGAACAGAAACTGAAAGAGCGACAGGGCTCGGGACAGACAGGAATAAAAATAAAAATGACAGACAGTGAATTGGTTAAAGCGGACACGGAGAGAGCATGTAAAAAGCAGCCGGGTAAAGGAGAAGCTGGGGAGGGGGGGGAAGGGGACAGAAAACTGGATAAAAGTTGATGTAAAAAGGAAATTTTGAAAGCCAAGGCATTAAGGAAAGGCAAGGAAAAAAAAGTAAAATAAGTGTAGGGTGATGGAGAGTGACATAGGAGGAAAATTATAAAAGCGGAAGCATTGAGGAAAAACAAGAAAAAGTTAAAAATGACAATAGACAGAAAAGTACAGAGAGACATAGGAAGAAAATTTCAAAAGCGACAGGGTACAGCACGGACGAGAAACAAATAAAAAATATAGACAGCGAATTGGTTAAAGTAGACACGGAAAGAAAATTTTAGAAGCGATGGGGTACAGCGTAGATGGGAAAACAAAAAACGGGGACGGGGAGGTGGATAAACTTCGATGTAGAAAGAAAATTAATTTGAAATGCGATGGCTTTTAGCAAAGACGAGAATAAATTGAAAATAAGACTGTGGAAAAACAGACACACAAAAAAATGTAAAAAGCAACGGGGTACACGACACGGGAAAGAGTTAAAAGACACGGATGGGGAGCTCGACAAAAGCAGACATGGGAACGTGAAGCAGCGTCAGGGTACGGGACAGACGAGGGAGAATTACAAAACGCAGGCAGCGAACCGCAGAAAAGTAGCCATCGAAACACAAGTTAAAATGGACAGAGTATGATATAGACAGGAAAAAAAAATAAAAAGGCGGACAGGAAGCTAAATAAATGGAGACATAGAAAGTTATTAATGTGACTGGGTGCGGGACAGAGGAGGAGATAAAAAACAGGGGCAAGGAATCGGGTAGAGGGACGGAAGGACGTTTTAAGAAGCGACAGGCTACGAGAAAAGCAGGAAAGAATTAAAAAATAAGAACAGGAATGAGGATAGAAGGAAATACTGAAACAAAATTTAAAAAGGGACAGAGTATACGGAAAAAAGGGAGGAGTTAAAAGTACGGGAAAGGGAAGCTGGATAAAGGGAATCGTTGAAGGAGAAATTAGGTAGCGGTGGGGTGCAAGAAATACAAGGGGAGGGGTGGGGAACCAAAAAAAAAAACCCCAAACAAAAAAACGGAGAAAGGGAGCCGGGTAGAGGGAGACGTAGAAGAACTTTTAAAAAGCAACCGGGTACGAGAGACACGGACAGGAATTAAAACGCAGGGACGGGGAGACGGACAGAGGACAAGGCAGAAAGGAAAAAGAAGTGGCGGTCAGGTACGAGAAACACGGGAATATTAAACAAACAGGGAGATGGCTAGAAGGAACCGCAATGAGAAAATGTTAAAAGTAACAGGGTACAAGAACCACAGGAAATAATGAAAAAATAGGGATGGGGAGATGCACAGAAGGAAACATAGGAAGAAAGTTTTTTGAGCGACGGGGTGCAGGACAGAGGGAGGAAATAAAACACAGAGACAGGGTGCCGGAGGGAGGGAACTGTAGCGCGAGAAATTAAAATGCAGCAGGGTACAAGAAACACAAGTAAGCATTAAAAAACGGGGAGAGGGAGCTGCAGAGAGGGAAACGTGGAAAAAAATTAATAGGTGAAATGGTACAGGGCAGAGTCGGCAGATGAGCAGTAAGTTTCGGGGAGCCAACAAACAAGGGATTCTAAAGCAGTTCCAAGAGCTAATCCCAGGAAACCCAGGGTTAAAGTTCTCACTTTCATATTTCACGTCCAAAATATGTAGAACTTTGACAGAGATGACATCGTGTTTTCCTTAAACCAGCTGATTGCAAACTGCTGCACTGGGCGAGAACACCATAAACAGTTTAAGACGAACGGCCACGCTCCTAAGTAAAACAATAAACCCAGCGCACGGGATCCGCGCAGCCTCTGCTTCGGCCTTCGCCTCTCGCCATCCACCGCCAAAGCTGCTGCCGCATCCTGCGCGCCACGCGTAGCAGGTTTCCAGCCACGGCCTGAAAGGCGGTGAGGGTAAAATACGAGAAAATATGCCATTACGCTCTGCAGTTACGGTTAATTCAGGTCCTGTTTCACAGTCCGGTTACGGAACGCGGGGTCGCTCGCAGGAAGCGTCGTGGCGGAAATCAGAGGGGTGCCGAGGCGGCCGGAGAGACGGCAGAAGGCTGGAGGGCACAGAGGTACTCGGGAGGGGATCTGAACGGAGCACAGGCGGCGTCGGGGAGACGCTGGCCGACGGGAGGTGAGCAAGATGGAGGAGAGGACAGAAAGACCGCTCTGAGGAAGAGGGATGTCCCGAGGAGATGTTCTGACAAACCGAGAGGGGTACAAATCACGCTCCAGAGATAACAGCGCGCCAAGGAGACCCCGTAAAACCCTGGAATGGGGGGGACGGGAGAGGAGGGGGTAAGGGAGACGTGCCAGGGAAATCTAAAAAGCGACGGGGTGTGTGACAAACAGAAAGAATTGGAAAAGAACAGACATCTTGATAAAAGCAAATATAGAAAGAGAATTTAAAAAGAAAAAAAGGGTATGAGGCAGGGGAGGAAAAAACTAACAAATAGGGAGAGAAGACCAGATAAAAGTAGACAAAAAATTATCAAAAGCGAAGGTGTTAAAGAAGGAGAAACTTGGCAATGGGGCAGCAGAAGAAATCAACAAAGGCAGAAAGCAAATTTAAATAGTGACAGGGTATAGCAGAGGCGGGAATGAAATAAAGACAGTGAACTGGATGAAAACAGATAGGGAAAAAAAATTCAGAAGTGATTTCACACAGGATAGCCAGGAAGTAATAAAAACGTAGGGTTAGCCGTCTCCATAAAAGCAGACACAGAAAATTTAAAAAACGATGAGGTAGAGGACAGACAGGAAAAGAGTAAATAATCGGGACAGAAAACCAGGTTAAAGTAAGCATAAAAACATAAGTTCCTCACCGTTCCTGGAGGTATTTAAAAGGCGCGTGGATGTGGCACTTAAGGCCACGGTTTAGTGGTGGACTTGGCCGTGTTAGGTTTACGGCTGGGCCCGATGATCTTAAGTGTCTTTTCCATCCTAAATTATTCTGTTATTCGAAAATGAAGACGTTAAGACGGGGAAGAAAAGTTAAAATAGGGAAAAAACCTGAATAGGCAAAGACATAGCAAGAAAATTTCACAAGCAACAAGGTATGGGACACACTAGAATGAGCTAAAAAAATGAAGCTGCTCAAGTGGATAAAAACAGACGAGGAAAGAAAATCTAAACGTGAGGGGGTACAGGAGAGACAGGAACCAACTGAAAAAAAGGGAGCTACATCCTAATAAAAGTAGATTTAGAACGAACATGTTAGCAGCAGCAAGTTACAGGAAACGGGAAAAAAAAACGTAGGGATAGAAAATGAGATAAAAGTACACCGAGAAACAAAATTTCAAACCAAAAAGAACGATGACTAAAAAAATTGAAAAATGGGGACAGCGAACCACATAAAAGTAGACGCAGAAAAGAAATACAAAAAGCGGTGCCCTTAGGAAAAAATAAGAGAAAATAACTAATAAGTAACGACAGCGGACGAGATAAAAGTAGAAAATTTGAAAAGCAATGGGGATTAAGGACTTTAATTAAAGACAGCGATGGTGAACTAAAATGGAGATGTAGAAGGGAAACTGAAGAAGGGGTGGCACTAAGGAAAGACAAGAAATAACTGAAGATACAGACATGGAAGGGCACAGAAAGTACATGTTAGAAGTGATAGGCATTAGGGAAATAAAGGAAAAAACAGAAATAGGGACAGTGGAGTAAAACAGCTATAGAGAGACAATTTTAAATGCGATGACAATAAAGAAAAACCAGAAGAGAGAGACAGAAGATGGGATAAAAGTAGAAAATGTTAAAAGCAACAGGGATTAAAGAAATAAGGAAAAAAATTGTGAAATAGGGACAGTAAACAGAGATGTAGAAAAAAAGTTTTAATAGTGAGGGCGCTAAGGAAAGACAAGAGCTAATTAAAAATACAGACAAAGGGAACAAAAGTAAGCCTGGCAAGAACATTTAAAAAGCGATAGGTGTTAGGGAAAGAAGGGAATAAAACATAAAAGAAACGGCTAAAAGAGTTGGAGAAAGAAAAATGAAAAAGCGAGGTGATGCAGAGAAGTGAGAGAAATTTAAACTCAGTAACATCACAGTGTCATTAAGCAGACATCTTCTGTTTCACTTCCCCCCCTTTTCTATTACCCTTGCGAATTCGTTTGCAGTCCCTTATAACGTACCATTCTCCTTCGTCCGTCGATTAAAATACCTCCCTGTTGCGACTTCAGGTTTGACCTTACTCTTTTTCCAGGTAACACAGTCATCCCCATTCTTCTGACAACGCCATAGCGAACCTCGAATTATACAACACGTACATAAAACAAATAAGCTATCAACTAATACGAGTACAAGCAGCTCTTTGATCCATTTAAAATTTGGTAACCGAGAGGCTAATTTGCTCCGAACTTCTTCACAACCCCAAGAGGTGATGTAAATCTAAAGTTGTTCTTATCATGACCTACTCCATAGCGGGGGTTATTAAATAGAGAGGTGTTAACCGGAACCGGAACTCCTGTTAGAGAGAATGTCTGGCTAGACTCTCTAGGCACTTGCAATCGCTCTCGTTTAGAATTTCCTAATATTATTATGTATTTCTATAGATTATTTTCGCCTAACTGGGTGAGATCTTCCCCTCGGTATTGGGATCGGTTACGGCCGCCCCAACAAAATTCCAAATGGACTTAAATTCTCTTTAGTTCCCGGTTTTACCCTGATTCGTAGTAGGGCTACAGTGGGAGCGCTTGGTACCAATGTAGATTTGCTTCTTGACTAAGTTTAGCTAGCTGTTGTTTAATTAAGTGATTCATTTGCTCCACTGGCCCACTTGCCTGAGGTCGGTTGCCGGTTTGTTCCTAAAATTTTACTAACTCGTTGCACTATTTGCGCACAAAAATGAGCACCCCTATCAGAAGATATTACTGCTGGTACTCCAAATCTGGGAATAATTTTCGTTTAAGAGTACTCCTGTCACTTCCCTAGCCTTATTAGCCCTACAAGGGAAAGCTGCTGGCCAGCCCGAAAAGGTATCTGTTAATACGAACAAATCCCAAACCCTCCCCTTTCCGTGGGAGTTCGGAAAAGTCTGTTTGTCAATTTTGACCTGGAACTTTCCCTTTACCGAGACTTCCAAATTTTACACGATTTCCCACCTTTGCATACTTCACAGTTATTAACCATGGCTTTTACAGTTTGAAACAAATTCCTGGCTACTATTTGCTTCATAAGGGAATCCTACGAGGCTTCAGTTGCCCAATGAGTCTGGTCGTGTTCTGCTTTTACCGGTTTCCGTACTATTCTAAAGGGAACTATTACTCTGTTACCTTTTAATTTTGCCCAACCTGATGATTCAACTTCTGCTTCCAAATCTTTAATTAATCTAAGATCCTTCTCATCACAGTCGACCGAGTCCGGTAGCGGCAAAGCTTTTTCAGGAATCAAACTTAACACCTCACCTTGTTCTGCAGCTCTTTTTGCCTCATAATCTGCCGATTTATTCCCCACTTCCTGAGCAGCGTCACCCTCTTGGTGCCCCTTGCGGTGCATAAGCGCAACCGCCGAAGGCGACTGTACCGCATCCAAAAGTCTTAGGATCACGTCAGCAAGCTTAATGTTTTCCTTGGGTGGTCAGAAGTCCCCGTTCCTTCCGGATAGCCCCACGGGCATGAACTACACCCAAGGCGTATTTTGAATTTGTCCGGGTGTTCGCTCGCAGTCCTTCAACAAGCTCTCACTAAAGCAATTCATTCGGCTCGTTGTGCGGATGTACCCTCAGGGAGTGACTTTGCTTCCAGCACTCGCTCTGCGGTGGTCACGGCATACCCCGCCATTCGAGCTCCATCCTTGGCTGACAGTAGGCACACTGATCTTTCGGGAGGGGTTGACTTCCCCGAGACGGGGCACTTGGGCTACTTCTCATGGCTCCTCGCCTCCCATTAGTGGTGTTTCCCAGTGGGTTCCCAGAGGTTACCTGGCCCCTGCGGTGCGCAAAGCAGCCGCTGTAGCGCTGGCAATTGTTTTGCCCATTCCCCCACCCCACCTGTCCCTATTCCGACACACTTGCCAAGCAGTCTCCAGCAATTTCTCTAAATCTCTCACATCTGTTCCTTGCACTTGCTGTAACTTTTTCTTGACATCATCCATCAGCTGTCCGAGAACCAGGAATATCAACTGACCCTTTCCCTCCCGAGAGGTACGGTTTAAAGGAGTATATTTCTGCATCCCTTCTTTTAATCGGTTCAAAAAATCAGTAGGGGATTCTTTTCTATCTATCTTGTTTAATTTCATACAATTTAGACCAATTTACTGATTTTGGGACAGCACTTCTTATTCCAGAAGCCATTCGTTCCCTGTACCGCAGTACTAAGTCCCGGGCTCCTGGCTGGTTAGGGCCCCGACCGGGACTGGTAATGGGAACATGGTTATCCACTGTTCCCGGCAGAGTTCCAGCCAAAACCAGAGCCTGGACTTGAGGGTCTGGCCACCCTCACAACACTCTGCTTTTCTGCCTCGCTGAACACCGCATCCGACATTGCACGCACATCCTCGCAATCGGGGTCAAACAATCCTTTCATCTCCCATTCTGTCAACCTTTAAACATCTTTGTCCAATGCCACAAGGCGAGCAACATCTTTTTTGCTTCCTATTTTGCTTATTGTTTGTCTTTTTCTATCGCCAGGACCATAGGGTCCTGGGGTGCTGAATTGATTCCACGTTCTTTCTGCCATTCAGGGTGGTTTCGTAGAGTGAAAAACATACGTATCTGCATAAAGCACTTCATCCCATTTTCCTTCTCCCTGAAGGAAGAGCATTAAATTGTATTATTACACTAGATGTATAATACCTATTATAACGTGTGTAGTATTATATTACAATTATATGTACCTTAATGTAATAATGTATTCTATTTTAATGTCCTGTTAAAGGGCCGTTTTTCTCCACCGTCTAACTTCTAGAGAGGCCACCACTGATTACAATGCTTAATTAAAGTTTTCCTATCGACACGGCCTCCCGGCACTCCCCCCGGATCTCTCCAGTGCTGCAAAACACATCCCAGTGGGCTTTTCTTTAGAATTCCGCCACTCTGTGACTCTCCCATATCTGATGCAAATTTTACCGTTAATAACCAAAATCCAATAAATGACAAACCAATAACCAATACCCGAAATGCATTAGCCAAAAGTCAGGTAACAGTTAACCGGACCTCCAAATGGGGACGCAGCCCCTCCAAACGGGGAAGTTAATCCCCTACCATATGGGACACAAGTCCCCAAAGGTACACCCGTAAGGTGCTAGCGAGCCGCTATACGCCGACCCGCGTGCACGTCTGCACGTCTTAAAGACGGTCCCAAATTGATCGATCGTTACCAATTCAGGATTTAAGGATGTCTTCTTGCCAGAGGGTCTTTGTCTGTCCCCGCGGTGATCCGACTGAGAACGGGGGTCTCTCCGGAAAAGATCTCCAGGGGTAAACCCAAGAGAGTCCCAGACTCATCGGGTCCCGCAGCCGAACAGAGGATGTCCCTCCCACCTGGGTCACCAAATGATTCACAAAAGTTACAGAAATTTAAACTCAGTAACACCAAAGTGTCATTAAGCAGACGCCTTATTACCACGCCGGACGCCTGGGGGATATCTCCTCCCAACGCGCGCGCGCTGAAGCAAAACTTCATCCTTTATATACCTGAAAGACATGAATATTCGCACGTGTCCTGAGAAATCTCCGCCTCCTCGCTTATCTGCCACGTTTACGTAACGCTGGTGTTGCAAAACTACACTACGCGTGCGCGGGGGTCTCGGGCGGTCGTCGGTGGTCGTTTGGGGAGTTAGCCCCCTCCTTCTTTTTCCCTTTTATGGTCACAGGTCTCCTGAGGATAGTTCCTTCTCCTTGGATGTTTTCCCCTTCTGTTCTTCAGCCAAGCGGTTCCTTCTTATCATCCGTGTTTGAGCACTCCTGCTAGGACGTTTCTGTGCTCAAGGTGAAGGTATCTCCTCTGCACTCATCAATTTCTCAGTCCTTGCTCTTAACTCTTCTCCTCTTGGTTCTCTCCACCTGTCTTCTCCGTTTCTACTTGTGTTTTAATTTTCATCAGGGCTGCTTTCCTCCTGATGAACTGTTTACATATAGGTACAGTTGGCACTGAGGCAAATACAGCCTAAGGACTATGAGAATAGGCCGTTAAACATAATGCCACGGTTGCTAGGCTAAAGAAGTCTATACTAAAGTTAAACTAATCACGAAATCAATAACCTTCCAGAAAGTACATCTCTTCAGAAATTTGTAAAACTGACAGTTGATTAGTTACACATGCTAAAACCTTCTAATTGTTTTAGATCCTTGTTTCAGAGGGCACTAAGGGAAGGGAAGAAGTCAGTTAAAAAATAAGGGTAGGCAAATAAGGACCGCGAATGAGAGACAAGGCGGCAGAAAATTTTAAAAGCAATGGTGATTACGGCAAAAGGAAAAATATTAAGAGGCAGGGATGGCGAACTAAAACGGAGACGTAGATAGAAAATCTAACAAGTGAAGCCACTAAGGGAATACCAGAAACAATCAAATACAAAGGGATACTGAAAAGTCGGCCAGAAAACCCTCTAACACTTAGTTTGAAGCTTTAGAAGGCGGGCATTCCTTACGGCAGCCCTGGGCAGTGCTGGGGATCGCTCCACCACGAGTGCTCCGACGGGTTAGTAAAGCACATCAGTTCATATGCAGAAAAGTCATACGTGTCATCAGATCCTCCAAGAAGGGCAGTCATATGGTGAGGAGTCCCCGGAATTCGTTGACATAGTCCAAGCATGCGCAGTAAAATTAGGGTTAGGGTCTTTTCACCCTCAGGTGGTCGTCCACAGTCTTCCTCACGCAGTCTGCCAGTTGAACCTGGGGCTTCCTTTGTCCATATCTAGTCATCGAATTAGCTCCTCGGTCTTTCGGCCTCAGGATGGCACAAGGAGGTCAATTTAACCTGGTAGCAGTGATTTCCACGGGAAGCCTAAGGAGCTTGCTTTGTGTTATCCGTGAGTTTACAGGGGAAGCCTAACAAGCTTGCTCACGGTCTGTTTGATCTTGTCGGGCAAGAAGTGACATGTTTAAGGTCTCAGCCAGTGATTTCACTTAAAAGAGTAAGTAAAGACGGAGAGGGGGAGACGGACAGGGAGACAGGGAGAAAGAGTAAAACAGCGATGGGCTTCAAGAGGGAGAGAGAGAAGAATTAAAAGATCCTGGCAGGGAGCCGGACAGGGCAAGACGGCAAAAGAAATGAAACTGCAGCGTGGCTCAGGGCTGACAAGGACAAAATTGCAAAACAGGGACAGGGAGCAGGATAGCGGGAGACAGAGGAAGAAAGAGACTTGTGCTGTGCTACAGGGCCGAGAAGGAAGACCTTGAACATCAGCAGATGTTCAGCCAGGCACAGAGAGCCAGAGACTAGAGAACAGAGTGGAAGGAAGGCAAAAACGGTGGCTGGGAGCCGGACAGAGAGAGACTGTGAAAGAAAAGAGTAGCAACACGCTACATGGCAGAGGGAGGAATGGAAAAGCAGGGACAGGGAGCCAGACTGAGAGAGGCAGAGGAAGGAAAAATAGCCACAAGCTACAGAGCAGGGAGAGAGAGGACCTAAAAGATGAGGACGGGGAGCTGGTCAGAGTGAGATGGAGAAAGGAGGTATGGGCGGGGGGTGGAGGGGGGGAACCACATCAGCGTGGGAAAGAGGGGGGGGCCAGGGGAGAGGCAGTGAGGGCCCGGGATGCAGAATAGGGGCAACAGGGCCCCGAGGGCCTGGGACTCACCACAGCTTTCACTCCCTGCACTGCTGGGAGAGTTCGCCAGTTCAGACGCTTCTTCCTCCTCCTCCTCCTCCTCCTCCTCTCCTCCCTTCGCCTTCTGTAACTCCTGTCGCTTGGCTGTCCTCCACCTAAGAGAATACCGGGGTGTCTTACAGCTCGTACAAGACGGGGCTCCCTACACACGTAGCCTCGCTCGTGCGCTACGCGGCCGCCTTTGGTGACGCGTACAGACCCTGCATGTCGCTGGTGTGGCCTGCTGCGGACTACGAAGAGGGATCCTACCTCACCTGGAGGGGCTGGCTCGCTCTTCCCTGCAGCAGGAGGCAGCTGCCGGCCGGCCGGCCTTCGGTTTCTTCTTCCTCTTTACCGTTCTCTGGCCTCTCCAGCTCTGGCCGTGGCAGCTCCCGCCCAGGGCCGGCAAGCGCTCCGCCTGTCCCTTCCTGCAGCCGTGCCACGAGGAGAGCGAGGCTGGGCAGAGACAACCCACGCGAGCCCGAGGCGGGTGCGGTCAGCGGCATCCCCCCCCAGCGCGGCCCCTGGCAGAGGGAAAGAAGCAGCAGCGACCCTTATTACCGTAGTTCCCCCCTGGCCGAAGCCTCTCCTTCCGCGGGGGCCGCCGGAGACGCCGCTCTGCCCCTGCACCGCTGCCAACGGCGTCCGCTTTCACGGAGAACCCAGCGCACGCGAGGCCCGGCTTGCCGCCTCTGCGACAGGGCCCGGGGCCGGCCCGGGGCTACGGGACGGGCTTCAGGGGAGGGGCTGGAGCTGGGGGCAGCTGCGCGGGGCCAGGAGAAGCGAGCGGGGGGGCTCTGACGAGTTGGGAGGCGCCCGGCGTCCGCGCCTGGGGGGTGTCCGCCTCCCTCCCTCCTCCCAGAGCCCCGGTAACTCCCCGGGGCTGCCCCGACCCGACTCGCCTCCAGCGGGCCGGCAGCCGGTCGCAGCGGGCGGCTCGAAGTTCCTCGCCCCGCCACCCGCGGGCGGCCGGTGCGCAGGAGACGCCCCGCACCCGCCCCAGGGGCTCACTCGCCTCACCGGTGGTCCCGGCCCTTCACGCCCCGCCGGGAACGGGACCCCGCTGCGCCGCCATGCGGCTCCCGCGCGCCGCGCATGCGCCGGACGCTGGCGGCGCGCCGCAGGGGCGAGGGGCGGTGCGCGAACGCCGGGCTGCAGTAGCAGCGAGCACCCGGCGGCCGTGCCTCATTTTGCAGGGCGAGCACCCGCTCACGTTGCGCACATGGGGCGGCAACGGCGCGACCTTACCGGGAAGTAGCAAAGAGCGCGCAGGGACCGCAGAACGGCATCGCGGTTACCGGCGGCCGGCAGCGTGGGTCACTTAGGCGCCGCCGCGCATGCGCGGCTTCCCAGCTGCGGCGAGGTTCCCCACCGCGCATGCGTGCCTCCCGAGATGCGGCAATGCGCCCATCGCGCATGCGCAGCTTCTGAGCGACGAGGTGCTGTACCGCGCATGCGCGGCTGCCGAGCTGCAGTACCTAATTTTGGTCACACGGCGGCAGCACGGAGAGCGGCGAGGAGGCACGCCACCACGCATGCCCGGGAACCCGCGTCGCAAAAACTACATCTCCCGGCATGCACTAGCAAGCACAACGTGACCGCCCGGAAGACCACGCTTCCCGGCATGGCGGGGAACGAACATGGCCGAGAGCAAACCCCGTGCCTCAGGACTACGACTCCCGCCATGCCGCGAGACGCAGCCTGTCCTGCTGGCTCACCCTGCGAGGCCACCGTCTTCCACCCCCCCATCCCCGCCGAGACGCGAGCGCTCACCCGCCCTCTGCAGCGTAGTTCCGGGTGGACCCCTCCGCCGGCTCGCACACCGCTCTGCTCCATGCCTCCGACGCGGACCCCGCCGCCCTGCCGCAGGTCGATCGGGCGGCCCCGCTCACCTTCTTTCTCGCTGCAGCCGCAGCCCGGTCAGGCCGGGCGACCGCTCCACCCTTGGCTCCCCCCGGCCCCTCCACGGCCACCGGGAGTAGGGCAGCAGCAGCACCAGCCCCTCCCCCGGCAGCCACCCCTGTGCAGGGAGCGTCCGTCCCCACCGGCCTCACCGCCCGCACCTGGGGCTCCTCCAGCCCCGGCCCACAGCTGGAGCCCAGCTGGAAGAGGGGGCCAGCGCCCGACCCCCACCCCAGGGCATCCCCTCCTGCCCCGAGCTCCGGCACAGCCCCTCACCCGGGGCAAAGCGAGGGCGAACGCAGCCGCGAGGGCAAAAGAGGCGGCGCATGACAAGGCCCGGGAGCGGGGCTGCCCCGGGGCTCGGGGCCTGCCCCGGGGACACCCCGGCAGTCCTTCCCGGAGCCGCGCTCCTCGGTGCGGCAGGGAACAGGCGGGCGGGCGGCTCCCGGAGCCATGGGCTGCTGGGCAGGGGGAGGCCGCCGAAAACGAGGTGTGAGGCACGGGACGCTACAAGAGAGGAGACCGGGGGCAGGGAGTCAGACCAGGAGAGAGGGAGAGACAAAAAAGTGGCAACCGAGCCGAAAGGAGGAATGAAACAATGGGGAGCCAGGACAGTGAAACACGGAGGTAAGGGGCGGGGAACACCGCCAAAACAACCCCCATATCTGCACCGTACAGGGAGCTGGGGAAAAAAGAGAGCTGGAGAGCAACAAGAAGAGCAATGAACATGGAAAGAAGGGGGTGCATGGGTGGTGGGAGTCCAAAATAGGGTCATCAGGGAGCCAGAGACAGCGAGAGGGAGAACGGACAAAAGCGACAGGCGCTGCAGGGGGGAGAGGGAGGAATGAATGAGCAGGGACAGCCAGCCAGCCAGCGACGGAGAAAGGCAAGAGACCGCACGGGCGACAGTGCGGAGAGGGAGGAATTAAAAGCGAGGGACAGATTGCTGGGAAAGCAGAGGCAGAGAATGGAACAGAATCAGAGCGTGCTACAGGGCCAAGAAGGAAGAAACAGGGACAGGGAGCCAGGGAAAGAAAAAGTACTGAGGAGCTACAAGACAGACAGGGAGAAATGAAAAAACAGGGTTCCGGAGCCCGGCAGAGAGAGAGCTGGTGAAAGAAAACGATAGCAGTAGGCTACAGGGAGGAGAGGAAGGAATGAAAAGATAGGGACGGGAAGCCAGACGCAGAGAGAACCATGCCTCTGTGCTCTGAATGAGAGGCCTGTCTGGAAATAGAAAGTGCAGATACTAAATTTAATAAAGTAACAGCGAATACGATAGAGATGAGACTTGACCAAGTGTAGCACAAAATGTAAGATACACTACCCTGCTCCGTCAACGACTGTGGCCTAGCATCTAATGGCAGGCTTAGTTTCTGTTTCCCAAGGAGAGTAGCACAAAAACATAATTTTCCTATTATACAAATATTTTACCAGACTATGCAAAGAAAGTAACAACAATTGCCTTACAGATCTACGTGAATACATAACAGTAGCAGAAAATTGCTAGAGTACAAAACACTCAGCCTTCAAAGTCCACAGAAAGACATTAGGTCTTGTAAATCATCGGTTCTAAGGACCCTGCTGCTACCACATCACCGCAACATGTGACTCACAGCATATTTCTTTCTTTCTAGGTTTAAGGAATTCCTTCATTTTGGGGGTTTATATGTTGGGGGGTTGTGAAGAAGGAAGCTCCTTAGCCGTGTTTTTCTTAAATCTGGCATATTAACTATTATGGCATGCTGTAATGATCACAGATTTGGTATGTTTTCCTGGAAACAAAGTTGAATGCAGAAACAAACTCAAAGACCCAAGCACAGAAAGTGAGCTAGGATCCTGGCGTACAAGCTGGTGTAGACAAAAATCTTACAGAAGATTAACTGAAAAGTCCTCATTCTGCAAATGCTTATACACTTATCAATCCATTACTTGAGCCCACTAGCTTCGTATACAGTAAAGCCTGTGAGAGTAAACATTGTGGTCTGCTTGGTAGATTCATCTGTGACTCCACTCATTGCATACTTAATATTTTCCCCTTCTGTCAGAAGGAGTCGTTTTACCAAATGAAGTTAACGTTGTTCATGATCGCTTTTATGGGAAACTGGCAAAAAAAGAGTTTTCCTTAGGGTGAAAGAGCGAAAATGTTGTGTTGCCAAAAGAACAAATTCAGGATTCAAATGCAAGTCCGCTCGCCCTAAGAAGTTAACACTTCTTCTCCTATAACAATTCCCCACACAGAGCTCTAGCGAATGAGGACCTTATTTTGCTAGTTCTTGGATTTTGTCCACAGTCTGGACCAAACAAAATCTCTCCTCAAGGTTAACTCACTGAGTGATGTCATTCCACAGCTGACAAGACACTATGTGTTTGAGGAGGTCGGGGGTGATTAGGAGTTTGGTTTTGGTTTGAAATTTTTTTACTCCCCAATTGCAGTTACAAATTCAGAAAAAAAAAAGAAATATAGGAACACACTCACATAAAACTTTCCTCGCGTTTGGTTCCTTCCACGGTATTCATCATGCATTCAAAATCAAGGTGCATTGCTGTACAAAGCAATGTATCACTTCTCTACGTTATTCACAGGCAGCACAGAAGTTAAAATTCAACGCAAGAGTTCTGCAAGGACACAAAAGGGAAAAAACACATGCCACCTAGTTTCCTGCCCACTGAGAAATTGGAAAGCAGCTTAAAAAAGGCAAGACGTACAAAAAAAGATCCCCGGCATTAAGGACTCTATTGTCTTGGTTAATATTGGTAACTATTGCTTGGATTTCTTTGTAAAAAGAAACACAAAGGGATTAGACTATAATCAATGAGAATTAAGCCAGCACAGCAAAAACCCAAACAAACCCAACACATAAACAACATTAACTCCTCAGAAATACCTTCCAAACATTTCTTTAGAATAAAAACAGGGAACATGCAGTTACTGGAGACTTCAATATTTATGTCTTTCTGTGACTCTCCACACCTACATTTGGGGAGAAGACTATAAAACAAGTTCACAGTGCATGAGGTCTTTTAAACTAAAAAAGGGATTAAACTTATGAGAAGTATTTTACTTCTAGAGCTTCACTTGTTCTCTTTGCATTATCATGGGACCCACAGAAGGCAAGCCTAGAAAACTTGTGGAAAATTAGTTACATGAATTATGAAGAGGGCCAAGAATCTCTCAATTTTAAACCTACCTCGGGCAAACGATTCTGCCAGCAACTTTTCCAGACTCTGGGATTTTCCTGCTTTCCGTATTTCTGAAAAGATGGTGGGGGAAGCTACCATGCTTGTATAACCTTTGAAGCTGTTAGCATTTCTGCAAAACATGAAACGTTCTTACAGACTGAGCATGCAACAGGGAAAGTTTTACAGACATCCCTTTGTTCTACGCACAACGCCATACTTCTCTCAAAACTGGTAGCCAAGGAGGGAAGGTTTTGAACTCTTTTACGTTTACCTGAATTGTACTGCATAAATATGATGTCTTTTTTTAAGTGCTGCAAATTCCTCTTCATTTTCTGGGATTGCTTCATATGAATATAGACCATGTTTTAATCAGGCATTGCTACCTAACAATTCCAGACACTTGCTAGCTCATTGCTTGACAAATGCATATACTCTGAATACTGCAGATGTCAAGTTTGGCCTGAAGTTTGGTGTCCATCATGACAGGCCACAATTTAAGCATAATAGAAGGCGACCAAATCTGTGCAGAACGTACTACAGGTTTTCACTTTGCAAATCATAATAGTTTTGGTATTTCCTTGAATGCTCAGCTCTTTATGACAAATGACTATGGATGGACAAAAAAAACCAAACCAAAAAACCCAATCACAAAAATTTTCTCCCAAGCTTCTTGATTCTAAAACAAATCTAAAAATTACAATGTGCCCTAAACCAAACCCTGAACTCACAAAGAAAGCAAAGAACAAATATGAGCTGCATTATAAAAATCTCAATTTTTATGCCAGTCTCATGATTACAGTAGGCACTGTATGGACGGTCCCATATCTTCCTGCACAAGGAAGAAAACTGCCTCTAGGACTGTCCCTACAGCTTTACAAGCCCCACTCCGAGAGGCAGTGGGACCTGATGGAGGAACAATGATGATTAAGGTGCCCTTTTCCACCACTGATCTAGGAGAATGGAGAAAAGTTGCAAGAGACTATGGAAGCGACCCGGTGAGTGTTACTAAGCATTTTCAGTTCATGGTAAAACAACATAATCCAGCCTGGAAAGGTATACAGTTGCTCTTAGAGTATATGACAGAAACAGAAAAGCAATTAATTTTGAAAACAGCAGAGAATTTAGCTGAAGACCATTACAAGATCATGGGGGGGGATGTCAAAGAATATTTCCCCTCCGAGACCCAAAATGGGACACTAATAAATCTGCCCATATGGAGAGGCTACAGGAATATCAAGAATGGATTTTGAAGGGAATGGAAAGGGCTATTCCCAAAACCACAAACTGGTCAGCTCTATATGCAGTTAAACAAGGTCCTTCTGAGTCCCCATCCGAGTTCCTGGATCGATTGAGGGATGTAATGCGCCGTAGCACACCGCTGGATCCTGGGTCAGAGGTAGGAATACAACAAATAGTCTCCCTGTTCTTGGGTCAGTCTACGGGGGACATTAGGCACAAACTCCAGAAGCTGCGCCCTACAGAAGGTAGAAATCTGGAAGTGTTGCTGGGTGAAGCGTGGAGAGTATTTAGTAATAGAGAGGAAGAATATAGACAAGGGCAAAGAGGAAGGATAGCAGTTGTCAGGGAAGAGGAGGAAGGGAGGCCTAGACGAGAACCATCTTGATTAGGTAAGGATCAATGTGCGTTGTGTAAGAAATTTGGTCATTGGAAAGGAGGATGTCCAAGAAACAAGGCAAAGAGGCGAAGCCACCAGACAGGAAGAATAGTAGCCCATGTGAAAAAGGATTGACAGGGACCTGGGGAATGTACCCTAGCAGATCCACTGGTTATAATGAGGCTGGGGAAGGAAGAACAAGAAGTAGAATTTTTGGTTGACACAGGGGCAACATACTTGGTTTTAAATCAAGCCTTGATGCCCCTGGGAAACGACTATATCATGGTAAAAGGAGCGACTGGCCAAAGTGAAAAGGCATATTTTTGTAAACCTTTGAAGTATAAATTGGGAAAACAATGGGGTATCCACAAATCCCTACATAGGCCCAACTCCCCAAAGCCACTTTTGGGAAGAGATTTGTTAGAACAATTGGGTGCAAAAATTACATTTGAAAAAGGAGAAATTACTCTGGAAGTAAAAGATCAGCAATATATCCAGATACTGAGTCTATTCTTAACCAGTCTCCCCGCAGAAAGGAAGGTAAGGAAGGAATTCGGCCAGTGATTGAAAGATTTTTATAAATAGGATTACTGAAAAACTGTGAGTCTGATTTCAACACCCCTGTATTACCTGTTCGTAAACCTGACGGGTTGTATAGTGTGGTCCAGGATCTACGGGCCGTAAATAAAATAACTGAGGACCTTTACCCCGTAGCAGCAAATCCATATACCCTGTTGACCGTATAAACACCTGAACTAACTTGGTTTACTGTTTTAGATCTGAAGGATGCCTTCTTTTGCCTCCCTCTCCATGAAGCCAGCCAAAAATGATTTGCATTTGAATGGGAATACCCCAAAAGTGGTCGCAAGACTCAGCTCACTTGGACGGTGTTGCCACAAGGATTTACGAACAGTCTACCATCTTTGGCAATGAGCTCGCAAAAGACTTGGAATCTTGGGAAATACCGTCTGGAGAAAGGAAACTGTTACGATACAATTGTATGATCTGGACGGGCAAAGAGACCACACGAGCCTTTGAGCTACTAAAGAAAGCTTTGGTGTCGGCTCCGGCCTTAGAGCTCCCCGATGCGAGTAAACCGTTTCTTTCTCTTTTCCCACGAGAAACAGGGAATTGCTCTGGGAATATTAGCACAAGATCTGGGCCCCTATCGACGAGCAGTTACCTACTTTTCCAAACAGTTAGACGCAACTGCGAAGGGTTGGCCTGGATGCTTGAGAGCTATTACAGCTGTAATATTGAATGTACAAGAAGCCCGAAAATTTACTCTGGGCCAGAAGATGACTGTTTTAGTGTCTCACACAGTGTCCGCAGTGCTGGACGCAAAGGGTGGGCACTGGCTTTCTCCACAAAGATCCCTGAGATATCAGGCTATACTGATAGAACAGGATGATGTGGAGGTCGTAGTTACTAACATTGTCAACCCAGCTTCTTTCCTTAGTGGAAACACGGGAGAACCAGCGCATCATGACTCTTTGGAGACTATTGAAACAACGTACGCAAACCGACCAGATCTAAAAGACAACCCTATGGAAAGCGGAGAAAACTGGTTCACAGGTGGAAGCAGCTATGTCCTGAGTGGTAAAAGACACGTGGGATATGCCATTACCACTAGTCAAGAAATAATAGACCTTTGCCCATAAATACCTCTGCACAGAGCGCAGAAATAATTGCTCTGACCCGAGCCTTGGAAGTGGCTCAAGGCAAAGTTGTGAATATTTATACAGACTCAAGATATGCCTTCGGAGTTGTGCACGTGCATGGAACAATCTAGGAGGAAAGAGGGTTACTGAGCTCTCAAGGGAAAACTATTAAGCATGCAAAAGAGATTTTGAGACTCTTGAAAGCAGCCCAACTTGCTGAGAAGGTGGCGATGATGCATATTAAGGCTCACCGCAAAGTGAGCTCGGAATTGGAGAGAGGAAATGAGCTGGTGGACAGAGAGGCAAAACAGGTAGCTAAAACAGAGATAAAAACAGAAGGAGCTTTAGTCCCTGACGGCGAATCTCCCTAGAAGGTAAGCCAAAATATACCGAGGAAGATCAAAACCTTATCACAGATCTGGAAGGGTCATATAACAAAGAAGGGTGGGCTTATACCCCACAAGGAAACGTGGTTATTCCCTCCTGCCTAATATGGCATTTGGTAAGGGAAGAACATAGGAAAAGGCATTGGGAGATGGAGACTCTATATAAACATTTAATTAGAGAAAGTGTGGCCAGAAATTTGTATACTATGGTGAGACAGGTAACTCAACAACGTGATCTTTGCCTCCAAACTAATCCCAAGAATACTGCCAAGCCAGAAATGGGCCAGATTGGGAGAGACAATGGGCCTGGGCAACAATGACAGATTGATTTTATAGAACTTCCAAGAAAAGGGGGGTATCGATATTTATTGGTATTAACTGATACCTTTTCAGGTTGGCCAGAGGCATTCCCAACCAGAACAGCTAAAGCTCGGGAGACAGCTAAAGCATTGATACAAGAGATAATACCACGTTTTGGAGTTCCAGCAACTATATCCTCTGACAGAGGACCACATTTTGTCTCTATTGATCCAGCATTTCAGTTACTTAATTATACTGGCCTCCCGGTTCCGCTAGGGACAGGGTGGTACTGGTTGTGTGGTACAGCAGCTCGGAAAACTTTACCTCTGAGGTGGTGGGGAGCATGTACTTTGGACACCCTGGTTCCCAACATCACTATTATTGATAAAACAACACAGAATCCCGTGAGAAGAAACTGAAGGGTGAGTAAGCCCTTAATAGAAAAGCTGACACGCTATCATAGCTTTGTGCGGTGGCTAATCCCATTTCTGGGGGTTAGCGAGTTAGAAAAAGCTATAATAAACATCTCGGCTGTAATAGAGATAATCGAGAATAAAACTATAGGTGCCATCAGGAAACTCCAAGAAGAAACTACTAGTTTATCGAAAATAGTATCACAAAATCGTATGGCTCTAGATTTAATATTAGCCTCACAGGGAGGGGTGTGCACAGTAATCAATGTCAGCTGTTGCATGTATGTAGACCGAAGTGGGTGAATATCTGCTGCCTTACGGGAGATCAGAGAACAAGCAAAAATCCTACGTGAAGTAACTCAAGATGACACCTTTTGGGGGTTTTCTGAGCTGTGGGAAAGTTAACCTCTTGGTTTACCAAACCTATCATGGTTAAAACGATTATTTGTTACTTGAATAATTATTGTGGTTCTATCCATAGCGCTTTGTGTTATAGTTCGATGTGCCCTGTGGTGTTTCCGGAACACAGGGGACTCCTACAGCGGATGGAAGAGGAACCAGTTACGACGCAGGCTTGAGTCTTACCAGTATTTTGAAAAGATGCTGGATAAGGATGTGATAAATGATTTAGTCCCAAACAGGATTCCAATTCAAATTTACAATTTATTAAGCGAATAGAGGCAAGCAAACAGCGCTGGGTGCTCCGGGAGTCTCCGCTCCACCAAGATGCACGCGGTACAGTTACTGTTCTTGGTTTGTATCCTGTCTGCTAATACGTATTCATGAATAGGCGTGTCTTCTTCGGCGCATGCCCTCTTCTCCTTCTAGAGTCTTGTCAAATCTTCCTCGGCGTGCCCCCAGGATGACCCCAAACTTTATGCATGCACTTTACAAGTTTCTCTTTACACAATACTATGCGGTCAGTGGTCACAGAATCACAGAATCACAGAATCAGAATCACAGAATCACTAGGTTGGAAAGGACCTTTAAGATCATCAAGTCCAACCATTAATCCAGAACCACCATGTCCCCTAAACCATGTCCTGAAGTGCCACATCCAAACGTTTTTTGAACACTTCCAGGGATGGCGACTCCACCACCTCCCTGGGCAGCCTGTTCCAATGCCTGACCACCCTCTCAGTGAAGAAATTTTTCCTAATATCCAATCTAAACCTCCCCTGGCGCAACTTGAGGCCATTTCCTCTTGTCCTATCACTAGTTACTTGGGAGAAGAGACCAACACCCTCATCGCCACAACCCCCTTTCAGGTAGTTGTAGAGAGCGATAAGGTCTCCCCTCAGCCTCCTCTTCTCCAGACTAAACAACCCCAGTTCCCTCAGCCGCTCCTCATAAGACATGTGCTCCAGACCCCTCACCAGCTTCGTTGCCCTTCTCTGGACACGCTCCAGCACCTCAACATCCTTCTTGTAGTGAGGGGCCCAAAACTGAACACAGTATTCAAGGTGTGGCCTCACCAGTGCCGAGTACAGGGGCACAATCACTTCCCTACTCCTGCTGGCCACACTATTCCTGATACAGGCCAGGACGCTGTTGGCCTTCTTGGCCACCTGGGCACACTGCCGGCTCATATTCAGCCGGCTGTCAACCAGCACCCCCAGGTCCCTTTCCGCCGGGCTGCTCTCCAGCCACTCCTCCCCAAGCCTGTAGCATTGCATGGGGTTGTTGTGGCCAAAGTGCAGGACCCTGCACTTGGCCTTATTAAACCTCATACAGTTGGCCTCTGCCCATCGATCCAGCCTGTCCAGATCCCTCTGCAGAGCCCTCCTACCCTCCAGCAGATCAACACTCCCACTCAGCTTGGTGTCATCTGCAAACTTACTGAGGGAGCACTCAATTCCCTCATCCAGATCATCTATAAAGATATTGAACAAGACTGGTCCCAGAACCGAGCCCTGGGGAACACCACTCGTGACCAGCCGCCAGCCGGATTTAACGCCATTCACCACAACTCTCTGGGCTCGGCCATCCAGCCAGTTCCTCACCCAGCGAAGAGTAAACCCGTCTAAGCCTCGAGCCGCCAGTTTCTCCAGGAGAATGCTGTGGGAGACGCTGTCAAAGGCTTTACTAAAGTCTAGGTAGACAACGTCCACAGCCTTTCCCTCATCCACTAGGCAGGTCACCTGGTCATAGAAGGAGATCAGGTTGGTCAAGCAGGACCTGCCTTTCATGAACCCATGCTGGCTGGGCCTGATCCTTTGGCTGTTCTGCAGATGCCCTGTGAGCACTCTCAAAACCAACCGCTCCATAATCTTCCCTGGAACAGAGGTCAGGCTGACAGGCCTGTAGTTCCCAGGATCCTCCTTCCGGCCTTTCTTGTAGACGGGCATCACATTGGCAAGCCTCCAGTCTTCTGGGACCTCCCCTGTTAACCAGGACTGCTGATAAACGATGGAGAGTGGCTTGGCAAGCTCCTCCGCCAGCTCTCTCAGTACTCTCGGGTGGATCCCATCAGGCCCCATAGACTTGTGGGTGTCCAGGTGGCTTAGCATGTCCTTGACTGCTTCCTCCTGGATTATGAGGAGTACATTGTGCTCTCCATCCCCATCTTCCAGCTCAGGGGGCTGAATATCCTGTGGATACCTGGAGTGGCTATTAAAGACTGAGGCGAAGAAGGCATTAAGTACCTCAGCCTTGTCCTCATCCTTGGAGACAATGTTCCCCGCCATATCCAGTAGGGGATGGAGATGGTCAAACTGGTTTGAGCTGATATACCAGCAAAGTAGTTTAACTTTCTTCTGTAAAATACCCCTTTTTATGGTGCAGGAGAAATCCATAAAAGTACAGAAGATTACACTTCATCACACGAATCAGATGAACATATTTCACAATCCCCCATCTTCTTCTTTGCAGTATTGATTCGTGTTTTCATTTCCAATTGAGTACTGCAGATATCTGCATTCCTTGTATAACCGAGTAGATTAATCTAGTAACAATCCCCCACATATCCCCAGTACAAGTATCCCGATTTTAGTAAGCCAATCACCACCCATAAAATCTCCCCCAAATCCTCCTAGATTGACTCCTTTCCAAGTTTGTCTCTCAGGAGGCCATTCGTTATACACCTGGCTCTCCCTGATTTATGGGTAACAGGAAAAAAACCTAGGTTTTATTGTTCCAATTCCTTGGCAAATATGATTACAGGTACAGGCTGTACAATTAGAAAAGGTCCTCACTTTTTCCATTTTTCTGGGGTAAACCCCAGCTGGACTTGTTCCAATATTGACTACAGTTATTTGCCGTAGTCAGAGTCAAGGAACTCACCCCAAGTAGAACTAGAAGAGGTCCGGTCAGGGCCATAGTGGTCGGCGGTCACAGCCCGAAGGGGTTGCAGCCCTTGGCAGACCCTTTTTAAGCCGCAATGCCAGTTCCCCTCCGGTCTTGCCCTCTCCTTTCCTTTAAGGGGGTGCTTTCTTAGTACCCAAATTAATTGAGCACTGCTTGTGAAGGCCAGAGCTTTGATAGATCAGGGGTTTGGCCAGACCTGAGCACTTGCCCGAGCCTGGCGATCCTCTTTATTTGCAAGGCTTTATGGCTACAGAAAACTGCCAGTTAGCCTGCAACACTAATCTTACAAATACACACCACCTTCTACACAAAGGACAAATTCTAGTTCCAGCTCCTTTTTCCTGTTCTTCTTTTGCCAACAACTCCTTCCGATTATACTCGTTTGGAGTACCCATTGTTGTTTCCTATTACCCTTTCCCATTGTTTTCCAAACTTGGGGATTACTTATATTGCTCTCCATAGCTTCCCATGGCCATCGTTCACCTTGATTTGTTCCACCACAAACGTAACAATTAGCTATATTCAATGTTTTCAGCAATGTTTTCAGCAAGATTTACAAATAGATTTTTAGCAACTGTGGGAATTTCATGTTTCACTCCTGTTTCTATTACAGGAGTAGCCGCAATAAAATTCCCACAGCAATTTAGTCAGATGTGACTTTCCACTCCTTCACTGGACCTTTCACTCGTGACACATGTGTCCATCCTTTTTCAGCAGTTCTCACAGCTGTTTCTGTAGTTAATAAAACAAGGAAAGGTCCTTCCCAGAGGGGAGATAGGTTTCCTTCTTTCCATGTTTTTGTCAGAATTTCATCTCCTGGTTCTAACTGATGAATTGCAAATCCTAAAGGTGGTGTTTGGGCCACCATCCCAGTCTCTCTTAATTCTTTTAATCTTTTTCCAAGGGTAATTATATATTGTTGGATACTATGATGCTCAATTACATTGTTCCCCAGAGGCATTCCTTGAAAATAAGGCACGCCATATAACATTTCATATGGCGATAATCCAGTCTCACTGTATGGTTTAGTTCTTACGTTTAGAAGTGCCAGTGGTAAACATTTCGTCCAGGGCATTTGCGTCTCAATCATTAATTTAGCCAATTGTTGTTTTATTGTTTGATTCATTCTTTCTACCTTCCCCGAGCTTTGTGGGTGCCACGGAGTGTGGTATTCCCACTGAATACCTAATGATTGACATAATAGTTTTATTATTTTAGAAGTAAAATGTGTGCCCTGGTCAGAATCAATGTACGGGATTATCCCATATCTAGGTATCAAATGTTCCAATAAAATTTTTACCACCATCTGTGCCGTAGCTCGTGCTACAGGGTACGCTTCTACCCACTGTGTTAAATGATCTACTATTACCAATAAATATTTTATCCTCCCTACCTTAGGCAATGCAGTGAAATCGACTTTCTCAAAAGGTCTGTAAGCTGTTTTTCTCCCTCCCGTGGCTGCTTGTCCAAACACTGTCTTATTTACCTTTTGACAGGTTAAGCAACCTTGTGTAATTTGCTTTGCTATTTCAAAAATTCCAATACCACCAAATTGTTTAAGAAAATGATCACTTAACGCTTTTGTACCCCAATGTGTTTGCACACGCAAACGTTCTAATATTCGCCTGGTGTAGGCTTTTGGCAACATTTCTCGCCCATCGGGCAGTGTCCATTTTCCTTGTTCTAATTTAGCTCCTATTTTCTCCAATTTTGTTTGTTCTTGTCGGGCAAACTTCTTCTCTCTTTCCGCTCATCCTTCTTTGCTGGTGTCCTCCTTTGTTTGTATGACATTAATTTTGGCAACTTTAGTCCTCAAGGCTGCTTCCTGGGCCTCTTTATCTGCTAAGTTATTTCCTCTAGTTCGGTAATCTAATCCCTTTTAGTGTCCCCTCACATGTACCACTGCTATCTCCTTTGGTTCTCTTAAAGCCTTTAAAATTTTTACTATTAATTCTTGATGTATTAAAATCCTCCCTTGAGTATTAATCAAACCTCTTTCTTCCCAAATTTTTCCAAAAGAGTGGACCACCTCATATGCGTATTTAGAATCTGTAAATATAGCCCCACTTCTTCCTTTTAATAATCCCAGGGCCCTACATAGGGCATACAGCTCACAAGCCTGAGCTGACCATGATGGACTCAGAGGTCCTGATTCCACAAGTTCTAAGTCCTTATTAATTATTGCATATCCCGATTTTCTCTTCCCTTCTACCACTCAGGAGGAGCCATCTCTGAACAGCGCTTCTCCATTTTCCAACTCAGCATCTTTTAAATCTGGTCTCACCTTAGTCTGGGTCTCAATTACCTCTAAACAGTTATGTTGTAATTCCTCTGATGGTTCTCCAAACAAAAATTGTGCTGGACTCTGAGCAGAAGTCACGCTTAGTCAGGGGAGTCTATTAGTATTGCTTCGTACTTTAGAATCTGGCTGTCCATTAACCATTTTTCCGCTTTTTGTTGTGAAACATTTCTGACATTGTGTGGGGTATACACTTTTAAAGGAGCACTGAAGGTAATATTCCTAACTTCTTCTATTAATAATGCTGTAGCAACCAAAGCTTGGAGACAAGCAGGCCATCTTCTGCTTACTGGATCAAGTAACTTAGAACAATACCCCACGGGTTTTTTGATTCCTGCCCAGTCTTGAGTAAGAACTCCGTATGCTGTCTGGCTTGATGTATTCACAAAGAGAGAGAAAGGTTTTTCTAGATCTGGGAGGCTCAATACAGGTGCTTGTATTAATGCCTTTTTTACTTCCTCAAATCTCTAATCGTCTTCAATAAGCCATTTAAGTTGGTTATTAGTTAATTTTTCATATAGGAATTTTACTTTTTCACTATAATTTTCAAGCCATGGTCTACAATATCCTAATAATCCCAGTATTTGCCTAATTTCCGTTTTAGCTTGTGGGGGTCTTAAGGATGGAATCCCAGATACCCTATCAGGATCTAATTTCTTCCTTCCCTTACTCAGCCAATGTCCTAAGTATTTTACTTCTTGTTCTACAAACTGCAGCTTTGATCGGGACACCTTTAATCCCTTTTCCCCTAGAAAATTTAACAATTTAATGGTGGCTTTTTGGATCCCCTCTTCAGTTTCTCCTGCTACTAATAAATCGTCCACATATTGCAATAATTTTACCTCCTTAGGTATTGTGAAATCTTGTAGAATTTTCTCTAAAGTTTGTCCAGATAGATTTGGTGACTCTGTAAACCCTTGTGGTAACACAGTCCATCTTAATGGTTGTTTTCGTCCTGTTTCGGGGTCCTCCCACTCAAAGGCAAAATAATCTCCGGATCCCTCATCCAGAGATGTGGAGTAATCGCTGAGGGGTACTTTGGAAATTTACCCTCTAAGAACAGCCTTGAAACCAGGTGGAACGTAGCACTCATGCACAACGGGTCTGTGCCATGGAGACTCCCTGAACAGCCTTGGATGTTGGCAACATCAGGGGCGCCTGGTGTGCTGACTCTGGGAGAGATTACATGGAGGCTGGAGCGGAGTGGAGACCTCGCGGCCACGCTCTGTGAACCGGGGAGTTTAGGGATGCACAGGATGTACATTGATAAGCTGCGCTTACAATGTCCTGGGCCAAAGACCTGTCAACTTTGATGAAGTGCTGTCCTTAGAGTGAACTTTGCTAATTATAATATCATTATAATACTAAAACGCACACCCCTCTCAAAAGCTACCACCCCCCCAAGGTGCGACCCCTCCTCAATGAGTGTGCGCACTGAATTTTTCCTAGTCTGTACCTTTAAACGCGAAGCGAGAGAATTCTGCACCAATCCTGATAAAGGTATGTATGACTAGAGTCACTCAAGCTCCTCCTGCAAAGTAAAACACTATAAAATAATGTTTTAAGAGCTGGATGTTAGGGAAGATACCATCGTTGTGTACCACTCTAACTTCTGGGATCAGTCGACGGGCTGAGCCTCTCTTCCCCCCCATCGGGACGCCGTTGGGTAAGATTTGAACCCTTGGTCATACCAAGTGCCTCCCCGGGAAACTTAGAAATCTCTATATAGAGTCACTTTACATCTTTTAAGGCGTTTATAGCGTGGTGCTTAGTTGCCGGCTGGGGCTAAACCACGACAACATTACATCTTTTCATCCCGTAAGAAAGCATGTGTCCCTACAGTACGTACATAGTTACCCCCCAAAACCGCCAACGTCATACAACGTATCCCGCGATACAACGTATCACGCCATATGCTCGGAGGGGTTTGCGCAGCCCCCGCTCTCTGTGCACCTCACAGACCTCTGCGCTTTCTGCTTCTGCCCCTGGTGCTGGCGGCTCTGTGGCCGATGCACCGGCAAGCCCAGCCGCATCCTCCTCCTCCTCAGAGAGTCCCTGGCCGTGCTCAATGAGCGATTGCTATGAACGTACTGTAAAAAGCCCTTTTTATAGCCCGACACAACACTGGCCAATTTCAACTCTAGCTGAGCTTTGCCCTTTTCTGTTCTCTCCTTACACGTATGAACTCCAGCTCTGTGATCTTCCTGCCAAGCCGGACCTTGGTCCCAGGGATCATAACATTCCTTTTTCCACCTGAGTTGAAAAAGGAGGTCCCTGTTCAGCCAAGCTGGTCTTCTGCCCCGCTTGTTTGACTTCAGACTCCACCAGATTGCCTGCTCCCGTGCTTGCAGAAGGTGGTTCTGAAAAACTAACCTGCACTCTGAGCCCTGAGCCCTCCAAAGCAGCTTCGTAGGGGACACTGCAGACTAGCTCTCTGAGTAGCTTCAAGTTTGCTCTCCTGAAAAGCAAGGTAGCAACTCCTCTGAGCTGTATCTCATTACACTCAAAAGTTTCAACTCCCCTGTTTGGTGATCACTGTTATCCCATCTCCTACGAGTCCTTCTCCATACACAAACAGGAGGGACTAAGAGATCTGTTGGGTAGATAAGCAGCCATGGGGAACCACGGTGAGCAGTGGAGTGAGCTGCTGCATGGGCTACGTGCTTTCCGGGTGCGAAGCCAGCCCCTGGCTCAGTGAGTGCCTGGGAAAGGGAGTCTGCAGCCGTGAAGGACAGAGCCGGCCAGCAGGACAGCTGGCAGCCTTCACTCGGGCATTGCCCACCTTGTGACTGGCTGTACCTGTGATGATGTTAATGCTCTTTGTACACAGGTCTGTTGCGTCGTGCTGTGTTGCGAAGCAGACTTGCAGAGGCGTGCCCTGTCTGCCCATCGGGACTCAAGGCACATTTCCTCCAAGCGCAGCAGCCAGGCTTTGGGCAGCCTCGCCTCATGCTGCTTTTGACATTGCCAACCAGGATCAAGTTTCTATCCTCGGGTTTTCATGTAGGAACCAATTAGTGAACAAGTCCTGTTTTAATGGAGTGGCAACTCAAACAGTATTACGCTGGTAGAAAGCCTTCAGGAGAAGACTGGTGTCCTGTGGATCTCGCAGTAAGGCAGCCAGCAGCTCTGTTTCTGCTATAGCTACAAACATCCACGAGTGAAACAACCGCAGCTTTTTAATACAGTTACAGATACTTTTCTTTGCAGACACAAAGCATGCTTTTGTCTTGAACTTTTCATTAGTCTGAAAAAAAGATCATTGGTAGTATAGGATACCATGCTGTTTATTAAATGTACATAAATTAACATCTACACAGAAAGGATGTTTTCCTCATCAGAAACAATGCTGAAACGATGAGCAACTCTGAAAAGAAAGGTACATAAGGCTCCCGTGCACAAACCCCAAAGCTTCAAAGGAGAAAGGTGAAAGAGCGCTACATCCTTATGTCACAGGACAACCTGTGATTAACCCGAGTTATGGACACTGTCACATCATAGGTAGTTGGGGCCAGTTCAGATCCCCTGCCTTCTAGATCAGCCGCCTTGATGAGCTGGGTGTTTCAACTGTTATAAAGCTGCAGAATCAACCAGAATCGACACTGAAATGACTGTGCTGGCTACAGAATGGCTAGAATAAATATGGGGGTGTGTCCAGTTTTTTTCCGGTCCTGGAGGGTGGCTGGGATTTGGGGCACCATGTAAGCTGGCTTTTTTAACTCCTCCTTCCCATCAGTCCCTAGGCACAGGCACGTGTTGTGGCTGAAAGCAAAGCATCACCACTCCAGTTCTGACTGACAGAAAGGGGGGTGTTCGCGTCGGTCCAGAGAGCGCTGATGGGTCGGCGAAGTAAGAGCGGAGTTTTTGCTGTAGCTAACCTGGAGTTAACTCAGCTAATGGAAACTGCAAGCCAGTCATGTTTGATCAAGAATACTAAGAAAGGGTATTGTGCTGTGTGCTGCATACAAGGACTTGCACCGACCAAAGGGCAGCAATGGGTGCTCCCTTCTTGTATGCAGCAAGGTGGTGCAGCGTCTCTCTGCCAAGAATGAGTAGCGGCAAAGAAAACCTGGAGGGTTTTATAGTCTGGAACATGCTGTCCAGCGTGTCCCTCGTGTCCCTCTCAGATGATATACACCTCCACGCCCAGCACGCCCCATGGAATCTGCAGGTGACATGCCAGCTCCCCACGGGGGCAGCTGTGCCGGCTGGTGGGCTTTTGCTGACGGAGCCGAGGAGTGAGCCAGCAAGGCCTCCCGCCAGGGCTGGGCTGGGTCTGAGGGCGGTGCGGGGCCGCTCCGGCGTCGCGGTGCCCGAGTGAAATGTGCCAGCCGGAGCAGAAGGGCGCGGTGCCTCCCTCCTCGCCTCCGCCGAGGTGGTGCTGGGGCTGCATCGCGCCCCTCAAAGCCCAGGCAGCAGAGCTCATGCGGGCAATCCAGGCAGCAGAAAAAAATCGGCACCTGCAAGAAGAGAGTCCAAAGTGCTGATGAAACCATGAAGGCAGGAAGAGGCACGACTTTGTGCCCTGTTCTTTGGGCAGTGTGCTGTCCAAGGGGCAGTTCCTGGCACAGGAGAGGGAACCGTCCCTGGCAGTGGCTACGGCACGGCTTTGTCCCCTTCTCCACACGTGTGACACCCTCAGAGCTCTGCAAGTTGACAGAGATGTGCAGCACTGCTTTGCTAGGCAGCAGGGCTGGGCAGGGCAGCTGTGCTGTGGTCCTTTCCAAAAGCCGAGCAGCAGCACGCCTCACTGTCCCTTGCTAGAAAGCCAGGCTTGAAGGCAAAACACGCTGCTTTGGTATTGTTTGGTTGTTTTCTTCTTCCCTCAATTGTCTCAGGTGCAACGTGAGCTTTTTACGAAGTGCCAGTACCTCAGGGTCTACAGCTACGTGACACAGCTCCTTGCTGCGTCTTTGGGATTCAGACACCAGCAGCCAGTGCTGGGCTTGCCAGCTGACATGAACAGCAAAGGGAGACTTTGCCTCTTTCTGTAGGCAGCGGGTCAAAGAGCTCAAAAAATTGCTATGAGCCTTGTGACTCTGCTGGGGTGTTGCTCAGCCTTGCACAAACAGAGCTGCCACAAGTGCCGAAGGAGAGCTGCCAACGCTGGAGTGATATGTTCCTCCTGACAGACACGCTCTCCCACGGGCAGCTGTGGGCTTCCTGCCCGGTGCCATCTCTGCACACCTCAGAAATATTGCCCATAGTCGGAGCAGTGTTCGGAGCTTTGAAAGATGGGCAGCAGAGCCTGCTACACACCTGGGCTCCTCGTTCTTCTTGCCTGCCTGGATGTCCTCAGTTGCCCATCCCGCAGAGCTCTGCTCCCAACTTGCTCCTCTCGCTGTCCAGTAGCCCGTTGCTCCCCTCTTCACAGGTTGCTCTTCTCGAGCCTGGCAAACTTTCCATTCAATGTATTGTTAGACAGGTCAAGCCATGATAAACGTGAACCAATTCTGCTCTTAAGCACACCTAGCTCATTTTACCTTGTCTCCCCAGAGGAGCTCTCCAGGTGTTCACTTTCTGGAGGGACTGGAGGCACCTGCAATGGAAATGTGCAAGTTAACGGGTGGCAAGGACCTTCCTGCCCAATTGCTACCTTAGCTCGGAAAGGCACAGCCCTTGGATGGGTTTGCTCAGCCCAGCTGAGCCAGTTCTGGTGGCATCACCGCACAAACCGCCATGGCCATCCTGCACCACCCTTCCTCTGCACCTTTGCAGAGCTGCCGGCTAGTGGGTGACCTTGCTTGTCCCTGCGGCAGCACTCTCAACTTCTGACAGTGCTGTCACCCTCTTTGTGGCCCTGACATACCGCTGCTGCTTCTGCTTCCACCTCTGGTGCTGGCAACTCCTTGGCTGACGTGCCGGCAAGCCCAGCCACATCGTCTTCCTCCTCAAAGAGCTGCGGGGGACAGAGGAGGACAGTTGCTTGGCTGGGGACAGGCCCCGGGGCCGGTGAGCCTTCCTCCGGGCCAGGAGCGAGCGTGGGCGGCTCTGCTTTCACTAGGGCAGGACGCAGGGGTGGCTGGAGGTGGGGGAGGTGGGGCGGAGCCGGCTTGGTCCCCGAGCCCCAGCCGGGGTCCCTCTGCTGGCTTACCTGGAGGGGCTGGGGCAGCGTGCCGTCCTGGCTGCAGAGAGCTGCCAGGGGCCGGTCGAAGAGACCTGCCCTGCCGGCACAGCCCGACTGCCCGGGCGCCTCCGCAGCGGCCAAGGTCCCTCGCCGCGCAAAGGGCCAGGGCAGCCCCCTCGTCCTGCTGCGGGTCCCGCCTGCCGCCAGGGAAAAGAGAGCAGAGAGCCATGGAGGGCAAGCGCCAGGTGAATGCTGCCCGAGCCTCTGCGTGCTGGGCGTCCCCGCCAACAGCGAGGGAGAGGCGTGGCTGGGGAACGAGGCTCTCTGCGGCCGTGCCCTGCGGGAAGGGCAGCAGCAGCCCCTGAGCAGCGCGGCTGCCGCCTGCCAGCGCAGGAGAGAGGGGCCGTCCTGCCCCCGTCTCCTCCAAACTCACCGTCCGAGTGGCCACGTCCACCTTGGCTGCCGGAGGGGACGGGAGGTGGCCGCTGCTGGGCACCAGCCTGCAAGAAATGCGCTGCGCTCAGCGAGCAGCCCCGCAGCACGAAGGGCCCCTGGCCAGCTGCATCGGCCGCGGGCCATGAGTGAGATGTGGGGACGGCCGAGATGGCGGCCCGGGGGCTCCTCACCTCTGCCAGGCCCTCGACCAGCCTCTGCAGGCTGCTGGCGTTGAGTGTTTTGGCCTGGGCAAGGGGAGAAGAGCAGCAGGTGAGAAGCCATGGGGCTGGTGCGGGGTTGGAGCAGCCCCTGGGGCAGAGCGGGGCCGGGAGGGACACTCACGGCATTGCGGCCGCGCAGCTCCTTCAGCAGGAGCTTGATGGAGGGCAGCTGGGTGACGCGGGCTCCCTGCACTCCTTCTGCTGGCCTGTGCACGGGGCAGGGGCAGAGAAAGAGCTGTGTGAGACCCAAGCTGCCTCTTCCCTCGCCTGCCAGCCCGGGGAGCCCTTCCAAGCTGCCCCGAAGCAGCTGGGCACCGCCCGGCCGTCGAGCGGAGAGCAGTGGCAAGGGGGGAGGACGGGGCTGGGTGAAGCAGCTCCGCCAGCTCTGCCCGCTCCAGAGCCGCCCGCAGCCGTGGGGGCAGCTCTCCCCAGCTCAGGAGCGGCGTTTCCGCATCGTACGGCTACGGCTAGAGCATCCCCCCGTGCTGTGAGCACGGGCCTCCCAAGCTGCTCTGCCAGGCAGGGCTTACCCACGGAGCGCGCTGAGCCAGAACTCCTTCAGCGAGCGGGAGCTGCAGGAAAGAGAGGAGAAAGAGCCTGAGCGCCCGCTGCTGCCCAGCCCGCGGGCAGAGGCGGGCGCCGGCACAGCCCTGCCCCGTGGGGACGGCTGCAGAGGCAGGAGGAAGCGGCGTGGGGCCGGACAGAAGCGCTGCCCGGCCCTGCCGGGGGACGTGGCACTGAGACCCACCAGAAGGTGACGACGCAGAAGCCGTAGGGCCAGGCGAGGACGAGGGACGTGGTGGCCTTGTCTTCCTCCTCCTGGGCGGCATCCCCGGCCGCCCCCTTGCCGCCGCTCAGCACCCACAGCCGGCGCAGGGCCAGGCAGAGCTGCGGGCGCGGGGCGCTGCCACGTCTGCAGAGAGGAGCGGCAGGGAGTGACCTGGAGGTGGCCGAGCCCGGCGGCTGCCCTCTGGCCTCCGCCTGCCCCGCGCACGGCCACGGGTGCAGCCAGCAGCAGGGTGCCGGGGCCTGGGGCTGCTCCTTGGGCGTCCCTGCCCCGGTGCCGGGGCCAGGCCTTAGGAGGAAAGGCAGCCGGGGTCTGCGCCTCTTACTTGGCCTTGGCGATGATCAAGGCATCGCTGAAGAGGAGGAGGTGCCTCTTCCCCGTCCCGCGGCCCTGCGTCACCCGCACGCGCTGGTAGAGCAGCGGCTCGGCTGATGCCGGGCCGGGCGCGCACTGCTGCTCGGGGCCAGGGTAGACCCTGCAGAGCAGGCGGCAAAGGGCGTGAGAAAGGCGGCTGCTGCGGGGCCCGGCTGCGCCGGCGTGTCCCCGAGCCGCGGGGGGAGCCCACCTGGAGCCGTAGCAGCAGTTCAGCTGGCCCATCGTGCCGGGGCCAGGGGAGTCCTCGCGCCAGACACGCTGCTGGGGCTCCGGAGAGCTCCCAGGTGGCTGGAGCGAGGCTGTCGAGGGGGTCCCGGTGCCGGGCAGTGCCGCTGGGTGAGAGCTGGTCTCTCCCTGGAGCTGCCGGGTGCTGGCAGAGCCGTGCCTGCAGGCACTGTGGCCGTTGCCGGGCCAGCGCCGCGACATCACAGCTGCCATTCCAAGCCCGGGGGGGGGGCTGGGGGGCGGGGCTGGGGGAGGGGCTCCTGTCTCTCTCGGCCTGGGGAGCCCGGGCCTGGGCACAGCACTGCGGGCATGGCCTCAGCAGCGCTGAGCAGAGGGCAAGGCTCCCCTCCCTCCAGCTGCTGGCAAGGCTTTGCCCAGCGCAGCCCAGGGCACCGCCGCCCGCCGCCTTTGGCCAAGGGCACGGTGCTGGCTGCTGCTCAGCTTGGTGTCCAGCAGGACCCACGGGCCTGTTGCGTTAAGAGGCAGAGCAATTTGGCAGAAACTAAACCCCCTTGCTTTCCAGTCGATCCTCAGATATCAGAGGGACTGGGGGCGGCTGAGCTTAGGTTCTGAGTGATGCCCAAAGTCAGCGTTAGTAGTCCGGTCGCGCCCAACACCTTTGTTGGACTATCACGGGTCCGGATGCACTACTAACATCACACTACCTGCTCAGCCGGACACCTCCTGAACGAACACGGCCACACTCAGAGGTACGGTCGCGTTCAGGGACCACACACGGCTGAGTCAATCAATAGTGCGATTTATTGAACACACGGCTGAGTCAATCAATAGTGCGATTTATTGAAGCAACAGATATACAGGTTCTTTGGATTGCCGGTGATAAATTCACTACCTATAAAGCACGTGCAAATGCTAAAACTACGAGGGACACTACTTGGCTATAAACGCCTTAAAAGATGTAAAGTGACTCTATATAGAGATTTCTAAGTTTCCCGGGGAGGCACTTGGTATGACCAAGGGTTCGAATCTTACCCAACGGCGTCCCGATGGGGGGGAAGAGAGGCTCAGCCCGTCGACTGATCCCAGAAGTTAGAGTGGTACACAACGATGGTATCTTCCCTAACATCCAGCTCTTAAAACATTATTTTATAGTGTTTTACTTTGCAGGAGGAGCTTGAGTGACTCTAGTCATACATACCTTTATCAGGATTGGTGCAGAATTCTCTCGCTTTTCTTCAAGGAAATTGTCTTCAAGGAAAATTGCATGCCATTGTTTAAATGAGGGCTGGAACACAGTAGTTTTCTCTAATACTTATAATGAACACTTCAAAAACAGCATTTAAATTAATAATATTTTATACTATGGATCCATCTTTACTTTGTGCTGGAATCATCACAGGAACAGCTCCCATTCTACTTAAATTAGGTGCAGCTACCTTTGAAGGTGTAAAAGGTTGGGTTTTGACCGGGACTACGTTCAAAGTCTTCACTTGGGACTTGGCCATACAGAGTTTTGGTATAGCCTTTCATATTTGAGAGAGACATCGAACCCAGAGATTGGTGCCTATGTAGCTGCGGGCTGTTGAACTGCGACGTTTTAGAGGTGGAACATCATCTCTGAAATACGCAAACACACAACTGCAGAAAAAGACTTCAGTCACTATTACTATGTGTGAGCTTATAAAACAGATTTTCTGTTTTATAAAACAGAAAACACTATTATATAAAAAATTAAAATTATATAAAAATTATATAAATAAAATTATATAAAAAATAAAAAACACTATTATATAAAACACTATTTAATTTCTCTTTCAAAAATTTCCTTTATCCTGTTCCCTTCAGCTAAATTTTACTTCCTCCCTTTCTTCCATATACTGTGTCACTATGAGTTTTCTTTTAGTGTTTCCTCCCACAACTCTTTGGTCTCTACTTTTCCCTGGCCTAAATTGCACTCCAGCCTTCACTATTTTCCATCCTTCTACCCCATTTCAACCTCCACATTTTTTGCAAGCCTCTCCTTCCCTCTGGCCTCCCACATCTTTCTGGCCTACAACACGTGCTCAGCCTCCACTTATTTCTGGCCTCTAGGGGCCTCTCTAGCCACCAGAACACTGTGTCTCTGACAGCCACTCTAGCTACCTGGGAGGTTATGTCTCTGTGATCCGGGAAGAAAGCTGTCTTTGGAGGGGAGTCCCTAGCTCCCCGAACACGGCCTGTATGACCGGAACGCCTGTTTAGCCATCCTGGAGGTGTGTCTCCATGACATGGGAGGACTTCCAGCATTGGAGGGGACTCTAGAGCTGCTGGAACACTGTCTCGATGGCCAGAATGCCCCTCTGGCCATCCTGGAGCTATATCTCCATGATGCGGGAGGACTTCTGGGATTAGAGGCGACTATCTAACCGTGGGAAACTCCCCTCTATGACGGGAATGGCACTCTAGCCGTGCTGGAGGTATGTCTCTGTGATCTGGGAGGCCTTCTGTATTTGGAACGGAGTCTCTAGGTGCTTTGACACCATCTCTACCCCTGGAATACCACTCTGGCTGTCTGGGAGGTATGTGTGTATGATCTGCTTGGACTTCTGGGATCGCAGGGGACTCTCTAGCTGTGGGAACACCGTTACAATGAAAGGAAGGCCTGTCTGGCCATCCCAGACATATGTTTCTAGGGTCTGGGAGGATTTCCAGGATCGGAGTGGAGTCTCTCTGCCAGAACAGGATCTGTATGTTCAGAATGCCAGTCTAGCCATGCTGGAGGTGTATCTTCGTGATGTGGAGGCCGGCTGAGATCAGAAGGGAGTCTCCAGGTGCTGCAACACCATCTCTATGACGGGAATGCCACTGTGGGAGGTATGTCTCTCTAATCCAGGAGGACTTGCGGGCGCGGAGGGGACTCTGTAGGTGCCAGAACAGCATTTCCACGACCGGAATGCCACTCTAGCCATCCCGGATGTAACCCCTCTGATGCGGGAGACACTCCAGTCTTCCACCCCTTTTTCCGCCTCCACTTTTTTCTGTCCTAAGTTGCCCTCCAGCCTCTCACTAATTTTCAGCCTCCACGTTTCTCTAGCCTTTCTTTGGGCTTCTGGCCTCCCACATCTTTCTGACCCACAACACGTGCTCAGCCTCGACTTATTTCTGGCCTCTAGCTCCCCTCCAGCCTCCCACTCCTTTGCGGCCTCCACTTATTTCTGGCCTCTAGCTCCCTTTCCGCCCCTAGTGCCCACCCCCTCCGTCGGCCTCTACTTAGTTTTGGCTTCTCCTTTGACACCGTCCCTGTTGAGCCTGACCCCGACTATGTGGCCTCAGACCCGTATTTGGGCTCCTACCCCTTTTCGGCCTCCACTTCTTTCTGGCCTCTACGTCCCCTCTAGCATCCCACACCTTTCCTGCTTTCCACCTCTTTCTGGCCTCTGTCGACTCTGTAGTAACTGGAACAATGTCTCTTTGTCCAGGACACTCCTCTAGCCGTCCCAGAGGTATGTCTCCATGATCAAGGAGGACATCTGGGATAGGACGGGACTCTCTAACTGCTGGAACAACGTTTCTGTGGTTGGGATGCCACTCTAGCCATTCCCCAGGTATGTCTCCATGGTCCGGGAGAACGTTGCGATTGGAGGTGACTCTCTAACTGCGGGAGTACCATGTCTAGGACCGGGACGCCACTCTAGCTGTCCCAGAAGTATGTCTCAAAGATCCGGGAGGAGCTCTGGCATCAGAGGGGACTCTCTAGCCAAGGGGAAACAGTCTCTCTGACCGCATTGCCACTTCAGCTGTCCTGGCGGCTTGTGTCTATGATCCCTGATGACTTCTGTGACTGGAGAGGATTCTCTAGCTGCCAGACACTTGATGAATATGTATTAATCTTGTAATCATAGACCTATAAATGTTTGACTTTTGAACTGATCGAGCAAACACGATTTAGGAGGAACTATCCCCCGTGTTCCCAGCGCTGAAAATTTAACACTACATTGGTGGAGGTTTATTCCCGATTTCGGTGACAAGCTCAGCTGTCCTCCCACTAAGCTCTCCCTGCCTCACTCCTCTCTCCCCTCGCTGCCTGCAGGCAGTGCCCTCAGCCCTGCTGCACTTGGCAGGGGAGCTGCTCCTGGGCAGAGCTGTCTCTCACAAGCGCTGCCCGCTTGCTATGAGCTCCGTCCATCCCAGGAGCCCGGCCCAGCCCAGCAGCAGAGGTCCAGCCCAAGGCACCACTTTCTCTGCCCCTTCTGGGCTCCCTGGACACGTCCCAAGGGCTCCAGGGCTGACAGCTCCTGAAAGGCAGCAGAGTCACCCTTGGGGAACGGGCTTTTTAGCTGCCTGCAGTAATCACCAGTTGCCCCTCCCAAAAGAGGCCGATGCCAAAAGCATGGTTTGTGCTGCCAGAGCATGGATGTCCCATGAGAGGTACTAATGTTGCCCTCTGGACACTGGTATTCCTGACCCATAACAAGAAGGACACACAGGCGGTGACAGGGAGCTCTTGCTTGGACCCTGTGCCAGGCAGGCATTCAGCTGAAGCAATGCGGACATCTCATCCCCAGCTGGAAGCCCTCGGGATGAAGCGGGATTCACTCTCCCCACGCACCCCACAGAGACACAGTGTTAAGGCATGTCAAGACTGGTCACCACTTCCAGCCACTCCGGCCCAGGACCCCTCCTGCCATGCAGCCGGAGCCCAGTACTGGCCAGTGCCACCCAGTACAGTCCTGCCTGGCTGCTGGAGCCCAGCCCGTTGCCTGGGGATCTGGAGTCTTTGCCCAGGCTGAGGGACGCAGCTGCCACTTTTCCGCTTGCAGGTGTAACTTGCGGCAAAGCTGAGCATCCACCCCCGAGATGCACACACACAGACACACGGACTCGCAGCGGACACTGACACAGCCAGTCACACAGACTGACAGAGATGAGGCGCTGCCGTCAAGAGCACCCACAGGCAGGACTCACATAAAACACAAACCGGGACAGCCGCATCCCCTCCTCCTCTTGGGCTGGCAGAGACACGAGGTCAGTAGCGCAGGCGCACACATGACACTCTCTATGTCCACAAGCACACGCCCGTTCATGGATTTGGTAGCCCTGCCCAGATCCCAGCCCCGTGACCCACCCCACGGGTCCCCTACTCACTGACTGGTCCATCTTGGTGCTCCCTGCAAACATGCAGCACTCACACGTTTTGCCTGTCCCGCAGGCACCCCACACTCGCCCATCTCCCTGGGTGCAGCGCGCACCCTCTGCCCGCCTGACACCACAGCCCGGGCCCCCCTAGTCAGCCGCTGGTCCAGTTTGACATTTGCTGGTGAAGGCACACGCACACCCGTGCACACCACGTTTGGGGAGGACACAGGCACCCACAGAGCCTCTCACTCGCCTCACTCATGCTGGTCCCCCCAGTAGTGCTTTTCAGGACTGTTCCCGCCCCAGTGCCTGGTGGCCGGGACACCCACTCGCCCCAGCAGCTGCACTCAGACCCCCCACTCACTCCACTAGCTGCACTGGGGCCCACGCCGGTGGCTGGCACCACGAGCCAGGGGTGCCCACAGCCCCTGGTTGACTCCAGCAGCTGGCACCCAGTCCAGCCACGCCAGCCCCCCAGTAGCTGCCACAGAGTCCTTTCAATTCACATACACACAGGACAGAGAGTGAGATTGCACAGAGAGATCGTTAAGAAAAGATTTAAGAAGAAGATCTAAGAACACAGGACGGACATCATCTGCGTCCTGCTACCAATCACTTGTCTCTGGAGAGACTCCGGTGTCATCAGGTTGCCCGTCATCTGAAACTTCTTCAACAAGATTAGAGGGGACAAATCCTCTTGTGCCGTCGGTCAGCTCTCCCACATACCAACCGTCTTCATCCACATCTCCAAAGACGTAAACATATTGTCCAGCAACTAGAGGAAGCTCTAGTTCAGGCCGCTCATTGGGACCACCGAAAGGATCGTAGCTGTATCGAGCTATGAATGCTCGAAGCTCTGCCGGTTGTTTTCTCATAGCCTCCAGGAGGATGGACTCCTTGCTTGCTCCCCGGTTAGCCTGGCACGGCCTGCAACCAATGCGGTTGCATCTTTCTCTCTCCAGCCATTCAAGGTCCTTCAGTGGCTGCTGGCGTTGTTCGTTTAGCTTTGGATTCTGATCACTCAGTTCCGTCGGCTGCGCTCGAAACAGCTGCAGGGTTTCTTTGCGTTCCCTGCGTACGTCTGCCTGAGGCCTCTGCCAACACCTGCCGTCCCCTTCTTTCCTCTGGAGCGCTAACTGTGCCTCCTCATGTTCCTTCTCCAGCTGTTGGCTCCTTTCTGCCATTTCTCTCATGGCTTTCAGTTCGCGCTCGGCCTCTGCCAGCTGGGTTTGAAGACAGACGTTCCTTTGGATGGCAGAATCTCGCTCCTCTGCCACTCGTGCTAGTTGCCCTTTCAGGTCAGCATTTTCAGCTTGAACCCGTGCTGTCAAACCCATCTGCCCACAGAGGCGAGCATTTTCTTCCGCCAGGCGAGCGTTTTCCTTTGTCATCTCTCTGAGCTGCGCCTGCAACTCCTCACAAGTTGGGCTGTGGGTGCTCACGTAACAGGAGCCCTCATCACCTGCAGCCCCTTGGGCCTGAAGCTCCTCAGCCCCCTTCTGTGAGAAGTCATCCTGCTTGTCCTGTGCCAGCAAAGCTCTGGCAGGCTCTCCCGTTTCTCCATCTCTCTGCTGAGGCAACGGTGCCATGCACAGATCCTCAGTGGAGCTTTGGATGGGCAGCGGCACTCCAGCATTGACCAGGCGATGGACAGTCGCCTGCAGTTGCCTGGATCTTTCTTCCAGCCGGGAGGCGAGGGCAGCTAGCTGAGCTTTTTTCTGCTGCAGCCTCTCTGCCTCCTCGCACGCTTCTGGAGAGCCTTCCTTTCTCAGGAGGCAGCTCTCCGTCTCAAGGGCACTCTGTTGCCTCTCCAGGTCTTCTAGAAGATGCTGCAGGCGGGTGTTTGGCTCCAGGAGTCGGCTGCATGTGCTTCCAAGCAGCACCAAGCCTTCCCCCTCTGGCACCCGGAGCTTAGCATCTGCCACAGCCTTGCATGCTGTTTGCTGCCCAGCGCGGTGGCTTTCCGGCAGTCTTTCCCGTAGCGCTGCCAGGGCTTGAGGCCCGTTTCTGCCAGAGGAGCAGGAGCTCTGCGTCTCCTGATGGCCCTGGTGCCCAAGAGGGCCTTCGGGCTGCGCCGTGCTGGGGGAGGCGGGCAGCTCGCCCTCGACCCGCTGCAGGATGTATTTGATGAAGAGTCTCCTCTCCAGCTGCAGCTGGTTCTGGAGGTGGCGGATGCGGGCGGGCTGGAAGCCATCCATCTCCCAGCGTAGCTTGCCAAGGAGGTCCTGGAGCTTGCTTCGGGCCTCCCTGCCGCCCCTGCTGGGCCTCACCATCTCCTCGGCCAGCTGCCGCTGCAGGTCCCGCGCCAGGCGAACGGCGGCGGTGCACTCGCGCTGCAGCAGCTCCCGTCCCTCGTGGAGCTCAGCCTCCTTCCAGCGCAGCAGCTGGCGCGTCTCTGCCACCCGCTGCCGCTGCTTCAGCTCCTGCAGCCGCCGCACCTCCAGAGCCCGTCGCTGCTCCCACTCGGATTGGAGCCGCTCTGCCAGGAGCTGCTGCTCCCTGTCCAAAGCCGCCTTCAGCTCCCAGGTTTCGGCAGCGAAGCAGCGGCGCAGCTCTTGGGTGCGGAGCCGCTCTTGCTGCAGCTCAGCCCGCAGCGCTTCCAGCTCCCGCCTCTGCTCCTCCTTGTGCGCAAGGCTGCCGGGGGCTTGCGCCGGGCCCTGGCGGGGCGAGGGGCGGCTGCGCGCCGTGGGTCCCCGGCCAGCAACACCCCGCCTCATGGCGTCGGCCAGCAAACGCTGCTGCCAAAGGTCACCGACGGTTGCGTTCCCTGCGTCTGCGAGGGGCGGCAGCCCCCTGACTCCGTTGCAGCCGCTGCCTCCCCTCACCGTGCAGAAGCAGAGAGCATCTGCCAGGGCCGGGATGGGTGGGCATAGCCTTAATTGCACGTGCCAGCCCCGAGCTCACAGTGGAGGGGCGGGGCAGTATGCCCTTCTATGGGATGTCCCGCCCCCAGGAGGGGTGGGGCAGTACACCCTTCTATGGGATGTCCCACCCCCAGGAGGGGTGGGCCAGTATGCCCTTCTATGGGATGTCCCGCCCCCAGGAGGGGTGGGGCAGTACACCATTCTATGGGATGTCCCACCCCCAGGAGGGGCGGGGCAGTACACCCTTCTATGGGATGTCCCACCCCCAGGAGGGGTGGGCCAGTATGCCCTTCTATGGGATGTCCCGCCCCCAGGAGGGGTGGGGCAGTACACCATTCTATGGGATGTCCCACCCCCAGGAGGGGTGGGGCAGTACACCATTCTATGGGATGTCCCGCCCCCAGGAGGGGCGGGGCAGTATGCCCTTCTATGGGATGTCCCGCCCCCAGGAGGGGCGGGGCAGTACACCCTTCTATGGGATGTCCCGCCCCCGCACACAAACTGAAGAGAAGGAACAAATGCAAGCGAACCCGTTTTGGCAACTTTTCTCAAGTCCTACCCCTGCAGCAGAGAGCCTGGGAGCTCCGCGATCCCTCCTTCCACTCTGCATTTTGGCATCGAAGGCGAAATGACCCCAGGGAGCGGCATTGTTTTGATTCTCTTTACAGCCTAAAGCACCACACGGGGCAGGAGAGAGGCCAGGACACCACCTCAGGAGGGATCATAATCGGCTAGGCCAAGAACGGTGATGCTCACCTGACTCTGGTCCTTGCAAAAGAGGGAGTGCTGATCAGGGCTGTAGAACCCCCTGTCAGCCTTGGCTGTAGCGACCATTTTTGCCTCTTCAGGGGGCTTTTGGGGGGAATGCCATGGGCAGCAGCGCTCAAGGGCACCAGAGCTCACTACAGCTGGTCTTTCAGGCCTGGGGCTGCCTCCACCTTCCACTGAGGCACCCGGAGTGACTCTTGGAGGAGCTGTATATGCCGGTGGTGGCAACATCTGTCCATGGGAGATCCTCAGCAAGAGCGTCCCCTTCCATCCCATGGTGGGCTGGGAAGTCAAGTCACCGGAGGCAGGGCTTGCTTTAGTCTTGCTTGCCGATCTTGAGCTTAGACAGACTAAGTTGTTCCAGTATCATCCCTCTTGCCGCGTCTGCTGCCTTGGTTCAGCTAAGGGTGTCATCCTCCAGCCTGATGAGCGAAAAAGGGCCGACCGCAACTCTCCTCCCTCCTCTGCCAGGCCCAGCCTTGGAAACCAGCTGGTAGTGTAACCAAGGTGGTAGGGAATTAAAATAAAATAGGGTTAGAAAACAGGTTTGTGAATTTGTAGAAAGTTGTAACTAAATTATGCACCAGCAATGCTGCTCGAGAACCCACCTAACCCTTCCCATCTTGATTTAATTATCAAGGAGTTAAGTGTAACATCGTGATCATGGTATTATGTTTTGTTCTAATAACAAGTAGTCAGAAAGAAGGAACACCTTGGTCAGTTCTACGGTCCGGTGGGTGGGTAATTATTCATTCTATAGTCTTGTCTTAAAACAAAGGACTGTGGGGTGAATGATTGCATGTTGGACCGACAGCCCGTGAAGATCTATTGAGTGTTGCCAAGCTTAAGTGAACTTTGTAGGAAAGGGAATTCCGGCAGGGGGAGGTCGCAACCACTGCTCAGAGACCACCCACTCAAGAAACCCTCCGACTCAAAAGATTAAGGAAGCAAAATCCCAAGAAATTATAGTGAGGATGCGTGGTCATTTACATGGTAGGCGAGGAATACTTAACCAATCATTGTATGGACACTTGATGAATATGTATTAATCTTGCCTATAAATGTTTGATTTTTGAACTGATCGACGAACACGATTTAGGAGGAGCTATCCCTCGTGTTCCCGGCGCCGTGAATAAAGAATGCCTGCCTTTTAACACTACATTGGTGTTACGAGGTTTATTCCCGATTTCGGTGACAGTTTTGGCGACCCAGATGGGACACTGCTTGTGAATCTCAACAAATCCGCGGGATCACAGGACTTCCAGCCGGCACCAAGGGGTTCTCGGGGAGAACCTCTGATCCCTGACCGAAGAATTCTGAGCAAGTCCCCTGGAAAGGTAATAAGGCATTCTTTAAAGGATTGAAGTAACGTGGGTTCGAGTCACACTAGCTCGCTTGTAAGGCGCGGCGAAAGCTATGCAGAGTAGGGCTGAAAGGTACCTCTGGAAAGGGTGAGGGTACGAGACCCTCACAAGGAATGCCTGCCTATAAGTCGCGGTGAAAGCCTCGCAAGGTTGGGCTAGGGGCCCAGGTAAGGAGGTTGGGGGATTTCTAGCAGGGGGCTAGAAGATCCGGAGGGACCCTCAAGGAGAGTAGGGGTCCCTCTGACTAGTGCCTGTGATAGTGCACAATCACACCCACTAGTCTTGGGAAGATGGGAACATTTCCGAGTAAAAGATCTATCCCACAAAAAACCACCTTTGGGATGTATTTTGAGGCATTGGAAAAATCTGGGAGGTGATCCTCTGACTCGGAAGCAATTAATTAAATATTGCAATCATTGGTGGCCAATGTATAGGTTGGACAGTGGAGAGAAATGGCCAGAAAATGGGACATTGCAATCTAACACCATCTTGCAATTAATGTTGTTTTGTAAAAAGGAGGGTAAATGGGAAGAAATGGCTTATGTTGATTTGTTCTTTACACTACAAAATCATCTAGAATGGCAGAGACAGTGGGGAATACATCTGTATGATCCCATGGTAAAGACTGTGAAAAAGGGAAAACGTGATGAGAACTCGAAAAGGGGTTGTTCTACTTATAATACTAAAGAAAATTGTTGGGAAAAATGGAACTGAGGAGGAAGATATTGAATTAATGGTTGCTCCTCACCAAAGGTGGGAAAGGGGAAGAGAGATCCAAAATTCGGAGGATGATAGTCCTCCTACTTCTCCCAAAGAAGGGGAAGCAGTGAGATTTAGCCCAATTTCAGGGAGAAGGAGGGGGGGAAGTAAGGCTAACTTCCCTCCAAAGCCCCTCTCTGAGAAGCGGTGGGGAATGATGGTCCAGTGGTGAAAGTTCCTTTTTCAGTTACTGATTAAAGATCATGGAAAGAGACTGCAGGTACCTATTGGGAGGATCCCGAAAGGGTGGCTAAGGTAAAATGCTTGAAATTGCTTGGGCTGTATATAACAATAGAGAAAAAGAAAAATAGGCGAGGCAAGCCCGAAGGGGTGGAAAGCTACTAGCAGTTTTGGCAGGGAATAACAGGATAGGCAGAGGGAGAGGACGAGGAATGAATATCGGAGAGAGAAGGAAAATAAGCCCCAATTAGCAGAAGATCAATGTGCTGTTTGCAAGGAGCATGGGCACTGGAAAAGAGAATGTCCTAAGGCAGGAGAATTAGATCTGGCTCTCCAGGCAATTAAATTAATGACTCTGGATGAAGAACTATGAAGGGGACTGGGGGAATCAACCCTAGCTGAACGTCTGGTTACATTGAAGCTAGGGAATGAAGAAATAGAGTTTCTGGAGCTACTTACTCAGTATTGAATACATGTAAAGGGAAATTTAGTCACAAATCAGTAGATGTTGTTGGTGCGACAGGGCGGAAGGAAAATTGGCCATTTTTAGAGGCATTAAAGTTTAAATTGGGAAAGCAATGGGTAACTCACCAGTTTCTGTATATGCCTGAATGTCCACTGTCTTTGTTGGGACGAGATCTATTGAGTAAATTAGACGCACAAATAACTTTCAAAAGACAGAGAGATGAAATTGTTAATACCAGAATCAAAAGCCATAGAGGCAAGAGTGTTTATGTTACAGGATTCCTACAGGGAAGAACAGATTCCAGAAGAAGTGGAAAATGCAGTTATTCCTTTGGTCTGGGCAAGTGGAATTCTGGGACGATCTAAATTGGCAGAGCTGGTAAAGGTGATTTTAAAACCTGGAGCCAAACCGGTAAGACAAAAACAATATCCTATTAAGTGGGAGGCTCGAAAGGGATTAGAGGGGTTGATTACAAAATTTTTAGAATATGGACTATTGGTAGAGTGTGAATCAGAATATAACACTCCCATATTACCAGTAAGGAAATCCGGAGGCAAGGAATACCGATTGGTTCAGGATTTAAGAGTTATAAATCAGATAGTCCAAGATATACACCCAGTAGTGGCTAATCCATATATTTTACTGACTTCTTTGAAAGAGGAACATAAATGGTTTACTGTACTAGATTTAAAGGATGCCTTCTTCTGCATACCTCTAGATATAGGCAGCCAAAACATATTTGCTTTTGAGTGGGAAAGTCCGGCCACAGGACGAAAGACCCAATTGACATGGACTGTACTTCCACAAGGATTCAAAAATAGCCCTACGATATTTGGGAATCAATTGGCCAAGGAATTAAAGATATGGAAGAGACAGGACCAAAAGGGAAGTGTTCTGCTATCAGTTTACTAAATTTCCTAGGCCAAGGAGGATATAGAGTCTCCAGAAATAAGGCCCAAATAGGAAAAGAAACAGTAATTAATTTGAGATTTGAAATATCCCAAGGACGGAGACAATTGAGAAATGAAAGAAAAGGAGCTATTTGTCAAATGCCTGAACCTAGTAGCCCGAAGGAATTGCGAGCTTTTCTGGGAATGATTGGGTGGTGCTGACTTTGGATTTTGGATTATGGAATGTATGTAAAGCCACCGTATGAGGCTTTAAAGGAATCCAAGGATCAGTATCTGACTTGGACACCTCAATGTCAGAAATCACTCAAAGAACTGAAAAAGGCATTAATGATGGCACCTGCTCTGAGATTACCTGATGTGACCAAACCTTTTGAGTTGTTTGCACATGAAAGGCAACATCTGGCCCTTGGAGTGTTGACACAACAGCTGGCATCCTGGAAACAACCAGTGGGGTGCTTCTCTAAACAACTTGACAAAGTGAGTAAAGGATGGCCAGGATGTTTACGTGCTGTAGCGGCAACGATATTGCTGATCCAAGAAGCTCGAAAATTGACTATGGGCCAAAAGATGGTGGTGTACGTACCGCATATGGTAATAACTGTTCTAGAGCACAAGGGGGGTCAGTGGCTATCCCCCAGCAGAATGCTGAAGTATCAGGTTGTCCTATTGGAACAAGATGATGTGGAATTGAAAACCACACCAATTGTTAATCCAGCAATATTTTTGTCAACAGAGAATCCCTCAGGAAATTTAGAGCATGACTGTTTGTTAACTATTGAACAAGTTTTTTCCAGTAGACCAGACCTGAGAGATGAATCTCTGGAAAACCCTGATCTGGAGTTATACACAGATGGAAGCAGCTTTGTGTAAGAAGGAAAACGAATGGCTGGATATGCTATTGTCACCACCTCTGAGGTATTGGAATCAAGGACGCTACCTGTAAGTACCTCAGCCCAGAAAGCAGAATTGGTGGCATTGAGGCAGGCTGTACAAATAGCAGAAGGAAAAAAAGATAAATATTTGGACTTATTCTAAATGTGCATTTGGTGTAATCCATGCACATGGAGCCCTCTGGAAAGAAAGAGGATTGCTGTCAGCCCAAGGAACATCAATAAAGTATAAAGAAGAAATTCTCCAACTCCTGAAAGATGTGCAGAGACCGAAAGAAGTGGCGGTAATGCATTGTAAAGCTCCTCAATTTGGTCAGACGGCTGTAAATATAGGTAATCGATTGGCAGACAAAGCTGCAAAAGAGGCTGCAGAACGGGGTATCCTTGCACTAGTACCAGTAAAACAAACAAAATTATTAGATTTGAAACCGAAGTACAAAAAAATTGGATGAGCAATTAGCAAAACAATTAGAAGCATCACAAAATGCAGAGGGATGGTGGGTGACATCAGAAAAACAGGTGATAGTAACCCCGCAAATTATGACAGAACTCACAAAGGAAAAACATGAACAAACACATTGGGGAGTAGATGCTATGGTTTCAAGTTTAAAAACATCTGTAGTATGTGTAGGAATGACAGGAATAGTTAAATCAATAATAGCTAAATGTCCAGTCTGCCTTAAAAATAACCCCATGAACCAAAAGAGGCCACCTCTAGGAATGATAAAACAAGGCAATTCTTCAGGAGATTACTGGCAAATGGATTTCTCCGAGTTACCCAGTCAGAATGGATACAGCTACTTATTAGTACTAATTGATACATTTTCTGGATTGCCGGAGGCCTTCCCTTGCTGCACCACCAAAGCTAGAGAGGTAGTTAAAGTGTTGCTGAAGGAAATAATACCAAGATTTGGAGTGTAATTGGGAATGTCTTCTGATAGGGGACCACACTTTGTGGCAGATGTAGTTCAACAGATCAGTAAAATTTGGGGTATAAAATGGGACTTATATACCCCTTGGAGGCCACAATTGAGTGGAAAAATTGAGAGATTGAATCAAATGTTGAAAAGACAAAGAAGTAAAATTTGTCAGGAAACATCTTTGAAGTGGCCACAGGCTTTACCACTAGCTCTCTTGAGAATCAGGATCCAACCAAGATCAAGAGACGGTATAAGTCCATATGAAGTTCTGTATGGTAAACCGTAGCAGACTCCTTTAATCCCAGGGGATATGAATGTAGCTGGGGAAACTGATTTGAAAGTGTATCTAATTTCTTTAGGAAAAGTTCTTGGAGCACTTCGGAGATACATGGTGCTGACTAGGTCACTTGCCTCGGATACACCTGTACATCAGTATCAGGGAGGTGATCTTTAAACTTGGAACTCTGAACCACTGCAGGAAAAGTGGAGGGGACCATTCCAGGTACTGTTAACAACTCATACTGCAATCAAGGTTGGAGGAGTGGAACCGGGGATACACTACACCTGAGTGAAAAAAGCCCCATCATGGAAGGTCATCAATAGAGATTCAGAGACTGCAAAGTTGACTTTAAAACATGTTTAAGAAATTATCATTGGAAAATATGAAAAAATGGGTTTTGATTTGGAAACTGATGATGTTGGGAGCATTGTTTGAGATGATAATAGATCAATTAGAAGGGAGAATGAAGCAGAGCAGCTAATATACATTCCAAGGAGAACTCCAGAAGAAAATTTAATGGTAGGATTGATAAAAGAATTTGCAAATTTACAAAATGTAACCCAAATAACCCAATTCCAAGAGCAGTAGGTGAATCAATTCCATGGGGAATCTTAACAACAAATTTGAGCGCAGTAAGCACAAGGGATGAACAATTATGCAAAGAAATAAGTAGAGGCCTCCTGTACATGATCCCGAGGAAGCTGGACGTGTAGTCTGTAATTGTGAAAATCAAACTAAGCGAGAGGCAGAGGTTGCATGGGATTCGGTATGGTCTATGACTATTTTATCTCAATTTCAATATATGGCTAATACTTCATGGTGTTTTGCCTGGGACGGAACAGTCTTTACAGTTTTCCCATCAGTTAATCACAGGAGAACCACATCCAGAGAAAAGGAAGACATAGTACCCTGGTGGAATTGTAAAAAGATATATAATTGCAGTACAGTTGATAGAGCAGTCCAAGAAGTTCCTCCCTTAGCAGCTGCATTGAAATATGGGTGTTGGTGCAGAGGACTCAAGAACAATTTAAATTTGACTAGTGTATATAAAATTAGAAGGGGATCAATATTTAGTTGTAGAAGGTCTATAGTTCAGAGCCCAGGACATTTAGTTTGGGCAATGAGTGATGGAACTTGGACCACCCATTTACCGACGGACGGGAAAGTAAAATTACTTTAGGAATGCCAACATTATGTCCAATCTGAAAGAAAGCTCCCTTTAGGGGAGATTCTGAAAATTTGAAGTTAATATGGACAAAAAGATCACAAATTGATGATGATGATTGGAATGAACCCTCGACAGGAGTGAAAATTCAATGAGCCTCAGAATCCTTATTGACTCCCTTGGCAACTTACAGGAATAGGGATTGGTTCTATAAGTTGACAGGTCAAGTGAAAAGATTAGCCAAAATAACAAGGAAAGGATTTAAACAACTAAATTTACAGTTACAAGCCACTTCGAAGATGACCCTACAAAATAGGATGGCTCTAGATATGCTCTTACTAAAAGAACATGGAGTTTGTGGATACCTGAGGGATAGGATAGATCATTGTTGCATACATATCCCAAATGTTACTCAGGATGTTGAATATGATTTGGACTTATTGAGAAAAATAAAAAAGGATACTCAGGAAATGCAACAAGACATGCAAGAAAATTGGTTTGGTAAAATTTTCAGTGGATTGGGATGAAACTTGAGTTCTTGGGTGAAGTCCTTAATTGGTACTGTGTTGTTATTATTATTAATAATATCTTTGGGAATATTATTCATTTATCATTGTTTGAAAAAGGAATTTACAAAAAGAGCTACCATTGATAGCAGAATTACACTTGCATTGACTACAAACCACCAAAATTTAAATGGACTAACTAATAATGCTCCTACCATCATACAATAAAGTGATTGAATGTTAATAAGGAAATTAATTTGTAATGGAAGTATTGAAAAGAAATTATTTCAAAACTTCCAAAGGGGGGAAATGTAACCAAGGTGGTAGGGAATTAAAATAAAATAGGGTTAGAAAACAGGTTTGTGAATTTGTAGAAAGTTGTAACTAAATTATGCACCAGCAATGCTGCTCGAGAACCCACCTAACCCTTCCCATCTTGATTTAATTATCAAGGAGTTAAGTGTAACATCGTGATCATGGTATTATGTTTTGTTCTAATAACAAGTAGTCAGAAAGAAGGAACACCTTGGTCAGTTCTACGGTCCGGTGGGTGGGTAATTATTCATTCTATAGTCTTGTCTTACAACAAAGGACTGTGGGGTGAATGATTGCATGATGGACCGACAGCCCGTGAAGATCTATTGAGTGTTGCCAAGCTTAAGTGAACTTTGTAGGAAAGGTAATTCCGGCAGGGGGAGATCGCGACCACTGACTCAGAGACCACCCACTCAAGAAACCCTCTGACTCAAAAGATTAAGGAAGTAAAATCCCAAGAAATTATAGTGAGCATGCGTGGTCATTTACATGGTAGGCGAGGAATACTTAACCAATCATTGTATGGACACTTGATGAATATGTATTAATCTTGCCTATAAATGTTTGATTTTTTTCGGCCTTCCCCCCGAAGGAAGGGGTATTTCTTTGAGCCTTTCACAGCTAGAAGCCATGGCCACGATAAGGAATGGAATTGGGGACCCGTGAAGAAAGAGCAGGGTCAAGTGGGTCCCAGGGCAAGGAGGACTGACAGTGACCCCAGAGGAAGGGGCAGAATGGCAAGGCTGGTGCCTCCCAGTGCCTCACGCATGGGTAGGACCTGGACCAACGGGAGACTTTGCACAAGAAGTGCCCATATCCTTGTCACCAGCTGGAGCAGACGCCAGCAGCAGTGTGTATCACTCTAACTTCTGGGATCAGTCGATGGGCTGAGCCTCTCTTCCCCCCCATCGGGATGCCGTTGGGTAAGATTCGAACCCTTGGTCATACCAAGTGCCTCCCCGGGAAACTTAGAAATCTCTATATAGAGTCACTTTACATCTTTTAAGGCGTTTATAGCCAAGTAGTGTCCCTCATAGTTTTAGCATTTGCATGTGCTTTATAGGTAGTGAATTTATCACCGGCAATCCAAAGAACCTGTATATCTGTTGCTTCAATAAATCGCACTATTGATTGACTCAGCCGTGTGTGGTCCCTGAACGCGACCGTACCTCTGAGTGCGGCCGTGTTAGTTCAGGAGGTGTCCGGCTGAGCAGGTAGTGTGATGTTAGTAGTGCATCCGGACCCGTGATAGTCCTACAAAGGTGTTGGGCGCGACCGGACTACTAACGCTGATTTTGAGCATCACTCAGAACCTAAGCTCAGCCGCCCCCAGTCCCTCTGATATCTGAGGATCGACTGGAAAGCAAGGGGGTTTTGTTTCTCCCAAATTGCTCTGCCTCTTAACGCAACAGGCCCGTGGGTCCTGCTGGACACCAAGCTGAGCAGCAGCCAGCACCGTGCCCTTGGCCAAAGGCGGCGGGCGGCGGTGCCCTGGGCTGCGCTGGGCAAAGCCTTGCCAGCAGCTGGAGGGAGGGGAGCCTTGCCCTCTGCTCAGCGCTGCTGAGGCCATGCGCGCAGTGCTGTGCCCAGGCCCGGGCTCCCCAGGCCGAGAGAGACAGGAGCCCCTCCCCCAGCCCCGCCCCCCAGCCCCCCCCCCGGGCTTGGAATGGCAGCTGTGATGTCGCGGCGCTGGCCCGGCAACGGCCACAGTGCCTGCAGGCACGGCTCTGCCAGCACCCGGCAGCTCCAGGGAGAGACCAGCTCTCACCCAGCGGCACTGCCCGGCACCGGGACCCCCTCGACAGCCTTGTTCCAGCCGGCTGGGAGCTCTCCGGAGCCCCAGCAGCGTGTCCGGCGCGAGGACTCCCCTGGCCCCGGCACGATGGGCCAGCTGAACTGCTGCTACGGCTCCAGGTGGGCTCCCCCCGCGGCTCGGGGACACGCCGGCGCAGCCGGGCCCCGCAGCAGCCGCCTTTCTCACGCCCTTTGCCGCCTGCTCTGCAGGGTCTACCCTGGCCCCGAGCAGCAGTGCGCGCCCGGCCCGGCATCAGCCGAGCCGCTGCTCCACCAGCGCGTGCGGGTGACGCAGGGCCGCGGGACGGGGAAGAGGCACCTCCTCCTCTTCAGCGACGCCTTGATCATCGCCAAGGCCAAGTAAGAGGCGCAGACCCCGGCTGCCTTTCCTCCTAAGGCCTGGCCCCGGCACCGGGGCAGGGACGCCCAAGGAGCAGCCCCAGGCCCCGGCACCCTGCTGCTGGCTGCACCCGTGGCCGTGCGCGGGGCAGGCGGAGGCCAGAGGGCAGCCGCCGGGCTCGGCCACCTCCAGGTCACTCCCTGCCGCTCCTCTCTGCAGACGTGGCAGCGCCCCGCGCCCGCAGCTCTGCCTGGCCCTGCGCCGGCTGTGGGTGCTGAGCGGCGGCAAGGGGGTGGCTGGGGATGCCGCCCAGGAGGAGGAGGACAAGGCCACCACGTCCCTCGTCCTCGCCTGGCCCTACGGCTTCTGCGTCGTCACCTTCTGGTGGGTCTCGGTGCCACGTCCCCCGGCAGGGCCGGGCAGCGCTTCTGTCCGGCCCCACGCCGCTTCCTCCTGCCTCTGCAGCCGTCCCCACGGGGCAGGGCTGTGCCGGCGCCCGCCTCTGCCCGCGGGCTGGGCAGCAGCGGGCGCTCAGGCTCTTTCTCCTCTCTTTCCTGCAGCTCCCGCTCGCTGAAGGAGCTCTGGCTCAGCGCGCTCCGTGGGTAAGCCCTGCCTGGCAGAGCAGCTTGGGGGGCCCGTGCTCACAGCACGGGGGGATGCTCTAGCCGTAGCCATACGATGCGGAAACGCCGCTCCTGAGCTGGGGAGAGCTGCCCCCACGGCTGTGGGCGGCTCTGGAGCGGGCAGAGCTGGTGGAGCTGCTTCACCCAGCCCCGTCCTCCCCACTTGCCACTGCTCTCCGCTCGACGGCCGGGCGGTGCCCAGCTGCTTTGGGGCAGCTTGGAAGGGCTCCCCGGGCTGGCAGGCGAGGGAAGAGGCAGCTTGGGTCTCACACAGCTCTTTCTCTGCCCCTGCCCCGTGCACAGGCCAGCAGAAGGAGTGCAGGGAGCCCGCGTCACCCAGCTGCCCTCCATCAAGCTCCTGCTGAAGGAGCTGCGCGGCCGCAATGCCGTGAGTGTCCCTCCCGGCCCCGCTCTGCCCCAGGGGCTGCTCCAACCCCGCACCAGCCCCATCGCTTCTCACCTGCTGCTCTTCTCCCCTTGCCCAGGCCAAAACACTCAACGCCAGCAGCCTGGAGAGGCTGGTCGAGGGCCTGGCAGAGGTGAGGAGCCCCCGGGCCGCCATCTCGGCCGTCCCCACATCTCACTCATGGCCCGCGGCCGATGCAGCTCGCCAGGGGCCCTTCGTGCTGCGGGGCTCCTCGCTGAGCGCAGCGCATTTCTTGCAGGCTGGTGCCCAGCAGCGGCCACCTCCCGTCCCCTCCGGCAGCCAAGGTGGACGTGGCCACTCGGACGGTGAGTTTGGAGGAGACGGGGGCAGGACGGCCCCTCTCTCCTGCGCTGGCAGGCGGCAGCCGCGCTGCTCAGGGGCTGCTGCTGCCCTTCCCGCAGGGCACGGCCGCAGAGAGCTGAGCCCCCGGGGCGCCTCGTTCCCCAGCCACGCCTCTCCCTCGCTGTTGGCGGGGACGCCCAGCATGCAGAGGCTCGGGCAGCATTCACCTGGCGCTTGCCCTCCATGGCTCTCTGCTCTGTTTTCCCTGGCGGCAGGCGGGACCCGCAGCAGGACGAGGGGGCTGCCCTGGCCCTTTGCGCGGCGAGGGACCTTGGCCGCTGCGGAGGCGCCCGGGCAGTCGGGCTGTGCCGGCAGGGCGGGTCTCTTCGGCCGGCCCCTGGCAGCTCTCTGCAGCCAGGACGGCACGCTGCCCCAGCCCCTCCAGGTAAGCCAGCAGAGGGACCCCGGCTGGGGCTCGGGGACCAAGCCGGCTCCGCCCCACCTCCCCCACCTCCAGCCACCCCTGCGTCCTGCCCTAGTGAAAGCAGAGCCGCCCATGCTCGCTCCTGGCCCGGAGGAAGGCTCACCGGCCCCGGGGCCTGTCCCCAGCCAAGCAACTGTCCTCCTCTGTCCCCCGCAGCTCTTTGAGGAGGAGGAGGATGTGGCTGGGCTTTCCGGCACGTCGGCCAAGGAGTTGCCAGCACCAGAGGTGGAAGCAGAAGCAGCAGCGGTATGTCAGGGCCACAAAGAGGGTGACAGCACTGTCAGAAGTTGAGAGTGCTGCCGCAGGGACAAGCAAGGTCACCCACTAGCCGGCAGCTCTGCAAAGGTGCAGAGGAAGGGTGGTGCAGGATGGCCATGGCGGTTTGTGCGGTGATGCCACCAGAACTGGCTCAGCTGGGCTGAGCAAACCCATCCAAGGGCTGTGCCTTTCCGAGCTAAGGTAGCAATTGGGCAGGAAGGTCCTTGCCACCCGTTAACTTGCACATTTCCATTGCAGGTGCCTCCAGTCCCTCCAGAAAGTGAACACCTGGAGAGCTCCTCTGGGGAGACAAGGTAAAATGAGCTAGGTGTGCTTAAGAGCAGAATTGGTTCACGTTTATCATGGCTTGACCTGTCTAACAATACATTGAATGGAAAGTTTGCCAGGCTCGAGAAGAGCAACCTGTGAAGAGGGGAGCAACGGGCTACTGGACAGCGAGAGGAGCAAGTTGGGAGCAGAGCTCTGCGGGATGGGCAACTGAGGACATCCAGGCAGGCAAGAAGAACGAGGAGCCCAGGTGTGTAACAGGCTCTGCTGCCCATCTTTCAAAGCTCTGAACACTGCTCCGAGTATGGGCAATATTTCTGAGGTGCGCAGAGATGGCACCGGGCAGGAAGCCCGCAGCTGCCCGTGGGAGAGCGTGTCTGTCAGGAGGAACATATCACTCCAGCGTTGGCATCTCTCCTTCGGCACTTGTGGCAGCTCTGTTTGTGCAAGGCTGAGCAACACCCCAGCAGAGTCACAAGGCTCATAGCAATTTTTTGAGCTCTTTGACCCGCTGCCTACAGAAAGAGGCAAAGTCTCCCTTTTCTGTTCATGTCAGCTGGCAAGCCCAGCACTGGCTGCTGGTGTCTGAATCCCAAAGAAACAGCAAGGAGCTGTGTCACGTAGCTGTAGACCCTGAGGTACTGGCACTTCGTAAAAAGCTCACGTTGCACCTGAGACAATTGAGGGAAGAAAAAACAACCAAACAATACCAAAGCAGCGTGTTTTGCCTTCAAGCCTAGCTTTCTAGCAAGGGACAGTGAGGCGTGCTGCTGCTCGGCTTTTGGAAAGGACCACAGCACAGCTGCCCTGCCCAGCCCTGCTGCCTAGCAAAGCAGTGCTGCACATCTCTGTCAACTTGCAGAGCTCTGAGGGTGTCACACGTGTGGAGAAGGGGACAAAGCCGTGCCGTAGCCACTGCCAGGGAGGGTTCCCTCTCGTGTGCCAGGAACTGCCCCCTGGACAGCACACTGCCCAAAGAACGGGGCACAAAGTCGTGCCTGTTCCCGCCTTCATGGTTTCATCAGCACTTTGGACTCTCTTCTTGCAGGTGCCGATTTTTTTTCTGCTGCCCGGATTGCCCGCATGAGCTCTGCTGCCTGGGCTTTGAGGGGCGCGATGCAGCCCCAGCACCACCTCGGCGGAGGCGAGGAGGGAGGCACCGCGCCCTTCTGCTCCGGCCGGCACATTTCACTCGGGCACCGCGACGCCGGAGCGGCCCCGCACCGCCCTCAGACCCAGCCCAGCCCTGGCGGGAGGCCTTGCTGGCTCACTCCTCGGCTCCGTCAGCAAAAGCCCACCAGCCGGCACAGCTGCCCCCGTGGGGAGCTGGCATGTCACCTGCAGATTCCATGGGGCGTGCTGGGCGTGGAGGTGTATATCATCTGAGAGGGACACGAGGGACACGCTGGACAGCATGTTCCAGACTATAAAACCCTCCAGGTTTTCTTTGCCGCTACTCATTCTTGGCAGAGAGACGCTGCACCACCTTGCTGCATACAAGAAGGGAGCACCCATTGCTGCCCTTTGGTCGGTGCAAGTCCTTGTATGCAGCACACAGCACAATACCCTTTCTTAGTATTCTTGATCAAACATGACTGGCTTGCAGTTTCCATTAGCTGAGTTAACTCCAGGTTAGCTACAGCAAAAACTCCGCTCTTACTTCTCCGACCCATCAGCGCTCTCTGGACCGACGCAAACACCCCCCTTTCTGTCAATCAGAACTGGAGTGGTGATGCTTTGCTTTCAGCCACAACACGTGCCTGTGCCTAGGGACTGATGGGAAGGAGGAGTTGAAAAAGCCAGCTTACATGGTGCCCCAAATCCCAGCCACCCTCCAGGACCGGAAAAAAACTGGACACACCCCCATATTTATTCTAGCCATTCTGTAGCCAGCACAGTCATTTCAGTGTCGATTCTGGTTGATTCTGCAGCTTTATAACAGTTGAAACACCCAGCTCATCAAGGCGGCTGATCTAGAAGGCAGGGGATCTGAACTGGCCCCCACTACCTATGATGTGACAGTGTCCATAACTCGGGTTAATCACAGGTTGTCCTGTGACATAAGGATGTAGCGCTCTTTCACCTTTCTCCTTTGAAGCTTTGGGGTTTGTGCACGGGAGCCTTATGTACCTTTCTTTTCAGAGTTGCTCATCGTTTCAGCATTGTTTCTGATGAGGAAAACATCCTTTCTGTGTAGATGTTAATTTATGTACATTTAATAAACAGCATGGTATCCTATACTACCAATGATCTTTTTTTCAGACTAATGAAAAGTTCAAGACAAAAGCATGCTTTGTGTCTGCAAAGAAAAGTGTAAACCTCTGTAACTGTATTAAAAAGCTGCGGTTGTTTCACTCGTGGATGTTTGTAGCTATAGCAGAAACAGAGCTGCTGGCTGCCTTACTGCGAGATCCACAGGACACCAGTCTTTTCCTGAAGGCTTTCTACCAGCGTAATACTGTTTGAGTTGCCACTCCATTAAAACAGGACTTGTTCACTAATTGGTTCCTACATGAAAACCCGAGGATAGAAACTTGATCCTGGTTGGCAATGTCAAAAGCAGCATGAGGCGAGGCTGCCCAAAGCCTGGCTGCTGCGCTTGGAGGAAATGTGCCTTGAGTCCCGATGGGCAGACAGGGCACGCCTCTGCAAGTCTGCTTCGCAACACAGCACGACGCAACAGACCTGTGTACAAAGAGCATTAACATCATCACAGGTACAGCCAGTCACAAGGTGGGCAATGCCCGAGTGAAGGCTGCCAGCTGTCCTGCTGGCCGGCTCTGTCCTTCACGGCTGCAGACTCCCTTTCCCAGGCACTCACTGAGCCAGGGGCTGGCTTCGCACTCGGAAAGCACGTAGCCCATGCAGCAGCTCACTCCACTGCTCACCGTGGTTCCCCATGGCTGCTTATCTAGCCAACAGATCTCTTAGTCCCTCCTGTTTGTGTATGGAGAAGGACTCGTAGGAGATGGGATCACAGTGATCACCAAACAGGGGAGTTGAAACTTTTGAGTGTAATGAGATACAGCTCAGAGGAGTTGCTACCTTGCTTTTCAGGAGAGCAAACTTGAAGCTACTCAGAGAGCTAGTCTGCAGTGTCCCCTACGAAGCTGCTTTGGAGGGCTTAGGGCTCATAGAGCAGCTTAGTTTTTCAGAACCACCTTCTGCAAGCACGGGAGCAGGCAATCTGGTGGAGTCTGAAGTCAAACAAGAGGGGCAGAAGACCAGCTTGGCTGAACAGGGACCTCCTTTTTCAACTCAGGTGGAAAAAGGAATGTTATGATCCCTGGGACCAAGGTCCGGCTTGGCAGGAAGATCACAGAGCTGTAGTTCATACGTGTAAGGAGAGAACAGAAAAGGGCAAAGCTCAGCTAGAGTTGAAATTGGCCAGTGTTGTGTCGGGCTATAAAAAGGGCTTTTTACAGTACGTTCATAGCAATCGCTCATTGAGCACGGCCAGGGACTCTCTGAGGAGGAGGAGGATGCGGCTGGGCTTGCCGGTGCATCGGCCACAGAGCCGCCAGCACCAGGGGCAGAAGCAGAAAGCGCAGAGGTCTGTGAGGTGCACAGAGAGCGGGGGCTGCGCAAACCCCTCCGAGCGTATCGCGGGATACGTTGTATCGCGGGATACGTTGTATCGCGGGATACGTTGTATGACGTTGGCGGTTTTGGGGGGTAACTATGTACGTACTGTAGGGACACATGCTTTCTTACAGGATGAAAAGAGTAATGTTGTCGTGGTTTAGCCCCAACCGGCAACTAAGCACCACGCAGCCGCTCGCTCACTCCCCCTCCCACAGTAGGGTGGGGGAGAGAATTCAGAATAAAACCTCGTGGGTTGAGATAAACACGGTTTAATAGGACAGAAAGAAAGAAGGAAACAACAATGATAATACCAACAAAGGAATGTACAAGAACAAGTGATGCCCAATACAGCAATTGCTCACCACCCGGCGATCGACAGCCCGTCCCCGAGCAGCGATTTCCGCCCCCCGGCCAACTCCAGTTTATGTACTGGGCATGACGTCGGATGGTAGGGAATATCTCTTTGGCCAGTCTGGGTCAGCTGTCCCGGCTGTGTCCCCTCCCAGCTCCCCGTGCACCCCCAACCTCCTTGCTAGCAGGCCAGCACGAGAAGCTGGACTGTCCTTGACTGCTCAGCAACAACCCAAAACATCAGCACATTATCAACAGTTTCTCATCCCAAATCCAAAACACAGTGTCACACTGGCTTCTGTGAAGAAAACCAGCTCTATCCTGGCTGAAAACAGGACACAGGGAATAAGGGAAGCGGTTCCCCGAGGGCAAAACATTACTAAAGCATTTAATGAACAACAAGGGAAAGACGAATCTCCAACAGAATGGTTGGAGAGGTTGAGGAAAAACCTACAAATGTACTCTGGAATTGATCCGAATACAGTGGCTGGGACCGCACTCCTTAGAACACAATTTGTAGCTAAATCCTGGGGGCATATAAGAAGGAAATTAGAAAAATTGGAAGATTGGCAAGAAAGAAGATTAGAGGAGTTACTTAGAGAAGCCCATAAAGTCTATGTTAGGAGGGACAAAGAAAAACAAAAAGCAAAAGCAAAAATTTTTGTACGTGTCAGTAGTAGGAGCAAAAGGAGAGCCTTTTGAAGTAAATATATTGAAAGATGTAGAAGTAGAAACAGAAAAGAAAATTCGTCTTAATGATTTACTTTTGCTCCCTGAAGCGGAATACAATTTATTAGGAAGGGATTTGATTTTGAAGTTAAACTTGAGCATTCAGAGTCAAGGGGACAAATTGCAGATTAAATTATACACTTTAACACAAGAGGATGAAGAAGCTATTAACCCCTCAGTGTGGTATAAGGAAGGGGAAACTGGAAAGATAAAAATGGACCCCATAAGCGTTCAAATAACAGATCCGCACTGCCCAATTAGAATCAAGCAATACCCTATACCTACGGAGGGTCAAAAAGGATTAAAACCTGTAGTTGACAGACTTTTGGAAAAAGGAACCCTAGAACCATGTATGTCACCTCATAACACGCCCATTCTTCCCGTAAAGAAACCGGATGGGTCATACAGGATGGTGCAGGACTTAAGAGCTGTAAATCAGCGAACAATCACTAAATTCCCTGTGGTGGCAAATCCTTATACTTTATTGAGTCATATATCTCCCAAACATACTTGGTATAGTGTAACAGATTTGAAAGATGCTTTTTGGGCCTGTCCTCTGGATGAGGGATCCGGAGATTATTTTGCCTTTCAGTGGGAGTACCCCAAAACAGGACGAAAACAACCATTAAGATGGACTGTGTTACCACAAGGGTTTACAGAGTCACCAAATCTATTTGGACAAACTTTAGAGAAAATTCTACAAGATTTCACAATACCTAAGGAGGTAAAATTATTGCAATATGTGGATGATTTATTAGTAGCAGGAGAAACTGAAGAGGGGATCCGAAAAGCCACCATTAAATTGTTAAATTTTCTAGGGGAAAAGGGATTAAAGGTGTCCTGATCAAAGCTACAGTTTGTAGAACAAGAAGTAAAATACTTAGGACATTGGCTGAGTAAGGGAAGGAAGAAGTTAGATCCTGATAGGGTATCTGGGATTCCATCCTTAAGACCCCCACAAGCTAAAATGGAAATTAGGCAAATACTGGGATTATTAGGATATTGTAGACCATGGCTTGAAAATTATAGTGAAAAAGTAAAATTCCTATATGAAAAATTAACTAATAACCAACTTAAATGGCTTATTGAAGATGATCAGAGATTTGAGGAAGTAAAAAAGGCATTAATACAAGCACCTGTATTGAGCCTCCCAGATCTAGAAAAACCTTTCTCTCTCTTTGTGAATACATCAAGCCAGACAGCATACGGAGTTCTTACTCAAGACTGGGCAGGAATCAAAAAACCCGTGGGGTATTGTTCTAAGTTACTTGATCCAGTAAGCAGAGGATGGCCTGCTTGTCTCCAAGCTTTGGTTGCTACAGTGTTATTAATAGAAGAAGTTAGGAAGATTACCTTCAGTGCTCCTTTAAAAGTGTATACCCCACACAATGTCAGAAATGTTTCACAACAAAAAGCGGAAAAATGGTTAATGGACAGCCGGATTCTAAAGTATGAAGCAATACTAATAGACTCCCCCGACTTAGAACTAAGCGTGACTTCTGCTCAGAGTCCAGCACAATTTTTGTTTGGAGAACCATCAGAGGAATTACAACATAACTGTTTAGAGGTAATTGAGACCCAGACTAAGGTGAGACCAGATTTAAGAGATGCTGAGTTGGAAAATGGAGAAGCGCTGTTCAGAGATGGCTCCTCCTGAGTGGTAGAAGGGAAGAGAAAATTGGGATATGCAATAATTAATAAGGACTTAGAACTTGTGGAATCAGGACCTCTGAGTCCATCATGGTCAGCTCAGGCTTGTGAGCTGTATGCCCTATGTAGGGCCCTGGAATTGCTAAAAGGAAGAAGCGGGACTATATTTGCAGATTCTAAATACGCATATGGGGTGGTCCACACTTTTGGAAAAATTTGGGAAGAAAGAGGTTTGATTAATACTCAAGGGAGGAATTTAATACATCAAGAATTAATAGTAAAAATTTTAAAGGCTTTAAGAGAACCAAAGGAGATAGCAGTGGTACATGTGAGGGGACACCGAAAGGGATTAGATTACCCAACTAGAGGAAATAACTTAGCAGATAAAGAGGCCCAGGAAGCAGCCTTGAGGACTAAAGTTGCCAAAATTAATGCCATACAAACAAAGGAGGACACCAGCAAAGAAGGACGAGAGGAAAGAGAGAAGAAGTTTGCCCCACAAGAACAAACAAAATTGGAGAAAATAGGAGCTAAATTAGAACAAGGAAAATGGACACTGCCCGATGGGCGAGAAATGTTGCCAAAAGCCTACACCAGGCGAATATTAGAACGTTTGCGTGTGCAAACACATTGGGGTACAAAAGCGTTAAGTGATCATTTTCTTAAACAATTTGGTGGTATTGGAATTTTTGAAATAGCAAAGCAAATTACACAAGGTTGCTTAACTTGACAAAAGGTAAATAAGACAGTGTTTGGACAAGCAGCCACGGGAGGGAGAAAAACAGCTTACAGACCTTTTGAGAAAGTACAAGTCGATTTCACTGCATTGCCTAAGGTAGGGAGGATAAAATATTTATTGGTAATAGTAGATCATTTAACACAGTGGGTAGAAGCGTACCCTGTAGCACGAGCTACGGCACAGATGGTGGTAAAAATTTTATTGGAACATTTGATACCTAGATATGGGATAATCCAGTACCTTGATTCTGACCAGGGCACACATTTTACTTCTAAAATAATAAAACTATTATGTCAATCATTAGGTATTCAGTGGGAATACCACACTCCGTGGCACCCACAAAGCTCGGGGAAGGTAGAAAGAATGAATCAAACAATAAAACAACAATTGGCTAAATTAATGATTGAGACGCAAATGCCCTGGACGAAATGTTTACCACTGGCACTTCTAAACGTAAGAACTAAACCATACAGTGAGACTGGATTATCGCCATATGAAATGTTATATGGCGTGCCTTATTTTCAAGGAATGCCTCTGGGGAACAATGTAATTGAGCATCATAGTATCCAACAATATATAATTACCCTTGGAAAAAGATTAAAAGAATTAAGAGAGATTGGGATGGTGGCCCAAACACCACCTTTAGGATTTGCAATTCATCAGTTAGAACCAGGAGATAAAATTCTGACAAAAACATGGAAAGAAGGAAACCTATCTCCCCTCTGGGAAGGACCTTTCCTTGTTTTATTAACTACAGAAACAGCTGTGAGAACTGCTGAAAAAGGATGGACACATGTGTCACGAGTGAAAGGTCCAGTGAAGGAGCGGAAAGTCACATCTGACTAAATTGCTGTGGGAATTTTATTGCGGCTACTCCTGTAATAGAAACAGCAGTGAAACATGAAATTCCCACAGTTGCTAAAAATCTATTTGTAAATCTTGCTGAAAACATTGCTGAAAACATTGAATATAGCTAATTGTTACGTTTGTGGTGGAACAAATCAAGGTGAACGATGGCCATGGGAAGCTATGGAGAGCAATATAAGTAACCCCCAAGTTTGGAAAACAATGGGAAAGGGTAATAGGAAACAACAATGGGTACTCCAAACGAGTATAATCGGAAGGAGTTGTTGGCAAAAGAAGAACAGGAAAAAGGAGCTGGAACTAGAATTTGTCCTTTGTGTAGAAGGTGGTGTGTATTTGTAAGATTAGTGTTGCAGGCTAACTGGCAGTTTTCTGTAGCCATAAAGCCTTGCAAATAAAGAGGATCGCCAGGCTCGGGCAACTGCTCAGGTCTGGACAAACCACTGATCTATCAAAGCTCTGGCCTTCACAAGCAGTGCTCAATTAATTTGGGTACTAAGAAAGCACCCCCTTAAAGGAAAGGAGAGGGCAAGACCGGAGGGGAACTGGTATTGCGGCTTAAAAAGGGTCTGCCAAGGGCTGCAACCCCTTCGGGCTGTGACCGCCGACCACTATGGCCCTGACCGGACCTCTTCTAGTTCTACTTGGGGTGAGTTCCTTGACTCTGACTACGGCAAATAACTGTAGTCAATATTGGAACAAGTCCAGCTGGGGTTTACCCCAGAAAAATGGAAAAAGTGAGGACCTTTTCTAATTGTACAGCCTGTACCTGTAATCATATTTGCCAAGGAATTGGAACAATAAAACCTAGGTTTTTTTCCTGTTACCCATAAATCAGGGAGAGCCAGGTGTATAACGAATGGCCTCCTGAGAGACAAACTTGGAAAGGAGTCAATCTAGGAGGATTTGGGGGAGATTTTATGGGTGGTGATTGGCTTACTAAAATCGGGATAGTTGTACTGGGGATATGTGGGGGATTGTTACTAGATTAATCTACTCGGTTATACAAGGAATGCAGATATCTGCAGTACTCAATTGGAAATGAAAACACGAATCAATACTGCAAAGAAGAAGATGGGGGATTGTGAAATATGTTCATCTGATTCGTGTGATGAAGTGTAATCTTCTGTACTTTTATGGATTTCTCCTGCACCATAAAAAGGGGTATTTTACAGAAGAAAGTTAAACTACTTTGCTGGTATATCAGCTCAAACCAGTTTGACCACTGACCGCATAGTATTGTGTAAAGAGAAACTTGTAAAGTGCATGCATAAAGTTTGGGGTCATCCTGGGGGCACGCCGAGGAAGATTTGACAAGACTCTAGAAGGAGAAGAGGGCATGCGCCGAAGAAGACACGCCTATTCATGAATACGTATTAGCAGACAGGATACAAACCAAGAACAGTAACTGTACCGCGTGCATCTTGGTGGAGCGGAGACTCCCGGAGCACCCAGCGCTGTTTGCTTGCCTCTATTCGCTTAATAAATTGTAAATTTGAATTGGAATCCTGTTTGGGACTAAATCATTTATCACACCCTTATCCAGCATCTTTTCAAAATACTGGTAAGACTCAAGCCTGCGTCGTAACTGGTTCCTCTTCCATCCGCTGTAGGAGTCCCCTGTGTTCCGGAAACACCACAGGGCACATCGAACTATAACACAAAGCGCTATGGATAGAACCACAATAATTATTCAAGTAACAAATAATCGTTTTAACCATGATAGGTTTGGTAAACCAAGAGGTTAACTTTCCCACAGCTCAGAAAACCCCCAAAAGGTGTCATCTTGAGTTACTTCACGTAGGATTTTTGCTTGTTCTCTGATCTCCCGTAAGGCAGCAGATATTCACCCACTTCGGTCTACATACATGCAACAGCTGACATTGATTACTGTGCACACCCCTCCCTGTGAGGCTAATATTAAATCTAGAGCCATACGATTTTGTGATACTATTTTCGATAAACTAGTAGTTTCTTCTTGGAGTTTCCTGATGGCACCTATAGTTTTATTCTCGATTATCTCTATTACAGCCGAGATGTTTATTATAGCTTTTTCTAACTCGCTAACCCCCAGAAATGGGATTAGCCACCGCACAAAGCTATGATAGCGTGTCAGCTTTTCTATTAAGGGCTTACTCACCCTTCAGTTTCTTCTCACGGGATTCTGTGTTGTTTTATCAATAATAGTGATGTTGGGAACCAGGGTGTCCAAAGTACATGCTCCCCACCACCTCAGAGGTAAAGTTTTCCGAGCTGCTGTACCACACAACCAGTACCACCCTGTCCCTAGCGGAACCGGGAGGCCAGTATAATTAAGTAACTGAAATGCTGGATCAATAGAGACAAAATGTGGTCCTCTGTCAGAGGATATAGTTGCTGGAACTCCAAAACGTGGTATTATCTCTTGTAGCAATGCTTTAGCTGTCTCCCGAGCTTTAGCTGTTCTGGTTGGGAATGCCTCTGGCCAACCGGAAAAGGTATCAGTTAATACCAATAAATATCGATACCCCCCTTTTCTTGGAAGTTCTATAAAATCAATCTGTCATTGTTGCCCAGGCCCACTGTCTTTCCCAATCTGGCCCATTTCTGGCTTGGCGGTATTCTTGGGATTAGTTTGGAGGCAAAGATCACGTTGTTGAGTTACCTGTCTCACCATAGTATACAAATTTCTGGCCACACTTTCTCTAAATAAATGTTTATATAGAGTCTCCATCTCCCAATGCCTTTTCCTAAGTTCTTCCCTTACCAAATGCCATATTAGGCAGGAGGGAATAACCACTTTTCCTTGTGGGGTATAAGCCCACCCTTCTTTGTTATATGACCCTTCCAGATCTGTGATAAGGTTTTGATCTTCCTCGGTATATTTTGGCTTACCTTCTAGGGAGATTCGCCGTCAGGGACTAAAGCTCCTTCTGTTTTTATCTCTGTTTTAGCTACCTGTTTTGCCTCTCTGTCCACCAGCTCATTTCCTCTCTCCAATTCCGAGCTCACTTTCCGGTGAGCCTTAATATGCATCATCGCCACCTTCTCAGCAAGTTGGACTGCTTTCAACAGTCTCAAAATCTCTTTTGCATGCTTAATAGTTTTCCCTTGAGAGCTCAGTAACCCTCTTTCCTCCTAGATTGTTCCATGCACGTGCACAACTCCGAAGGCATATCTGGAGTCTGTATAAATATTCACAACTTTGCCTTGAGCCACTTCCAAGGCTCGGGTCAGAGCAATTATTTCTGCGCTCTGTGCAGAGGTATTTATGGGCAAAGGTCTATTATTTCTTGACTAGTGGTAATGGCATATCCCACGTGTCTTTTACCACTCAGGACATAGCTGCTTCCACCTGTGAACCAGTTTTCTCCGCTTTCCATAGGGTTGTCTTTTAGATCTGGTCGGTTTGCGTACGTTGTTTCAATAGTCTCCAAACAGTCATGATGCGCTGGTTCTCCCGTGTTTCCACTAAGGAAAGAAGCTGGGTTGACAATGTTAGTAACTACGACCTCCACATCATCCTGTTCTATCAGTATAGCCTGATATCTCAGGGATCTTTGTGGAGAAAGCCAGTGCCCACCCTTTGCGTCCAGCACTGCGGACACTGTGTGAGACACTAAAACAGTCATCTTCTGGCCCAGAGTAAATTTTCGGGCTTCCTGTACATTCAATATTACAGCTGTAATTGCTCTCAAGCATCCAGGCCAACCCTTCGCAGTTGTGTCTAACTGTTTGGAAAAGTAGGTAACTGCTCATCGATAGGGGCCCAGATCTTGTGCTAATATTCCCAGAGCAATTCCCTGTTTCTCGTGGGAAAAGAGAAAAAAACGGTTTACTCACATCGGGGAGCTCTAAGGCCGGAGCCGACACCAAAGCTTTCTTTAGTAGCTCAAAGGCTCGTGTGCTCTCTTTGCGCGTCCAGATCATACAATCGTATCGTAACAGTTTCCTTTCTCCAGACGGTATTTCCCAAGATTCCAAGTCTTTTGCGAGCTCATTGCCAAAGATGGTAGACTGTTCATAAATCCTTGTGGCAACACCGTCCAAGTGAGCTGAGTCTTGCGACCACTTTTGGGGTATTCCCATTCAAATGCAAATCATTTTTGGCTGGCTTCATGGAGAGGGAGGCAAAAGAAGGCATCCTTCAGATCTACAACAGTAAACCAAGTTAGTTCAGGTGTTAATACGGTCAACAGGGTATATGGATTTGCTACTACGGGGTAAAGGTCCTCAGTTATTTTATTTACGGCCCGTAGATCCTGGACCACACTATACAACCCGTCAGGTTTACGATCAGGTAATACAGGGGTGTTGAAATCAGACTCACAGTTTTTCAGTAATCCTATTTATAAAAATCTTCCAATCACTGGCCGAATTCCTTCCTTACCTTCCCTTCTGCGGGCAGACTGGTTAAGAATAGACTCAGTATCTGGATATATTGCTGATCTTTTACTTCCAGAGTAATTTCTCCTTTTTCAAATGTAATTTTTGCACCCAATTGTTCTAACAAATCTCTTCCCAAAAGTGGCTTTGGGGAGTTGGGCCTATGTAGGAATTTGTGGATACCCCATTGTTTTCCCAATTTATACTTCAAAGGTTTACAAAAATATGCCTTTTCACTTTGGCCAGTCGCTCCTTTTACCATGATATAGTCGTTTCCCAGGGGCATCAAGGCTTGATTTAAAACCAAGTATGTTGCCCCTGTGTCAACCAAAAATTCTACTTCTTGTTCTTCCTTCCCCAGCCTCATTATAACCAGTGGATCTGCTAGGGTACATTCCCCAGGTCCCTGTCAATCCTTTTTCACATGGGCTACTATTCTTCCTGTCTGGTGGCTTCGCCTCTTTGCCTTGTTTCTTGGACACCCTCCTTTCCAATGACCAAATTTCTTACACAACGCACATTGATCCTTACCTAATCAAGATGGTTCTCGTCTAGGCCTCCCTTCCTCCTCTTCCCTGACAACTGCTATCCTTCCTCTCTATTACTAAATACTCTCCACGCTTCACCCAGCAACACTTCCAGATTTCTACCTTCTGTAGGGCGCAGCTTCTGGAGTTTGTGCCTAATGTCCCCCGTAGACTGACCCAAGAACAGGGAGACTATTTGTTGTATTCCTACCTCTGACCCAGGATCCAGCGGTGTGCTACGGCGCATTACATCCCTCAATCGATCCAGGAACTCGGATGGGGACTCAGAAGGACCTTGTTTAACTGCATATAGAGCTGACCAGTTTGTGGTTTTGGGAATAGCCCTTTCCATTCCCTTCAAAATCCAGTCTTGATATTCCTGTAGCCTCTCCATATGGGCAGATTTATTAGCGTCCCATTTTGGGTCTCGGAGGGGAAATATTCTTTGACACCCCCCCCCGTGATCTTGTAATGGTCTTCAGCTAAATTCTCTGCTGTTTTCAAAATTAATTGCTTTTCTGTTTCTGTCATATACTCTAAGAGCAACTGTATATCTTTCCAGTCTGCATTATATTGTTTTACCATGAACTGAAAATGCTTAGTAACACTCACCGGGTCGCTTCTATAGTCTCTTGCAACTTTTCTCCATTCTCCTAGATCAGTGGTGGAAAAGGGCACCTTAATCATCATTGTTCCTCCATCAGGTCCCACTGCCTCTCGGAGTGGGGCTTGTAAAGCTGTAGGGACAGTCCTAGAGGCAGTTTTCTTCCTTGTGCGGGAAGATATGGGACCGTCCATACAGTGCCTACTGTAATCATGAGACTGGCATAAAAATTGAGATTTTTATAATGCAGCTCATATTTGTTCTTTGCTTTCTTTGTGAGTTCAGGGTTTGGTTTAGGGCACATTGTAATTTTTAGATTTGTTTTAGAATCAAGAAGCTTGGGAGAAAATTTTTGTGATTGGGTTTTTTGGTTTGCTTTTTTTTGTCCATCCATAGTCATTTGTCATAAAGAGCTGAGCATTCAAGGAAATACCAAAACTATTATGATTTGCAAAGTGAAAACCTGTAGTACGTTCTGCACAGATTTGGTCGCCTTCTATTATGCTTAAATTGTGGCCTGTCATGATGGACACCAAACTTCACGCCAAACTTGACATCTGCAGTATTCAGAGTATGTGCATTTGTCAAGCAATGAGCTAGCAAGTGTCTGGAATTGTTAGGTAGCAATGCCTGATTAAAACATGGTCTATATTCATATGAAGCAATCCCAGAAAATGAAGAGGAATTTGCAGCACTTAAAAAAAGACATCATATTTATGCAGTACAATTCAGGTAAACATAAAAGAGTTCAAAACCTTCCCTCCTTGGCTACCAGTTTTGAGAGAAGTATGGCGTTGTGCGTAGAACAAAGGGATGTCTGTAAAACTTTCCCTGTTGCATGCTCAGTCTGTCAGAACGTTTCATGTTTTGCAGAAATGCTAACAGCTTCAAAGGTTATACAAGCATGGTAGCTTCCCCCACCATCTTTTCAGAAGTACGGAAAGCAGGAAAATCCCAGAGTCTGGAAAAGTTGCTGGCAGAATTGTTTGCCCGAGGTAGGTTTAAAATTGAGAGATTCTTGGCCCTCTTCATAATTCATGTAACTAATTTTCCACAAGTTTTCTAGGCTTGCTTCTGTGGGTCCTATGATAATGCAAAGAGAACAAGTGAAGCTCTAGAAGTAAAATACTGCTCATAAGTTTAATCCCTTTTTTAGTTTAAAAGACCTCATGCACTGTGAACTTGTTTTATAGTCTTCTCCCCAAATGTAGGTGTGGAGAGTCACAGAAAGACATAAATATTGAAGTCTCCAGTAGCTGCATGTTCCCTGTTTTTATTCTAAAGAAATGTTTGGAAGGTATTTCTGAGGAGTTAATGTTGTTTATGTGTTGGGTTTGTTTGGGTTTTTGCTGTGCTGGCTTAATTCTCATTGATTATAGTCTAATCCCTTTGTGTTTCTTTTTACAAAGAAATCCAAGCAATAGTTACCAATATTAACCAAGACAATAGAGTCCTTAATGCCGGGGATCTTTTTTTGTACGTCTTGCCTTTTTTAAGCTGCTTTCCAATTTCTCAGTGGGCAGGAAACTAGATGGCACGTGTTTTTTCCCTTTTGTGTCCTTGCAGAACTCTTGCGTTGAATTTTAACTTCTGTGTTGCCTGTGAATAACGTAGAGAAGTGATACATTGCTTTGTACAGCAATGCACCTTGATTTTGAATGCATGACGAATACCGTGGAAGGAACCAAACGCGAGGAAAGTTTTATGTGAGTGTGTTCCTATATTTCTTTTTTTTTTCTGAATTTGTAACTGCAATTGGGGAGTAAAAAAATTTCAAACCAAAACCAAACTCCTAATCACCCCCAACCTCCTCAAACACCTAGTGTCTTGTCAGCTGTGGAATGACGTCGCTCAGTGAGTTAACCTTGAGGAGAGATTTTGTTTGGTCCAGACTGTGGGCAAAATCCAAGAACTAGCAAAATAAGGTCCTCATTCTCTAGAGCTCTGTGTGGGGAATTGTTATAGGAGAAGAAGTGTTAACTTCTTAGGGCGAGCGGACTTGCATTTGAATCCTGAATTTGTTCTTTTGGCAACACAACATTTTCGCTCTTTCACCCTAAGGAAAACTCTTTTTTTGCCAGTTTCCCATAAAAGCGATCATGAACAACGTTAACTTCATTTGGTAAAACGACTCCTTTTGACAGAAGGGGAAAATATTAAGTATGCAATGAGTGGAGTCACAGATGAATCTACCAAGCCGACCACAATGTTTACTCTCACAGGCTTTACTGTATACGAAGCTAGTGGACTCAAGTAATGGATTGATAAGTGTATAAACATTTGCAGAATGAGGACTTTTCAGTTAATCTTCTGTAAGATTTTTGTCTACACCAGCTTGTACGCCAGGATCCTAGCTCACTTTCTGTGCTTGGGTCTTTGAGTTTGTTTCTGCATTCAACTTTGTTTCCAGGAAAACATATCAAATCTGTGATCATTACAGCATGCCATAATAGTTAATATGCCAGATTTAAGAAAAACAGAGCTAAAGAGCTTCCTTCTTCACAACCCCCCAACAAATAAACCCCCAAAATGAAGGAATTCCTTAAACCTAGAAAGAAAGAAATACGCTGTGAGTCACATGTTGCGGTGATGTGGTAGCAGCAGGGTCCTTAGAACCGATGATTTACAAGACCTAATGTCTTTCTGTGGACTTTGAAGGCTGAGTGTTTTGTACTCTAGCAATTTTCTGCTACTGTTATGTATTCACGTAGATCTGTAAGGCAATTGTTGTTACTTTCTTTGCATAGTCTGGTAAAATATTTGTATAATAGGAAAATTATGTTTTTGTGCTACTCTCCTTGGGAAACAGAAACTAAGCCTGCCATTAGATGCTAGGCCACAGTCGTTGACGGAGCAGGGTAGTGTATCTTACATTTTGTGCTACACTTGGTCAAGTCTCATCTCTATCGTATTCGCTGTTACTTTATTAAATTTAGTATCTGCACTTTCTATTTCCAGACAGGCCTCTCATTCAGAGCACAGAGGCATGGTTCTCTCTGCGTCTGGCTTCCCGTCCCTATCTTTTCATTCCTTCCTCTCCTCCCTGTAGCCTACTGCTATCGTTTTCTTTCACCAGCTCTCTCTCTGCCGGGCTCCGGAACCCTGTTTTTTCATTTCTCCCTGTCTGTCTTGTAGCTCCTCAGTACTTTTTCTTTCCCTGGCTCCCTGTCTCTGTTTCTTCCTTCTTGGCCGCGTAGCACGCTCTGATTCTGTTCCATTCTCTGCCTCTGCTTTCCCAGCAATCTGTCCCTCGCTTTTAATTCCTCCCTCTCCGCGCTGTCGCCCGTGCGGTCTCTTGCCTTTCTCCGTCGCTGGCTGGCTGGCTGTCCCTGCTCATTCATTCCTCCCTCTCCCCCCTGCAGCGCCTGTCGCTTTTGTCCGTTCTCCCTCTCGCTGTCTCTGGCTCCCTGATGACCCTATTTTGGACTCCCACCACCCATGCACCCCCTTCTTTCCATGCTCATTGCTCTTCTTGTTGCTCTCCAGCTCTCTTTTTTCCCCAGCTCCCTGTACGGTGCAGATATGGGGGTTGTTTTGGTGGTGTTCCCCGCCCCTTACCTCCGTGTTTCACTGTCCTGGCTCCCCATTGTTTCATTCCTCCTTTCGGCTCGGTTGCCACTTTTTTGTCTCTCCCTCTCTCCTGGTCTGACTCCCTGCCCCCGGTCTCCTCTCTTGTAGCGTCCCGTGCCTCACACCTCGTTTTCGGCGGCCTCCCCCTGCCCAGCAGCCCATGGCTCCGGGAGCCGCCCGCCCGCCTGTTCCCTGCCGCGCCGAGGAGCGCGGCTCCGGGAAGGACTGCCGGGGTGTCCCCGGGGCAGGCCCCGAGCCCCGGGGCAGCCCCGCTCCCGGGCCTTGTCATGCGCCGCCTCCTTTGCCCTCGCGGCTGCGTTCGCCCTCGCTTTGCCCCGGGTGAGGGGCTGTGCCGGAGCTCGGGGCAGGAGGGGATGCCCTGGGGTGGGGGTCGGGCGCTGGCCCCCTGTTCCAGCTGGGCTCCAGCTGTGGGCCGGGGCTGGAGGAGCCCCAGGTGCGGGCGGTGAGGCCGGTGGGGACGGACGCTCCCTGCACAGGGGTGGCTGCCGGGGGAGGGGCTGGTGCTGCTGCTGCCCTACTCCCGGTGGCCGTGGACAAGCCGGGGGGAGCCAAGGGTGGAGCGGTCGCCCGGCCTGACCGGGCTGCGGCTGCAGCGAGAAAGAAGGTGAGCGGGGCCGCCCGATCGACCTGAGGCAGGGCGGCGGGGTCCGCGTCGGAGGCACGGAGCAGAGGGGTGTGCGAGCCGGCGGAGGGGTCCACCCGGAACTACGCTGCAGAGGGCGGGTGAGCGCTCGCGTCTCGGCGGGGATGGGGGATGGGGGGGGTGGAAGACGGTGTCCTCGCAGGGTGAGCCAGCAGGACAGGCTGCGTCTCGCGGCATGGCGGGAGCCGTAGTCCTGAGGCACGGGGTTTGCTCTCGGCCATGTTCGTTCCCGGCCATGCCGGGAAGCGTGGTCTTCCGGGCGGTCACGTTGTGCTTGCTAGTGCATGCCGGGAGATGTAGTTTTTGCGACGCGGGTTCCCGGGCATGCGTGGTGGCGTGCCTCCTCGCCGCCCTCAGTGCTGCCGCCCTGTGACCAAAATTAGGTACTGCAGTTCGGCAGCTGCGCATGCGCGGTACAGCACCTCGTCGCTCAGAAGCTGCGCATGCGCGATGGGCGCATTGCCGCAGCTCGGAAGCCGCGCATGCTCGGCGGCGCCTAAGTGACCCACGCTGCCGGCCGCCGGTAACCGCGATGCCGTTCTGCGGTCCCTGCGCGCTCTTTGCTACTTCCCGGTAAGGTCGCGCCGTTGCCGCCCCATGTGCGCAACGTGGGCGGGTGCTCGCCCTGCAAAATGAGGCACGGCCGCCGGGTGCTCGCTGCTACTGCAGCCCGGCGTTCGCGCACCGCCCCTCGCCCCTGCGGCGCGCCGCCAGCGTCCGGCGCATGCGCGGCGCGCGGGAGCAGCATGGCGGCGCAGCGGGGTCCAGTTCCCGGCGGGGCGTGAAGGGCCGGGACCACCGGTGAGGCGAGCGAGCCCCTGGGGCGGGTGCGGGGCGTCTCCTGCGCACCGGCCGCCCGCGGGTGGCGGGGCGAGGAACTTCGAGCCGCCCGCTGCGACCGGCTGCCGGCCCGCTGGAGGCGAGTCGGGTCGGGGCAGCCCCGGGGAATTACCGGGGCTCTGGGAGGAGGGAGGGAGGCGGACACCCCCCAGGCGCGGACGCCGGGCGCCTCCCAACTCGTCAGAGCCCCCCCGCTCGCTTCTCCTGGCCCCGCGCAGCTGCCCCCAGCTCCAGCCCCTCCCCTGAAGCCTGTCCCGTAGCCCCGGGCCGGCCCCGGGCCCTGTCGCAGAGGCGGCAAGCCGGGCCTCGCGTGCGCTGGGTTCTCCGTGAAAGCGGACGCCGTTGGCAGCGGTGCAGGGGCAGAGCGGCGTCTCCGGCGGCCCCCGCGGAAGGAGAGGCTTCGGCCAGGGGGGAACTACAGTAATAAGGGTCGCTGCTGCTTCTTTCCCTCTGCCAGGGGCCGCGCTGGGGGGGGATGCCGCTGACCGCACCCGCCTCGGGCTCGCGTGGGTTGTCTCTGCCCAGCCTCGCTCTCCTCGTGGCACGGCTGCAGGAAGGGACAGGCGGAGCGCTTGCCGGCCCTGGGCGGGAGCTGCCACGGCCAGAGCTGGAGAGGCCAGAGAACAGTAAAGAGGAAGAAGAAACCGAAGGCCGGCCGGCCGGCAGCTGCCTCCTGCTGCAGGGAAGAGCGAGCCAGTCCCTCCAGGTGAGGTAGGATCCCTCTTCGTAGTCCGCAGCAGGCCACACCATCGACATGCAGGGTCTGTACGCGTCACCAAAGGCGGCCGCGTAGCGCACGAGCGAGGCTACGTGTGTAGGGAGCCCCGTCTTGTACGAGCTGTAAGACACCCCGGTATTCTCTTAGGTGGAGGACAGCCAAGCGACAGGAGTTACAGAAGGCGAAGGGAGGAGAGGAGGAGGAGGAGGAAGAAGCGTCTGAACTGGCGAACTCTCCCAGCAGTGCAGGGAGTGAAAGCTGTGGTGAGTCCCAGGCCCTCGGGGCCCTGTTGCCCCTATTCTGCATCCCAGGCCCTCACTACCTCTCCCCTGGCCCCTCCCTCTTTCCCACGCTGATGTGGTTCCCCCCCTCCACCCCCCGCCCATACCTCCTTTCTCCATCTCACTCTGACCAGCTCCCCGTCCTCATCTTTTAGGTCCTCTCTCTCCCTGCTCTGTAGCTTGTGGCTATTTTTCCTTCCTCTGCCTCTCTCTGTCTGGCTCCCTGTGCCTGCTTTTCCATTCCTCCCTCTGCAATGTAGCGTGTTGCTACTCTTTTCTTTCGCAGTCTCTCTCTGTCCGGCTCCCAGCCACCGTTTTTGCCTTCCTTCCACTCTGTTCTCTAGTCTCTGGCTCTCTCTGCCTGGCTGAACAGCTGCTGATGTTCAAGGTCTTCCTTCTCGGCCCTGTAGCACAGCACAAGTCTCTTTCTTCCTCTGTCTCCCGCTATCCTGCTCCCTGTCCCTGTTTTGCAATTTTGTCCTTGTCAGCCCTGAGCCACGCTGCAGTTTCATTTCTTTTGCCGTCTTGCCCTGTCCGGCTCCCTGCCAGGATCTTTTAATTCTTCTCTCTCTCCCTCTTGAAGCCCATCGCTGTTTTACTCTTTCTCCCTGTCTCCCTGTCCGTCTCCCCCTCTCCGTCTTTACTTACTCTTTTAAGTAAAATCACTGGCTGAGACCTTAAACATGTCACTTCTTGCCCGACAAGATCAAACAGACCGTGAGCAAGCTTGTTAGGCTTCCCCTGTAAACTCACGGATAACACAAAGCAAGCTCCTTAGGCTTCCCGTGGAAATCACTGCTACCAGGTTAAATTGACCTCCTTGTGCCGTCCTGAGGCCGAAAGACCAAGGAGCTAATTCGATGACTAGATATGGACAAAGGAAGCCCCAGGTTCAACTGGCAGACTGCGTGAGGAAGACTGTGGACGACCACCTGAGGGTGAAAAGACCCTAACCCTAATTTTACTGCGCATGCTTGGACTATGTCAACGAATTCCGGGGACTCCTCACCATAAGACTGCCCTTCTTGGGGGATCTGATGACACGTATGACTTTTCTGCATATGAACTGATGTGCTTTACTAACCCGTCGGAGCACTCGTGGTGGAGCGATCCCCAGCACTGCCCAGCGCTGCCGTAAGGAATGCCCGCCTTCTAAAGCTTCAAACTAAGTGTTAGAGGGTTTTCTGGCCGACTTTTCAGTATCCCTTTGTATTTGATTGTTTCTGGTATTCCCTTAGTGGCTTCACTTGTTAGATTTTCTATCTACGTCTCCATTTTAGTTCGCCATCCCTGCCTTTTAATATTTTTCCTTTTGCCGTAATCACCATTGCTTTTAAAATTTTCTGCCGCCTTTTCTCTCATTCGCGGTCCTTATTTGCCTACCCTTATTTTTTAACTGACTTCTTCCCTTCCCTTAGTGCCCTCTGAAACAAGGATCTAAAGCAATTAGAAGGTTTTAGCATGTGTAACTAATCAACTGTCAGTTTTACAAATTTCTGAAGAGGTGTACTTTCTGGAAGGTTATCGATTTCGTGATTAGTTTAACTTTAGTATAGACTTCTTTAGCCTAGCAACCGTGGCATTATGTTTAACGGCCTATTCTCATAGTCCTTAGGCTGTATTTGCCTCAGTGCCAACACTGTACCTATATGTAAACAGTTCATCAGGAGGAAAGCAGCCCTGATGAAAATTAAAACACAAGTAGAAACGGAGAAGACAGGTGGAGAGAACCAAGAGGAGAAGAGTTAAGAGCAAGGACTGAGAAATTGATGAGTGCAGAGGAGATACCTTCACCTTGAGCACAGAAACGTCCTAGCAGGAGTGCTCAAACACGGATGATAAGAAGGAACCGCTTGGCTGAAGAACAGAAGGGGAAAACATCCAAGGAGAAGGAACTATCCTCAGGAGACCTGTGACCATAAAAGGGAAAAAGAAGGAGGGGGCTAACTCCCCAAACGACCACCGACGACCGCCCGAGACCCCCGCGCACGCGTAGTGTAGTTTTGCAACGCCAGCGTTACGTAGACGTGGCAGATAAGCGAGGAGGCGGAGATTTCTCAGGACACGTGTGAATATTCATGTCTTTCAGGTATATAAAGGATGAAGTTTTGCTTCAGCGCGCGTGCGTTGGGAGGAGATATCCCCCAGGCGTCCGGCGTGGCAATAAAGGCGTCTGCTTAATGACACTTTGGTGTTACTGAGTTTAAATTTCTGTAACTTTTGTGAATCATTTGGTGACCCAGGTGGGAGGGACATCCTCTGTTCAGCTGCGGGACCCGATGAGTCTGGGACTCTCTTGGGTTTACCCCTGGAGATCTTTTCCAGAGAGACCCCTGTTCTCAGTCGGATCACCGCGGGGACAGACAAAGACCCTCTGGCAAGAAGACATCCTTAAATCCTGAATTGGTAACGATCGATCAATTTGGGACCGTCTTTAAGACGTGCAGATGTGCACACGGGTCGGCGTATACCGGCTCGCTAGCACCTTACGGCTGTACCTTTGGGGACTTGTGTCCCATATGGTAGGGGATTAACTTTCCCGTTTGGAGGGGTTGCGTCCCCATTTGGAGGTCCGGTTAACTGTTACCTGACTTTTGGCTAATGCATTTCGGGTATTGGTTATTGGTTTGTCATTTATTGGATTTTGGTTATTAACGGTAAAATTTGCATCAGATATGGGAGAGTCACAGAGTGGCGGAATTCTAAAGAAAAGCCCACTGGGATGTGTTTTGCAGCACTGGAGAGATCCGGGGGGGAGTGCCGGGAGGCACTGTCGATAGGAAAACTTTAATTAAGCATTGTAATCAGTGGTGTCCTCTCTACAAGCCAGACGGTGGAGAAAAACGGCCCTTTAACAGGACATTAAAATAGAATACATTATTACATTAAGGTACATATAATTGTAATATAATACTACACACGTTATAATAGGTATTATACATCTAGTGTAGTAATACGATTAATGCTCTTCCTTCAGGGAGAAGGAAAATGGGATGCAGTGCTTTCTGCAGATACGTATGTTTGGCATTGTTTGGCAACAATGGAAACGGTGCCATTGTTTGGCAACAATGGCATTGTGTGGCAACAATGGAAACGGTGCCATTGTTTGGCAACAATGGCATTGTGTGGCAACAATGGAAACGGTGCCATTGTTTGGCAACAATGGCATTGTGTGGCAACAATGGAAACGGTGCCATTGTTTGGCAACAATGGCATTGTGTGGCAACAATGGAAACGGTGCCATTGTTTGGCAACAATGGCATTGTGTGGCAACAATGGAAACGGTGCCATTGTTTGGCAACAATGGCATTGTGTGGCAACAATGGAAACGGTGCCATTGTTTGGCAACAATGGCATTGTGTGGCAACAATGGAAACGGTGCCATTGTTTGGCAACAATGGCATTGTGTGGCAACAATGGAAACGGTGCCATTGTTTGGCAACAATGGAAACAATGGCATTGTGTGGCAACAATGGAAACGGTGCCATTGTTTGGCAACAATGGAAACAATGGCATTGTGTGGCAACAATGGAAACGGTGCCATTGTTTGGCAACAATGGAAACAGTGGCATTGTGTGGCAACAATGGATACGGTGCCATTGTTTGGCAACAATGGAAACAATGGCATTGTGCGGCAACAATGGAAACGGTGCCATTGTTTGGCAACAATGGCATTGTGCGGCAACAATGGAAACGGTGCCATTGTTTGGCAACAATGGCATTGTGCGGCAACAATGGAAACGGTGCCATTCTTTGGCAACAATGGCATTGTGCGGCAACAATGGAAACGGTGCCATTCTTTGGCAACAATGGCATTGTGCGGCAACAATGGAAACGGTGCCATTGTTTGGCAACAATGGAAACAATGGCATTGTGTGGCAACAATGGAAACGGTGCCATTGTTTGGCAACAATGGAAACAGTGGCATTGTGTGGCAACAATGGAAACGGTGCCATTGGCAACAATGGCATTGTGTGGCAACAATGGAAACGGTGCCATTGTTTGGCAACAATGGAAACAATGGCATTGTGTGGCAACAATGGAAACGGTGCCATTGTTTGGCAACAATGGCATTGTGTGGCAACAATGGAAACGGTGCCATTGTTTGGCAACAATGGCATTGTGTGGCAACAATGGAAACGGTGCCATTGTTTGGCAACAATGGCATTGTGTGGCAACAATGGAAACGGTGCCATTGTTTGGCAACAATAGAAACGGTGGCATTGTTTGACAAAGATGGCAATGGTGGCATTGTTTGGCAACCATGGCATTGTGTGGCAACAATGGCAACAGTGCCATTGTGTGCCAACAATGGCAACGGTGGCATTGTTTGGTAACAATGGCATTGTGTGGCAACAATGGCAATGGTGGCATTGTTTGGCAACAATGGCAACGGTGACGTTGTTTGGCAACAATGGCATTGTGTGGCAACAATGGCAACGGTGGCATTGCTTGGCAACAATGGACACAGTGGCATTGTTTGGCAACAATGGCATTGTGTGGCAACAATGGGAACGGTGGCATTGCTTGGCAACAATGGACACAGTGGCATTGTTTGGCAACAATGGCCTTGTGTGGCAAGAATGGCAACGGTGGCATTGCTTGGCAACAATGGAAACAGTGCCATTGTTTGACAACAATGGCATTGTGTGGCAAAAAAGGAAACAGTGGCATTGTGTGGCAACAATGCCATTGTATGGCAACAATAGCAAAGTTGGCATTGTTTGGCAACAATGGCAACTGTGGCGTTGTGTGGCAACAATAGGATTGTATGGTAACAATGGCAACGGTGGCATTGTTTGGCAACAATGCAAACAGTGGCGTTGTTTGGTAACAATGGAAACAGTGGCGTTGTTTGGCAACAACGTCATTGTTTGGAAACAATGGGAAGAGTGGTGGTGGTTGGCATCAATGCCATTGTCTGGCAAAAATGGGAACACTGGCATTGTTTACGCAACAATGGCAAAAGTAGCTTTGTTACGCAACAATGGCACCAGTGGCATTGTTTGGCAGTAATGCAAACAGTGGGTTTGTTTGGCAACAACCTCATTGTTTGGCAACAATGGCAACAATGGTGGTGTTTGGCATCAATGGCATTGTCTGGCAACAATGGGAACAGTGGCATTGTTACGCAATAATGGCAACAGCGGCATTGTTTGGCAACAATGGAAACAAGAGTATTCTTTGGAAACAATGGCATTCTGTGGCAACAATGGCATTGTGTGGCAACAATTACAACAGTGGGATTCTTACGCAAGAATGGCATTGTCTGGCAACAATGGCCAGAATGGCAGTGTTTGGCAAAGATGGCAATAGTGGCATTGTTTCGCAACAATGGCAATAGTGCCAGTGTTTCGCAACAATGCCATTCTTTGGCAACAATGGCAAAAATGGAAACAGTGGAATTGTTTGGCAACAATGGCATTGTGTGGCAACAATGGCAACGGTGGCATTGTGTGGCAACAATGGCATTGTGTGGCAACAATGGAAACGGTGCCATTGTTTGGCAACAATGGCATTGTGTGGCAACAATGGAAACGGTGCCATTGTTTGGCAACAATGGCATTGTGTGGCAACAATGGAAACGGTGCCATTGTTTGGCAACAATGGCATTGTGTGGCAACAATGGAAACGGTGCCATTGTTTGGCAACAATGGCATTGTGTGGCAACAATGGAAACGGTGCCATTGTTTGGCAACAATGGCATTGTTTGGCAATAATGGAAACAGTGCCATTGTTTGGTAAATGTGGCATTCTGTGGCAACAGTGGCATTGTGTGGCAACAATTGCAACGGTTGGATTGTTTGCACCGATGGAAACAGTGCTATTGTTTGGCAACAATGGCATTGTGTGGTAACAATGGCAACGGTGGCATTGTGTTGCAACAATGGCATTGTTTGGCAACAATGGAAAGAGTGGCATTGTTTGGCAACAATGGAAACAGTGGCATTGTTTGGCAACAATGGCACTCTGTGCCAACAATGGCAACGGTGACATTGTTTGGCAACAATGGCATTGTTTGGCAACAGTGGCATTGTTTGGCAACTGTGGCATTGTTTGGCAACGGTGGCATTGTTTGGCAACAATGGCAACGGTGGCATTGTGTGGCAACAATGGAAACAGTGCTATTGTTTGGCAACAATGGCATTGTGTGGTAACAATGGAAACAGTGCTATTGTTTGGCAACAATGGCATTGTGCGGCAACAATGGAAACAGTGCTATTGTGTGGCAACAATGGCATTGTGCGGCAACAATGGAAACAGTGGCATTGTTTGGCAACAATGGCATTGTGCGGCAACAATGGAAACAGTGGCATTGTGTGGCAACAGTGGCATTGTGCGGCAACAATGGAAACAGTGGCATTGTGTGGCAACAGTGGCATTGTGCGGCAACAATGGAAACAGTGGCATTGTGTGGCAACAGTGGCATTGTGCGGCAACAATGGAAACAGTGGCATTGTGTGGCAACAGTGGCATTGTGCGGCAACAATGGAAACAGTGGCATTGTGTGGCAACAGTGGCATTGTGCGGCAACAATGGAAACAGTGGCATTGTGTGGCAACAGTGGCATTGTGCGGCAACAATGGCAACAGTGGCATTGTGTGGCAACAGTGGCATTGTGCGGCAACAATGGAAACAGTGGCATTGTGTGGCAACAGTGGCATTGTGCGGCAACAATGGCAACAGTGGCATTGTGTGGCAACAGTGGCATTGTGCGGCAACAATGGAAACAGTGGCATTGTGTGGCAACAGTGGCATTGTGCGGCAACAATGGAAACAGTGGCATTGTGTGGCAACAGTGGCATTCTGCGGCAACAATGGCAACAGTGGCATTGTGTGGCAACAGTGGCATTGTGCGGCAACAATGGCAACAGTGGCATTGTGTGGCAACAGTGGCATTGTGCGGCAACAATGGCAACAGTGGCATTGTGCGGCAACAGTGGCATTGTGCGGCAACAATGGCAACAGTGGCATTGTGTGGCAACAGTGGCATTGTGCGGCAACAATGGCAACAGTGGCATTGTGTGGCAACAGTGGCATTGTGCGGCAACAATGGAAACAGTGGCATTGTGTGGCAACAGTGGCATTGTGCGGCAACAATGGCAACAGGGGCATTGTGTGGCAACAGTGGCATTGTGCGGCAACAATGGCAACAGTGGGACTGTTACGCAACAATGGCAACAGTGGCATTGTTTGGCAACAGTGGCATTGTTTGACAACAATGGCAACGGTGGAATTGTTTGGCAACGGTGGCATTGTTTGGCAATAATGGAAACAGTGCCATTGTTTGGTAAATGTGGCATTGTGTGGCAACAGTGGCATTGTGTGGCAACAATTGCAACGGTTGGATTGTTTGCACCGATGGAAACAGTGCTATTGTTTGGCAACAATGGCATTGTGTGGTAACAATGGAAAGAGTGGCATTGTGTGGCAACAATGGCATTGTGCGGCAACAATGGAAACATTGGCATTGTGTGGCAACAATGGCATTGTGCGGCAACAATGGAAACAGTGGCATTGTGTGGCAACAATGGCATTGTGCGGCAACAATGGAAACAGTGGCATTGTGTGGCAACAATGGAAACAGTGGCATTGTGTGGCAAAAGTGGCATTGTGCGGCAACAATGGCAACAGTGGCACTGTTACGCAACAATGGCAACAGTGGCATTGTTTGGCAATAATGGCATTGTGTGACAACAATGGAAACAGTGGCATTGTGTGGCAACAATGGCATTGTGCGGCAACAATGGAAACAGTGGCATTGTGTGGCAACAATGGCATTGTGCGGCAACAATGGAAACAGTGGCATTGTGTGGCAACAATGGCATTGTGCGGCAACAATGGAAACAGTGGCATTGTGTGGCAACAATGGCATTGTGCGGCAACAATGGAAACAGTGGCATTGTGTGGCAACAATGGCATTGTGCGGCAACAATGGAAACAGTGGCATTGTGTGGCAACAATGGCATTGTGCGGCAACAATGGAAACAGTGGCATTGTGTGGCAACAATGGCATTGTGCGGCAACAATGGAAACAGCGGCATTGTGCGGCAACAATGGCATTGTGTGGTAACAATGGCATTGTGTGGCAACAATGGCATTGTGCGGCAACAATGGCATTGTCTGGCAAGAATGGAAACAGTGGCATTGTGCGGCAACAATGGCATTGTGCGTCAACAATGGAAACAGTGGCATTGTGTGGCAACAGTGGCATTGTGCGGCAACAATGGCAGCAGTGGCACTGTTACGCAACAATGGCAACAGTGGCATTGTTTGGCAATAATGGCATTGTGTGACAACAATGGAAACAGTGGCATTGTGTGGCAACAATGGCATTGTGCGGCAACAATGGAAACAGTGGCATTGTGTGGCAACAATGGCATTGTGCGGCAACAATGGAAACAGTGGCATTGTGTGGCAACAATGGCATTGTGCGGCAACAATGGAAACAGTGGCATTGTGTGGCAACAATGGCATTGTGCGGCAACAATGGAAACAGTGGCATTGTGTGGCAACAATGGCATTGTGCGGCAACAATGGAAACAGTGGCATTGTGTGGCAACAATGGCATTGTGCGGCAACAATGGAAACAGTGGCATTGTGTGGCAACAATGGCATTGTGCGGCAACAATGGAAACAGCGGCATTGTGCGGCAACAATGGCATTGTGTGGTAACAATGGCATTGTGTGGCAACAATGGCATTGTGCGGCAACAATGGCATTGTCTGGCAAGAATGGAAACAGTGGCATTGTGCGGCAACAATGGCATTGTGTGGCAACAGTGGCATTGTGCGGCAACAATGGCAGCAGTGGCACTGTTACGCAACAATGGCAACAGTGGCATTGTTTGGCAATAATGGCATTTTGTGACAACAATGGAAACAGTGGCATTGTGTGGCAACAGTGGCGTTGTTTGGCAACAATGGCAACGGTAGAATTGTTTGGCAACGGTGGCATTGTTTGGCAATAATGGAAACAGTGCCATTGTTTGGTAAATGTGGCATTCTGTGGCAACAGTGGCATTGTGTGGCAACAATTGCAACGGTTGGATTGTTTGCACCGATGGAAACAGTGCTATTGTTTGGCAACAATGGTATTGTGTGGTAACAATGGCAACGGTGGCATTGTGTTGCAACAATGGCATTGTTTGGCAACAATGGAAAGAGTGGCATTGTTTGGCAACAATGGAAACAGTGGCATTGTTTGGCAACAATGGCACTCTGTGCCAACAATGGCAACGGTGACATTGTTTGGCAACAATGGCATTGTTTGGCAACTGTGGCATTGTTTGGCAACTGTGGCATTGTTTGGCAACGGTGGCATTGTTTGGCAACAATGGCAACGGTGGCATTGTGTGGCAACAATGGAAACAGTGCTATTGTTTGGCAACAATGGCATTGTGTGGCAACAATGGAAACAGTGCTATTGTTTGGCAACAATGGCATTGTGCGGCAACAATGGAAACAGTGCTATTGTGTGGCAACAATGGCATTGTGCGGCAACAATGGAAACAGTGGCATTGTTTGGCAACAATGGCATTGTGCGGCAACAATGGAAACAGTGGCATTGTGTGGCAACAATGGCATTGTGCGGCAACAATGGAAACAGTGGCATTGTGTGGCAACAATGGAAACAGTGGCATTGTGTGGCAACAGTGGCATTGTGCGGCAATAATGGAAACAGTGGCATTGTGTGGCAACAGTGGCATTGTGCGGCAACAATGGAAACAGTGGCATTGTGTGGCAACAGTGGCATTGTGCGGCAACAATGGAAACAGTGGCATTGTGTGGCAACAGTGGCATTGTGCGGCAACAATGGAAACAGTGGCATTGTGTGGCAACAGTGGCATTGTGCGGCAACAATGGAAACAGTGGCATTGTGTGGCAACAGTGGCATTGTGCGGCAACAATGGCAACAGTGGCATTGTGTGGCAACAGTGGCATTGTGCGGCAACAATGGCAACAGTGGCATTGTGTGGCAACAGTGGCATTGTGCGGCAACAATGGAAACAGTGGCATTGTGTGGCAACAGTGGCATTGTGCGGCAACAATGGCAACAGTGGCATTGTGTGGCAACAGTGGCATTGTGCGGCAACAATGGAAACAGTGGCATTGTGTGGCAACAGTGGCATTGTGCGGCAACAATGGAAACAGTGGCATTGTGTGGCAACAGTGGCATTGTGCGGCAACAATGGCAACAGTGGCATTGTGTGGCAACAGTGGCATTGTGCGGCAACAATGGAAACAGTGGCATTGTGTGGCAACAGTGGCATTGTGCGGCAACAATGGCAACAGGGGCATTGTGTGGCAACAGTGGCATTGTGCGGCAACAATGGCAACAGTGGCACTGTTACGCAACAATGGCAACAGTGGCATTGTTTGGCAACAGTGGCATTGTTTGACAACAATGGCAACGGTGGAATTGTTTGGCAACGGTGGCATTGTTTGGCAATAATGGAAACAGTGCCATTGTTTGGTAAATGTGGCATTGTGTGGCAACAGTGGCATTGTGTGGCAACAATTGCAACGGTTGGATTGTTTGCACCGATGGAAACAGTGCTATTGTTTGGCAACAATGGCATTGTGTGGTAACAATGGAAAGAGTGGCATTGTGTGGCAACAATGGCATTGTGCGGCAACAATGGAAACAGTGGCATTGTGTGGCAACAATGGCATTGTGCGGCAACAATGGAAACAGTGGCATTGTGTGGCAACAATGGCATTGTGCGGCAACAATGGAAACAGTGGCATTGTGTGGCAACAATGGAAACAGTGGCATTGTGTGGCAAAAGTGGCATTGTGCGGCAACAATGGCAACAGTGGCACTGTTACGCAACAATGGCAACAGTGGCATTGTTTGGCAATAATGGCATTGAGTGACAACAATGGAAACAGTGGCATTGTGTGGCAACAGTGGCATTGTGTGACAACAATGGCAACGGTGGAATTGTTTGGCAACGGTGGCATTGTTTGGCAATAATGGAAACAGTGCCATTGTTTGGTAAATGTGGCATTGTGTGGCAACAATTGCAACGGTTGGATTGTTTGCACCGATGGAAAGAGTGCTATTGTTTGGCAACAATGGCATTGTGTGGGAACAATGGAAACAGTCGCATTGTGTTGCAACAATAGCATTGTTTGGTAACAATGGCAACGGTGGCATTGTTTGGCAACAATGGCACTCTGTGCCAACAATGTCAACGGTGACATTGTTTGGCAACAATGGCATTGTTTGGCAACAATGGCCAAGTGCTGAATAAGAAGTGCTGTCCCAAAATCAGTAAATTGGTCTAAATTGTATGAAATTAAACAAGATAGATAGAAAAGAATCCCCTACTGATTTTTTGAACCGATTAAAAGAAGGGATGCAGAAATACACTACTTTAAACTGTACCTCTCAGGAGGGAAAGGGTCAGTTGTTATTCCTGGTTCTGGGACAGCTGACGGATGATGTCAAGAAAAAGTTACAGCAAGTGCAAGGAACAGATGTGAGAGATTTAGAGAAATTGCTGGAGACTGCTTGGCAAGTGTGTCGGAATAGGGACAGGCGGGGGGGGGGGAATGGGCAAAACAATTGCCAGCGCTACAGCGGCTGCTTTGCGCACCGCAGGGGCCAGGTAACCTCTGGGAACCCACCGGGAAACACCACTAATGGGAGGCGAGGAGCCATGAGAAGTAGCCCAAGTGCCCCGTCTCGGGGAAGTCAACCCCTCCCGAAAGATCAGTGTGCCTACTGTCAGCCAAGGATGGAGCTCGAATGGCGGGGTATGCCGTGACCACCGCAGAGCGAGTGCTGGAAGCAAAGTCACTCCCTGAGGGTACATCCGCACAACGAGCCGAATGAATTGCTTTAGTGAGAGCTTGTTGAAGGACTGCGAGCGAACACCCGGACAAATTCAAAATACGCCTTGGGTGTAGTTCATGCCCGTGGGGCTATCCGGAAGGAACGGGGACTTCTGACCGCCCAAGGAAAACATTAAGCTTGCTGACGTGATCCTAAGACTTTTGGATGCGGTACAGTCGCCTTCGGCGGTTGCGCTTATGCACCGCAAGGGGCACCAAGAGGGTGACGCTGCTCAGGAAGTGGGGAATAAATCGGCAGATTATGAGGCAAAAAGAGCTGCGGAACAAGGTGAGGTGTTAAGTTTGATTCCTGAAAAAGCTTTGCCGCTACCGGACTCGGTCGACTGTGATGAGAAGGATCTTAGATTAATTAAAGATTTGGAAGCAGAAGTTGAATCATCAGGTTGGGCAAAATTAAAAGGTAACAGAGTAATAGTTCCCTTTAGAATAGTACGGAAACCGGTAAAAGCAGAACACGACCAGACTCATTGGGCAACTGAAGCCTCGTATGATTCCCTTATGAAGCAAAGAGTAGCCAGGAATTTGTTTCAAACTGTAAAAGCCATGGTTAATAACTGTGAAGTATGCAAAGGTGGGAAATCGTGTAAAATTTGGAAGTCTCGGTAAAGGGAAAGTTCCAGGTCAAAATTGACAAACAGACTTTTCCGAACTCCCACGGAAAGGGGAGGGTTTGGGATTTGTTCGTATTAACAGATACCTTTTCGGGCTGGCCAGCAGCTTTCCCTTGTAGGGCTAATAAGGCTAGGGAAGTGACAGGAGTACTCTTAAACGAAAATTATTCCCAGATTTGGAGTACCAGCAGTAATATCTTCTGATAGGGGTGCTCATTTTTGTGCGCAAATAGTGCAACGAGTTAGTAAAATTTTAGGAACAAACTGGCAACCGACCTCAGGCAAGTGGGCCAGTGGAGCAAATGAATCACTTAATTAAACAACAGCTAGCTAAACTTAGTCAAGAAGCAAATCTACATTGGTACCAAGCGCTCCCACTGTAGCCCTACTACGAATCAGGGTAAAACCGGGAACTAAAGAGAATTTAAGTCCATTTGGAATTTTGTTGGGGCGGCCGTAACCGATCCCAATACCGAGGGGAAGATCTCACCCAGTTAGGCGAAAATAATCTATAGAAATACATAATAATATTAGGAAATTCTAAACGAGAGCGATTGCAAGTGCCTAGAGAGTCTAGCCAGACGTTCTCTCTAACAGGAGTTCCGGTTCCGGTTAACACCTCTCTATTTAATAATCCCTGCTATGGAGTAGGTCATGATAAGAACAACTTTAGATTTACATCACCTCTTGGGGTTGTGAAGAAGTTCAGAGCAAATTAGCCTCTCGGTTACCAAATTTTAAATGGATCAAAGAGCTGCTTGTACTCGTATTAGTTGATAGCTTATTTGTTTTATGTACGTGTTGTATAATTCGAGGTTCGCTATGGCGTTGTCAGAAGAATGGGGATGACTGTGTTACCTGGAAAAAGAGTAAGGTCAAACCTGAAGTCGCAACAGGGAGGTATTTTAATCGACGGACGAAGGAGAGTGGTACGTTATAAGGGACTGCGAAAGAATTCGCAAGGGTAATAGAAAAGGGGGGAAGTGAAACAGAAGATGTCTGCTTAATGACACTGTGATGTTACTGAGTTTAAATTTCTTTCACTTCTCTGCATCACCTCGCTTTTTCATTTTTCTTTCTCCAACTCTTTTAAAAGTTTGCCGTTTCTTTCATGTTTTATTCCCTTCTTTCCCTAACACCTATCGCTTTTTAAATGTTCTTGCCAGGCTTACTTTTGTTCCCTTTGTCTGTATTTTTAATTAGCTCTTGTCTTTCCTTAGCGCCCTCACTATTAAAACTTTTTTTCTACATCTCTGTTTACTGTCCCTGTTTCACAATTTTTTCCTTATTTCTTTAATCCCTGTTGCTTTTAACATTTTCTACTTTTATCCCATCTTCTGTCTCTCTCTTCTGGTTTTTCTTTATTGTCATCGCATTTAAAATTGTCTCTCTATAGCTGTTTTACTCCACTGTCCCTATTTCTGTTTTTTCCTTTATTTCCCTAATGCCTATCACTTCTAACATGTACTTTCTGTGCCCTTCCATGTCTGTATCTTCAGTAATTTCTTGTCTTTCCTTAGTGCCACCCCTTCTTCAGTTTCCCTTCTACATCTCCATTTTAGTTCACCATCGCTGTCTTTAATTAAAGTCCTTGATCCCCATTGCTTTTCAAATTTTCTACTTTTATCTCGTCCGCTGTCGTTACTTATTAGTTATTTTCTCTTATTTTTTCCTAAGGGCACCGCTTTTTGTATTTCCTTTCTGCGTCTACTTTTATGTGGTTCGCTGTCCCCATTTTTCAGTTTTTTTAGTCATCGTTCTTTTTGGTTTGAAATTTTGTTTCTCGGTGTACTTTTATCTCATTTTCTATCCCTACATTTTTTTTTCCCGTTTCCTGTAACTTGCCGCTTCTAACATGTTTGTTCTAAATCTACTTTGATTAGGATGTAGCTCCCTTTTTTTCAGTTGGTTCCTGTCTCTCCTGTACCCCCTCACGTTTAGATTTTCTTTCCTCGTCTGTTTTTATCCACTTCAGCAGCTTCATTTTTTTAGCTCATTCTAGTGTGTCCCATACCTTGTTGCTTGTGAAATTTTCTTGCTATGTCTTTGCCTATTCAGGTTTTTTCCCTATTTTAACTTTTTTTCCCCGTCTTAACGTCTTCATTTTCGAATAACAGAATAATTTAGGATGGAAAAGACACTTAAGATCATCGGGCCCAGCCGTAAACCTAACACGGCCAAGTCCACCACTAAACCGTGGCCTTAAGTGCCACATCCACGCGCCTTTTAAATACCTCCAGGAACGGTGAGGAACTTATGTTTTTATGCTTACTTTAACCTGGTTTTCTGTCCCGATTATTTACTCTTTTCCTGTCTGTCCTCTACCTCATCGTTTTTTAAATTTTCTGTGTCTGCTTTTATGGAGACGGCTAACCCTACGTTTTTATTACTTCCTGGCTATCCTGTGTGAAATCACTTCTGAATTTTTTTTCCCTATCTGTTTTCATCCAGTTCACTGTCTTTATTTCATTCCCGCCTCTGCTATACCCTGTCACTATTTAAATTTGCTTTCTGCCTTTGTTGATTTCTTCTGCTGCCCCATTGCCAAGTTTCTCCTTCTTTAACACCTTCGCTTTTGATAATTTTTTGTCTACTTTTATCTGGTCTTCTCTCCCTATTTGTTAGTTTTTTCCTCCCCTGCCTCATACCCTTTTTTTCTTTTTAAATTCTCTTTCTATATTTGCTTTTATCCAGATGTCTGTTCTTTTCCAATTCTTTCTGTTTGTCACACACCCTGTCGCTTTTTAGATTTCCCTGGCACGTCTCCCTTACCCCCTCCTCCCCCCCCCCCCCCCCCATTCCGGGGTTTTACGGGGTCTCCTTGGCGCGCTGTTATCTCTGGAGCGTGATTTGTACCCCTCTCGGTTTGTCAGAACATCTCCTCGGGCCATCCCTCTTCCTCAGAGCGGTCTTTCTGTCCTCTCCTCCATCTTGCTCGCCTCCCGTCGGCCAGCGTCTCCCCGACGCCGCCTGTGCTCCGTTCAGATCCCCTCCCGAGTACCTCTGTGCCCTCCAGCCTTCTGCCGTCTCTCCGGCCGCCTCGGCACCCCTCTGATTTCCGCCACGACGCTTCCTGCGAGCGACCCCGCGTTCCGTAACCGGACTGTGAAACAGGACCTGAATTAACCGTAACTGCAGAGCGTAATGGCACATTTTCTCGTGTTTTACCCTTACCGCCTTTCAGGCCGTGGCTGGAAACCTGCTACGCGTGGCGCGCCGGATGCGGCAGCAGCTTTGGCGGCGGATGGCGAGAGGCGAAGGCCGAAGCAGAGGCTGCGCGGATCCCGTGCGCTGGGTTTATTGTTTTACTTAGGAGCGTGGCCGTTCGTCTTAAACTGTTTATGGTGTTCTCGCCCAGTGCAGCATTTTGCAATCAGCTGGTTTAAGGAAAACACGATGTCATCTCTGTCAAAGTTCTACATATTTTGGACGTGAAATATGAAAGTGAGAACTTTAACCCTGGGTTTCCTGGGATTAGCTCTTGGAACTGCTTTAGAATCCCTTGTTTGTTGGCTCCCCGAAACTTACTGCTCATCTGCCGACTCTGCCCTGTACCATTTCACCTATTAATTTTTTCCCACGTTTCCCTCTCTGCGGCTCCCTCTCCCCGTTTTTTAATGCTTACTTGTGTTTCTTGTACCCTGCTGCATTTTAATTTCTCGCGCTACAGTTCCCTCCCTCCGGCACCCTGTCTCTGTGTTTTATTTCCTCCCTCTGTCCTGCGCCCTGTCGCTGAAAAAACTTTCTTCCTATGTTTCCTTCTGTGCATCTCCCCGTCCCTATTTTTTCATTATTTCCTGTGGTTCTTGTACCCTGTTACTTTTAACATTTTCTCATTGCGGTTCCTTCTAGCCATCTCCCTGTTTGTTTAATATTCCCGTGTTTCTCGTACCTGACCGCCACTTCTTTTTCCTTTCTGCCTTGTCCTCTGTCCGTCTCCCCGTCCCTGCGTTTTAATTCCTGTCCGTGTCTCTCGTACCCGGTTGCTTTTTAAAAGTTCTTCTACGTCTCCCTCTACCCGGCTCCCTTTCTCCGTTTTTTTGTTTGGGTTTTTTTTTTTGGTTCCCCGCCCCTCCCCTTGTATTTCTTGCACCCCACCGCTACCTAATTTCTCCTTCAACGATTCCCTTTATCCAGCTTCCCTTTCCTGTACTTTTAACTCCTCCCTTTTTTCCGTATACCCTGTCCCTTTTTAAATTTTGTTTCAGTATTTCCTTCTATCCTCATTCCTGTTCCTATTTTTTAATTCTTTCCTGCTTTTCTCGTAGCCTGCCGCTTCTTAAAACGTCCTTCCGTCCCTCTACCCGATTCCTTGCCCCTGTTTTTTATCTCCTCCTCTGTCCCGCACCCAGTCACATTAATAACTTTCTATGTCTCCATTTATTTAGCTTCAGGGTAAATATCCTTTTAATCCTTTTCGACCCTCCATAGGTATAGGGTATTGCTTGATTCTAATTGGGCGGTGCGGATCTGTTATTTGAACGCTTATGGGGTCCATTTTTATCTTTCCAGTTTCCCCTTCCTTATACCACACTGAGGGGTTAATAGCTTCTTCATCCTCTTGTGTTAAAGTGTATAATTTAATCTGCAATTTGTCCCCTTGACTCTGAATGCTCAAGTTTAACTTCAAAATCAAATCCCTTCCTAATAAATTGTATTCCGCTTCAGGGAGCAAAAGTAAATCATTAAGACAAATTTTCTTTTCTGTTTCTACTTCTACATCTTTCAATATATTTACTTTAAAAGGCTCTCCTTTTGCTCCTACTACTGACACGTACAAAAATTTTTGCTTTTGCTTTTTGTTTTTCTTCGTCCCTCCTAACATAGACTTTCTGGGCTTCTCTAAGTAACTCCTCTAATCTTCTTTCTTGCCAATCTTCCAATTTTTCTAATTTCCTTCTTATATGCCCCCAGGATTTAGCTACAGATTGTGTTCTAAGGAGTGCGGTCCCAGCCACTGTATTCGGATCAATTCCAGAGTACATTTGTAGGTTTTTCCTCAACCTCTCCAACCATTCTGTTGGAGATTCGTCTTTCCCTTGTTGTTCATTAAATGCTTTAGTAATGTTTTGCCCTCGGGGAACCGCTTCCCTTATTCCCTGTGTCCTGTTTTCAGCCAGGATAGAGCTGGTTTTCTTCACAGAAGCCAGTGTGACACTGTGTTTTGGATTTGGGATGAGAAACTGTTGATAATGTGCTGATGTTTTGGGTTGTTGCTGAGCAGTCAAGGACAGTCCAGCTTCTCGTGCTGGCCTGCTAGCAAGGAGGTTGGGGGTGCACGGGGAGCTGGGAGGGGACACAGCCGGGACAGCTGACCCAGACTGGCCAAAGAGATATTCCCTACCATCCGACGTCATGCCCAGTACATAAACTGGAGTTGGCCGGGGGGCGGAAATCGCTGCTCGGGGACGGGCTGTCGATCGCCGGGTGGTGAGCAATTGCTGTATTGGGCATCACTTGTTCTTGTACATTCCTGTGTTGGTATTATCATTGTTGTTTCCTTCTTTCTTTCTGTCCTATTAAACCGTGTTTATCTCAACCCACGAGGTTTTTTTCCTAATTCTCTCCCCCACCCTACTGTGGGAGGGGGAGTGAGCGAGCGGCTGCGTGGTGCTTAGTTGCCGGCTGGGGCTAAACCACGACAACATTACATCTTTTCATCCTGTAAGAAAGCATGTGTCCCTACAGTACGTACATAGTTACCCCCCAAAACCGCCAACGTCATACAACGTATCACGCGATACAACTTTTTAATGCAGCTTTTTAATACAGTTACAGACACTTTTCTTTGCAGACACAAAGCATGCTTTTGTCTTGAACTTTTCATTAGTCTGAAAAAAAGATCATTGGTAGTATAGGATACCATGCTGTTTATTAAATGTACATAAATTAACATCTACACAGAAAGGATGTTTTCCTCATCAGAAACAATGCTGAAACGATGAGCAACTCTGAAAAGACAGGTACATAAGGCTCCCGTGCACAAACCCCAAAGCTTCAAAGGAGAAAGGTGAAAGAGCGCTACATCCTTATGTCACAGGACAACCTGTGATTAACCCGAGTTATGGACACTGTCACATCATAGGTAGTTGGGGCCAGTTCAGATCCCCTGCCTTCTAGATCAGCCGCCTTGATGAGCTGGGTGTTTCAACTGTTATAAAGCTGCAGAATCAACCAGAATCGACACTGAAATGACTGTACTGGCTACAGAATGGCTAGAATAAATATGGGGGTGTGTCCAGTTTTTTTCCGGTCCTGGAGGGTGGCTGGGATTTGGGGCACCATGTAAGCTGGCTTTTTTAACTCCTCCTTCCCATCAGTCCCTAGGCACAGGCACGTGTTGTGGCTGAAAGCAAAGCATCACCACTCCAGTTCTGATTGACAGAAAGGGGGGTGTTTGCGTCGGTCCAGAGAGCGCTGATGGGTCGGAGAAGTAAGAGCGGAGTTTTTGCTGTAGCTAACCTGGAGTTAACTCAGCTAATGGAAACTGCAAGCCAGTCATGTTTGATCAAGAATACTAAGAAAGGGTATTGTGCTGTGTGCTGCATACAAGGACTTGCACCGACCAAAGGGCAGCAATGGGTGCTCCCTTCTTGTATGCAGCAAGGTGGTGCAGCGTCTCTCTGCCAAGAATGAGTAGCGGCAAAGAAAACCTGGAGGGTTTTATAGTCTGGAACATGCTGTCCAGCGTGTCCCTCGTGTCCCTCTCAGATGATATACACCTCCGCGCCCAGCACGCCCCATGGAATCTGCAGGTGACATGCCAGCTCCCCACGGGGGCAGCTGTGCCGGCTGGTGGGCTTTTGCTGACGGAGCCGAGGAGTGAGCCAGCAAGGCCTCCCGCCAGGGCTGGGCTGGGTCTGAGGGCGGTGCGGGGCCGCTCCGGCGTCGCGGTGCCCGAGTGAAATGTGCCGGCCGGAGCAGAAGGGCGCGGTGCCTCCCTCCTCGCCTCTGCCGAGGTGGTGCTGGGGCTGCATCGCGCCCCTCAAAGCCCAGGCAGCAGAGCTCATGCGGGCAATCCAGGCAGCAGAAAAAAATCGGCACCTGCAAGAAGAGAGTCCAAAGTGCTGATGAAACCATGAAGGCAGGAAGAGGCACGACTTTGTGCCCTGTTCTTTGGGCAGTGTGCTGTCCAAGGGGCAGCTCCTGGCACACGAGAGGGAACCCTCCCTGGCAGTGGCTACGGCACGGCTTTGTCCCCTTCTCCACACGTGTGACACCCTCAGAGCTCTGCAAGTTGACAGAGATGTGCAGCACTGCTTTGCTAGGCAGCAGGGCTGGGCAGGGCAGCTGTGCTGTGGTCCTTTCCAAAAGCCGAGCAGCAGCACGCCTCACTGTCCCTTGCTAGAAAGCCAGGCTTGAAGGCAAAACACGCTGCTTTGGTAGTGTTTGGTTGTTTTCTTCTTCCCTCAATTGTCTCAGGTGCAACGTGAGCTTTTTACGAAGTGCCAGTACCTCAGGGTCTACAGCTACGTGACACAGCTCCTTGCTGCGTCTTTGGGATTCAGACACCAGCAGCCAGTGCTGGGCTTGCCAGCTGACATGAACAGCAAAGGGAGACTTTGCCTCTTTCTGTAGGCAGCGGGTGAAAGAGCTCAAAAAATTGCTATGAGCCTTGTGACTCTGCTGGGGTGTTGCTCAGCCTTGCACAAACAGAGCTGCCACAAGTGCCGAAGGAGAGCTGCCAACGCTGGAGTGAGATGTTCCTCCTGACAGACACGCTCTCCCACGGGCAGCTGCGGGCTTCCTGCCCGGTGCCATCTCTGCGCACCTCAGAAATATTGCCCATAGCCCATAGTCGGAGCAGTGTTCGGAGCTTTGAAAGATGGGCAGCAGAGCCTGCTACACACCTGGGCTCCTCGTTCTTCTTGCCTGCCTGGATGTCCTCAGTTGCCCATCCCGCAGAGCTCTGCTCCCAACTTGCTCCTCTCGCTGTCCAGTAGCCCGTTGCTCCCCTCTTCACAGGTTGCTCTTCTCGAGCCTGGCAAACTTTCCATTCAATGTATTGTTAGACAGGTCAAGCCATGATAAACGTGAACCAATTCTGCTCTTAAGCACACCTAGCTCATTTTACCTTGTCTCCCCAGAGGAGCTCTCCAGGTGTTCACTTTCTGGAGGGACTGGAGGCACCTGCAATGGAAATGTGCAAGTTAACGGGTGGCAAGGACCTTCCTGCCCAATTGCTACCTTAGCTCGGAAAGGCACAGCCCTTGGATGGGTTTGCTCAGCCCAGCTGAGCCAGTTCTGGTGGCATCACCGCACAAACCGCCATGGCCATCCTGCACCACCCTTCCTCTGCACCTTTGCAGAGCTGCCGGCTAGTGGGTGACCTTGCTTGTCCCTGCGGCAGCACTCTCAACTTCTGACAGTGCTGTCACCCTCTTTGTGGCCCTGACATACCGGTGCTGCTTCTGCTTCCACCTCTGGTGCTGGCAACTCCTTGGCTGACGTGCCGGCAAGCCCAGCCACATCGTCCTCCTCCTCAAAGAGCTGCGGGGGACAGAGGAGGACAGTTGCTTGGCTGGGGACAGGCCCCGGGGCCAGTGAGCCTTCCTCAGGGCCAGGAGCGAGCGTGGGCGGCTCTGCTTTCACTAGGGCAGGACGCAGGGGTGGCTGGAGGTGGGGGAGGTGGGGCAGAGCCAGCTTGGTCCCCGAGCCCCAGCCGGGGTCCCTCTGCTGGGGACAGCGCCTCTGCGCAGGAGCCAGCGCCACGGGCACCCCCCGGCCAGGCTGGCTTACCTGGAGGGGCTGGGGCAGCGTGCCGTCCTGGCTGCAGAGAGCTGCCAGGGGCCGGCCGAAGAGACCCGCCCTGCCGGCACAGCCCGACTGCCCGGGCGCCTCCGCAGCAGCCAAGGTCCCTCGCCGCGCAAAGGGCCAGGGCAGCCCCCTCGTCCTGCTGCGGGTCCCGCCTGCCGCCAGGGAAAACAGAGCAGAGAGCCATGGAGGGCAAGCGCCAGGTGAATGCTGCCCGAGCCTCTGCGTGCTGGGCGTCCCCGCCAACAGCGAGGGAGAGGCGTGGCTGGGGAACGAGGCGCCCCGGGGGCTCAGCTCTCTGCGGCCGTGCCCTGCGGGAAGGGCAGCAGCAGCCCCTGAGCAGCGCGGCTGCCGCCTGCCAGCGCAGGAGAGAGGGGCCGTCCTGCCCCCGTCTCCTCCAAACTCACCGTCCGAGTGGCCACCTTGGCTGCCAGAGGGGACGGGAGGTGGCTTCTGCTGGGCACCAGCCTGCAAGAAATGCGCTGCGCTCAGCGAGCAGCCCCGCAGCACGAAGGGCCCCTGGCGAGCTGCATCGGCCGCGGGCCATGAGTGAGATGTGGGGACGGCCGAGATGGCGGCCCGGGGGCTCCTCACCTCTGCCAGGCCCTCGACCAGCCTCTCCAGGCTGCTGGCGTTGAGTGTTTTGGCCTGGGCAAGGGGAGAAGAGCAGCAGGTGAGAAGCGATGGGGCTGGTGCGGGGTTGGAGCAGCCCCTGGGGCAGAGCGGGGCCGGGAGGGACACTCACGGCATTGCGGCCGCGCAGCTCCTTCAGCAGGAGCTTGATGGAGGGCAGCTGGGTGACGCGGGCTCCCTGCACTCCTTCTGCTGGCCTGTGCACGGGGCAGGGGCAGAGAAAGAGCTGTGTGAGACCCAAGCTGCCTCTTCCCTCGCCTGCCAGCCCGGGGAGCCCTTCCAAGCTGCCCCGAAGCAGCCGGGCACCGCCCGGCCGTCGAGCGGAGAGCAGTGGCAAGGGGGGAGGACGGGGCTGGGCGAAGCAGCTCCGCCAGCTCTGCCCGCTCCAGAGCCGCCCGCAGCCGTGGGGGCAGCTCTCCCCAGCTCAGGAGCGGCGTTTCCGCATCGTACGGCTACGGCTAGAGCATCCCCCCGTGCTGTGAGCACGGGCCCCCCAAGCTGCTCTGCCAGGCAGGGCTTACCCACGGAGCGCGCTGAGCCAGAGCTCCTTCAGCGAGCGGGAGCTGCAGGAAAGAGAGGAGAAAGAGCCTGAGCGCCCGCTGCTGCCCAGCCCGCGGGCAGAGGCGGGCGCCGGCAAAACCCTGCCCGTGGGGACGGCCGCAGAGGCAGGAGGAAGCGGCGTGGGGCCGGACAGAAGAGCTGCCCGGCCCTGCCGGGGGACGTGGCACCGAGACCCACCAGAAGGTGACGACGCAGAAGCCGTAGGGCCAGGCGAGGACGAGGGACGTGGTGGCCTTGTCTTCCTCCTCCTGGGCGGCATCCCCGGCCGCCCCCTTGCCGCCGCTCAGCACCCACAGCCGGCGCAGGGCCAGGCAGAGCTGCGGGCGCGGGGCGCTGCCACGTCTGCAGAGAGGAGCGGCAGGGAGTGACCTGGAGGTGGCCGAGCCCGGCGGCTGCCCTCTGGCCTCCGCCTGCCCCGCGCACGGCCACGGGTGCAGCCAGCAGCAGGGTGCCGGGGCCTGGGGCTGCTCCTTGGGCGTCCCTGCCCCGGTGCCGGGGCCAGGCCTTAGGAGGAAAGGCAGCCGGGGTCTGCGCCTCTTACTTGGCCTTGGCGATGATCAAGGCATCGCTGAAGAGGAGGAGGTGCCTCTTCCCCGTCCCGCGGCCCTGCGTCACCCGCACGCGCTGGTGGAGCAGCGGCTCGGCTGATGCCGGGCCGGGCGCGCACTGCTGCTCGGGGCCAGGGTAGACCCTGCAGAGCAGGCGGCAAAGGGCGTGAGAAAGGCGGCTGCTGCGGGGCCCGGCTGCGCCGGCGTGTCCCCGAGCCGCGGGGGGAGCCCACCTGGAGCCGTAGCAGCAGTTCAGCTGGCCCATCGTGCCGGGGCCAGGGGAGTCCTCGCGCCGGACACGCTGCTGGGGCTCCGGAGAGCTCCCAGCCGGCTGGAGCGAGGCTGTCGAGGGGGTCCCGGTGCCGGGCAGTGCCGCTGGGTGAGAGCTGGTCTCTCCCTGGAGCTGCCGGGTGCTGGCAGAGCCGTGCCTGCAGGCACTGTGGCCGTTGCCGGGCCAGCGCCGCGACATCACAGCTGCCATTCCAAGCCCGGGGGGGGGGCTGGGGGGCGGGGCTGGGGGAGGGGCTCCTGTCTCTCTCGGCCTGGGGAGCCCGGGCCTGGGCACAGCACTGCGGGCATGGCCTCAGCAGCGCTGAGCAGAGGGCAAGGCTCCCCTCCCTCCAGCTGCTGGCAAGGCTTTGCCCAGCGCAGCCCAGGGCACCGCCGCCCGCCGCCTTTGGCCAAGGGCACGGTGCTGGCTGCTGCTCAGCTTGGTGTCCAGCAGGACCCACGGGCCTGTTGCGTTAAGAGGCAGAGCAATTTGGCAGAAACTAAACCCCCTTGCTTTCCAGTCGATCCTCAGATGTCAGAGGGACTGGGAGCGGCTGAGCTTAGGTTCTGAGTGATGCCCAAAGTCAGCGTTAGTAGTCCGGTCGCGCCCAACACCTTTGTTGGACTATCACGGGTCCGGATGCACTACTAACATCACACTACCTGCTCAGCCGGACACCTCCTGAACTAACACGGCCGCATTCAGAGGTACGGTCGCGTTCAGGGACCACACACGGCTGAGTCAATCAATAGTGCGATTTATTGAACACACGGCTGAGTCAATCAATAGTGCGATTTATTGAAGCAACAGATATACAGGTTCTTTGGATTGCCGGTGATAAATTCACTACCTATAAAGCACGTGCAAATGCTAAAACTACGAGGGACACTACTTGGCTATAAACGCCTTAAAAGATGTAAAGTGACTCTATATAGAGATTTCTAAGTTTCCCGGGGAGGCACTTGGTATGACCAAGGGTTCAAATCTTGCCCAACGGCGTCCCGATGGGGGGGAAGAGAGGCTCAGCCCGTCGACTGATCCCAGAAGTTAGAGTGGTACACAACGATGGTATCTTCCCTAACATCCAGCTCTTAAAACATTATTTTATAGTGTTTTACTTCGCAGGTGGAGCTTGAGTGACTCTAGTCATACATACCTTTATCAGGATTGGTGCAGAATTCTCTCGCTTCGCGTTTAAAGGTACAGACTAGGAAAAATTCAGTGCGCACACTCATTGAGGAGGGGTCGCACCTTGGGGGGGTGGTAGCTTTTGAGAGGGGTGTGCGTTTTAGTATTATAATGATATTATAATTAGCAAAGTTCACTCTAAGGACAGCACTTCATCAAAGTTGACAGGTCTTTGGCCCAGGACATTGTAAGCGCAGCTTATCAATGTACATCCTGTGCATCCCTAAACTCCCCGGTTCACAGAGCGTGGCCGCGAGGTCTCCACTCCGCTCCAGCCTCCATGTAATCTCTCCCAGAGTCAGCACACCAGGCGCCCCTGATGTTGCCAACATCCAAGGCTGTTCAGGGAGTCTCCATGGCACAGACCCGTTGTGCATGAGTGCTACGTTCCACCTGGTTTCAAGGCTGTTCTTAGAGGGTAAATTTCCAAAGTACCCCTCAGCGATTACTCCACATTATCCACCCCGTGACTATAGTCACTCAAGCTTCACGATTCTTTTCTTTTAGAATAGATGGGAAGTGTCACATACACTCTTGCTATGAGGATCATCGAGTGCACAGATATTTTCTGGGGATACGGACAAACGTTTCAACAGAATCCAAAGTCTAAAATGGAAAGCAATTGTTAAAATAAAACATGATGCGGTGAGCATTAATAAGACAACAACAGGGTGAAGCATCTCGTTGAAGATTCCTGTTGTGGTAGGTGACCATCCAAACAAAGTGTCCCACCAGTGGTGTCCTCCATCCCTTCTTACTCTTTCCAACACATGATGTATTCTCTCTACATCATGATGGACAGTAATCAGAGTCTTTTGTCCATTTTCCCGAACTTGTCTCAACAACCGCTTCAGGTCTTCATGTTGTAATAGTTTTCTCACCAGGGTAAGATTCATTCCTACAGGGACAGGTAGCAGATCTCGAAATAGAATATAATTTGATTGTACTAGTTGGTAAGATGTAACAGGAGCTGAATAGATAAAGTCACATCCTACAATTTTAGTAAAGTTACAAACACAAATATTTGAGCGATTGTTAGTATTCACAGTAACATTATCTACAAACACAAAATCACAAGGGGTTCTCATACAAGCGCACCCTTTTCCAATATATACAAGCACAGTTTCAAGGGTTTCATTGGGATGTATTTCAAAATGACAAATGTTTCGTTCAGTGTCAAGACAAATGTCTTGGCCTTTGATGATGTCACTTTCACAAATGAATCCCTGCTGTTCCCGTACCACACATGCAGCAACGTCAATAGTTTGCCATCTGTTTTCATTTCGTTGGGCCCATACTCTATGCTCTATAGGATAGAGTATAGTTCCGTTGTGATTTAATCCTAACGCAATGATTGGGTATATGGTATATACCCAAGCATTGCATATTGTTAAGACAAAAGCAGTGGCTTTGCCATCAGTAGGGTTGCAGGTAAAATTGACCAAATACCACCATGATTGGAATTTTCTCTCAAAGGTAGTTGCATTATCCCAAACTACCTTTCGAATTTCAGAGGGTAAGATGCCCTCTTCACCTTCTCTTATAATGGCTGCCACCACAGATTGCATCCATAGTTGAGCTTGGATGCAACTGAGAGCGAGAGAAATATTATTTTGGGCTGCACCAAGTGCATCCACAATCAATTGGTGATCCTTTTCGTTTGTTTCTCCCCACTGAGGTAACAAATCTGACACAAGCCATTGGTTAGTTCCCAGTGCTACTAGAGAAGACCGCAATGGGTGTCCTAATTTGCTTAAATCACTTGTTGTCGTGCTCAGTTTGTTTATGAGTACTTCAGCATCTATACTGTTTAAGACTCCCAATCCTGTCCCTATAATACCGGTTGCGTCTCTCCTTGTCCATCTTGAAGAGACGAGGGTTCGCCCATGTAACCAGGCTAACCATCCTGCATGGGATATATTTAGGAATGGTGAACAGGTTGGTTTAATTGTAGAAATGTTAATTTGCATCAACATCTCCACCTGTTTGAGGGAGTATGACGGATTAAACAGCACTTGTTGCTGACCTGTATATTTGATTATGTAAGGGCCTGTGTTGAAGATGAAGGGAGTTAGACCAATGGGAGGCCGAGTTGGTACATTTTTAGATGTTTGCGGGGGTAAAGGTTTCTTATCCTTTGATGTTGCTGTATCAATCATAAATTCAAATATTAATTCCGTGCCTTCGGAACCCCAAAGGCAGTATACAATTATGGGTTTGGTCAGAGCAAAATTGTACCAACAATCCGAATTTGGTTTGGTTATTTTGTAACACTCAGCGTTGTAGTTCTTTGGTCTGGTAGAGTCGGTATGATATGCTTTGATTTCGGTTGGCCTATGGTAATTAGGTCCGTTAGTTACTCGGCAGCTGATTTGTATTGCCTGTCCTGAAATGGCTTGAAGTTCAGCCATCTGAAGAGAGTCATTCCAACTCCATTCATCCTTCGAAAACACTTCATCTCCATGTATAACTAGAGTAGAGAGATTTAAGTTCCTTTTGTTTTGTAGTGTTCCAACACTTCCACTCTATCGTGACAATGCATGGTCCCAAGGGTCATTACGAGATGTCATAGTGACAATGGGTATGTTCCTAGCTCCGTATTTCAGGGTGTCAAATAGGATGTATGGAGTTAGGCCTGGTGGTGTATCTGGGTTAGGTTCAATTATGTCTATTTTGAACCGAAACAACGACCCTGTACAATGTGGTTGTGATGGCCCTAAACCCGTACAGTGTTGTTGCCACTTACAAGTCACAATAGTGGGTTCCACCAGCGTAAAGTTATACCAACAATCCCATTTGTCAGCGACACAACACTTTGAGGCTACTGGGTTTCCGTATATTGCCATTAATGTGGCTTTCTCATGGGTTGATCCGTTAATCGTCCTACACCCTATCTGGATTCCTTCTCCTGCTTTTCCCTTCAGGATTGGAAGCCATCCGTTATCCCAGCTCCACTCATGTCTTGAAAACACCTCGGCCCCATGCATAACCACAGTGGCTAAGTTTAATTTTTCTTTGACGGCACGTGTTCCTATGACTCCAGTGTGTCCGATATAGGCTTGGGACCATGGCCAACCTGGATCTTTCCAGCTATACATCAAAGGGAGTTGTATTAAAGTCAGAACTAAGCACCACATTTTTCACCAAAGTGGTTCACTTTGCAACCGCAGACATCTGCCTCAATTCAGAGCCTTCTTTTCCTGGATTCCTGTGAACACAAGAAGAAATAAACGTGCTCGGTTGTATTCAACCGGCAAGGTTAGAAAGAGGGTGAGATCCACCGGGTACTAATCCGGTGTACTTTTCCTGAGCAATCTTTGGCTTCCCATGCGTAGGGATTTTTGGGGGTAGTCAGTACCATGGCTACTGTTCCAATCTGGGGCATTTTCACTAGCACAGGTTGTCTGGTGTAAAATCCTGTGGGATAGTCTCCTGGTTTAGTATGAACCTTTGGGGTGATTGTATCGGCAGATACACAGAAGGCTTTCATTTTGGGGCAGCCATCTCCGCTCCATCGATTATTCAGTTGGTAGATGGCGTCATACAATCGTAAATGCCATCCAGATTCATGAGTTTTTGTGAAACGCTTGACCAATGCATTGGTGCGCTCGACAATGCCATTAGCCTGAGGATAGTAGGGAGTGTGGAATACCCACCGAATCCCTTCCTCTTTGGCCCAACTTTGTACCATGGCAGCTGTAAAGTGTGAGCCGTTATCACTTCGAATTTCTTCTGGTAGGGGAAGTGTGCTGAACCATCCCTTAAGGCCCTTCACCGTGTTTTCTCCGGTGGCTGACGTGAAGTCAGCAGCCATGGTGAGACCAGATATAACCTCTACTCCCACCAGAACGTATTTTTTCCCACATGACGGTCGCTATGGGCCAATGTAATCAATCTGCCAGGAGAGCCATAATGTCTTCCTGTCGCGAATGTGTAGGGGGGGCGCCTTACTCGGATGGTCTTTATTAAGCCATAAACAACATTGTGAACAGGCCGTCACTACTTGTTCACATAGTTTAACTGATATGGGCCATCCTCGGGCTATACCTTCCCGGTATAAATCAGCTCGTCCGGTGTGGCCACGCTTAACATGCAACCATTCAAGTAAACGTTCCCACTCTTGGTTATTATCTGCAACATCAATTTGTCGCAACCGCGTAAGGCTGTCTACCTGTTGGTTGAATTGAGCAGTAATAGAGTTTGATTGATCATGTCCTTTTACCCAGCCCACACATAGTGTCCGCTGTTTTCCTATTTCGAACAGTTGTTTCCAGCTATCCGTTTGCCAGACTGGAACCCTGTTCACTTGCCAATCATTGACCGCCCAGTGGCCAATCCATTCAGTGGCTCCTTTAAAAACAGCATATGAATCAGTGTAGATATGGCTAGCACCGTGTTGCGCAGCTAACAGAACTGCTCTAAGTTCCCCTACTTGTGCACTGCCTTCACTGGTTTCAATCAATTTTTCTCCTGTTACCACTTCCAGTGCTACAGCCGTGTACTTCCACTTGTTGTTCTCCCTATGGGATGATGCATCAGTAAACCATACTCCTGTTAGATCACTGTCTTCCTTTAGAGGAGGTGCTTCCTGAATTGGGGATGGTTTGTTTGGCGGAGCCTGGAACAACAGGGTACTATCTATGTCTTTTTGTAGTTTAGATATTTTAATATTACCTTCAGTAATTGGCATAATTTCATTAATGCCCTCTAGGTATGCATACCATTTACGAACTGTGGGTTTCTGAGCCATACCAGCAGGTGGTATTGTCCCTTTACGTACTATGTCCAGGAGGCGGAAGGGTCCTCGAATAATCACGCTTTGTTCTCTCCTTATTTGTTCTGTTTGTTTCACTGCTCGCACTAGCGACAGTAAACCCTTCTCAAGATCTGAATATCTCCTTTCAGTATCGCTGAAAGAGTGAGATGTAAATTCTAGTGGCCTTTCCGGTCCTTCTGGCCCCTTTTGCCATAGGTTACAATGAGAGCCATGTTCACTGAACCCCCATTCCACATAAATAGGGTCAGTTGGATGTGTGGGACCAAGTTGTTGGAATAACCTCAGCTCCTTAATTAGAATGTGTTTGCACCAATAACTTAGGGTTCCCAAAACTTGTTGTAATTCCTTTACACTAGGTGGCCTTTGTCCAGACTCTATTTTTCCCAGGGTATCCTGAGGAATAGAAGCAGCTCCATTAACCCACCAGACTCCCAGGAATTTAACTTCCTGTGCTGGTCCCTGACACTTTGCACCTGGAATTTCTAATCCTAAATCGAGCAGTGTTTTCCGAATGATTTCCATGGTGTCTCTTACACTCTCTTGGCTTTTTCCCCCTATCAGAATGTCATCGATGTACTGATATACCGTGCTATCAGATGAAACAGGAATTTCTGCTAAGATTTTAGCCAAAGCATTGCGGGCAATTGTGGGGGAATGTTTATATCCTTGTGGAAGCCTGTTAAAAGTGTATTGGATCCCTTTCCATGTGAAAGCAAACTGTGCTTTGTCCTGTTCAAGGAGAGGGATCATGAAAAACATATCTTTGACATCCAAGGCAGCCATCCAAGGATGGGCAGCGCCTTGTATCAATGTCACTATTTCTGCCATGTTTGGAACTGCAGCAGTCAAAGGTGCCGTATGAGCATTTAACTGGCGGTAATCTACCGTAAAACGCCACTGCCCGGTCGGTTTCTTTACTGGCCACACCGGTGAATTGTATGGCGAATGAGTTCGTTTAATAATGCCTCTTTCTTCTAATTCTGTTACCACCCTGTCAATTCCCATAAGTGCTGCTGCTGGCAAAGGATATTGCCAAACATTAGTGATTTTTGAGGGGGGTAAGGGTATAGATGTTTGTAACAGGCTCAGTTTCACAGTGCCTGATTCCTTTTTATTTCTTGCAAAACTCCACACAGTCCCCTCTGGGAGTTTCCACATCCGCCCACGCAATATGTCAAATCCTAAAATATTAGTGTATGCAGCACCAGCTAGTACTTCTGCCCGAGTTAATTTACGTTCCTCTGGCAGCCAGAGTGAAATTCTCGCAGTGGGGCCCTCCTTTTCCACAACATCGATTCCGGTGAATTTAACCCTGCGTCATCCAGGTTTTATGCCCAGGGTTTGTGCTGTTTCATGGGTGATTACTGACATTTGGGCCCCGGTGTCGATGAGAAAGTTTACCAATATTTTCCGGGGTCCAACGGGAATGGCAATTATAGGGTCAGAGTGTTCATTAGAGAGCCATTGAATTGCTAAGACCCGCCGAGCAGGGTGGCTCACTGCCCTCCCCGGGGAGAGAAGTTTTTTTGCTGCACTTCTGCCCTGTCAGTTGGATTACATACTGGTGCAGAAGGTACACTCTCTTTATGGTTTGGGGGTTTCCCAGCGAGGCATTTCTCCCCTGTTGGGTTATTCCTCTTACCCAGGGATTGGACTAGTGTACGGAGATCCTCTATAGAGGCGCCCCGCAAGATTTGTCGGGGTACACCCAAATCTATGGCTTTACGCCACAATTCACCCCATTCTTTACAAGATTTAAATCTCTCATTGAATTTAGGGTATTTGGGGTTTTGAACGTGGACTTGGCGAACTCGCCGGGCATGATCTGAGGACTTTGTACTGGACGAACCGACCCAGCCCATTCGGCGTCCGTACCTGTCTATGTCTTGTACAAATTCACTCCAGGTGGGTATGGGGGTGTGCCCATTTCGTCCACGACCGCGATTAGCCTTTATACTAGCAGCTTGTATGCGATCCTGGGTATTTGCTACAAACATCTTGAGACCATCAGGGAGGCCACGAATAAGAGAGGTTAATCGGGCTGGATCAATAGGGGCTAGCATCGGGGATTTCCTTAATTCATCTCTCTCATATATTGCCTGAATGCAGGCTGCTTTCTGTACTGCTGTGGCCAGATCGCAATAGCTGGTGGTTTTAATTTCCAGTGGTTCTCCTCTCTCCTGGGGATCTATGCCACCTGCCCAGTATGCAGCTCGTGCAGTTCAGGAGTAACTATGGTCTCCTGGCCTAACAGTTAAAAATACTCCTGGTCCCCAAAAGCCTCCTGCTTCTTCCTCACTTAACATAATTCGGTCTCCTCCTTCAAGAGAAACTCGCCACACATACTCGACTTCTGATTCTCCTGACCGCCTTGAGAATTTCTCTTGTATTTTTATCAGCTCTGCTGGTGACCACGGGATCGTTCGCACAGTAGTGCGGACTTCGTCATTGTCATCAACAACAGTCTCAGTTTTAACCAAAGGTCTCAAAGAAATCAATTGAGATTCAGAATCGGAGGTCTCTTCCTCCTCGTCATCATCACTATCAAACCTAATATCGCCATCCCAATTTTCAGGGTTTGTACTACACATTAATCTACGAACCTGCCTAACTGGAGCAGAAGGTTGCATTTTATCGAACAGACGATTAACCCTTTCCAGCAATTGTTCTTTAATTTCTAGCATTTGTTTTAGATGATGGTTCTCGCTTACAAGTTTATCAACTCTGATTCCCACTTTTTTTCCTGTCTCCCTCTCAAAGGCTAATGATGACTTTAACACCTCATTTTCCGATTTTAAGGCAGTATATTCTGCATCGGAAACTAGTCTGGGAGCAGGAGTTTCTTTAGCTTCTTGCTGAGCACAAGACAAACAGGCTCCCAACACCGCACAAATTACATCTTTACCCTTTTTTTTTCCAGTCTTTTGCGCGGCCTGACACTGCTCAATACGTTCTACCACTTTCTTTTCATCTTTCCAAAACTTTTGAGCCCACTCCTTCCCAGCCTGGGAAGGGGCACATTTGTGGTTTTGCAGCAATTTATCCATGGCAATCCTGTCCGTGACGCCAATTTTTTCTGTTGCGTTAAGAGGCAGAGCAATTTGGCAGAAACTAAACCCCCTTGCTTTCCAGTCGATCCTCAGATATCAGAGGGACTGGGGGCAGCTGAGCTTAGGTTCTGAGTGATGCCCAAAGTCAGCGTTAGTAGTCCGGTCGCGCCCAACACCTTTGTTGGACTATCACGGGTCCGGATGCACTACTAACATCACACTACCTGCTCAGCCGGACACCTCCTGAACGAACACGGCCGCACTCAGAGGTACGGTCGCGTTCAGGGACCACACACGGCTGAGTCAATCAATAGTGCGATTTATTGAACACACGGCTGAGTCAATCAATAGTGCGATTTATTGAAGCAACAGATATACAGGTTCTTTGGATTGCCGGTGATAAATTCACTACCTATAAAGCACGTGCAAATGCTAAAACTACGAGGGACACTACTTGGCTATAAACGCCTTAAAAGATGTAAAGTGACTCTATATAGAGATTTCTAAGTTTCCCGGGAAGGCACTTGGTATGACCAAGGGTTCAAATCTTGCCCAACGGCGTCCCGATGGGGGGGAAGAGAGGCTCAGCCCGTCGACTGATCCCAGAAGTTAGAGTGGTACACAACGATGGTATCTTCCCTAACATCCAGCTCTTAAAACATTATTTTATAGTGTTTTACTTTGCAGGTGGAGCTTGAGTGACTCTAGTCATACATACCTTTATCAGGATTGGTGCAGAATTCTCTCGCTTCGCGTTTAAAGGTACAGACTAGGAAAAATTCAGTGCGCACACTCATTGAGAAGGGGTCGCACCTTGGGGGGGTGGTAGCTTTTGAGAGGGGTGTGCGTTTTAGTATTATAATGATATTATAATTAGCAAAGTTCACTCTAAGGACAGCACTTCATCAAAGTTGACAGGTCTTTGGCCCACAACATTGTAAGCGCAGCTTATCAATGTACATCCTGTGCATCCCTAAACTCCCCGGTTCACAGAGCGTGGCCGCGAGGTCTCCACTCCGCTCCAGCCTCCATGTAATCTCTCCCAGAGTCAGCACACCAGGCGCCCCTGATGTTGCCAACATCCAAGGCCGTTCAGGGAGTCTCCATGGCACAGACCCGTTGTGCATGAGTGCTACGTTCCACCTGGTTTCAAGGCTGTTCTTAGAGGGTAAATTTCCAAAGTACCCCTCAGCGATTACTCCACATCTCTGGATGAGGGATCCGGAGATTATTTTGCCTTTCAGTGGGAGGACCCCGAAACAGGACGAAAACAACCATTAAGATGGACTGTGTTACCACAAGGGTTTACAGAGTCACCAAATCTATCTGGACAAACTTTAGAGAAAATTCTACAAGATTTCACAATACCTAAGGAGGTAAAATTATTGCAATATGTGGACGATTTATTAGTAGCAGGAGAAACTGAAGAGGGGATCCGAAAAGCCACCATTAAATTGTTAAATTTTCTAGGGCAAAAGGGATTAAAGGTGTCCCGATCAAAGCTACAGTTTGTAGAACAAGAAGTAAAATACTTAGGACATTGGCTGAGTAAGGGAAGGAAGAAGTTAGATCCTGATAGGGTATCTGGGATTCCATCCTTAAGACCCCCACAAGCTAAAACGGAAATTAGGCAAATACTGGGATTATTAGGATATTGTAGACCATGGCTTGAAAATTATAGTGAAAAAGTAAAATTCCTATATGAAAAATTAACTAATAACCAACTTAAATGGCTTATTGAAGACAATCAGAGATGTGAGGAAGTAAAAAAGGCATTAATACAAGCACCTGTATTGAGCCTCCCAGATCTAGAAAAACCTTTCTATCTCTCTGTGAATATATCAAGCCAGACAGCATACGGAGTTCTTACTCAAGACTGGGCAGGAATCAAAAAACCCGTGGGGTATTGTTCTAAGTTACTTGATCCAGTAAGCAGAGGATGGCCTGCTTGTCTCCAAGCTTTGGTTGCTACAGCATTATTAATAGAAGAAGTTAGGAAGGTTACCTTCAGTGCTCCTTTAAAAGTGTATACCCCACACAATGTCAGAAATGTTTCACAACAAAAAGCGGAAAAATGGTTAATGAACAGCCGGATTCTAAAGTATGAAGCAATACTAATAGACTCCCCCGACTTAGAACTAAGCGTGACTTCTGCTCAGAGTCCAGCACAATTTTTGTTTGGAGAACCATCAGAGGAATTACAACATAACTGTTTAGAGGTAATTGAGACCCAGACTAAGGTGAGACCAGATTTAAGAGATGCTGAGTTGGAAAATGGAGAAGCGCTGTTCAGAGATGGCTCCTCCTGAGTGGTAGAAGGGAAGAGAAAATTGGGATATGCAATAATTAATAAGGACTTAGAACTTGTGGAATCAGGACCTCTGAGTCCATCATGGTCAGCTCAGGCTTGTGAGCTGTATGCCCTATGTAGGGCCCTGGGATTATTAAAAGGAAGAAGCGGGGCTATATTTACAGATTCTAAATACGCATATGGGGTGGTCCACTCTTTTGGAAAAATTTGGGAAGAAAGAGGTTTGATTAATACTCAAGGGAGGAATTTAATACATCAAGAATTAATAGAAAAATTTTAAAGGCTTTAAGAGAACCAAAGGAGATAGCAGTGGTACATGTGAGGGGACACCAAAAGGGATTGGATTACCGAACGAGAGGAAATAACTTAGCAGATAAAGAGGCCCAGGAAGCAGCCTTGAGGACTAAAGTTGCCAAAATTAATGTCATACAAACAAAGGAGGACACCAGCAAAGAAGGACGAGAGGAAAGAGAGAAGAAGTTTGCCCCACAAGAACAAACAAAATTGCAGAAAATAGGAGCTAAATTAGAACAAGGAAAATGGACACTGCCCGATGGGCGAGAAATGTTGCCAAAAGCCTACACCAGGCGAATATTAGAACGTTTGCGTGTGCAAACACATTGGGGTACAAAAGCGTTAAGTGATCATTTTCTTAAACAATTTGGTGGTATTGGAATTTTTGAAATAGCAAAGCAAATTACACAAGGTTGCTTAACCTGTCAAAAGGTAAATAAGACAGTGTTTGGACAAACAGCCACGGGAGGGAGAAAAACAGCTTACAGACCTTTTGAGAAAGTCGATTTCACTGCATTGCCTAAGGTAGGGAGGATAAAATATTTATTGGTAATAGTAGATCATTTAACACAGTGGGTAGAAGCGTACCCTGTAGCACGAGCTACGGCACAGATGGTGGTAAAAATTTTATTGGAACATTTGATACCTAGATATGGGATAATCCAGTACATTGATTCTGACCAGGGCACACATTTTACTTCTAAAATAATAAAACTATTATGTCAATCATTAGGTATTCAGTGGGAATACCACACTCTGTGGCACCCACAAAGCTCGGGGAAGGTAGAAAGAATGAATCAAACAATAAAACAACAATTGGCTAAATTAATGATTGAGACGCAAATGCCCTGGACGAAATGTTTACCACTGGCACTTCTAAACGTAAGAACTAAACCATACAGTGAGACTGGATTATCGCCATATGAAATGTTATATGGCGTGCCTTATTTTCAAGGAATGCCTCTGGGGAACAATGTAATTGAGCATCATAGTATCCAACAATATATAATTACCCTTGGAAAAAGATTAAAAGAATTAAGAGAGATTGGGATGGTGGCCCAAACACCACCTTTAGGATTTGCAATTCATCAGTTAGAACCAGGAGATAAAATTCTGACAAAAACATGGAAAGAAGGAAACCTATCTCCCCTCTGGGAAGGACCTTTCCTTGTTTTATTAACTACAGAAACAGCTGTGAGAACTGCTGAAAAAGGATGGACACATGTGTCGTGAGTGAAAGGTCCAGTGAAGGAGTGGAAAGTCACATCTGACTAAATTGCTGTGGGAATTTTATTGCGGCTACTCCTGTAATAGAAACAGGAGTGAAACATGAAATTCCCACAGTTGCTAAAAATCTATTTGTAAATCTTGCTGAAAACATTGCTGAAAACATTGAATATAGCTAATTGTTACGTTTGTGGTGGAACAAATCAAGGTGAACGATGGCCATGGGAAGCTATGGAGAGCAATATAAGTAATCCCCAAGTTTGGAAAACAATGGGAAAGGGTAATAGGAAACAACAATGGGTACTCCAAACGAGTATAATCGGAAGGAGTTGTTGGCAAAAGAAGAACAGGAAAAAGGAGCTGGAACTAGAATTTGTCCTTTGTGTAGAAGGTGGTGTGTATTTGTAAGATTAGTGTTGCAGGCTAACTGGCAGTTTTCTGTAGCCATAAAGCCTTGCAAATAAAGAGGATCGCCAGGCTCGGGCAACTGCTCAGGTCTGGACAAACCACTGATCTATCAAAGCTCTGGCCTTCACAAGCAGTGCTCAATTAATTTGGGTACTAAGAAAGCACCCCCTTAAAGGAAAGGAGAGGGCAAGACCGGAGGGGAACTGGTATTGCGGCTTAAAAAGGGTCTGCCAAGGGCTGCAACCCCTTCGGGCTGTGACCGCCGACCACTATGGCCCTGACCGGACCTCTTCTAGTTCTACTTGGGGTGAGTTCCTTGACTCTGACTACGGCAAATAACTGTAGTCAATATTGGAACAAGTCCAGCTGGGGTTTACCCCAGAAAAATGGAAAAACTGAGGACCTTTTCTAATTGTACAGCCTGTACCTGTAATCATATTTGCCAAGGAATTGGAACAATAAAACCTAGGTTTTTTTCCTGTTACCCATAAATCAGGGAGAGCCAGGTGTATAACGAATGGCCTCCTGAGAGACAAACTTGGAAAGGAGTCAATCTAGGAGGATTTTGGGGAGATTTTATGGGTGGTGATTGGCTTACTAAAATCGGGATAGTTGTACTGGGGATATGTGGGGGATTGTTACTAGATTAATCTACTCGGTTATACAAGGAATGCAGATATCTGCAGTACTCAATTGGAAATGAAAACACGAATCAATACTGCAAAGAAGAAGATGGGGGATTGTGAAATATGTTCATCTGATTCATGTGATGAAGTGTAATCTTCTGTACTTTTATGGATTTCTCCTGCACCATAAAAAGGGGTATTTTACAGAAGAAAGTTAAACTACTTTGCTGGTATATCAGCTCAAACCAGTTTGACCACTGACCGCATAGTATTGTGTAAAGAGAAACTTGTAAAGTGCATGCATAAAGTTTGGGGTCATCCTGGGGGCACGCCGAGGAAGATTTGACAAGACTCTAGAAGGAGAAGAGGGCATGCGCCGAAGAAGACACGCCTATTCATGAATACGTATTAGCAGACAGGATATAAACCAAGAACAGTAACTGTACCGCGTGCATCTTGGTGGAGCGGAGACTCCCGGAGCACCCAGCGCTGTTTGCTTGCCTCTATTCGCTTAATAAATTGTAAATTTGAATTGGAACCCTGTTTGGGACTAAATCATTTATCACATCCTTATCCAGCATCTTTTCAAAATACTGGTAAGACTCAAGCCTGCGTCGTAACTGGTTCCTCTTCCATCCGCTGTAGGAGTCCCCTGTGTTCCGGAAACACCACAGGGCACATCGAACTATAACACAAAGCGCTATGGATAGAACCACAATAATTATTCAAGTAACAAATAATCGTTTTAACCATGATAGGTTTGGTAAACCAAGAGGTTAACTTTCCCACAGCTCAGAAAACCCCCAAAAGGTGTCATCCTGAGTTACTTCACGTAGGATTTTTGCTTGTTCTCTGATCTCCCGTAAGGCAGCAGATATTCACCCACTTTGGTCTACATACATGCAACAGCTGACATTGATTACTGTGCACACCCCTGCCTGTGAGGCTAATATTAAATCTAGAGCCATACGATTTTGTGATACTATTTTCGATAAACTAGTAGTTTCTTCTTGGAGTTTCCTGATGGCAGGAGTCTATAGTTTTATTCTCGATTATCTCTATTACAACCGAGATGTTTATTATAGCTTTTTCTAACTCGCTAACCCCCAGAAATGGGATTAGCCACCGCACAAAGCTATGAGAGCTTGTCGGCTTTTCTATTAAGGGCTTACTCACCCTTCAGTTTCTTCTCACGGGATTCTGTGTTGTTTTATCAATAATAGTGATGTTGGGAACCAGGGTGTCCAAAGTACATGCTCCCCACCACCTCAGAGGTAAAGTTTTCCGAGCTGCTGTACCACACAACCAGTACCACCCTGTCCCTAGCGAAACCGGGAGGCCAGTATAATTAAGTAACTGAAATGCTGGATCAACAGAGGCAAAATGTGGTCCTCTGTCAGAGGATATAGTTGCTGGAACTCCAAAACGTGGTATTATCTCTTGTATCAATGCTTTAGCTGTCTCCTGAGCTTTAGCTGTTCTGGTTGGGAATGCCTCTGGCCAACCTGAAAAGGTATCAGTTAATACCAATAAATATCGATACCCTCCTTTTCTTGGAAGTTCTATAAAATCAATCTGTCATTGTTGCCCAGGCCCATTGTCTTTCCCAATCTGGCCCATATCTGGCTTGGCGGTATTCTTGGGATTAGTTTGGAGGCAAAGATCACGTTGTTGAGTTACCTGTCTCACCATAGTATACAAATTTCTGGCCACACTTTCTCTAATTAAATGTTTATATAGAGTCTCCATCTCCCAATGCCTTTTCCTATGTTCTTCCCTTACCAAATGCCATATTAGGCAGGAGGGAATAACCACGTTTCCTTGTGGGGTATAAGCCCACCCTTCTTTGTTATATGACCCTTCCAGATCTGTGATAAGGTTTTGATCTTCCTCGGTATATTTTGGCTTACCTTCTAGGGAGATTCGCCGTCAGGGACTAAAGCTCCTTCTGTTTTTATCTCTGTTTTAGCTACCTGTTTTGCCTCTCTGTCCACCAGCTCATTTCCTCTCTCCAATTCCGAGCTCACTTTCCGGTGAGCCTTAATATGCATAATCGCCACCTTCTCAGCAAGTTGGACTGCTTTCAACAGTCTCAAAATCTCTTTTGCATGCTTAATAGTTTTCCCTTGAGAGCTCAGTAACCCTCTTTCCTCCTAGATTGTTCCATGCACGTGCACAACTCCGAAGGCATATCTGGAGTCTGTATAAATATTCACAACTTTGCCTTGAGCCACTTCCAAGGCTCGGGTCAGAGCAATTATTTCTGCGCTCTGTGCAGAGGTATTTATGGGCAAAGGTCTATTATTTCTTGACTAGTGGTAATGGCATATCCCACGTGTCTTTTACCACTCAGGACATAGCTGCTTCCACCTGTGAACCAGTTTTCTCCGCTTTCCATAGGGTTGTCTTTTAGATCTGGTCGGTTTGCGTACGTTGTTTCAATAGTCTCCAAACAGTCATGATGCGCTGGTTCTCCCGTGTTTCCACTAAGGAAAGAAGCTGGGTTGACAATGTTAGTAACTACGACCTCCACATCATCCTGTTCTATCAGTATAGCCTGATATCTCAGGGATCTTTGTGGAGAAAGCCAGTGCCCACCCTTTGCGTCCAGCACTGCGGACACTGTGTGAGACACTAAAACAGTCATCTTCTGGCCCAGAGTAAATTTTCGGGCTTCTTGTACATTCAATACTACAGCTGTAATTGCTCTCAAGCATCCAGGCCAACCCTTCGCAGTTGCGTCTAACTGTTTGGAAAAGTAGGTAACTGCTCGTCGATAGGGGCCCAGATCTTGTGCTAATATTCCCAGAGCAATTCCCTGTTTCTCGTGGGAAAAGAGAAAAAAACGGTTTACTCACATCGGGGAGCTCTAAGGCCGGAGCCAACACCAAAGTTTCTTTAGTAGCTCAAAGGCTCGTGTGCTCTCTTTGCCCGTCCAGATCATACAATCGTATCGTAACAGTTTCCTTTCTCCAGACGGTATTTCCCAAGATTCCAAGTCTTTTGCGAGCTCATTGCCAAAGATGGTAGACTGTTCGTAAATCCTTGTGGCAACACCGTCCAAGTGAGCTGAGTCTTGCGACCACTTTTGGGGTTTTCCCATTCAAATGCAAATAATTTTTGGCTGGCTTCATGGAGAGGGAGGCAAAAGAAGGCATCCTTCAGATCTAAAACAGTAAACCAAGTTAGTTCAGGTGTTAAGACGGTCAACAGGGTATATGGATTTGCTACTACGGGGTAAAGGTCCTCAGTTATTTTATTTACGGCCCGTAGATCCTGGACCACACTATACAACCCGTCAGGTTTACGAACAGGTAATACAGGGGTGTTGAAATCAGACTCACAGTTTTTCAGTAATCCTATTTATAAAAATCTTTCAATCACTGGCCGAATTCCTTCCTTACCTTCCCTTCTGCGGGCAGACTGGTTAAGAATAGACTCAGTATCTGGATATATTGCTGATCTTTTACTTCCAGAGTAATTTCTCCTTTTTCAAATGTAATTTTTGCACCCAATTGTTCTAACAAATCTCTTCCCAAAAGTGGCTTTGGGGAGTTGGGCCTATGTAGGAATTTGTGGATACCCCATTGTTTTCCCAATTTATACTTCAAAGGTTTACAAAAATATGCCTTTTCACTTTGGCCAGTCGCTCCTTTTACCATGATATAGTCGTTTCCCAGGGGCATCAAGGCTTGATGTAAAACCAAGTATGTTGCCCCTGGGTCAACCAAAAATTCTACTTCTTGTTCTTCCTTCCCCAGCCTCATTATAACCAGTGGATCTGCTAGGGTACATTCCCCAGGTCCCTGTCAATCCTTTTTCACATGGGCTACTATTCTTCCTGTCTGGTGGCTTCGCCTCTTTGCCTTGTTTCTTGGACATCCTCCTTTCCAATGACCAAATTTCTTACACAACGCACATTGATCCTTACCTAATCAAGATGGTTCTCGTCTAGGCCTCCCTTCCTCCTCTTCCCTGACAACTGCTATCCTTCCTCTCTATTACTAAATACTCTCCACGCTTCACCCAGCAACACTTCCAGATTTCTACCTTCTGTAGGGCGCAGCTTCTGGAGTTTGTGCCTAATGTCCCCCGTAGACTGACCCAAGAACAGGGAGACTATTTGTTGTATTCCTACCTCTGACCCAGGATCCAGCGGTGTGCTACGGCGCATTACATCCCTCAATCGATCCAGGAACTCGGATGGGGACTCAGAAGGACCTTGTTTAACTGCATATAGAGCTGACCAGTTTGTGGTTTTGGGAATAGCCCTTTCCATTCCCTTCAAAATCCATTCTTGATATTCCTGTAGCCTCTCCATATGGGCAGATTTATTAGCGTCCCATTTTGGGTCTCGGAGGGGAAATATTTTTTGACATCCCCCCCGTGATCTTGTAATGGTCTTCAGCTAAATTCTCTGCTGTTTTCAAAATTAATTGCTTTTCTGTTTCTGTCATATACTCTAAGAGCAACTGTATACCTTTCCAGTCTGCATTATGTTGTTTTACCATGAACTGAAAATGCTTAGTAACACTCACTGGGTCGCTTCTATAGTCTCTTGCAACTTTTCTCCATTCTCCTAGATCAGTGGTGGAAAAGGGCACCTTAATCATCATTGTTCCTCCATCAGGTCCCACTGCCTCTCGGAGTGGGGCTTGTAAAGCTGTAGGGACAGTCCTAGAGGCAGTTTTCTTCCTTGTGCAGGAAGATATGGGACCGTCCATACAGTGCCTACTGTAATCATGAGACTGGCATAAAAATTGAGATTTTTATAATGCAGCTCATATTTGTTCTTTGCTTTCTTTGTGAGTTCAGGGTTTGGTTTAGGGCACATTGTAATTTTTAGATTTGTTTTAGAATCAAGAAGCTTGGGAGAAAATTTTTGTGATTGGGTTTTTTGGTTTGGTTTTTTTTGTCCATCCATAGTCATTTGTCATAAAGAGCTGAGCATTCAAGGAAATACCAAAACTATTATGATTTGCAAAGTGAAAACCTGTAGTACGTTCTGAACAGATTTGGTCGCCTTCTATTATGCTTAAATTGTGGCCTGTCATGATGGACACCAAACTTCAGGCCAAACTTGACATCTCAGTATTCAGAGTATGTGCATTTGTCAAGCAATGAGCTAGCAAGTGTCTGGAATTGTTAGGTAGCAATGCCTGATTAAAACATGGTCTATATTCATATGAAGCAATCCCAGAAAATGAAGAGGAATTTGCAGCACTTAAAAAAAGACATCATATTTATGCAGTACAATTCAGGTAAACATAAAAGAGTTCAAAACCTTCCCTCCTTGGCTACCAGTTTTGAGAGAAGTATGGCGTTGTGCGTAGAACAAAGGGATGTCTGTAAAACTTTCCCTGTTGCATGCTCAGTCTGTAAGAACGTTTCATGTTTTGCAGAAATGCTAACAGCTTCAAAGGTTATACAAGCATGGTAGCTTCCCCCACCATCTTTTCAGAAATACGGAAAGCAGGAAAATCCCAGAGTCTGGAAAAGTTGCTGGCAGAATCGTTTGCCCGAGGTAGGTTTAAAATTGAGAGATTCTTGGCCCTCTTCATAATTCATGTAACTAATTTTCCACAAGTTTTCTAGGCTTGCCTTCTGTGGGTCCCATGATAATGCAAAGAGAACAAGTGAAGCTCTAGAAGTAAAATACTTCTCATAAGTTTAATCCCTTTTTTAGTTTAAAAGACCTCATGCACTGTGAACTTGTTTTATAGTCTTCTCCCCAAATGTAGGTGTGGAGAGTCACAGAAAGACATAAATATTGAAGTCTCCAGTAGCTGCATGTTCCCTGTTTTTATTCTAAAGAAATGTTTGGAAGGTATTTCTGAGGAGTTAATGTTGTTTATGTGTTGGGTTTGTTTGGGTTTTTGCTGTGCTGGCTTAATTCTCATTGATTATAGTCTAATCCCTTTGTGTTTCTTTTTACAAAGACATCCAAGCAATAGTTACCAATATTAACCAAGACAATAGAGTCCTTAATGCCGGGGATCTTTTTTTGTACGTCTTGCCTTTTTTAAGCTGCTTTCCAATTTCTCAGTGGGCAGGAAACTAGATGGCACGTGTTTTTTCCCTTTTGTGTCCTTGCAGAACTCTTGCGTTGAATTTTAACTTCTGTGCTGCCTGTGAATAACGTAGAGAAGTGATACATTGCTTTGTACAGCAATGCACCTTGATTTTGAATGCATGATGAATACCGTGGAAGGAACCAAACGCGAGGAAAGTTTTATGTGAGTGTGTTCCTATATTTCTTTTTTTTTTCTGAATTTGTAACTGCAATTGGGGAGTAAAAAAATTTCAAACCAAAACCAAACTCCTAATCACCCCCGACCTCCTCAAACACCTAGTGTCTTGTCAGCTGTGGAATGACGTCGCTCAGTGAGTTAACCTTGAGGAGAGATTTTGTTTGGTCCAGACTGTGGACAAAATCCAAGAACTAGCAAAATAAGGTCCTCATTCGCTAGAGCTCTGTGTGGGGAATTGTTATAGGAGAAGAAGTGTTAACTTCTTAGGGCGAGCGGACTTGCATTTGAATCCTGAATTTGTTCTTTTGGCAACACAACATTTTCGCTCTTTCACCCTAAGGAAAACTCTTTTTTTGCCAGTTTCCCATAAAAGCGATCATGAACAACGTTAACTTCATTTGGTAAAATGACTCCTTTTGACAGAAGGGGAAAATATTAACTATGCAATGAGTGGAGTCACAGATGAATCTACCAAGCAGACCACAATGTTTACTCTCACAGGCTTTACTGTATACGAAGCTAGTGGACTCAAGTAATGGATTGATAAGTGTATAAGCATTTGCAGAAAGAGGACTTTTCAGTTAATCTTCTGTAAGATTTTTGCCTACACCAGCTTGTACGCCAGGATCCTAGCTCACTTTCTGTGCTTGGGTCTTTGAGTTTGTTTCTGCATTCAACTTTGTTTCCAGGAAAACATATCAAATCTGTGATCATTACAGCATGCCATAATAGTTAATATGCCAGATTTAAGAAAAACACGGCTAAGGAGCTTCCTTCTTCACAACCCCCCAACAAATAAACCCCCAAAATGAAGGAATTCCTTAAACCTAGAAAGAAAGAAATACGCTGTGAGTCACATGTTGCGGTGATGTGGTAGCAGCAGGGTCCTTAGAACCGATGATTTACAAGACCTAATGTCTTTCTGTGGACTTTGAAGGCTGAGTGTTTTGTACTCTAGCAATTTTCTGCTACTGTTATGTATTCACGTAGATCTGTAAGGCAATTGTTGTTACTTTCTTTGCATAGTCTGGTAAAATATTTGTATAATCGGAAAATTATGTTTTTGTGCTACTCTCCTTGGGAAACAGAAACTAAGCCTGCCATTAGATGCTAGGCCACAGTCGTTGACGGAGCAGGGTAGTGTATCTTACATTTTGTGCTACACTTGGTCAAGTCTCATCTCTATCGTATTCGCTGTTACTTTATTAAATTTAGTATCTGCACTTTCTATTTCCAGACAGGCCTCTCATTCAGAGCACAGAGGCATGGTTCTCTCTGCGTCTGGCTTCCCGTCCCTATCTTTTCATTCCTTCCTCTCCTCCCTGTAGCCTACTGCTATCGTTTTCTTTCACCAGCTCTCTCTCTGCCGGGCTCCGGAACCCTGTTTTTTCATTTCTCCCTGTCTGTCTTGTAGCTCCTCAGTACTTTTTCTTTCCCTGGCTCCCTGTCCCTGTTTCTTCCTTCTTGGCCCTGTAGCACGCTCTGATTCTGTTCCATTCTCTGCCTCTGCTTTCCCAGCAATCTGTCCCTCGCTTTTAATTCCTCCCTCTCCGCACTGTCGCCCGGGCGGTCTCTTGCCTTTCTCCGTCGCTGGCTGGCTGGCTGTCCCTGCTCATTCATTCCTCCCTCTCCCCCCTGCAGCGCCTGTCGCTTTTGTCCGTTCTCCCTCTCGCTGTCTCTGGCTCCCTGATGACCCTGTTTTGGACTCCCACCACCCATGCACCCCCTTCTTTCCATGCTCATTGCTCTTCTTGTTGCTCTCCAGCTCTCTTTTTTCCCCAGCTCCCTGTACGGTGCAGATATGGGGGTTGTTTTGGCGGTGTTCCCCGCCCCTTACCTCCGTGTTTCACTGTCCTGGCTCCCCATTGTTTCATTCCTCCTTTCGGCTCGGTTGCCACTTTTTTGTCTCTCCCTCTCTCCTGGTCTGACTCCCTGCCCCCGGTCTCCTCTCTTGTAGCGTCCCGTGCCTCACACCTCGTTTTCGGCGGCTTCCCCCTGCCCAGCAGCCCATGGCTCCGGGAGCCGCCCGCCCGCCTGTTCCCTGCCGCACCGAGGAGCGCGGCTCCGGCAAGGACTGCCGGGGTGTCCCCGGGGCAGGCCCCGAGCCCCGGGGCAGCCCCGCTCCCGGGCCTTGTCATGCGCCGCCTCCTTTGCCCTCGCGGCTGCGTTCGCCCTCGCTTTGCCCCGGGTGAGGGGCTGTGCCGGAGCTCGGGGCAGGAGGGGATGCCCTGGGGTGGGGGTCGGGCGCTGGCCCCCTGTTCCAGCTGGGCTCCAGCTGTGGGCCGGGGCTGGAGGAGCCCCAGGTGCGGGTGGTGAGGCCGGTGGGGACGGACGCTCCCTGCACAGGGGTGGCTGCCGGGGGAGGGGCTGGTGCTGCTGCTGCCCTACTCCCGGTGGCCGTGGAGGGGCCGGGGGGAGCCAAGGGTGGAGCGGTCGCCCGGCCTGACCGGGCTGCGGCTGCAGCGAGAAAGAAGGTGAGCGGGGCCGCCCGATCGACCGGAGGCAGGGCGGCGGGGTCCGCGTCGGAGGCACGGAGCAGAGGGGTGTGCGAGCCGGCGGAGGGGTCCACCCGGAACTACGCTGCAGAGGGCGGGTGAGCGCTCGCGTCTCGGCGGGAATGGGGGATGGGGGGGTAGAAGACAGTGTCCGCGCAGGGTGAGCCAGCAGGACAGGCTGCGTCTCGCGGCATGGCGGGAGCCGTAGTCCTGAGGCACGGGGTTTGCTCTCGGCCATGTTCGTTCCCCGCCATGCCGGGAAGCGTGGTCTTCCGGGCGGTCACGTTGTGCTTGCTAGTGCATGCCGGGAGATGTAGTTTTTGCGACGCGCGTTCCCGGGCATGCGTGGTGGCGTGCCTCCTCGCCGCTCTCAGTGCTGCCGCCCTGTGACCAAAATTAGGTACTGCAGCTCGGCAGCCGCGCATGCGCGGTACAGCACCTCGTCGCTCAGAAGCTGCGCATGCGCGATGGGCGCATTGCCGCATCTCGGGAGGCACGCATGCGCGGTGGGGAACCTCGCCGCAGCTGGGAAGCCGCGCATGCGCGGCGGCGCCTCAGTGACCCACGCTGCCGGCCGCCGGTAACCGCGATGCCGTTCTGCGGTCCCTGCGCGCTCCTTGCTACTTCCCGGTAAGGTCGCGCCGTTGCCGCCCCATGGGCGCAACGTGAGCGGGTGCTCGCCCTGCAAAATGAGGCACGGCCGCCGAGTGCTCGCTGCTACTGCAGCCCGGCGTTCGCGCAGTGCCCCTCGCCCCTGCGGCGCGCCGCCGGCGTCCGGCGCATGCGCGGCGCGCGGGAGCAGCATGGCGGTGCAGCGGGGTCCAGTTCCCGGCGGGCGTGAAGGGCCGGGACCACCGGTGAGGCGAGCGAGCCCCTGGGGCGGGTGCGGGGCGTCTCCTGCGCACCGGCCGCCCGCGGGTGGCGGGGCGAGGAACTTCGAGCCGCCCGCTGCGACCGGCTGCCGGCCCACTGGAGGCGAGTCGGGTCGGGGCAGCCCCGGGGAGTTACCGGGGCTCTGGGAGGAGGGAGGGAGGCGGACACCCCCCAGGCGCGGACGCCGGGCGCCTCCCAACTCGTCAGAGCCCCCCCGCTCGCTTCTCCTGGCCCCGCGCAGCTGCCCCCAGCTCCAGCCCCTCCCCTGAAGCCCGTCCCGTAGCCCCGGGCCGGCCCCGGGCCCTGTCGCGGAGGCGGCAAGCCGGGCCACGCGTGCACTGGGTTCTCCGTGAAAGCGGACGCCGTTGGCAGCGGTGCAGGGGCAGAGCGGCGTCTCCGGCGGCCCCCGCGGAAGGAGAGGCTTCGGCCAGGGGGGAACTACGGTAATAAGGGTCGCTGCTGCTTCTTTCCCTCTGCCAGGGGCCGCGCTGGGGGGGGATGCCGCTGACCGCACCCGCCTCGGGCTCGCGTGGGTTGTCTCTGCCCAGCCTCGCTCTCCTTGTGGCACGGCTGCAGAAAGGGACAGGCGGAGCGCTTGCCGGCCCTGGGCGGGAGCTGCCACGGCCAGAGCTGGAGAGGCCAGAGAACGGTAAAGAGGAAGAAGAAACCGAAGGCCGGCCGGCCGGCAGCTGCCTCCTGCTGCAGGGAAGAGCGAGCCAGCCCCTCCAGGTGAGGTAGGATCCCTCTTCGTAGTCCGCAGCAGGCCACACCATCGACATGCAGGGTCTGTACGTGTCACCAAAGGCGGCCGCGTAGCGCACGAGCGAGGCTACGTGTGTAGGGAGCCCCGTCTTGTACGAGCTGTAAGACACCCCGGTATTCTCTTAGGTGGAGGACAGCCAAGCGACAGGAGTTACAGAAGGCGAAGGGAGGAGAGGAGGAGGAGGAGGAAGAAGCGTCTGAACTGGCGAACTCTCCCAGCAGTGCAGGGAGTGAAAGCTGTGGTGAGTCCCAGGCCCTCGGGGCCCTGTTGCCCCTATTCTGCATCCCGGGCCCTCACTGCCTCTCCCCTGGCCCCCTCCTCTTTCCCACGCTGATGTGGTTCCCCCCCTCCACCCCCCGCCCATACCTCCTTTCTCCATCTCACTCTGACCAGCTCCCCGTCCTCATCTTTTAGGTCCTCTCTCTCCCTGCTCTGTAGCTTGTGGCTATTTTTCCTTCCTCTGCCTCTCTCAGTCTGGCTCCCTGTCCCTGCTTTTCCATTCCTCCCTCTGCAATGTAGCGTGTTGCTACTCTTTTCTTTCACAGTCTCTCTCTGTCCGGCTCCCAGCCACCATTTTTGCCTTCCTTCCACTCTGTTCTCTAGTCTCTGGCTGATGTTCAAGGTCTTCCTTCTCGGCCCTGTAGCACAGCACAAGTCTCTTTTTTCCTCTGTCTCCCGCTATCCTGCTCCCTGTCCCTGTTTTGCAATTTTGTCCTTGTCAGCCCTGAGCCACGCTGCAGTTTCATTTCTTTTGCCGTCTTGCCCTGTCCGGCTCCCTGCCAGGATCTTTTAATTCTTCTCTCTCTCCCTCTCGAAGCCCATCGCTGTTTTACTCTTTCTCCCTGTCTCCCTGTCCGTCTCCCCCTCTCCGTCTTTACTTACTCTTTTAAGTAAAATCACTGGCTGAGACCTTAAACATGTCACTTCTTGCCCGACAAGATCAAACAGACCGTGAGCAAGCTTCTTAGGCTTCCCGTGTAAACTCACGGATAACACAAAGCAAGCTCCTTAGGCTTCCCGTGGAAATCACTGCTACCAGGTTAAATTGACCTCCTTGTGCCGTCCTGAGGCCGAAAGACCGAGGAGCTAATTCGATGACTAGATATGGACAAAGGAAGCCCCAGGTTCAACTGGCAGACTGCGTGAGGAAGACTGTGGACGACCACCTGAGGGTGAAAAGACCCTAACCCTAATTTTACTGCGCATGCTTGGACTATGTCAACGAATTCCGGGGACTCCTCACCATATGACTGCCCTTCTTGGGGGATCTGATGACACGTATGACTTTTCTGCATATGAACTGATGTGCTTTACTAACCCGTCAGAGCACTTGTGGTGGAGCGATCCCCAGCACTGCCCAGCGCTGCCGTAAGGAATGCCCGCCTTCTAAAGCTTCAAACTAAGTGTTAGAGGGTTTTCTGGCCGACTTTTCAGTATCCCTTTGTATTTGATTGTTTCTGGTATTCCCTTAGTGGCTTCACTTGTTAGATTTTCTATCTACGTCTCCGTTTTAGTTCGCCATCCCTGCCTCTTAATATTTTTCCTTTTGCCGTAATCACCATTGCTTTTAAAATTTTCTGCCGCCTTTTCTCTCATTCGCGGTCCTTATTTGCCTACCCTTATTTTTTAACTGACTTCTTCCCTTCCCTTAGTGCCCTCTGAAACAAGGATCTAAAACAATTAGAAGGTTTTAGCATGTGTAACTAATCAACTGTCAGTTTTACAAATTTCTGAAGAGATGTACTTTCTGGAAGGTTATTGATTTCGTGATTAGTTTAACTTTAGTATAGACTTCTTTAGCCTAGCAACCGTGGCATTATGTTTAACGGCCTATTCTCATAGTCCTTAGGCTGTATTTGCCTCAGTGCCAACTGTACCTATATGTAAACAGTTCATCAGGAGGAAAGCAGCCCTGATGAAAATTAAAACACAAGTAGAAACGGAGAAGACAGGTGGAGAGAACCAAGAGGAGAAGAGTTAAGAGCAAGGACTGAGAAATTGATGAGTGCAGAGGAGATACCTTCACCTTGAGCACAGAAACGTCCTAGCAGGAGTGCTCAAACACGGATGATAAGAAGGAACCGCTTGGCTGAAGAACAGAAGGGGAAAACATCCAAGGAGAAGGAACTATCCTCAGGAGACCTGTGACCATAAAAGGGAAAAAGAAGGAGGGGGCTAACTCCCCAAACGACCACCGACGACCGCCCGAGACCCCCGCGCACGCGTAGTGTAGTTTTGCAACACCAGCGTTATGTAAACGTGGCAGATAAGCGAGGAGGCGGAGATTTCTCAGGACACGTGCAAATATTCACGTCTTTCAGGTATATAAAGGATGAAGTTTTGCTTCAGCGCGCGTGCGTTGGGAGGAGATATCCCCCAGGCGTCCGGCGTGGCAATAAAGGCGTCTGCTTAATGACACTTTGGTGTTACTGAGTTTAAATTTCTGTAACTTTTGTGAATCATTTGGTGACCCAGGTGGGAGGGACATCCTCTGTTCGGCTGCGGGACCCGATGAGTCTGGGACTCTCTTGGGTTTGCCCCCGGAGATCTTTTCCGGAGAGACCCCCGTTCTCAGTCGGATCACCGCGGGGACAGACAAAGACCCTCTGGCAAGAAGACATCCTTAAATCCTGAATTGGTAACGATCGATCAATTTGGGACCGTCTTTAAGACGTGCAGACGTGCACACGGGTCGGCGTATACCGGCTCGCTAGCACCTTACGGGTGTACCTCTGGGGGACTTGTGTCCCATATGGTAGGGGATTAACTTCCCCGTTTGGAGGGGCTGCGTCCCCATTTGGAGGTCCGGTTAACTGTTACCTGACTTTTGGCTAATGCATTTCGGGTATTGGTTATTGGTTTGTCATTTATTGGATTTTGGTTATTAACGGTAAAATTTGCATCAGATATGGGAGAGTCACAGAGTGGCGGAATTCTAAAGAAAAGCCCACTGGGATGTGTTTTGCAGCACTGGAGAGATCCGGGGGGAGTGCCGGGAGGCAGTGTCGATAGGAAAACTTTAATTAAGCATTGTAATCAGTGGTGGCCTCTCTAGAAGCCAGACGGTGGAGAAAAATGGCCCTTTAACAGGACATTAAAATAGAATACATTATTACATTAAGGTACATATAATTGTAATATAATACTACACACGTTATAATAGGTATTATACATTTAGTGTAGTAATACAATTTAATGCTCTTCCTTCAGGGAGAAGGAAAATGGGATGAAGTGCTTTATGCAGATACGTATGTTTTTCACTCTACGAAACCACCCTGAATGGCAGAAAGAACGTGGAATCAATTCAGCACCCCAGGACCCTATGGTCCTGGCGATAGAAAAAGACAAACAATAAGCAAAATAGGAAGCCAAAAAGATGTTGCTCGCCTTGTGGCATTGGACAAAGATGTTTAAAGGTTGACAGAACGGGAGATTAAAGGATTGTTTGACCCCGATTGCGAGGATGTGCGTGCAATGTCGGATGTGGTGTTCAGCGAGGCAGAAAAGCAGAGTGTTGTGAGGGTGGCCAGACCCTCAAGTCCAGGCTCTGGTTTTGGCTGGAACTCTGCCGGGAACAGTGGATAACCATGTTCCCATTACCAGTCCCGGTCGGGGCCCTAACCAGCCAGGAGCCCGGGACTTAGTACCGCGGTACAGGGAACGAATGGCTTCTGGAATAAGAAGTGCTGTCCCAAAATCAGTAAATTGGTCTAAATTGTATGAAATTAAACTAGATAGATAGAAAAGAATCCCCTACTGATTTTTTGAACCGATTAAAAGAAGGGATGCAGAAATATACTCCTTTAAACTGTACCTCTCGGGAGGGAAAGGGTCAGTTGTTATTCCTGGTTCTGGGACAGCTGATGGATGATGTCAAGAAAAAGTTACAGCAAGTGCAAGGAACAGATGTGAGAGATTTAGAGAAATTGCTGGAGACTGCTTGGCAAGTGTGTCGGAATAGGGACAGGCGGGGGGGGGAATGGGCAAAACAATTGCCAGCGCTACAGCGGCTGCTTTGCGCACCGCAGGGGCCAGGTAACCTCTGGGATCCCACCGGGAAACACCACTAATGGGAGGCGAGGAGCCATGAGAAGTAGCCCAAGTGCCCCGTCTCGGGGAAGTCAACCCCTCCCGAAAGATCAGTGTGCCTACTGTCAGCCAAGGATGGAGCTCGAATGGCGGGGTATGCCGTGACCACCGCAGAGCGAGTGCTGGAAGCAAAGTCACTCCCTGAGGGTACATCCGCACAACGAGCCGAATGAATTGCTTTAGTGAGAGCTTGTTGAAGGACTGCGAGCGAACACCCGGACAAATTCAAAATACGCCTTGGGTGTAGTTCATGCCCGTGGGGCTATCCGGAAGGAACGGGGACTTCTGACCGCCCAAGGAAAACATTAAGCTTGCTGACGTGATCCTAAGACTTTTGGATGCGGTACAGTCGCCTTCGGCGGTTGCGCTTATGCACCGCAAGGGGCACCAAGAGGGTGACGCTGCTCAGGAAGTGGGGAATAAATCGGCAGATTATGAGGCAAAAAGAGCTGCGGAACAAGGTGAGGTGTTAAGTTTGATTCCTGAAAAAGCTTTGCCGCTACCGGACTCGGTCGACTGTGATGAGAAGGATCTTAGATTAATTAAAGATTTGGAAGCAGAAGTTGAATCATCAGGTTGGGCAAAATTAAAAGGTAACAGAGTAATAGTTCCCTTTAGAATAGTACGGAAACCGGTAAAAGCAGAACACGACCAGACTCATTGGGCAACTGAAGCCTCGTATGATTCCCTTATGAAGCAAAGAGTAGCCAGGAATTTGTTTCAAACTGTAAAAGCCATGGTTAATAACTGTGAAGTATGCAAAGGTGGGAAATCGTGTAAAATTTGGAAGTCTCGGTAAAGGGAAAGTTCCAGGTCAAAATTGACAAACAGACTTTTCCGAACTCCCACGGAAAGGGGAGGGTTCGGGATTTGTTCGTATTAACAGATACCTTTTCGGGCTGGCCAGCAGCTTTCCCTTGTAGGGCTAATAAGGCTAGGGAAGTGACAGGAGTACTCTTAAACGAAAATTATTCCCAGATTTGGAGTACCAGCAGTAATATCTTCTGATAGGGGTGCTCATTTTTGTGCGCAAATAGTGCAACGAGTTAGTAAAATTTTAGGAACAAACCGGCAACCGACCTCAGGCAAGTGGGCCAGTGGAGCAAATGAATCACTTAATTAAACAACAGCTAGCTAAACTTAGTCAAGAAGCAAATCTACATTGGTACCAAGCGCTCCCACTGTAGCCCTACTACGAATCAGGGTAAAACCGGGAACTAAAGAGAATTTAAGTCCATTTGGAATTTTGTTGGGGCGGCCGTAACCGATCCCAATACCGAGGGGAAGATCTCACCCAGTTAGGCGAAAATAATCTATAGAAATACATAATAATATTAGGAAATTCTAAACGAGAGCGACTGCAAGTGCCTAGAGAGTCTAGCCAGACGTTCTCTCTAACAGGAGTTCCGGTTCCGGTTAACACCTCTCTATTTAATAACCCCTGCTATGGAGTAGGTCATGATAAGAACAGCTTTAGATTTACATCACCTCTTGGGGTTGTGAAGAAGTTCGGAGCAAATTAGCCTCTCGGTTACCAAATTTTAAATGGATCAAAGAGCTGCTTGTACTCGTATTAGTTGATAGCTTACTTGTTTTATGTACGTGTTGTATAATTCGAGGTTCGCTATGGCGTTGTCAGAAGAATGGGGATGACTGTGTTACCTGGAAAAAGAGTAAGGTCAAACCTGAAGTCGCAACAGGGAGGTATTTTAATCGACGGACGAAGGAGAGTGGTACGTTATAAGGGACTGCGAAAGAATTCGCAAGGGTAATAGAAAAGGGGGGAAGTGAAACAGAAGATGTCTGCTTAATGACACTGTGATGTTACTGAGTTTAAATTTCTTTCACTTCTCTGCATCACCTTGCTTTTTCATTTTTCTTTCTCCAACTCTTTTAAAAGTTTGCCGTTTCTTTTATGTTTTATTCCCTTCTTTCCCTAACACCTATCGCTTTTTAAATGTTCTTGCCAGGCTTACTTTTGTTCCCTTTGTCTGTATTTTTAATTAGCTCTTGTCTTTCCTTAGCGCCCTCACTATTAAAACTTTTTTTCTACATCTCTGTTTACTGTCCCTATTTCACAATTTTCTCCTTATTTCTTTAATCCCTGTTGCTTTTAACATTTTCTACTTTTATCCCATCTTCTGTCTCTCTCTTCTGGTTTTTCTTTATTGTCATCGCATTTAAAATTGTCTCTCTATAGCTGTTTTACTCCACTGTCCCTATTTCTGTTTTTTCCTTTATTTCCCTAATGCCTATCACTTCTAACATGTACTTTCTGTGCCCTTCCATGTCTGTATCTTCAGTTATTTCTTGTCTTTCCTTAGTGCCACCCCTTCTTCAGTTTCCCTTCTACATCTCCATTTTAGTTCACCATCGCTGTCTTTAATTAAAGTCCTTGATCCCCATTGCTTTTCAAATTTTCTACTTTTATCCCGTCCGCTGTCGTTACTTATTAGTTATTTTCTCTTATTTTTTCCTAAGGGCACCGCTTTTTGTATTTCCTTTCTGCGTCTACTTTTATGTGGTTCGCTGTCCCCGTTTTTCAATTTTTTTAGTCATCGTTCTTTTTGGTTTGAAATTTTGTTTCTCGGTGTACTTTTATCTCATTTTCTATCCCTACGTTTTTTGTTCCCGTTTCCTGTAACTTGCCGCTTCTAACATGTTCGTTCTAAATCTACTTTTATTAGGATGTAGCTCCCTTTTTTTCAGTTGGTTCCTGTCTCTCCTGTACCCCCTCACGTTTAGATTTTCTTTCCTCGTCTGTTTTTATCCACTTCAGCAGCTTCATTTTTTTAGCTCATTCTAGTGTGTCCCATACCTTGTTGCTTGTGAAATTTTCTTGCTATGTCTTTGCCTATTCAGGTTTTTTCCCTATTTTAACTTTTTTTCCCCGTCTTAACGTCTTCATTTTCGAATAACAGAATAATTTAGGATGGAAAAGACACTTAAGATCATCGGGCCCAGCCGTAAACCTAACACGGCCAAGTCCACCACTAAACCGTGGCCTTAAGTGCCACATCCACGCGCCTTTTAAATACCTCCAGGAACGGTGAGGAACTTATGTTTTTATGCTTACTTTAACCTGGTTTTCTGTCCCGATTATTTACTCTTTTCCTGTCTGTCCTCTACCTCATCGTTTTTTAAATTTTCTGTGTCTGCTTTTATGGAGACGGCTAACCCTACGTTTTTATTACTTCCTGGCTATCCTGTGTGAAATCACTTCTGATTTTTTTTTCCCTATCTGTTTTCATCCAGTTCACTGTCTTTATTTCATTCCCGCCTCTGCTATACCCTGTCACTATTTAAATTTGCTTTCTGCCTTTGTTGATTTCTTCTGCTGCCCCATTGCCAAGTTTCTCCTTCTTTAACACCTTCGCTTTTGATAATTTTTTGTCTACTTTTATCTGGTCTTCTCTCCCTATTTGTTAGTTTTTTCCTCCCCTGCCTCATACCCTTTTTTTCTTTTTAAATTCTCTTTCTATATTTGCTTTTATCCAGATGTCTGTTCTTTTCCAATTCTTTCTGTTTGTCACACACCCTGTCGCTTTTTAGATTTCCCTGGCGCGTCTCCCTTACCCCCTCCCTACCCCCTCCCCTCCCCCATCCCGGGGTTTTACGGGGTCTCCTTGGCGTGCTGTTATCTCTGGAGCGTGATTTGTACCCCTCTCGGTTTGTCAGAACATCTCCTCGGGCCATCCCTCTTCCTCAGAGCGGTCTTTCTGTCCTCTCCTCCATCTTGCTCACCTCCCGTCGGCCAGCGTCTCCCCGACGCCGCCTGTGCTCCGTTCAGATCCCCTCCCGAGTACCTCTGTGCCCTCCAGCCTTCTGCCGTCTCTCCGGCCGCCTCGGCACCCCTCTGATTTCCGCCACGACGCTTCCTGCGAGCGACCTCACGTTCCGTAACCGGACTGTGAAACAGGACCTGAATTAACCGTAACTGCAGAGCGTAATGGCACATTTTCTCGTATTTTACCCTCACCGCCTTTCAGGCCGTGGCTGGAAACCTGCTACGCGTGGCGCGCAGGATGCGGCAGCAGCTTTGGCGGCGGATGGCGAGAGGCGAAGGCCGAAGCAGAGGCTGCGCGGATCCCGTGCGCTGGGTTTATTGTTTTACTTAGGAGCGTGGCCGTTCGTCTTAAACTGTTTATGGTGTTCTCGCCCAGTGCAGCAGTTTGCAATCAGCTGGTTTAAGGAAAACACGATGTCATCTCTGTCAAAGTTCTACGTATTTTGGACGTGAAATATGAAACTGAGAACTTTAATCCTGGGTTTCCTGGGATTAGCTCTTGGAACTGCTTTAGAATCCCTTGTTTGTTGGCTCCCCGAAACTTACTGCTCATCTGCCGACTCTGCCCTGTACCATTTCACCTATTAATTTTTTCCCACGTTTCCCTCTCTGCGGCTCCCTCTCCCCGTTTTTTAATGCTTACTTGTGTTTCTTGTACCCTGCTGCATTTTAATTTCTCGCGCTACAGTTCCCTCCCTCCGGCACCCTGTCTCTGTGCTTTATTTCCTCCCTCTGTCCTGCACCCCGTCGCTGAAAAAACTTTCATCCTATGTTTCCTTCTGTGCATCTCCCCGTCCCTATTTTTTCATTATTTCCTGTGGTTCTTGTACCCTGTTACTTTTAACATTTTCTCATTGCGGTTCCTTCTAGCCATCTCCCTGTTTGTTTAATATTCCCGTGTTTCTCGTACCTGACCGCCACTTCTTTTTCCTTTCTGCCTTGTCCTCTGTCCGTCTCCCCGTCCCTGCGTTTTAATTCCTGTCCGTGTCTCTCGTACCCAGTTGCTTTTTAAAAGTTCTTCTACGTCTCCCTCTACCCGGCTCCCTTTCTCCGTTTTTTTGTTTGGGGGTTTTTTTTTTGGTTCCCCGCCCCTCCCCTTGTATTTCTTGCACCCCACCGCTACCTAATTTCTCCTTCAACGATTCCCTTTATCCAGCTTCCCTTTCCCGTACTTTTAACTCCTCCCTTTTTTCCGTATACCCTGTCCCTTTTTAAATTTTGTTTCAGTATTTCCTTCTATCCTCATTCCTGTTCCTATTTTTTCTTTCCTGCTTTTCTCATAGCCTGCCGCTTCTTAAAACGTCCTTCCGTCCCTCTACCCGATTCCTTGCCCCTGTTTTTTATCTCCTCCTCTGTCCCACACCCAGTCACATTAATAACTTTCTATGTCTCCATTTATTTAGCTTCAGGGTAAATATCCTTTTAATCCTTTTTGACCCTCCATAGGTATAGGGTATTGCTTGATTCTAATTGGGCGGTGCGGATCTGTTATTTGAACGCTTATGGGGTCCATTTTTATCTTTCCAGTTTCCCCTTCCTTATACCACACTGAGGGGTTAATAGCTTCTTCATCCTCTTGTGTTAAAGTGTATAATTTAATCTGCAATTTGTCCCCTTGACTCTGAATGCTCAAGTTTAACTTCAAAATCAAATCCCTTCCTAATAAATTGTATTCCGCTTCAGGGAGCAAAAGTAAATCATTAAGACAAATTTTCTTTTCTGTTTCTACTTCTACATCTTTCAATATATTTACTTTAAAAGGCTCTCCTTTTGCTCCTACTACTGACACGTACAAAAATTTTTGCTTTTGCTTTTTGTTTTTCTTCGTCCCTCCTAACATAGACTTTCTGGGCTTCTCTAAGTAACTCCTCTAATCTTCTTTCTTGCCAATCTTCCAATTTTTCTAATTTCCTTCTTATATGCCCCCAGGATTTAGCTACAAATTGTGTTCTAAGGAGTGCGGTCCCAGCCACTGTATTCGGATCAATTCCAGAGTACATTTGTAGGTTTTTCCTCAACCTCTCCAACCATTCTGTTGGAGATTCGTCTTTCCCTTGTTGTTCATTAAATGCTTTAGTAATGTTTTGCCCTCGGGGAACCTCTTCCCTTATCCCCTGTGTCCTGGTTTCAGCCAGGATAGAGCTGGTTTTCTTCACAGAAGTCAGTGTGACACTGTGTTTTGGATTTGGGATGAGAAACTGTTGATAATGTGCTGATGTTTTGGGTTGTTGCTGAGCAGTCAAGGACAGTCCAGCTTCTCGTGCTGGCCTGCTAGCAAGGAGGTTGGGGGTGCACGGGGAGCTGGGAGGGGACACAGCCGGGACAGCTGACCCAGACTGGCCAAAGAGATATTCCCTACCATACGACGTGATGCCCAGTACATAAACTGGAGTTGGCCGGGGGGCGGAAATCGCTGCTCGGGGACAGGCTGTCGATCGCCGGGTGGTGAGCGATTGCTGTATTGGGCATCACTTGTTCTTGTACATTCCTGTGTTGGTAATATCATTGTTGTTTCCTTCTTTCTTTCTGTCCTATTAAACCGTGTTTATCTCAACCCACGAGGTTTTTTTCCGAATTCTCTCCCCCACCCTACTGTGGGAGGGGGAGTGAGCGAGCGGCTGCGTGGTGCTTAGTTGCCGGCTGGGGCTAAACCACGACAACATTACATCTTTTCATCCTGTAAGAAAGCATGTGTCCCTACAGTACGTACATAGTTACCCCCCAAAACCGCCAACGTCATACAACGTATCCCGCGATACAACGTATCCCGCGATACGCTCGGAGGGGTTTGCGCAGCCCCCGCTCTCTGTGCACCTCACAGACCTCTGCGCTTTCTGCTTCTGCCCCTGGTGCTGGCGGCTCTGTGGCCGATGCACCGGCAAGCCCAGCCGCATCCTCCTCCTCCTCAGAGAGTCCCTGGCCGTGCTCAATGAGCGATTGCTATGAACGTACTGTAAAAAGCCCTTTTTATAGCCCGACACAACACTGGCCAATTTCAACTCTAGCTGAGCTTTGCCCTTTTCTGTTCTCTCCTTACACGTATGAACTCCAGCTCTGTGATCTTCCTGCCAAGCCGGACCTTGGTCCCAGGGATCATAACATTCCTTTTTCCACCTGAGTTGAAAAAGGAGGTCCCTGTTCAGCCAAGCTGGTCTTCTGCCCCTCTTGTTTGACTTCAGACTCCACCAGATTGCCTGCTCCCGTGCTTGCAGAAGGTGGTTCTGAAAAACTAAGCTGCTCTCTGAGCCCTAAGGCCTCCAAAGCAGCTTCGTAGGGGACACTGCAGACTAGCTCTCTGAGTAGCTTCAAGTTTGCTCTCCTGAAAAGCAAGGTAGCAGCTCCTCTGAGCTGTATCTCATTACACTCAAAAGTTTAAACTCCCCTGTTTGGTGATCACTGTTATTCCATCTCCTACGAGTCCTTCTCCATACACAAACAGGAGGGACTAAGAGATCTGTTGGGTAGATAAGCAGCCATGGGGAACCACGGTGAGCAGTGGAGTGAGCTGCTGCATGGGCTACGTGCTTTGCGAGTGCGAAGCCAGCCCCTGGCTCAGTGAGTGCCTGGGAAAGGGAGTCTGCAGCCGTGAAGGACAGAGCCGGCCAGCAGGACAGCTGGCAGCCTTCACTCGGGCATTGCCCACCTTGTGACTGGCTGTACCTGTGATGATGTTAATGCTCTTTGTACACAGGTCTGTTGCGTCGTGCTGTGTTGCGAAGCAGACTTGCAGAGGCGTGCCCTGTCTGCCCATCGGGACTCAAGGCACGTTTCCTCCAAGCGCAGCAGCCAGGCTTTGGGCAGCCTCGCCTCATGCTGCTTTTGACATTGCCAACCAGGATCAAGTTTCTATCCTCGGGTTTTCATGTAGGAACCAATTAGTGAACAAGTCCTGTTTTAATGGAGTGGCATCTCAAAGAGTATTACGCTGGTAGAAAGCCTTCAGGAGAAGACTGGTGTCCTCTGGACCTCGCAGTAAGGCAGCCAGCAGCTCTGTTTCTGCTATAGCTACAAACATCCGCGAGTGAAACAACCGCAGCTTTTTAATACAGATACAGAGGTTTACACTTTTCTTTGCAGACACAAAGCATGCTTTTGTCTTGAACTTTTCATTAGTCTGAAAAAAAGATCATTGGTAGTATAGGATACCATGCTGTTTATTAAATGTACATAAATTAACATCTACACAGAAAGGATGTTTTCCTCATCAGAAACAATGCTGAAACGATGAGCAACTCTGAAAAGAAAGGTACATAAGGCTCCCGTGCACAAACCCCAAAGCTTCAAAGGAGAAAGGTGAAAGAGCGCTACATCCTTATGTCACAGGACAACCTGTGATTAACCCGAGTTATGGACACTGTCACATCATAGGTAGTTGGGGCCAGTTCAGATCCCCTGCCTTCTAGATCAGCTGCCTTGATGAGCTGGGTGTTTCAACTGTTATAAAGCTGCAGAATCAACCAGAATCGACACTGAAATGACTGTGCTGGCTACAGAATGGCTAGAATAAATATGGGGGTGTGTCCAGTTTTTTTCCGGTCCTGGAGGGTGGCTGGGATTTGGGGCACCATGTAAGCTGGCTTTTTAAACTCCTCCTTCCCATCAGTCCCTAGGCACAGGCACGTGTTGTGGCTGAAAGCAAAGCATCACCACTCCAGTTCTGATTGACAGAAAGGGGGGTGTTTGCGTCGGTCCAGAGAGCGCTGATGGGTCGGAGAAGTAAGAGCGGAGTTTTTGCTGTAGCTAACCTGGAGTTAACTCAGCTAATGGAAACTGCAAGCCAGTCATGTTTGATCAAGAATACTAAGAAAGGGTATTGTGCTGTGTGCTGCATACAAGGACTTGCACCGACCAAAGGGCAGCAATGGGTGCTCCCTTCTTGTATGCAGCAAGGTGGTGCAGCGTCTCTCTGCCAAGAATGAGTAGCGGCAAAGAAAACCTGGAGGGTTTTATAGTCTGGAACATGCTGTCCAGCGTGTCCCTCTCAGATGATATACACCTCCACGCCCAGCACGCCCCATGGAATCTGCAGGTGACATGCCAGCTCCCCACGGGGGCAGCTGTGCCGGCTGGTGGGCTTTTGCTGACGGAGCCGAGGAGTGAGCCAGCAAGGCCTCCCGCCAGGGCTGGGCTGGGTCTGAGGGCGGTGCGGGGCCGCTCCGGCGTCGCGGTGCCCGAGTGAAATGTGCCGGCCGGAGCAGAAGGGCGCGGTGCCTCCCTCCTCGCCTCCGCCGAGGTGGTGCTGGGGCTGCATCACGCCCCTCAAAGCCCAGGCAGCAGAGCTCATGCGGGCAATCCAGGCAGCAGAAAAAAATCGGCACCTGCAAGAAGAGAGTCCAAAGTGCTGATGAAACCATGAAGGCAGGAAGAGGCACGACTTTGTGCCCCGTTCTTTGGGCAGTGTGCTTTCCAAGGGGCAGTTCCTGGCACAGGAGAGGGAACCCTCCCTGGCAGTGGCTACGGCACGGCTTTGTCCCCTTCTCCACACGTGTGACACCCTCAGAGCTCTGCAAGTTGACAGAGATGTGCAGCACTGCTTTGCTAGGCAGCAGGGCTGGGCAGGGCAGCTGTGCTGTGGTCCTTTCCAAAAGCCGAGCAGCAGCACGCCTCACTGTCCCTTGCTAGAAAGCCAGGCTTGAAGGCAAAACACGCTGCTTTGGTAGTGTTTGGTTGTTTTCTTCTTCCCTCAATTGTCTCAGGTGCAACGTGAGCTTTTTACGAAGTGCCAGTACCTCAGGGTCTACAGCTACGTGACACAGCTCCTTGCTGCGTCTTTGGGATTCAGACACCAGCAGCCAGTGCTGGGCTTGCCAGCTGACATGAACAGAAAAGGGAGACTTTGCCTCTTTCTGTAGGCAGCGGGTCAAAGAGCTCAAAAAATTGCTATGAGCCTTGTGACTCTGCTGGGGTGTTGCTCAGCCTTGCACAAACAGAGCTGCCACAAGTGCCGAAGGAGAGCTGCCAACGCTGGAGTGATATGTTCCTCCTGACAGACACGCTCTCCCACGGGCAGCTGCGGGCTTCCTGCCCGGTACCATCTCTGCGCACCTCAGAAATATTGCCCATAGTCGGAGCAGTGTTCGGAGCTTTGAAAGATGGGCAGCAGAGCCTGCTACACACCTGGGCTCCTCGTTCTTCTTGCCTGCCTGGATGTCCTCAGTTGCCCATCCCGCAGAGCTCTGCTCCCAACTTGCTCCTCTCGCTGTCCAGTAGCCCGTTGCTCCCCTCTTCACAGGTTGCTCTTCTCGAGCCTGGCAAACTTTCCATTCAATGTATTGTTAGACAGGTCAAGCCATGATAAACGTGAACCAATTCTGCTCTTAAGCACACCTAGCTCATTTTACCTTGTCTCCCCAGAGGAGCTCTCCAGGTGTTCACTTTCTGGAGGGACTGGAGGCACCTGCAATGGAAATGTGCAAGTTAACGGGTGGCAAGGACCTTCCTGCCCAATTGCTACCTTAGCTCGGAAAGGCACAGCCCTTGGATGGGTTTGCTCAGCCCAGCTGAGCCAGTTCTGGTGGCATCACCGCACAAACCGCCATGGCCATCCTGCACCACCCTTCCTCTGCACCTTTGCAGAGCTGCCGGCTAGTGGGTGACCTTGCTTGTCCCTGCGGCAGCACTCTCAACTTCTGACAGTGCTGTCACCCTCTTTGTGGCCCTGACATACCGCTGCTGCTTCTGCTTCCGCCTCTGGTGCTGGCAACTCCTTGGCCGACGTGCCGGCAAGCCCAGCCACATCGTCCTCCTCCTCAAAGAGCTGCGGGGGACAGAGGAGGACAGTTGCTTGGCTGGGGACAGGCCCCGGGGCCGGTGAGCCTTCCTCCGGGCCAGGAGCGAGCGTGGGCGGCTCTGCTTTCACTAGGGCAGGACGCAGGGGTGGCTGGAGGTGGGGGAGGTGGGGCGGAGCCGGCTTGGTCCCCGAGCCCCAGCCGGGGTCCCTCTGCTGGGGACAGCGCCTCTGCGCAGGAGCCAGCGCCACGGGCACCCCCCGGCCAGGCTGGCTTACCTGGAGGGGCTGGGGCAGCGTGCCGTCCTGGCTGCGGAGAGCTGCCAGGGGCCGGCCGAAGAGACCCGCCCTGCCGGCACAGCCCGACTGCCCGGGCGCCTCCGCAGCGGCCAAGGTCCCTCGCCGCGCAAAGGGCCAGGGCAGCCCCCTCGTCCTGCTGCGGGTCCCGCCTGCCGCCAGGGAAAACAGAGCAGAGAGCCATGGAGGGCAAGCGCCAGGTGAATGCTGCCCGAGCCTCTGCGTGCTGGGCGTCCCCGCCAACAGCGAGGGAGAGGCGTGGCTGGGGAACGAGGCGCCCCGGGGGCTCAGCTCTCTGCGGCCGTGCCCTGCGGGAAGGGCAGCAGCAGCCCCTGAGCAGCGCGGCTGCCGCCTGCCAGCGCAGGAGAGAGGGGCCGTCCTGCCCCCGTCTCCTCCAAACTCACCGTCCGAGTGGCCACGTCCACCTTGGCTGCCGGAGGGGACGGGAGGTGGCCGCTGCTGGGCACCAGCCTGCAAGAAATGCGCTGCGCTCAGCGAGCAGCCCCGCAGCACGAAGGGCCCCTGGCGAGCTGCATCGGCCGCGGGCCATGAGTGAGATGTGGGGACGGCCGAGATGGCGGCCCGGGGGCTCCTCACCTCTGCCAGGCCCTCGACCAGCCTCTCCAGGCTGCTGGCGTTGAGTGTTTTGGCCTGGGCAAGGGGAGAAGAGCAGCAGGTGAGAAGCCATGGGGCTGGTGCGGGGTTGGAGCAGCCCCTGGGGCAGAGCGGGGCCGGGAGGGACACTCACGGCATTGCGGCCGCGCAGCTCCTTCAGCAGGAGCTTGATGGAGGGCAGCTGGGTGACGCGGGCTCCCTGCACTCCTTCTGCTGGCCTGTGCACGGGGCAGGGGCAGAGAAAGAGCTGTGTGAGACCCAAGCTGCCTCTTCCCTCGCCTGCCAGCCCGGGGAGCCCTTCCAAGCTGCCCCGAAGCAGCCGGGCACCGCCCGGCCGTCGAGCGGAGAGCAGTGGCAAGGAGGGAGGACGGGGCTGGGTGAAGCAGCTCCGCCAGCTCTGCCCGCTCCAGAGCCGCCCGCAGCCGTGGGGGCAGCTCTCCCCAGCTCAGGAGCGGCGTTTCCGCATCGTACGGCTACGGCTAGAGCATCCCCCCGTGCTGTGAGCACGGGCCCCCCAAGCTGCTCTGCCAGGCAGGGCTTACCCACGGAGCGCGCTGAGCCAGAGCTCCTTCAGCGAGCGGGAGCTGCAGGAAAGAGAGGAGAAAGAGCCTGAGCGCCCGCTGCTGCCCAGCCCGCGGGCAGAGGCGGGCGCCGGCACAGCCCTGCCCCGTGGGGACGGCTGCAGAGGCAGGAGGAAGCGGCGTGGGGCCGGACAGAAGCGCTGCCCGGCCCTGCCGGGGGACGTGGCACCGAGACCCACCAGAAGGTGACGACGCAGAAGCCATAGGGCCAGGCGAGGACGAGGGACGTGGTGGCCTTGTCTTCCTCCTCCTGGGCGGCATCCCCGGCCGCCCCCTTGCCGCCGCTCAGCACCCACAGCCGGCGCAGGGCCAGGCAGAGCTGCGGGCGCGGGGCGCTGCCACGTCTGCAGAGAGGAGCGGCAGGGAGTGACCTGGAGGTGGCCGAGCCCGGCGGCTGCCCTCTGGCCTCCGCCTGCCCCGCGCACGGCCACGGGTGCAGCCAGCAGCAGGGTGCCGGGGCCTGGGGCTGCTCCTTGGGCGTCCCTGCCCCGGTGCCGGGGCCAGGCCTTAGGAGGAAAGGCAGCCGGGGTCTGCGCCTCTTACTTGGCCTTGGCGATGATCAAGGCATCGCTGAAGAGGAGGAGGTGCCTCTTCCCCGTCCCGCGGCCCTGCGTCACCCGCACGCGCTGGTGGAGCAGCGGCTCGGCTGATGCCGGGCCGGGCGCGCACTGCTGCTCGGGGCCAGGGTAGACCCTGCAGAGCAGGCGGCAAAGGGCGTGAGAAAGGCGGCTGCTGCGGGGCCCGGCTGCGCCGGCGTGTCCCCGAGCCGCGGGGGGAGCCCACCTGGAGCCGTAGCAGCAGTTCAGCTGGCCCATCGTGCCGGGGCCAGGGGAGTCCTCGCGCCGGACACGCTGCTGGGGCTCCGGAGAGCTCCCAGCCGGCTGGAGCGAGGCTGTCGAGGGGGTCCCGGTGCCGGGCAGTGCCGCTGGGTGAGAGCTGGTCTCTCCCTGGAGCTGCCGGGTGCCGGCAGAGCCGTGCCTGCAGGCACTGTGGCCGTTGCCGGGCCAGCGCCGCGACATCACAGCTGCCATTCCAAGCCCGGGGGGGGGGCTGGGGGGCGGGGCTGGGGGAGGGGCTCCTGTCTCTCTCGGCCTGGGGAGCCCGGGCCTGGGCACAGCACTGCGGGCATGGCCTCAGCAGTGCTGAGCAGAGGGCAAGGCTCCCCTCCCTCCAGCTGCTGGCAAGGCTTTGCCCAGCGCAGCCCAGGGCACCGCCGCCCGCCGCCTTTGGCCAAGGGCACGGTGCTGGCTGCTGCTCAGCTTGGTGTCCAGCAGGACCCACGGGCCTTTTCTGCCACGCCGCTTTCCAGCAGCTTTGCTGAGCTGCTCTTGCTCACGAGTACGTGCGCATGTGTGCCGGGATGCTTGGTGCGCGTACCGGTGCCGCCCGCAGTCCGTCCCACCCTCTTCCCGCAGGTCCCCCCGTGCCACTGTCGTGCGCTTGAGACGGGCACGTTGCCTCCAGCCAAAGCAGCGGTCCCAGGGAAAGGCGCTCTCTTGTGCTGGGACTGGGAGGAAGAGGATGCAGCTGGCCACGGAGCCCAGGGGCAGAGCTTCCTTAACTCCAACTTGTTAAAGGCAACCTTCTTCTTCTTCTCCTTCTTCTTTACAGCATGTCCCGCTGGAAGGTGGCCTTGGCACTCTCCCGGAACACTGGAGAGGAGTTTGGCTTTGCCAAGTGCAATGGAAGCAGCAGCTGCCTAGCTGCCTTCTCGAGTGAGCGGCTGTCTGCAGAAGCCCAGCCTCTCCCGGGCGGCGAGGGGGGAAGTGGCATGAAGCAGAGCAGAGCAGCCTGGTGCAGCCCAGGGGCTTGCAGGCACGCCCTGCCCACTTCCCGCCCTTCCTGCCATGCCTTGGACGGTTGGCAGAGAGAAGAAAGCCACCCTTGCACCTGCTGGAGCCAGGCCTGTTGTCTCTTTGGCTCCAAGTCTATAAAGCAGACTAAGGAGAAGCTAATAACCAAAACACAAGCTCTTGTTTAATGTTTGGTGGAAGGGAAGGAAGAGAGGGGCGGAAGGGAGGAAGGAAGGGAGGAAGGGAGGAAGAGAGGGAGGAAGAGAGGGAGGAAGGGAGGGAGGAAGGGAGGGAGGAAGGGAGGGAGGAAGGAAGGGAGGAAGGAAGGGAGGAAGGGAGGAAGGGAGGAAGGGAGGAAGGGAGGGAGGAAGGAAGGCAGGAAGGAAGGCAGGAAGGAAGGGAGGGAGGAAGGGAGGAAGGGAGGGAGGAAGGGAGGAAGGGAGGGAGGAAGGGAGGGAGGAAGGGAGGAAGGAAGGAAGGGAGGAAGGAAGGGAGGAAGGAAGGGAGGAAGGAAGGAAGGAAGGAAGGAAGGAAGGAAGGAAGGAAGGAAGGAAGGGAGGGAGGAAGGAAGGGAGGGAGGAAGGGAGGAAGGAAGGGAGGGAGGAAGGAAGGGAGGGAGGGAGGAAGGAAGGAAGGAAGGAAGGAAGGAAGGAAGGAAGGAAGGAAGGAAGGAAGGGAGGGAGGAAGGAAGGGAGGGAGGAAGGGAGGAAGGAAGGGAGGAAGGAAGGGAGGAAGGGAGGAAGGAATGGAGTGCAATACTCTCCTTAGACCTCCTCTTTCTCTTAGCATACTTCAGAAGGCTTTTTTTGTTGTCTGACAGGACACTCGCCAGTTTCAACTCTAGCTGAGCTTTGGCCTTCCATCATTTCTCCCTACATATGTGAAGCACGGCTCCGTAGTCTTCCTGCGAAGGCTGGCCTTGCTTCTAGGGATCGTTGATACAATTTCTTTTTCCGCCTGAGTTCCAAAAGGAGTTCCCTCTTCAGGCAAGTGGGTGTCCTACCCCACTTGCTTGACTTTCAACACAAAGGCATGGCCTGCTCCTGGGCTTTTAAAAGGTGGCTCTTTAGAACGGACCAGCTCTCACGGGCCCCGCTGTCCTCCCAAGCAGATGCCCACCTTACACACGGTGCAGCTCCTCCCCCTCGCCTGCCCTGCCTGTCCCTCCCGAAGAGCCTGTTCAGCCCGCCTGAACGGTGATGCTTTCTTACCATTCGGCACCCGTGACAGTAAAGCTTGTGTACATAAGTTCCGGATTCGCAAAAGAACAGGGTCACCTGAAGCGTGATATCAAATTGGTTTTGGCATCTAAGGAAGCGACTGCTTCAGAAATTATGTTTTTCTTCAGCCTGTTGACACGTGAAAGTTGACAGCACCCCAGTTTTTGGGAATCCTCTTTCCAAGAACTTAAATTTCTCCCTACAAAAGCACTTGAGTCACAGCTGAGCATGGACAGCCATAGCCCACTCCATGAGGCTCTGCATGTCTGTCTCTCATGACATGCCATAGAGCAGTAGAAGCTTGTCTTCGAGAGCTAGCCAGAGATGCTGAGACCACCCACTCAAACACGAGACACCCAGGGTGGCACTCAGCTCCTCTGACTTTACATAGGCCTGTTGCAGATGTTGCGGTTACAAAATTGTGAAGATACCATTAGAGTTAGCAGAGTAAAAAGCTATTCATGCTGTCCTAAAGTAGACGTCTTTAGTTAGGGCCCCTTTAGACTTAACTGGCTGTATTGACTATGGCCTCAGGTCGATTTCCTACACACGGGCAACTTAATGCCATCTCAGAGGCCGTAATGAAGCTGGCACCTAGAGCCTAGCAGACACGACACAGGACCTACAGACAGCCTTGCCCTTCGGAGGGGACAGCTGGAGGCCAGAGGACATACCTATAGAATCTCAGATCACACCCACATGATGCGCAGGGGGAGGCAACTGCATCAGGCCCTTCATATCCACTCACTACAACGGCTGTGCGGATCCTTAGCCTGAACATAGGCACAGAAGTTAGAGCGAGCCGAATCCCACCCGAGTTCTAGTTCCCTCTTCTACCAAGGAGGTTTGGATTCTGTATCCCCATAGCTGAGAATTAGTGGGCACATTCTCCACACATTCTTTGTAGCCTGTGCAGTTAGACAGCAAATATTGGGGCTCAAGGATGCGTTTTTTCCCCTTGTTCTAAGCATCCCCATTCGGCAAGCTCCTCCAGGCTGGCCCCAGCCTCGTGGTTGCGAGGCCTCATGCTGCAGTGGTGCAGGCTGTTGCATGTCCTTCTGTCCACCTCAGGGAGGTTTCTCCAGCTTGTGGTCACCACTCTGAAGGGTTACCCTCCTCATCATCAGTATCAGCTCCCTTCCTGCCAACTCTGAGCTGGAGTGACCCCCAGCTTGGCAGAGGGGCATGTTTCATAAGGCATGAGTCTTGTCCACAAATCTATAGCAAAGTGACAGCGTTCAGGATTTAGCCCAACGCTTCTGCTCACAGTGCTCTTACTCATGACAAGGCTGCATTTGGTTGATTGTGTGATTGCCTACTCAAGGAAGGGCTGGGAAGAGAGGAGCAACATTTATCGTGATTGTAAAAGGACTTCTACTGCCACCAGCTCCAACAGGAATGTACCCATCTTCCAATGTTACATTTCATTCATACAGAACAAGGACGCTAGCCTAGTTTTCTTCCCAGTGACTTAAGCTCTCAGTTTTCTCAGATAAAAACAAGCTCTAAACAAAAGCAGCGGCATGCACATGATATTCCCCCAGCCATGCAGATGACATGTTGAACATGAACAATGGATGCACATATATCAACCTCCCTGGAAGTGTGGGCCGCAGGACCGTTGTAGCAGCACATGTAGAAGAAGTAGCAGCAGTTCTCCTGGGGAATGCGCAGGTGAAAAATGCTGTTCCCTGTCTTCAGCAGTTTTTAAATACAGCTCCAAAGTGCTGTTTCATACCTCAGTCCAGGAAAAACTGGATTGTCCCGCTTCTGGATTTACACTACATTCAGCAAATGAATGCTTTATTCTGACAGAAACAGTAGTAAACTCATCTTTCAGTATAACTACAATTAAACATACCGGCTTGCAGAAAATGAGCTGAGTGACCAAATAGAATATATGGATGCTTTGCTGAATCAGGTGTTGGGATTTTAGTCTTAAATGTTCTGTTAATGTTTCAGATTAAAACAATATACCCACCATCTCTTCCACTCCAGTACAGAAGACAGAAACTGGTAAAGGTATCTCAATATGCTTCCAGCATTTGACAAAATGGCTATGAACAGACATTAACACAACAGGCTAGACTGACAATTTTTTTAAAAGGAATACTTTCAGGAATCACTGACCTTCTGGAATTAACAGCCATCTTCTATATGGCTTCAATGTATTTAATGTTCATCTAAGCTTAGTTTATTATGTCCCCTTCCATTATATTCTGAAGAGCAGCTGCCATATTTTTTATTTTTACTTTTTTCAGTGAGTTGCCTAATCTTCAGAATTGTCATTGTTTCAGTATTGTTGATTTTTCTGTCTGCTGTTTTGCGTACAATTCATCTTACTGTAGCTACATCCATGATCTATGAGGCAAATGATTTCACCTGTCAGCTTGCAGCGCCTCACAGATCCACTGAAAATGAACACATGGGAAGCTGAGCTCAAGGAGCACTCGGTGATTTGCTTGTTTCTGGGCTGGATCTAAGCTATGCACCATTTTTCTCCATTTATATTGAACACTGTTGGTTCATCATCTGGTGCAATAAAACAAAATGCCTGGATGAAGGGTTAGTTTGCTGTTGTGTGGCATGCAGTGCTGAGAAGAGAAAGAGCATGAGAAAGCAACAGAAAAAGAGATTTCTTTCCTACATATAAAGGTTACAGGAGTGATGCTGTGCTAAACATAGCTGAAACACAGTGACAGTCTTAATATGATCACCCTATTGTTAGGGGCTACATCTGAGAGGTGTCTGTGTTTAGTTAGAGAACATATGAGCTGCTACTTCAGATGTTACCAGTGACATGACTGTGTGCTTACATATATTGAACTAGGTGAAAATGTTCCTTTCCATCCCATAAAATATTTTCAAATTATTTCCTGGGCAAGCCTGGAAGTCTTCTCTGAGGACAGAGACTTCTCTCTCAAACTAGCTAAAAGCATGGTTTATGGGGCATTAATTTGGGATGTGAAAGATGTGTATTAAAATCTCTTCCTTGCCAATCCACCAAGCTTTTCTGTGGTCGGTAGATATTCACAGCAAAATTCCCTTAATCTTCACTCAGAGCTATTCTATTTCATAAAGCTAATTGAGTGTTCATTGAATCAAGGGTACAAACTTTGTTCTCCCAAATCCCCGCAGAGCGTCTTACAGCTACCCCCAGCTTCTGGACTGCAGAGCTTCCTTGTCTCTCTTGCATGATGAATGTTTTACTCATGGAACAAAAGCCAACACAGTATTCTTTTGGGCTGCTTACTACATACCAGGCATCCTGGTTCAAGTACTTATTGTGAAAAAAACTTTTCTCACTGGCTGTCCTGACCACAAGCCACTGATTTTTTGTTTACTTTTTTTCCCCCATTCCTGTTTTGAAAAGTAAGTTTGTTGAGAAGCTAAGAAAAATGAATAGAAGTTTTTTTTACAGCAAGAGTGGTTTTTATGACCAGGTAAAGCAATAAAACTGCATTACAGAAATGTTGATTAGCCACAGTTATAATTTAAATGCATTCAGGGAAACTCGTGTGGTTCTACAAAATGTAAGCAATGTATTGTGCAGTATATGTCATTCCAGTGTGGCATAGATTAGACTGAGACATTAAGCCATAATTCCGATACCATCTAGTGCCTGCTGATTAAAAAGATGATTAACCACTGATAAGAAAGTCCCCATCAGATAGCATCAACTATATAGATATGTCTGTGCTTATGGCACTTCACTGCTTTCTTCAGGGAGCCAAATCTTCTCCTCAAAATACAAAGAGATACCAATGCTCTGAGCAATACAAAAATACAAATATGTTTCCCATAACTGTACTCTGAGTGATGTTTATTACATGTGCCTACTGCCAAGCAAAATCCAGAAGTCATCATTTCTTCTTCAATATTGCTTTAGTATTTAAGTATAAATGGTATAATAATCAAGTGAAATTATTTTCTTAGTACATGATGCTGAGGTGTAATAATAGATTTAGTAATAATGAAATAAGAATATTCTTCACAAATCTTTTTTCCTCTAATTTGCCTTTTTGTGTGATTATGCTGTCTATCATTCAACCACAATAAGTTCTTACCAGTCTTAACCAACTACCAACAAAAAAAAATCCCCAAGATAAGTCTTTCCTTGTCCCCTTGTTGCACTCTCCTAAATAGGTTATTGAAGAGAGAATCAGTTCCTTGTTCTTGGAAATAAAAATTGTGAGAACTCTGGGATTACCCACTTTTTCTTCTAGCAGCAAGTTAGCCAGTTACCTGGGCAGATCTATACAGGAGCGAAAATTAACATGAACCAAGGAAGCGTTCTGTCTCTTAGTAAGGATGTCACACAGTATAGTAGCGTGAATTATTGGGAGTTTAGAGGTAAGGAACCACAGATCTCTAGGACCCTAGGGTTCACTATTTTGGCTACTTATGGAACAATCACATTTGAGCAAGATGTTTTCTTGAAGCCAAAACATTTTTCAGAAACATTCCAGAGGCATTTATTTTGACAAAACTTTCCGTGTAAAGGTTTTGATCGAGAATGAACACTCATGAGAGAAAGGCTTGCATCAAAATGTTGACCTTTTCAACATGAAGCAGATATTTTGGCACACTTCCATTTTGCAGTAGTATTTAAATGGCTTTGTTTTCATGCCAAAGCAGAATAAAACAAATTTGGAACTTGAAAACTGTCAGGAAACCAAATTGTTATTCTCTAGCAAGCTCTGCTGATTGCCTTTAACTAGAATAACTTACTTAACTCAGTGCTGGCTTCACCAGGCAATAATTTACCATCATCCACAATGCATTGCCATCAATCCCGTATTATACCACCTTTTCATGACATGGTCTTAGCTTGCTGGTATGTTTTGTGTTTCTTTCCATGCAAAGATATTGTTTTGCTCTTAATTATACCAGTGAAACTGAAAGCAACATTGCCCTGGTTTTGAAATCTGCCCTTCCGAGGTCATTAACATCATGTCTTAGTTACTTTCTGAAGTTGCAAACAACAAACTTATTTGCCTGACTGCACATAATGACAATTACCACAATAGGAATTGCCAGAGAAATAAAAAAATTGGTCCTAGCTTGACTAAAATAATATTCAATTATATTTAAGTGTCATAACACACAATTGGAATATTAATATAAAACTTCCGTATACAATTTGTCATTTCAATATCAGGCATTGCTTAGAGTATGTCAAGTCACTGATCTATTTCACTCCATCATTAATCTTTATTTCATATTTTTAAAAAGCAACGTTTGTTGTTTAGATTGATGTAACACAGATAACATAAGCAGGCATATATTTTAGAACATTGAGTGACAACTCAAGTATGCAAGTGGACAGATACATAACCTGAATAATCGTTGTTCAAATCCAAAAAGATTTGTTGGAAAAAGGTTTTTGATTATTCTTCTGTAGTTCTACAATAGTAGCTGAAATCCATTTACTGAAGTGGATAGTACTAAGCCTTTAAAAAATACATCAGGGTAGACTCAGCTGAATGTAGCACTTGATCATTGGTGATTTCTAGGCAGGGACTGTCAGAATGTATGGGAGCTCTCCACTGAAAAGCTCAGTTTGCAAATCTTACCTGGAGCATGCAGGTGCACAATTAGTGTTAATAAAATGAAAAAAAAAAACCCCAATGTTTCAAATGGTTTCCACAGGATATGTAAAAGTGCATTTGAATAAAAAGGAAATCTCATACAGCCATGTCTCCACATATGTGCTTCTCATACAGATTTTTTTCCTTCTTTTGGTCATAATTTCATATATTATATTATCAAGTTTCTACGTAGTTCACATTACAAAAAGTGTGAAACATGAACCTTGATTTGGACTTTCAATATGAGGATGCGTGGTTCAATGAAGTGAAACCTTAAATAGTGTTTTTAAAGCATTTTATTATTATCCTTAATGAATTAATTTATTGTGTTTTCATCTTGTGAGGGTATTGAGAGTCTTCAATCCCTACTGTGGACCCAGTTTCGTAGATGCTGCTGAAAAAAAGAAGAATGGCTATGAAATATGGAAGGATAGTTCTAGAAAATGAAGGCTGGAAAGCAGGCACAGGCAATGCAATAAATACTTCCTTTTGCTGATCTCTCCACATGCTTGGTATTTAATCCAACTAAAAGGAATCACTCATATCAACTTTGCATAGACTTTGGTCTACCTGAAATGCTTCCATATCTTTCTGTATATAAAATTTGGGTCACCAAACCATTGTTGTCAAGATGCATCAAAGAGATCATGGGTGCAGAGACACTTCAACAACATGTACGTGAGGAGGATATCCTCAGGTGCGAAGATCTGGGCGGTGCAAAGACCAAGAGCAGGTGCCATGAGTCTGCTAAAACCCAGCAGCAGCAGCCACCTTTGCAGGCCCTCAGCTCTGCGAGTGAAGTGCTGTGGAACCAGTACGCTTACACTGTTCCTACAGTCCATCTGGTAAATTTGGTTCTCTCTGGTGTAATGCAGACCAGTTTAAAGCTTTTTGTTTTCATAGTTGAAGTTTTCTTTGCCTGCCTCAAGCGCCTGTTTGGAGGGAACTCTGCCATCAGGCAGGACCTGCCTAAACTTTCTTTGGCTGTATGAGTTAAATATTTCTCAGCCTTTCTCGCTTGCAAGACTTTTCCCGCTGTAAACATGCCTAGACTTTAAGGCATCCAAAGCATGGAAAAATCAGTAGTAGTCTTCTATCAGTCACTTCTAAAATAAATACTACAAGACATTGAAGCAATATTTCACACAGGAAAGAAATCGAAGACAGTCTGACACTTTTCACTTAGCACTTTTCAAAAACATACAAGAAAAGAAACTGAAAAAGGCACTAACCTTTGGAAACTAAGAATCCACCTGGAAAAATCTGGTGACCCAAACTGTTGCACTGAATGCATTTTGAAGATAAAAAGTGTTTTACATAGTCGTTGTAAAGTTGTTCCCTACTACATTGTTTCTGAGACAACAGCTGGACACGTCAGAAAACACTGAATGCTTTTTGGAATTGTGGACGTCAAGCAAAGCAATCTGAATCACAGTTTTATTGTGCTTTTTAAGTTCTGCATTAGAAACCTGCATAAGATCAGCTATTTTTAACAGCAGTTTTTACATGCTAATATGCCTGAGATTGAAGTCTCTGTGCGTCTCTGTTGCATTTTATTTATTTTTAGGCAAGCTACTTAAGGAAAAATTACAGTTGTCAGTCTTAGCCATTTAATCTGTTGCAGCACCTAGACGCTCATAAAAGGGACCATACTATGGCAAACAAGCTTTTCTGATCTTTAAAGTTTTATCACTTTTAGACAGCTTGGCTAATGAATGTTTATGCTTGATGTCAAACTGAGGTCTTTAAACAATTAATAGAAAAGATTCAATATAGTAATTTTTTAATTTTTATTTTAAATAAGTAAGAAAATAGATTTTAGCAGGTTTTGCAGGTAGTTTGTTTATAACTGTGTTTTCAGAATAAAATCCTTTTCAACTGTCTATAAAGGGTTTGGCAGAAAATAGGCTGGCTAAGAAGCAAAAGCTGATACACAATTTATAATGTTTGTGGAAAAGGTTTTTACAAATTCCTGTCTTGCAATATTTTTATGTGTTTATTTTTTTAAGAGAGGCAGCAACACAAACGATACAGTTAATATTATACAGAGCCAGTGCTCTCTTTCAGATCCTAAAATTTCTATGGCATTTGAGTGAACTTTGAGCCTTCATAGTAATTTTGTAAAAGGTAAGCACCAGAATTCAATATTTAAATCAACTGACTCACGAACAGCAAATAATCAACACTGTTGTTTATTGGTAAAAAGAAGACAACAACTAATGTCTCTCCAATACATCTTTTTGAAGTGATCCTTGTTCTTGAAAGATTCAGAAAATTTAAAAATAAGTTTGATGAATAGCAAAGGGCCATGGGTATGCAGGAAGATGTGTTGCAGAATACATTCCTCCCTTTGTCTTCTGCTCACTTTCCAGTCTCTCCCAAATGCCTAAATCTACTGGAGAGGGGAATTGAAAAGGGTAGGATTAGGCTGAATGTTTGGCACGACTCTGTAAGGATAGCTGCAGTGTAGGACATCTGTTTTGTAAGAACATCTGATTAAAAGGCCAAGACAAGAAACAGGAAAAGCAAAAAACTGAAGACAGAGATACAGAAGCCCTAAGGGACCAGTGGATAATGAAGTCCATAGAAAAGACCAGACCTGCTGGATGGGCTGTTAAAGGCACCAGGCAAGTGTGACCTTGGGCAGAATCATGCCCAACTTTGTAATAGCTCAGAAGGGAAATGAGAGTGTCCTGGATCTGATGTTAAAGAGCAAACTTACTATAGGATATTTAAGGGGCATCATTGCGAGTGTTTAAACTTCTTATGGGATGCTTGAGGGGATTCTGGGAATGTGCAAAACCTATTGGCTGCTTAGGAGAAGGATAAAATGTCAGAAAAGGGAGGAAAACATTGAGAAAAGGGGCAATTACAGAGGGCACTCTCATGCAAATAAGCTGCAGGTCAGTACACTTGTCTGAGTCCTGTCCATGATCATGGCACAGTCCATCCTCACTTCTTGGTAAGTTCCTGCTTCTATCCATAGAGAGAACTGCATGAGTGTTCATTTTATTTTTTGTGTGTGTAACATGCCAGCAAACTCAAGTCAGACCATCTGGCAAGTAGTCTGGCTGGCAGGTCCTGGAGCTGGATATTGGAAGGACCAAGTCGGGGTCAGCCTGGAGAAGGTCAGGACATTTGTGTCATTTATATGAGTACTGTTTGTGTGTATCATCTGGTGCATCTAAAGGCACTGACCTTCTGCTTATGTTTATCTGCTGCTGGACAATCATGTCTACTCGCACGTGTGAGTTGGGGAAATATGCTCAGCCTTATTACTGACTGAATCTTGAACAGGGAACCACAGCAGCTTCAGACCTTCTTGGGTCCTGAGGTTCACCGGGTTCAGTTTCTTTTAGCAGGCACCATTTATGTTGCCTTGGAATGGTTCAAATATTGTTTATCTTGAGTTTGTATTTTTTTTGAGAAGTATTACACCTCCATATGCTTAGACTGAGGATTATGTTTTTTCAACAGTGATGCATTCTTACAAATACTGCAGTGTTACACATCTTACGATGCAAAAGGGTTTTTTTGGCTTGTTCTTTTTCTTTCTTCTGTGCTCCTTTTTCCAGATTTGTAAATATGGTCCATGTTTCCCTCATTACAACTTGTTGTAATTTTCCTGTTATTTTGGGACTGTGGTGTTTCTTTTAAGTATAATCTAATTCTTTCCCTTTCCTATTAAATTATTACTGATCTAATAACTAAATAGAGCCTTAAGTGTAGGTGTTGGGAGAGCTGCTTTAATTTTTCTTGCATAAATGTGGTTTTGTACAAATGGAATAGCAGAATTCCTTTTCAGAACATAATGGATTAGGTATTTTTCAAAATGCATGTCATGTCAAAGATTTCGATTTCATATAAGCTTATATATTTATACAGTCAATATTTTGCACATGTGAATAACACCAGAAAATTATGTTTGTGGTGACCTGTTTTCCTGTTCCCATTTTCCACAGGATGTTGGCCCCATTCTTCTCATTTTACCACTGATTATGAGAGTATAGAGGGATTATTTTCCGCTGGCAGTCACTCAGTGATGGAAAGGAAGTGATGGTGTGTGCAGTGTAGGAGATATCTGCCCAGGAGTCATCTCATCAGAAATTGTGTTTCTTATTTTTCTTTTATGTTCTGTGACTTACCTATTTTCATACTACTTAGCATTTCATAGAGACTAGTGATTTTCCCTTTAAGTCTGCCTTTTTTGGGGGGTCTTTGCAATTTGTTTTCACACTTGGACATGGATTGCTGTGCGTCTGTCAAAATTGATGATATATATGGAAATCTTGTCTCTGAAGGTTGTATTGTCGGGTGAGCTGTTCACATGGTCCCAAGTCATAAATCTGTGAGAGTTTATCTATGTATGCGAGTCTACTTGTTTCCATTTAACTCCGGCCTTGGAGAGAAAGAGACCCAAGGCGAAAAACTGTTGGAATGCAGAAATATTGAGCAGCTCAGCTAGAATATTCCTTTCTTAAAGTGTTTTTGACTGAATATGGGTTATTTTAACCAGGAGCTAGTTTGAATTTATGGCTGGATATGCAGAAATAGAAAGCTGACAATTCACGATGACATAGTACACTAGGATTTAGTTCCTCAGAGCCTGGTTATGTGTGTCTACAGAGATGGCTACAAATTGACCCAGCTTTCTCTACCCACATTCTGAGCTGACTAAACAGAGGCAGTTTCATGACTTCTGTGTCCATGCAAATATTCTGATGAGTGACGTATGCTGAAATACAATGCATATTGGCACGGTCATTACTCTTACCCAGCTCTGGGTAAAGGCAGATGAGTCCAGATCTAACTGCACAGGCACAGGTAGATGCCATCCTTTGGCACCCTTGACAGTAAAGCTTGTGTACATAAGTTCTGGCTTCGCAAGAGAACAGGGTCACCTGAAGCGTGATATCAAATAGGTTTTGGCATCTAAGGAAGCGACTGCTTCAGAAATTATGTTTTTCTTCAGCCTGTTGACACGTGAAAGTTGACAGCACCCCAGTTTTTGGGAATCCTCTTTCCAAGAACTTAAATTTCTCCCTGCCATAGAGCAGTAGAAGCTTGTCTTCGAGAGCTAGCCAGAGATGCTGAGACCACCCACTCAAACACGAGACACCCAGGGTGGCACTCAGCTCCTCTGACTTTAGATAGGCCTATTGCAGATGTTGCGGTTACAAAATTGCGAAGATACCATTAGAGTTAGCAGAGTAAAAAGCTATTCATGCTGTCCTAAAGTAGACGTCTTTAGTTAGGGCCCCTTTAGACTTAACTGGCTGTATTGACTAGGGCCTCAGGTCGATTTCCTACACACGGGCAACCTAATGCCATCTCAGAGGCCGTAATGAAGCGAGCTGAATCCCACCCGAGTTCTAGTTCCCTCTTCTACCAAGGAGGTTTCGATTCTGTATCCCCATAGCTGAGAATTAGTGGGCACTTTCTCCACACATTCTTTGTAGCCTGTGCAGTTAGAGAGCAAATATTGGGGCTAAAGGATGTGTTTTTTCCCCTTGTTCTCAGCATCTCCATTCAGCAAGCTTCAAGAAACGTAATGCAAAGTACTTCTGTGATGGGTTGTCTTTGGCTGGATCCCAGGTGCCCACCAAAGCTGCTCTTTCACTCCCCTCCTCGGCTGGAGAGAGGAGAGAAAGTACAACAAGAAGCTTGTGGGTCGCGACAAGGACAAGGAGCGATCATTCAGCAATTGCCGTCAGAGTCAAAAGAGACTGGACTTGGGGAAATTTGTTTCATTTATTGCCAATCGAATCAGAGTAAGGTAATGAGAACTAAACCCAAATCTTAAAACACCTTCCGCCCACCCCTCCTTTCTTCCCGGGCTTGAATTTGCTCCCCATTTTCTCTGCCTCCTCCCCCCGAGTGCCACAGGAGGTCGGGGAATGGGGGTTGCGGTCCGTTCATCACATGTTGTCTCTGCTGCTCCTTCCTCCTCAGGGGGAGGACTCCTCACACTCTTCCCCTGCTCCAGCCTGGGGTCCCTCCCACGGGGTGCCGTCCTTCAGGAACAGGCTGCTCCACGGTGGGTCCCCCACGCGGCCACGAGTCCTGCCAGCAAACCTGTGCCAGCGTGGGCTCCTCTCTCCACGGGGCCACAGGTCCTGCCAGGAGCCTGCTCCAGTTCCGGCTTCCAGTGGGGTCACAGCCTCCTTCGTGCAGCCCCCTGCTCCAGCGTGGGGCCCTCCCCAGCCTGCAGGTGGACATCTGCTCCCCCACGGAGCTCCATGGGCTGCAGGGGCACAGCCGGCCTCACCATGGTCTTCAGCAGGGGCTGCAGAGGGGTCTCTGCTCCGGCCCCTGGAGCCCCTCCTGCCCCTCCTTCTGCACTGACCCAGGTGTCTGCAGAGATGTTTCTCTCATGTATTCTCGCTCCTCTCTCCCGCTGCAGTTGCTGCCTGCCAGTTCTTACCCCACTTCTGAAATACGTTATCCCAGACGTGCTACTACTGTTGCTGACTGGCTCGGCCTTGGCCAGCGGTGGGGCTGTCTTGGAGCCGGCTGGCATCGGCTCTACTGGACATAGGGGAAGCTTCTAGCAGCTTCCCACAGCAGCCACCCCTGCAGCCCCCCTGCAATGTTTTTAATTGCTAATAAACATTTGTACCTTAAAAAAAAAAAAAAAAAGATATTTCTAAATACCACAAGACATCTGAAGTGAAGAGGCGTTCTAAAGTTAGTTATCCTACAGGAAATACACAGCTCCACTTGTTACTCCTGCTTTCCCTTGAATACCAGAGTGACCTCTAATCTCAGCCTTGCTTAAGGAGGGTGTTACCTCTGTTGGTAGATCAACCCTTATTTCAGAAGAGGGGGGGAGAGAGAGACAGAGAGAGAGAGAGAGAGAGAAGGAAAGACAGACAGGCAGCAAGGAAGGCTTGTTTTCCCTTGAAGGAGTCAACTCAGGCAGCACCTGGAGCATCACCAGTGTCTGAGCCTGCGCCCAGAACGTTTGTGCTGTCTGTTACAAGCTCCTGAAGGCACTTGCGACAGCAAAGCAATGCCTTGTAACCCTCTGCCGCCTTCCTGTGCATCAGAAGGCCTGCCTATATCTTCCGCAGCTTTGCCCACAGAAGCCTGAATGGCTGTGCTCCGGGGTGTTGGAAGGCACAACACAAACTTCCTCCGGTCACTCTGACACCTTGAACACAGAAACCAACACAGTTTAATAGGAAGAATCTCACTTTGTCACAGAAACCACCTTTCACATTACATCTTTTCATCCCGTAAGAAAGCATGTGTCCCTACAGTACGTACATAGTTACCCACCAAAACCGCCAACGTCATACAACGTATCCCACGATACAACATATCACGCCATACGCTCGGAGGGGTTTGCGCAGCCCCCGCTCTCTGTGCACCTCACAGACCTCTGCGCTTTCTGCTTCTGCCCCTGGTGCTGGCGGCTCTGTGGCCGATGCACCGGCAAGCCCAGCCGCATCCTCCTCCTCCTCAGAGAGTCCCTGGCCGTGCTCAATGAGCGATTGCTATGAACGTACTGTAAAAAGCCCTTTTTATAGCCCGACACAACACTGGCCAATTTCAACTCTAGCTGAGCTTTGCCCTTTTCTGTTCTCTCCTTACACGTATGAACTACAGCTCTGTGATCTTCCTGCCAAGCCGGACCTTGGTCCCAGGGATCATAACATTCCTTTTTCCACCTGAGTTGAAAAAGGAGGTCCCTGTTCAGCCAAGCTGGTCTTCTGCCCCTCTTGTTTGACTTCAGACTCCACCAGATTGCCTGCTCCCGTGCTTGCAGAAGGTGGTTCTGAAAAACTAACCTGCTCTCTGAGCCCTAAGGCCTCCAAAGCAGCTTCGTAGGGGACACTGCGGACTAGCTCTCTGAGTAGCTTCAAGTTTGCTCTCCTGAAAAGCAAGGTAGCAACTCCTCTGAGCTGTATCTCATTACACTCAAAAGTTTCAACTCCCCTGTTTGGTGATCACTGTGATCCCATCTCCTACGAGTCCTTCTCCATACACAAACAGGAGGGACTAAGAGATCTGTCGGGTAGGTAAGCAGCCATGGGGAACCACGGTGAGCAGTGGAGTGAGCTGCTGCATGGGCTACGTGCTTTGCGAGTGCGAAGCCAGCCCATGGCTCAGTGAGTGCCTGGGAAAGGGAGTCTGCAGCCGTGAAGGACAGAGCCGGCCAGCAGGACAGCTGGCAGCCTTCACTCGGGCATTGCCTACCTTGTGACTGGCTGTACCTGTGATGATGTTAATGCTCTTTGTACACAGGTCTGTTGCGTCGTGCTGTGTTGCGAAGCAGACTTGCAGAGGCGTGCCCTGTCTGCCCATCGGGACTCAAGGCACGTTTCCTCCAAGCGCAGCAGCCAGGCTTTGGGCAGCCTCGCCTCATGCTGCTTTTGACATTGCCAACCAGGGTCAAGTTTCTATCCTCGGGTTTTCATGTAGGAACCAATTAGTGAACAAGTCCTGTTTTAATGGAGTGGCATCTCAAAGAGTATTACGCTGGTAGAAAGCCTTCAGGAGAAGACTGGTGTCCTCTGGACCTCGCAGTAAGGCAGCCAGCAGCTCTGTTTCTGCTATACCTACAAACATCCGCGAGTGAAACAACCGCAGCTTTTTAATACAGATACAGAGGTTTACACTTTTCTTTGCAGACACAAAGCATGCTTTTGTCTTGAACTTTTCATTAGTCTGAAAAAAAGATCATTGGTAGTATAGGATACCATGCTGTTTATTAAATGTAAATAAATTAACATCTATACAGAAAGGATGTTTTCCTCATCAGAAACAATGCTGAAAAGATGAGCAACTCTGAAAAGAAAGGTACATAAGGCCCTTGTGCACAAACCCCAAAGCTTCAAAGGAGAAAGGTGAAAGAGCGCTACATCCTTATGTCACAGGACAACCTGTGATTAACCCGAGTTATGGACACTGTCACATCATAGGTAGTTGGGGCCAGTTCAGATCCCCTGCCTTCTAGATCGGCCGCCTTGATGAGCTGGGTGTTTCAACTGTTATAAAGCTGCAGAATCAACCAGAATCGACACTGAAATGACTGTACTGGCTACAGAATGGCTAGAATAAATATGGGGGTGTGTCCTGTTTTTTTCCGGTCCTGGAGGGTCGGTGGGATTCGGGGCACCATGTAAGTTGGATTTTTAACTCCTCCTTCCCATCAGTCCCTAGGCACAGGCACGTGTTGTGGCTGAAAGCAAAGCATCACCACTCCAGTTCTGATTGACAGAAAGGGGGGTGTTTGCGTCGGTCCAGAGAGCGCTGATGGGTCGGAGAAGTAAGAGCGGAGTTTTTGCTGTAGCTAACCTGGAGTTAACTCAGCTAATGGAAACTGCAAGCCAGTCATGTTTGATCAAGAATACTAAGAAAGGGTATTGTGCTGTGTGCTGCATACAAGGACTTGCACCGACCAAAGGGCAGCAATGGGTGCTCCCTTCTTGTATGCAGCAAGGTGGTGCAGCGTCTCTCTGCCAAGAATGAGTAGCGGCAAAGAAAACCTGGAGGGTTTTATAGTCTGGAACATGCTGTCCAGCGTGTCCCTCGTGTCCCTCTCAGATGATATACACCTCCACGCCCAGCACGCCCCATGGAATCTGCAGGTGACATGCCAGCTCCCCACGGGGGCAGCTGTGCCGGCTGGTGGGCTTTTGCTGACGGAGCCGAGGAGTGAGCCAGCAAGGCCTCCCGCCAGGGCTGGGCTGGGTCTGAGGGCGGTGCGGGGCCACTCCGGCGTCGCGGTGCCCGAGTGAAATGTGCCGGCCGGAGCAGAAGGGCGCGGTGCCTCCCTCCTCGCCTCCGCCGAGGTGGTGCTGGGGCTGCATCGCGCCCCTCAAAGCCCAGGCAGCAGAGCTCATGCGGGCAATCCGGGCAGCAGAAAAAAAATCGGCACCTGCAAGAAGAGAGTCCAAAGTGCTGATGAAACCATGAAGGCAGGAAGAGGCATGACTTTGTGCCCCGTTCTTTGGGCAGTGTGCTGTCCAGGGGGCAGTTCCTGGCACAGGAGAGGGAACCCTCCCTGGCAGTGGCTACGGCACGGCTTTGTCCCCTTCTCCACACGTGTGACACCCTCAGAGCTCTGCAAGTTGACAGAGATGTGCAGCACTGCTTTGCTAGGCAGCAGGGCTGGGCAGGGCAGCTGTGCTGTGGTCCTTTCCAAAAGCCGAGCAGCAGCACGCCTCACTGTCCCTTGCTAGAAAGCTAGGCTTGAAGGCAAAACACGCTGCTTTGGTATTGTTTGGTTGTTTTTTCTTCCCTCAATTGTCTCAGGTGCAACGTGAGCTTTTTACGAAGTGCCAGTACCTCAGGGTCTACAGCTACGTGACACAGCTCCTTGCTGCGTCTTTGGGATTCAGACACCAGCAGCCAGTGCTGGGCTTGCCAGCTGACATGAACAGAAAAGGGAGACTTTGCCTCTTTCTGTAGGCAGCGGGTCAAAGAGCTCAAAAAATTGCTATGAGCCTTGTGACTCTGCTGGGGTGTTGCTCAGCCTTGCACAAACAGAGCTGCCACAAGTGCCGAAGGAGAGCTGCCAACGCTGGAGTGAGATGTTCCTCCTGACAGACACGCTCTCCCACGGGCAGCTGCGGGCTTCCTGCCCGGTGCCATCTCTGCGCACCTCAGAAATATTGCCCATAGTCGGAGCAGTGTTCTGAGCTTTGAAAGATGGGCAGCAGAGTCTGCTACACACCTGGGCTCCTCGTTCTTCTTGCCTGCCTGGATGTCCTCAGTTGCCCATCCCGCAGAGCTCTGCTCCCAACTTGCTCCTCTCGCTGTCCAGTAGCCCGTTGCTCCCCTCTTCACAGGTTGCTCTTCTCGAGCCTGGCAAACTTTCCATTCAATGTATTGTTAGACAGGTCAAGCCATGATAAACGTGAACCAATTCTGCTCTTAAGCACACCTAGCTCATTTTACCTTGTCTCCCCAGAGGAGCTCTCCAGGTGTTCACTTTCTGGAGGGACTGGAGGCACCTGCAATGGAAATGTGCAAGTTAACGGGTGGCAAGGACCTTCCTGCCCAATTGCTACCTTAGCTCGGAAAGGCACAGCCCTTGGATGGGTTTGCTCAGCCCAGCTGAGCCAGTTCTGGTGGCATCACCGCACAAACCGCCATGGCCATCCTGCACCACCCTTCCTCTGCACCTTTGCAGAGCTGCCGGCTAGTGGGTGACCTTGCTTGTCCCTGCGGCAGCACTCTCAACTTCTGACAGTGCTGTCACCCTCTTTGTGGCCCTGACATACCGCTGCTGCTTCTGCTTCCGCCTCTGGTGCTGGCAACTCCTTGGCCGACGTGCCGGCAAGCCCAGCCACATCGTCATCGTCCTCCTCCTCAAAGAGCTGCGGGGGACAGAGGAGGACAGCTGCTTGGCTGGGGACAGGCCCCGGGGCCGGTGAGCCTTCCTCCGGGCCAGGAGCGAGCGTGGGCGGCTCTGCTTTCACTAGGGCAGGACGCAGGGGTGGCTGGAGGTGGGGGAGGTGGGGCGGAGCCGGCTTGGTCCCCGAGCCCCAGCCGGGGTCCCTCTGCTGGCTTACCTGGAGGGGCTGGGGCAGCGTGCCGTCCTGGCTGCAGAGAGCTGCCAGGGGCCGGCCGAAGAGACCCGCCCTGCCGGCACAGCCCGACTGCCCGGGCGCCTCCGCAGCGGCCAAGGTCCCTCGCCGCGCAAAGGGCCAGGGCAGCCCCCTCGTCCTGCTGCGGGTCCCGCCTGCCGCCAGGGAAAACAGAGCAGAGAGCCATGGAGGGCAAGCGCCAGGTGAATGCTGCCCGAGCCTCTGCGTGCTGGGCGTCCCCGCCAACAGCGAGGGAGAGGCGTGGCTGGGGAACGAGGCGCCCCGGGGGCTCAGCTCTCTGCGGCCGTGCCCTGCGGGAAGGGCAGCAGCAGCCCCTGAGCAGCGCGGCTGCCGCCTGCCAGCGCAGGAGAGAGGGGCCGTCCTGCCCCCGTCTCCTCCAAACTCACCGTCCGAGTGGCCACGTCCACCTTGGCTGCCGGAGGGGACGGGAGGTGGCCGCTGCTGGGCACCAGCCTGCAAGAAATGCGCTGCGCTCAGCGAGCAGCCCCGCAGCACGAAGGGCCCCTGGCGAGCTGCATCGGCCGCGGGCCATGAGTGAGATGTGGGGACGGCCGAGATGGCGGCCCGGGGGCTCCTCACCTCTGCCAGGCCCTCGACCAGCCTCTGCAGGCTGCTGGCGTTGAGTGTTTTGGCCTGGGCAAGGGGAGAAGAGCAGCAGGTGAGAAGCCATGGGGCTGGTGCGCGGTTGGAGCAGCCCCTGGGGCAGAGCGGGGCCGGGAGGGACACTCACGGCATTGCGGCCGCGCAGCTCCTTCAGCAGGAGCTTGATGGAGGGCAGCTGGGTGACGCGGGCTCCCTGCACTCCTTCTGCTGGCCTGTGCACGGGGCAGGGGCAGAGAAAGAGCTGTGTGAGACCCAAGCTGCCTCTTCCCTCGCCTGCCAGCCCGGGGAGCCCTTCCATGCTGCCCCGAAGCAGCTGGGCACCGCCCGGCCGTCGAGCGGAGAGCAGTGGCAAGGGGGGAGGACGGGGCTGGGTGAAGCAGCTCCGCCAGCTCTGCCCGCTCCAGAGCCGCCCGCAGCCGCGGGGGCAGCTCTCCCCAGCTCAGGAGCGGCGTTTCCGCATCGTACGGCTACGGCTAGAGCATCCCCCCGTGCTGTGAGCACGGGCCCCCCAAGCTGCTCTGCCAGGCAGGGCTTACCCACGGAGCGCGCTGAGCCAGAGCTCCTTCAGCGAGCGGGAGCTGCAGGAAAGAGAGGAGAAAGAGCCTGAGCGCCCGCTGCTGCCCAGCCCGCGGGCAGAGGCGGGCGCCGGCACAGCCCTGCCCCGTGGGGACGGCTGCAGAGGCAGGAGGAAGCGGCGTGGGGCCGGACAGAAGCGCTGCCCGGCCCTGCCGGGGGACGTGGCACCGAGACCCACCAGAAGGTGACGACGCAGAAGCCGTAGGGCCAGGCGAGGACGAGGGACGTGGTGGCCTTGTCTTCCTCCTCCTGGGCGGCATCCCCGGCCGCCCCCTTGCCGCCGCTCAGCACCCACAGCCGGCGCAGGGCCAGGCAGAGCTGCGGGCGCGGGGCGCTGCCACGTCTGCAGAGAGGAGCGGCAGGGAGTGACCTGGAGGTGGCCGAGCCCGGCGGCTGCCCTCTGGCCTCCGCCTGCCCCGCGCACGGCCACGGGTGCAGCCAGCAGCAGGGTGCCGGGGCCTGGGGCTGCTCCTTGGGCGTCCCTGCCCCGGTGCCGGGGCCAGGCCTTAGGAGGAAAGGCAGCCGGGGTCTGCGCCTCTTACTTGGCCTTGGCGATGATCAAGGCATCGCTGAAGAGGAGGAGGTGCCTCTTCCCCGTCCCGCGGCCCTGCGTCACCCGCACGCGCTGGTGGAGCAGCGGCTCGGCTGATGCCGGGCCGGGCGCGCACTGCTGCTCGGGGCCAGGGTAGACCCTGCAGAGCAGGCGGCAAAGGGCGTGAGAAAGGCGGCTGCTGCGGGGCCCGGCTGCGCCGGCGTGTCCCCGAGCCGCGGGGGGAGCCCACCTGGAGCCGTAGCAGCAGTTCAGCTGGCCCATCGTGCCGGGGCCAGGGGAGTCCTCGCGCCGGACACGCTGCTGGGGCTCCGGAGAGCTCCCAGCCGGCTGGAGCGAGGCTGTCGAGGGGGTCCCGGTGCCGGGCAGTGCCGCTGGGTGAGAGCTGGTCTCTCCCTGGAGCTGCCGGGTGCTGGCAGAGCCGTGCCTGCAGGCACTGTGGCCGTTGCCGGGCCAGCGCCGCGACATCACAGCTGCCATTCCAAGCCCGGGGGGGGGGCTGGGGGGCGGGGCTGGGGGAGGGGCTCCTGTCTCTCTCGGCCTGGGGAGCCCGGGCCTGGGCACAGCACTGCGCGCATGGCCTCAGCAGCGCTGAGCAGAGGGCAAGGCTCCCCTCCCTCCAGCTGCTGGCAAGGCTTTGCCCAGCGCAGCCCAGGGCACCGCCGCCCGCCGCCTTTGGCCAAGGGCACGGTGCTGGCTGCTGCTCAGCTTGGTGTCCAGCAGGACCCACGGGCCTGTTGCGTTAAGAGGCAGAGCAATTTGGCAGAAACTAAACCCCCTTGCTTTCCAGTCGATCCTCAGATATCAGAGGGACTGGGGGCGGCTGAGCTTAGGTTCTGAGTGATGCCCAAAGTCAGCGTTAGTAGTCCGGTCGCGCCCAACACCTTTGTTGGACTATCACGGGTCCGGATGCACTACTAACATCACACTACCTGCTCAGCCGGACACCTCCTGAACGAACACGGCCACACTCAGAGGTACGGTCGCGTTCAGGGACCACACACGGCTGAGTCAATCAATAGTGCGATTTATTGAACACACGGCTGAGTCAATCAATAGTGCGATTTATTGAAGCAACAGATATACAGGTTCTTTGGATTGCCGGTGATAAATTCACTACCTATAAAGCACGTGCAAATGCTAAAACTACGAGGGACACTACTTGGCTATAAACGCCTTAAAAGATGTAAAGTGACTCTATATAGAGATTTCTAAGTTTCCCGGGGAGGCACTTGGTATGACCAAGGGTTCGAATCTTACCCAACGGCGTCCCGATGGGGGGGAAGAGAGGCTCAGCCCGTCGACTGATCCCAGAAGTTAGAGTGGTACACAACGATGGTATCTTCCCTAACATCCAGCTCTTAAAACATTATTTTATAGTGTTATACTTCGCAGGTGGAGCTTGAGTGACTCTAGTCATACATACCTTTATCAGGATTGGTGCAGAATTCTCTCGCTTCGCGTTTAAAGGTACAGACTAGGAAAAATTCAGTGCGCACACTCATTGAGAAGGGGTCGCACCTTGGGGGGGTGGTAGCTTTTGAGAGGGGTGTGCGTTTTAGTATTATAATGATATTATAATTAGCAAAGTTCACTCTAAGGACAGCACTTCATCAAAGTTGACAGGTCTTTGGCCCAGGACATTGTAAGCGCAGCTTATCAATGTACATCCTGTGCATCCCTAAACTCCCCGGTTCACAGAGCGTGGCCGCGAGGTCTCCACTCCGCTCCAGCCTCCATGTAATCTCTCCCAGAGTCAGCACACCAGGCGCCCCTGATGTTGCCAACATCCAAGGCTGTTCAGGGATTCTCCATGGCACAGACCCGTTGTGCATGAGTGCTACGTTCCACCTGGTTTCAAGGCTGTTCTTAGAGGGTAAATTTCCAAAGTACCCCTCAGCGATTACTCCACATCTCTGGATGAGGGATCCGGAGATTATTTTGCCTTTGAGTGGGAGGACCCCGAAACAGGATGAAAACAACCATTAAGATGGACTGTGTTACCACAAGGGTTTACAGAGTCACCAAATCTATTTGGACAAACTTTAGAGAAAATTCTACAAGATTTCACAATACCTAAGGAGGTAAAATTATTGCAATATGTGGACGATTTATTAGTAGCAGGAGAAACTGAAGAGGGGATCCGAAAAGCCACCATTAAATTGTTAAATTTTCTAGGGGAAAAGGGATTAAAGGTGTCCTGATCAAAGCTACCGTTTGTAGAACAAGAAGTAAAATACTTAGGACATTGGCTGAGTAAGGGAAGGAAGAAGTTAGATCCTGATAGGGTATCTGGGATTCCATCCTTAAGACCCCCACAAGCTAAAACGGAAATTAGGCAAATACTGGGATTATTAGGATATTGTAGACCATGGCTTGAAAATTAGAGTGATAAAGTAAAATTCCTATATGAAAAATTAACTAATAACCAACTTAAATGGCTTATTGAAGACGATCAGAGATTTGAGGAAGTAAAAAAGGCATTAATACAAGCACCTGTATTGAGCCTCCCAGATCTAGAAAAACCTTTCTCTCTCTTTGTGAATACATCAAGCCAGACAGCATACGGAGTTCTTACTCAAGACTGGGCAGGAATCAAAAAACCCGTGGGGTATTGTTCTAAGTTACTTGATCCAGTAAGCAGAGGATGGCCTGCTTGTCTCCAAGCTTTGGTTGCTACAGCGTTATTAATAGAAGAAGTTAGGAAGATTACCTTCAGTGCTCCTTTAAAAGTGTATACCCCACACAATGTCAGAAATGTTTCACAACAAAAAGCGGAAAAATGGTTAATGGACAGCCGGATTCTAAAGTATGAAGCAATACTAATAGACTCCCCCGACTTAGAACTAAGCGTGACTTCTGCTCAGAGTCCAGCACAATTTTTGTTTGGAGAACCATCAGAGGAATTACAACATAACTGTTTAGAGGTAATTGAGACCCAGACTAAGGTGAGACCAGATTTAAGAGATGCTGAGTTGGAAAATGGAGAAGCGCTGTTCAGAGATGGCTCCTCCTGAGTGGTAGAAGGGAAGAGAAAATCGGGTTATGCAATAATTAATAAGGACTTAGAACTTGTGGAATCAGGACCTCTGAGTCCATCATGGTCAGCTCAGGCTTGTGAGCTGTATGCCCTATGTAGGGCCCTGGAATTACTAAAAGGAAGAAGCGGGACTATATTTACAGATTCTAAATACGCATATGGGGTGGTCCACTCTTTTGGAAAAATTTGGGAAGAAAGAGGTATGATTAATACTCAAGGGAGGAATTTAATACATCAAGAATTAATAGTAAAAATTTTAAAGGCTTTAAGAGAACCAAAGGAGATAGCAGTGGTACATGTGAGGGGACACCAAAAGGGATTAGATTACCGAACTAGAGGAAATAACTTAGCAGATAAAGAGGCCCAGGAAACAGCCTTGAGGACTAAAGTTGCCAAAATTAATGCCATACAAACAAAGGAGGACACCAGCAAAGAAGAACGAGAGGAAAGAGAGAAGAAGTTTGCCCCACAAGAAAACAAAATTGGAGAAAATAGGAGCTAAATTAGAACAAGGAAAATGGACACTGCCTGATGGGCGAGAAATGTTGCCAAAAGCCTACACCAGGCGAATATTAGAACGTTTGCGTGTGCAAACACATTGGGGTACAAAAGCGTTAAGTGATCATTTTCTTAAACAATTTGGTGGTATTGGAATTTTTGAAATAGCAAAGCAAATTACACAAGGTTGCTTAACCTGTCAAAAGGTAAATAAGACAGTGTTTGGACAAGCAGCCACGGGAGGGAGAAAAACAGCTTACAGACCTTTTGAGAAAGTCGATTTCACTGCATTGCCTAAGGTAGGGAGGATAAAATATTTATTGGTAATAGTAGATCATTTAACACAGTGGGTAGAAGCGTACCCTGTAGCACGAGCTACGGCACAGATGGTGGTAAAAATTTTATTGGAACATTTGATACCTAGATATGGGATAATCCAGTACATTGATTCTGACCAGGGCACACATTTTACTTCTAAAATAATAAAACTATTATGTCAATCATTAGGTATTCAGTGGGAATACCACACTCCGTGGCACCCACAAAGCTCGGGGAAGGTAGAAAGAATGAATCAAACAATAAAACAACAATTGGCTAAATTAATGATTGAGACGCAAATGCCCTGGACGAAATGTTTACCACTGGCACTTCTAAACGTAAGAACTAAACCATACAGTGAGACTGGATTATCGCCATATGAAATGTTATATGGCGTGCCTTATTTTCAAGGAATACCTCTGGGGAACAATGTAATTGAGCATCATAGTATCCAACAGTATATAATTACCCTTGGAAAAAGATTAAAAGAATTAAGAGAGATTGGGATGGTGGCCCAAACACCACCTTTAGGATTTGCAATTCATCAGTTAGAACCAGGAGATAAAATTCTGACAAAAACATGGAAAGAAGGAAACCTATCTCCCCTCTGGGAAGGACCTTTCCTTGTTTTATTAACTACAGAAACAGCTGTGAGAACTGCTGAAAAAGGATGGACACATGTGCCACGAGTGAAAGGTCCAGTGAAGGAGTGGAAAGTCACATCTGACTAAATTGCTGTGGGAATTTTATTGCGGCTACTCCTGTAATAGAAACAGGAGTGAAACATGAAATTCCCACAGTTGCTAAAAATCTATTTGTAAATCTTGCTGAAAACATTGCTGAAAACATTGAATATAGCTAATTGTTACGTTTGTGGTGGAACAAATCAAGGTGAACGATGGCCATGGGAAGCTATGGAGAGCAATATAAGTAATCCCCAAGTTTGGAAAACAATGGGAAAGGGTAATAGGAAACAACAATGGGTACTCCAAACGAGTATAATCGGAAGGAGTTGTTGGCAAAAGAAGAACAGGAAAAAGGAGCTGGAACTAGAATTTGTCCTTTGTGTAGAAGGTGGTGTGTATTTGTAAGATTAGTGTTGCAGGCTAACTGGCAGTTTTCTGTAGCCATAAAGCCTTGCAAATAAAGAGGATCGCCAGGCTCGGGCAAGTGCTCAGGTCTGGACAAACCACTGATCTAGCAAAGCTCTGCCCTTCACAAGCAGTGCACAATTAATTTGGATACTAAGAAAGCACCCCCTTAAAGGAAAGGAGAGGGCAAGACTGGAGGGGAACTGGTATTGCGGCTTAAAAAGGGTCTGCCAAGGGCTGCAACCCCTTCGGGCTGTGACCGCCGACCACTATGGCCCTGACCGGACCTCTTCTAGTTCTACTTGGGGTGAGTTCCTTGACTCTGACTACGGCAAATAACTGTAGTCAATATTGGAACAAGTCCAGCTGGGGTTTACCCCAGAAAAATGGAAAAAGTGAGGACCTTTTCTAATTGTACAGCCTGTACCTGTAATCATATTTGCCAAGGAATTGGAACAATAAAACCTAGGTTTTTTTCCTGTTACCCATAAATCAGGGAGAGCCAGGTGTATAACGAATGGCCTCCTGAGAGACAAACTTGGAAAGGAGTCAATCTAGAAGGATTTTGGGGAGATTTTATGGGTGGTGATTGGCTTACTAAAATCGGGATAGTTGTACTGCGGATATGTGGGGGATTGTTACTAGATTAATCTACTCGGTTATACAAGGAATGCAGATATCTGCAGTACTCAATTGGAAATGAAAACACGAATCAATACTGCAAAGAAGAAGATGGGGGATTGTGAAATATGTTCATCTGATTCGTGTGATGAAGTGTAATCTTCTGTACTTTTATGGATTTCTCCTGCACCATAAAAAGGGGTATTTTACAGAAGAAAGTTAAACTACTTTGCTGGTATATCAGCTCAAACCAGTTTGACCACTGACCGCATAGTATTGTGTAAAGAGAAACTTGTAAAGTGCATGCATAAAGTTTGGGGTCATCCTGGGGGCACGCCGAGGAAGATTTGACAAGACTCTAGAAGGAGAAGAGGGCATGCGCCGAAGAAGACACGCCTATTCATGAATACGTATTAGCAGACAGGATATAAACCAAGAACAGTAACTGTATCGTGTGCATCTTGGTGGAGCGGAGACTCCCGGAGCACCCAGCGCTGTTTGCTTGCCTCTATTCGCTTAATAAATTGTAAATTTGAATTGGAATCCTGTTTGGAACTAAATCATTTATCACATCCTTATCCAGCATCTTTTCAAAATACTGGTAAGACTCAAGCCTGCGTCGTAACTGGTTCCTCTTCCATCCGCTGTAGGAGTCCCCTGTGTTCCGGAAACACCACAGGGCACATCGAACTATAACACAAAGCGCTATGGATAGAACCACAATAATTATTCAAGTAACAAATAATCGTTTTAACCATGATAGGTTTGGTAAACCAAGAGGTTAACTTTCCCACAGCTCAGAAAACCCCCAAAAGGTGTCATCTTGAGTTACTTCACGTAGGATTTTTGCTTGTTCTCTGATCTCCCGTAACTCAGCAGATATTCACCCACTTTGGTCTACATACATGCAACAGCTGACATTGATTACTGTGCACACGCCTGCCTGTGAGGCTAATATTAAATCTAGAGCCATACGATTTTGTGATACTATTTTCGATAAACTAGTAGTTTCTTCTTGGAGTTTCCTGATGGCATCTATAGTTTTATTCTCGATTATCTCTATTACAGCTGAGATGTTTATTATAGCTTTTTCTAACTCGCTAACCCCCAGAAATGGGATTAGCCACCGCACAAAGCTATGATAGCGTGTCAGCTTTTCTATTAAGGGCTTACTCACCCTTCAGTTTCTTCTCACGGGATTCTGTGTTGTTTTATCAATAATAGTGATGTTGGGAACCAGGGTGTCCAAAGTACATGCTCCCCACCACCTCAGAGGTAAAGTTTTCCGAGCTGCTGTACCACACAACCAGTACCACCCTGTCCCTAGCGGAACCGGGAGGCCAGTATAATTAAGTAACTGAAATGCTGGATCAATAGAGACAAAATGTGGTCCTCTGTCAGAGGATATAGTTGCTGGAACTCCAAAACGTGGTATTATCTCTTGTAGCAATGCTTTAGCTGTCTCCCGAGCTTTAGCTGTTCTGGTTGGGAATGCCTCTGGCCAACCGGAAAAGGTATCAGTTAATACCAATAAATATTGATACCCCCCTTTTCTTGGAAGTTCTATAAAATCAATCTGTCATTGTTGCCCAGGCCCACTGTCTTTCCCAATCTGGCCCATTTCTGGCTTGGCGGTATTCTTGGGATTAGTTTGGAGGCAAACATCACGTTGTTGAGTTACCTGTCTCACCATAGTATACAAATTTCTGGCCACACTTTCTCTAATTAAATGTTTATATAGAGTCTCCATCTCCCAATGCCTTTTCCTATGTTCTTCCCTTACCAAATGCCATATTAGGCAGGAGGGAATAACCACGTTTCCTTGTGGGGTATAAGCCCACCCTTCTTTGTTATATGACCCTTCCAGATCTGTGAGAAGGTTTTGATCTTCCTCGGTATATTTTGGCTTACCTTCTAGGGAGATTCGCCGTCAGGGACTAAAGCTCCTTCTGTTTTTATCTCTGTTTTAGCTACCTGTTTTGCCTCTCTGTCCACCAGCTCATTTCCTCTCTCCAATTCCGAGCTCACTTTCCGGTGAGCCTTAATATGCATAATCGCCACCTTCTCAGCAAGTTGGACTGCTTTCAACAGTCTCAAAATCTCTTTTGCATGCTTAATAGTTTTCCCTTGAGAGCCCAGTAACCCTCTTTCCTCCTAGATTGTTCCATGCACGTGCACAACTCCGAAGGCATATCTGGAGTCTGTATAAATATTCACAACTTTGCCTTGAGCCACTTCCAAGGCTCGGGTCAGAGCAATTATTTCTGCGCTCTGTGCAGAGGTATTTATGGGCAAAGGTCTATTATTTCTTGACTAGTGGTAATGGCATATCCCACGTGTCTTTTACCACTCAGGACATAGCTGCTTCCACCTGTGAACCAGTTTTCTCCGCTTTCCATAGGGTTGTCTTTTAGATCTGGTCGGTTTGCGTACGTTGTTTCAATAGTCTCCAAACAGTCATGATGCGCTGGTTCTCCCGTGTTTCCACTAAGGAAAGAAGCTGGGTTGACAATGTTAGTAACTACGACCTCCACATCATCCTGTTCTATCAGTATAGCCTGATATCTCAGGGATCTTTGTGGAGAAAGCCAGTGCCCACCCTTTGCGTCCAGCACTGCGGACACTGTGTGAGACACTAAAACAGTCATCTTCTGGCCCAGAGTAAATTTTCGGGCTTCTTGTACATTCAATATTACAGCTGTAATTGCTCTCAAGCATCCAGGCCAACCCTACGCAGTTGCGTCTAACTGTTTGGAAAAGTAGGTAACTGCTCGTCGATAGGGGCCCAGATCTTGTGCTAATATTCCCAGAGCAATTCCCTGTTTCTCGTGGGAAAAGAGAAAGAAACGGTTTACTCACATCGGGGAGCTCTAAGGCCGGAGCTGACACCAAAGCTTTCTTTAGTAGCTCAAAGGCTCGTGTGCTCTCTTTGCCCGTCCAGATCATACAATCGTATCGTAACAGTTTCCTTTCTCCAGACAGTATTTCCCAAGATTCCAAGTCTTTTGCGAGCTGATTGCCAAAGATGGTAGACTGTTCGTAAATCCTTGTGGCAACACCGTCCAAGTGAGCTGAGTCTTGCGACCACTTTTGGGGTATTCCCATTCAAATGCAAATCATTTTTGGCTGGCTTCATGGAGAGGGAGGCAAAAGAAGGCATCCTTCAGATCTACAACAGTAAACCAAGTTAGTTCAGGTGTTAATACGGTCAACAGGGTATATGGATTTGCTGCTACGGGGTAAAGGTCCTCAGTTATTTTATTTACGGCCCGTAGATCCTGGACCACACTATACAACCCGTCAGGTTTACGAACAGGTAATACAGGGGTGTTGAAATCAGACTCACAGTTTTTCAGTAATCCTATTTATAAAAATCTTCCAATCACTGGCCGAATTCCTTCCTTACCTTCCCTTCTGCAGGCAGACTGGTTAAGAATAGACTCCGTATCTGGATATATTGCTGATCTTTTACTTCCAGAGTAATTTCTCCTTTTTCAAATGTAATTTTTGCACCCAATTGTTCTAACAAATCTCTTCCCAAAACTGGCTTTGGGGAGTTGGGCCTATGTAGGAATTTGTGGATACCCCATTGTTTTCCCAATTTATACTTCAAAGGTTTACAAAAATATGCCTTTTCACTTTGGCCAGTCGCTCCTTTTACCATGACATAGTCGTTTCCCAGGGGCATCAAGGCTTGATTTAAAATCGAGTATGTTGCCCCTGTGTCAACCAAAAATTCTACTTCTTGTTCTTCCTTCCCCAGCCTCAGTATAACCAGTGGATCTGCTAGGGTACATTCCCCAGGTCCCTGTCAATCCTTTTTCACATGGGCTACTATTCTTCCTGTCTGGTGGCTTCGCCTCTTTGCCTTGTTTCTTGGACACCCTCCTTTCCAATGACCAAATTTCTTACACAACGCACATTGATCCTTACCTAATCAAGATGGTTCTCATCTAGGCCTCCCTTCCTCCTCTTCCCTGACAACTGCTATCCTTCCTCTTTGCCCTTGTCTATATTCTTCCTCTCTATTACTAAATACTCTCCACGCTTCACCCAGCAACACTTCCAGATTTCTACCTTCTCTAGGGCGCAGCTTCTGGAGTTTGTGCCTAATGTCCCCTGTAGACTGACCCAAGAACAGGGAGACTATTTGTTGTATTCCTACCTCTGACCCAGGATCCAGCGGTGTGCTACGGCGCATTACATCCCTCAATCGATCCAGGAACTCGGATGGGGACTCAGAAGGACCTTGTTTAACTGCATATAGAGCTGACCAGTTTGTGGTTTTGGGAATAGCCCTTTCCATTCCCTTCAAAATCCATTCTTGATATTCCTGTAGCCTCTCCATATGGGCAGATTTATTAGCGTCCCATTTTGGGTCTCGGAGGGGAAATATTCTTTGACATCCCCCCCCGTGATCTTGTAATGGTCTTCAGCTAAATTCTCTGCTGTTTTCAAAACTAATTGCTTTTCTGTTTCTGTCATATACTCTAAGAGCAACTGTATACCTTTCCAGTCTGGATTATGTTGTTTTACGATGAACTGAAAATGCTTAGTAACACTCACCGGGTCGCTTCTATAGTCTCTTGCAACTTTTCTCCATTCTCCTAGATCAGTGGTGGAAAAGGGCACCTTAATCATCATTGTTCCTCCATCAGGTCCCACTGCCTCTCGGAGTGGGGCTTGTAAAGCTGTAGGGACAGTCCTAGAGGCAGTTTTCTTCCTTGTGCGGGAAGATATGGGACCGTCCATACAGTGCCTACTGTAATCATGAGACTGGCATAAAAATTGAGATTTTTATAATGCAGCTCATATTTGTTCTTTGCTTTCTTTGTGAGTTCAGGGTTTGGTTTAGGGCACATTGTAATTTTTAGATTTGTTTTAGAATCGAGAAGCTTGGGAGAAAATTTTTGTGATTGGGTTTTTTGGTTTGCTTTTTTTTGTCCATCCATAGTCATTTGTCATAAAGAGCTGAGCATTCAAGGAAATACCAAAACTATTATGATTTGCAAAGTGAAAACCTGTCGTACGTTCTGAACAGATTTGGTCGCCTTCTATTATGCTTAAATTGTGGCCTGTCATGATGGACACCAAACTTCAGGCCAAACTTGACATCTGCAGTATTCAGAGTATATGCATTTGTCAAGCAATGAGCTAGCAAGTGTCTGGAATTGTTAGGTAGCAATGCCTGATTAAAACATGGTCTATATTCATATGAAGCAATCCCAGAAAATGAAGAGGAATTTGCAGCACTTAAAAAAAGACATCATATTTATGCAGTACAATTCAGGTAAACATAAAAGAGTTCAAAACCTTCCCTCCTTGGCTACCAGTTTTGAGAGAAGTATGGCGTTGTGCGTAGAACAAAGGGATGTCTGTAAAACTTTCCCTGTTGCATGCTCAGTCTGTAAGAACGTTTCATGTTTTGCAGAAATGCTAACAGCTTCAAAGGTTATACAAGCATGGTAGCTTCCCCCACCATCTTTTCAGAAATACGGAAAGCAGGAAAATCCCAGAGTCTGGAAAAGTTGCTGGCAGAATCGTTTGCCCGAGGTAGGTTTAAAATTGAGAGATTCTTGGCCCTCTTCATAATTCATGTAACTAATTTTCCACAAGTTTTTTAGGCTTGCCTTCTGTGGGTCCCATGATAATGCAAAGAGAACAAGTGAAGCTCTAGAAGTAAAATACTTCTCATAAGTTTAATCCCTTTTTTAGTTTAAAAGACCTCATGCACTGTGAACTTGTTTTATAGTCTTCTCCCCAAATGTAGGTGTGGAGAGTCACAGAAAGACATAAATATTGAAGTCTCCAGTAACTGCATGTTCCCTGTTTTTATTCTAAAGAAATGTTTGGAAGGTATTTTTGAGGAGTTAATGTTGTTTATGTGTTGGGTTTGTTTGGGTTTTTGCTGTGCTGGCTTAATTCTCATTGATTATAGTCTAATCCCTTTGTGTTTCTTTTTACAAAGAAATCCAAGCAATAGTTACCAATATTAACCAAGACAATAGAGTCCTTAATGCCGGGGATCTTTTTTTGTACGTCTTGCCTTTTTTAAGCTGCTTTCCAATTTCTCAGTGGGCAGGAAACTAGATGGCACGTGTTTTTTCCCTTTTGTGTCCTTGCAGAACTCTTGCGTTGAATTTTAACTTCTGTGCTGCCTGTGAATAACGTAGAGAAGTGATACATTGCTTTGTACAGCAATGCACCTTGATTTTGAATGCATGATGAATACCGTGGAAGGAACCAAACGCGAGGAAAGTTTTATGTGAGTGTGTTCCTATATTTCTTTTTTTTTTTCTGAATTTGTAACTGCAATTGGGGAGTAAAAAAATTTCAAACCAAAACCAAACTCCTAATCACCCCCGACCTCCTCAAACACCTAGTGTCTTGTCAGCTGTGGAATGACGTCGCTCAGTGAGTTAACCTTGAGGAGAGATTTTGTTTGGTCCAGACTGTGGGCAAAATCCAAGAACTAGCAAAATAAGGTCCTCATTCGCTAGAGCTCTGTGTGGGGAATTGTTATAGGAGAAGAAGTGTTAACTTCTTAGGGCGAGCGGACTTGCATTTGAATCCTGAATTTGTTCTTTTGGCAACACAACATTTTCGCTCTTTCACCCTAAGGAAAACTCTTTTTTTGCCAGTTTCCCATAAAAGCGATCATGAACAACGTTAACTTCATTTGGTAAAACGACTCCTTTTGACAGAAGGGGAAAATATTAAGTATGCAATGAGTGGAGTCACAGATGAATCTACCAAGCAGACCACAATGTTTACTCTCACAGGCTTTACTGTATACGAAGCTAGTGGACTCAAGTAATGGATTGATAAGTGTATAAGCATTTGCAGAATGAGGACTTTTCAGTTAATCTTCTGTAAGATTTTTGTCTACACCAGCTTGTACGCCAGGATCCTAGCTCACTTTCTGTGCTTGGGTCTTTGAGTTTGTTTCTGCATTCAACTTGGTTTCCAGGAAAACATATCAAATCTGTGATCATTACAGCATGCCATAATAGTTAATATGCCAGATTTAAGAAAAACACAGCTAAGGAGCTTCCTTCTTCACAACCCCCCAACATATAAACCCCCCAAATGAAGGAATTCCTTAAACCTAGAAAGAAAGAAATACGCTGCGAGTCACATGTTGCGGTGATGTGGTAGCAGCAGGGTCCTTAGAACCGATGATTTACAAGACCTAATGTCTTTCTGTGGACTTTGAAGGCTGAGTGTTTTGTACTCTAGCAATTTCCTGCTACTGTTATGTATTCACGTAGATCTGTAAGGCAATTGTTATTACTTTCTTTGCATAGTCTGGTAAAATATTTGTATAATAGGAAAATTATGGTTTTGTGCTACTCTCCTTGGGAAACAGAAACTAAGCCTGCCATTAGATGCTAGGCCACAGTCGTTGACGGAGCAGGGTAGTGTATCTTACATTTTGTGCTACACTTGGTCAAATCTCATCTCTATCGTATTCGCTGTTACTTTATTAAATTTAGTATCTGCACTTTCTATTTCCAGACAGGCCTCTCATTCAGAGCACAGAGGCATGGTTCTCTCTGCGTCTGGCTTCCCGTCCCTATCTTTTCATTCCTTCCTCTCCTCCCTGTAGCCTACTGCTATCGTTTTCTTTCACCAGCTCTCTCTCTGCCGGGCTCCGGAACCCTGTTTTTTCATTTCTCCCTGTCTGTCTTGTGGCTCCTCAGTACTTTTTCTTTCCCTGGCTCCCTGTCCCTGTTTCTTCCTTCTTGGCCCTGTAGCACGCTCTGATTCTGTTCCATTCTCTGCCTCTGCTTTCCCAGCAATCTGTCCCTCGCTTTTAATTCCTCCCTTAGTGCGGTCTCTTGCCTTTCTCCGGCGCTGGCTGGCTGGCTGTCCCTGCTCATTCATTCCTCCCTCTCCCCCCTGCAGCGCCTGTCGCTTTTGTCCGTTCTCCCTCTCGCTGTCTCTGGCTCCCTGATGACCCTATTTTGGACTCCCACCACCCATGCACCCCCTTCTTTCCATGCTCATTGCTCTTCTTGTTGCTCTCCAGCTCTCTTTTTTCCCCAGCTCCCTGTACGGTGCAGATATGGGGGTTGTTTTGGCGGTGTTCCCCGCCCCTTACCTCCGTGTTTCACTGTCCTGGCTCCCCATTGTTTCATTCCTCCTTTCGGCTCGGTTGCCACTTTTTTGTCTCTCCCTCTCTCCTGGTCTGACTCCCTGCCCCCGGTCTCCTCTCTTGTAGCGTCCCGTGCCTCACACCTCGTTTTCGGCTGCGTCTCGCGGCATGGCGGGAGCCGTAGTCCTGAGGCACGGGGTTTGCTCTCGGCCATGTTCGTTCCCCGCCATGCCGGGAAGCGTGGTCTTCCGGGCGGTCACGTTGTGCTTGCTAGTGCATGCCGGGAGATGTAGTTTTTGCGACGCGCGTTCCCGGGCATGCGTGGTGGCGTGCCTCCTCGCCGCTCTCAGTGCTGCCGCCCTGTGACCAAAATTAGGTACTGCAGCTCGGCAGCCGCGCATGCGCGGTACAGCACCTCGTCGCTCAGAACCTGCGCATGCGCGATGGGCGCATTGCCGCATCTCGGGAGGCACGCATGCGCGGTGGGGAACCTCGCCGCAGCTGGGAAGCCGCGCATGCGCGGCGGCGCCTAAGTGACCCACGCTGCCGGCCGCCGGTAACCGCGATGCCGTTCTGCGGTCCCTGCGCGCTCCTTGCTACTTCCCGGTAAGGTCGCGCCGTTGCCGCCCCATGTGCGCAACGTGAGCGGGTGCTCGCCCTGCAAAATGAGGCACGGCCGCCGGGTGCTCGCTGCTACTGCAGCCCGGCGTTCGCGCACCGCCCCTCGCCCCTGCGGCGCGCCGCCGGCGTCCGGCGCATGCGCGGTGCGCGGGAGCAGCATGGCGGCGCAGCGGGGTCCAGTTCCCGGCGGGCGTGAAGGGCCGGGACCACCGGTGAGGCGAGCGATCCCCTGGGGCGGGTGCGGGGCGTCTCCTGCGCACCGGCCGCCCGCGGGTGGCGGGGCGAGGAACTTCGAGCCGCCCGCTGCGACCGGCTGCCGGCCCGCTGGAGGCGAGTCGGGTCGGGGCAGCCCCGGGGAGTTACCGGGGCTCTGGGAGGAGGGAGGGAGGCGGACACCCCCCAGGCGCGGACGCCGGGCACCTCCCAACTCGTCAGAGCCCCCCCGCTCGCTTCTCCTGGCCCCGCGCAGCTGCCCCCAGCTCCAGCCCCTCCCCTGAAGCCCGTCCCGTAGCCCCGGGCCGGCCCCGGGCCCTGTCGCAGAGGCGGCAAGCCGGGCCTCGCGTGCGCTGGGTTCTCCGTGAAAGCGGACGCCGTTGGCAGCGGTGCAGGGGCAGAGCGGCGTCTCCGGCGGCCCCCGCGGAAGGAGAGGCTTCGGCCAGGGGGGAACTACGGTAATAAGGGTCGCTGCTGCTTCTTTCCCTCTGCCGGGGGCCGCGCTGGGGGGGGATGCCGCTGACCGCACCCGCCTCGGGCTCGCGTGGGTTGTCTCTGCCCAGCCTCGCTCTCCTCGTGGCACGGCTGCAGGAAGGGACAGGCGGAGCGCTTGCCGGCCCTGGGCGGGAGCTGCCACGGCCAGAGCTGGAGAGGCCAGAGAACGGTAAAGAGGAAGAAGAAACCGAAGGCCGGCCAGCCGGCAGCTGCCTCCTGCTGCAGGGAAGAGCGAGCCAGCCCCTCCAGGTGAGGTAGGATCCCTCTTCGTAGTCCGCAGCAGGCCACACCATCGACATGCAGGGTCTGTACGCGTCACCAAAGGCAGCCGCGTAGCGCACGAGCGAGGCTACGTGTGTAGGGAGCCCCGTCTTGTACGAGCTGTAAGACACCCCGGTATTCTCTTAGGTGGAGGACAGCCAAGCGACAGGAGTTACAGAAGGCGAAGGGAGGAGAGGAGGAGGAGGAGGAAGAAGCGTCTGAACTGGCGAACTCTCCCAGCAGTGCAGGGAGTGAAAGCTGTGGTGAGTCCCAGGCCCTCGGGGCCCTGTTGCCCCTATTCTGCATCCCGGGCCCTCACTGCCTCTCCCCTGGCCCCCCCCTCTTTCCCACGCTGATGTGGTTCCCCCCCTCCACCCCCCGCCCATACCTCCTTTCTCCATCTCACTCTGACCAGCTCCCCGTCCTCATCTTTTAGGTCCTCTCTCTCCCTGCTCTGTAGCTTGTGGCTATTTTTCCTTCCTCTGCCTCTCTCAGTCTGGCTCCCTGTCCCTGCTTTTCCATTCCTCCCTCTGCAATGTAGCGTGTTGCTACTCTTTTCTTTCACAGTCTCTCTCTGTCCGGCTCCCAGCCACCGTTTTTGCCTTCCTTCCACTCTGTTCTCTAGTCTCTGGCTCTCTCTGCCTGGCTGAACATCTGCTGATGTTCAAGGTCTTCCTTCTCGGCCCTGTAGCACAGCACAAGTCTCTTTCTTCCTCTGTCTCCCGCTATCCTGCTCCCTGTCCCTGTTCTGCAATTTTGTCCTTGTCAGCCCTGAGCCACGCTGCAGTTTCATTTCTTTTGCCGTCTTGCCCTGTCCGGCTCCCTGCCAGGATCTTTTAATTCTTCTCTCTCTCCCTCTTGAAGCCCATCGCTGATTTACTCTTTCTCCCTGTCTCCCTGTCCATCTCCCCCTCTCCGTCTTTACTTACTCGTTTAAGGTCTCAGCCAGTGATTTTACTTAAAAATGTCACTTCTTGCCCGACAAGATCAAACAGACCGTGAGCAAGCTTGTTAGGCTTCCCGTGTAAACTCACGGATAACACAAAGCTCCTTAGGCTTCCCGTGGAAATCACTGGTACCAGGTTAAATTGACCTCCTTGTGCCATCCTGAGGCCGAAAGACCGAGGAGCTAATTCGATGACTAGATATGGACAAAGGAAGCCCCAGGTTCAACTGGCAGACTGCGTGAGGAAGACTGTGGACGACCACCTGAGGGTGAAAAGACCCTAACCCTAATTTTACTGCGCATGCTTGGACTATGTCAACGAATTCCGGGAACTCCTCACCATAAGACTGCCCTTCTTGGGGGATCTGATGACACGTATGACTTTTCTGCATATGAACTGATGTGCTTTACTAACCCGTCGGAGCACTCGTGGTGGAGCGATCCCCAGCACTGCCCAGCGCTGCCGTAAGGAATGCCCGCCTTCTAAAGCTTCAAACTAAGTGTTAGAGGGTTTTCTGGCCGACTTTTCAGTATCCCTTTGTATTTGATTGTTTGTGGTATTCCCTTAGTGGCTTCACTTGTTAGATTTTCTATCTACGTCTCCGTTTTAGTTCGCCATCCCTGCCTCTTAATTTTTTCCTTTTGCCGTAATCACCATTGCTTTTAAAATTTTCTGCCGCCTTTTCTCTCATTCGCGGTCCTTATTTGCCTACCCTTATTTTTTAACTGACTTCTTCCCTTCCCTTAGTGCCCTCTGAAACAAGGATCTAAAACAATTAGAAGGTTTTAGCATGTGTAACTAATCAACTGTCAGTTTTACAAATTTCTGAAGAGATGTACTTTCTGGAAGGTTATTGATTTCGTGATTAGTTTAACTGTAGTATAGACTTCTTTAGCCTAGCAACCGTGGCATTATGTTTAACAGCCTGTTCTCATAGTCCTTAGGCTGTATTTGCCTCAGTGCCAACACTGTACCTATATGTAAACAGTTCATCAGGAGGAAAGCAGCCCTGATGAAAATTAAAACACAAGTAGAAACGGAGAAGACAGGTGGAGAGAACCAAGAGGAGAAGAGTTAAGAGCAAGGACTGAGAAATTGATGAGTGCAGAGGAGATACCTTCACCTTGAGCACAGAAACGTCCTAGCAGGAGTGCTCAAACACGGATGATAAGAAGGAACCGCTTGGCTGAAGAACAGAAGGGGAAAACATCCAAGGAGAAGGAACTATCCTCAGGAGACCTGTGACCATAAAAGGGAAAAAGAAGGAGGGGGCTAACTCCCCAAATGACCACCGACGACCGCCCGAGACCCCCGCGCACGTGTAGTGTAGTTTTGCAACACCAGCATTACGTAAACGTGGCAGATAAGCGAGGAGGCGGAGATTTCTCAGGACACGTGTGAATATTCACGTCTTTCAGGTATATAAAGGATGAAGTTTTGCTTCAGCGCGCGCGCGTTGGGAGGAGATATCCCCCAGGCATCCGGCGTGGCAATAAAGGCGTCTGCTTAATGACACTTTGGTGTTACTGAGTTTAAAGTTCTGTAACTTTTGTGAATCATTTGGTGACCCAGGTGGGAGGGACATCCTCTGTTCAGCTGTGGGACCCGATGAGTCTGGGACTCTCTTGGGTTTACCCCTGGAGATCTTTTTTCCGGAGAGACCCCCGTTCTCAGTCGGATCACCGCGGGGACAGACAAAGACCCTCTGGCAAGAAGACATCCTTAAATCCTGAATTGGTAACGATCGATCAATTTGGGACCGTCTTTAAGACGTGCAGATGTGCACGCGGGTCGGCGTATAGCGGCTCGCTAGCACCTTACGGGTGTACCTTTGGGGACTTGTGTCCCATATGGTAGGGGATTAACTTCCCCGTTTGGAGGGGCTGCGTCCCCATTTGGAGGTCCGGTTAACTGTTAGCTGACTTTTGGCTAATGCATTTCGGGTATTGGTTATTGGTTTGTCATTTATCGGATTTTGGTTATTAACGGTAAAATTTGCATCAGATATGGGAGAGTCACAGAGTGGCGGAATTCTAAAGAAAAGCCCACTGGGATGTGTTTTGCAGCACTGGAGAGATCCGGGGGGAGTGCCGGGAGGCAGTGTCGATAGGAAAACTTTAATTAAGCATTGTAATCAGTGGTGGCCTCTCTAGAAGCCAGACGGTGGAGAAAAATGGCCCTTTAACAGGACATTAAAATAGAATACATTATTACATTAAGGTACATATAATTGTAATATACTACTACACACGTTATAATAGGTATTATACATTTAGTGTAATAGTACAATTTAATGCTCTTCCTTCAGGGAGAAGGAAAATGGGATGAAGTGCTTTATGCAGATACGTATGTTTTTCACTCTACGAAACCACCCTGAATGGCAGAAAGAACGTGGAATCAATTCAGCACCCCAGGACCCTATGGTCCTGGCGATAGAAAAAGACAAACAATAAGCAAAATAGGAAGCAAAAAAGATGTTGCTCGCCTTGTGGCATTGGACAAAGATGTTTAAAGGTTGACAGAATGGGAGATTAAAGGATTGTTTGACCCCGATTGCGAGGATGTGCGTGCAATGTCGGATGCGGTGTTCAGCGAGGCAGAAAAGCAGAGTGTTGTGAGGGTGGCCAGACCCCCAAGTCCAGGCTCTGGTTTTGGCTGGAACTCTGCCGGGAACAGTGGATAACCATGTTCCCATTACCAGTCCCGGTCGGGGCCCTAACCAGCCAGGAGCCCGGGACTTAGTACCGCGGTACAGGGAACGAATGGCTTCTGGAATAAGAAGTGCCATCCCAAAATCAGTAAATTGGTCTAAATTGTATGAAATTAAACAAGATAGATAGAAAAGAATCCCCTACTGATTTTTTGAACCGATTAAAAGAAGGGATGCAGAAATACACTACTTTAAACTGTACCTCTCAGGAGGGAAAGGGTCAGTTGTTATTCCTGGTTCTGGGACAGCTGACGGATGATGTCAAGAAAAAGTTACAGCAAGTGCAAGGAACAGATGTGAGAGATTTAGAGAAATTGCTGGAGACTGCTTGGCAAGTGTGTCGGAATAGGGACAGGCCAGGGGGGGGAATGGGCAAAACAATTGCCAGCGCTACAGCGGCTGCTTTGCGCACCGCAGGGGCCAGGTAACCTCTGGGAACCCACCGGGAAACACCACTAATGGGAGGCGAGGAGCCATGAGAAGTAGCCCAAGTGCCCCGTCTCGGGGAAGTCAACCCCTCCCGAAAGATCAGTGTGCCTACTGTCAGCCAAGGATGGAGCTCGAATGGCGGGGTAGGCCGTGACCACCGCAGAGCGAGTGCTGGAAGCAAAGTCACTCCCTGAGGGTACATCCGCACAACGAGCCGAATGAATTGCTTTAGTGAGAGCTTGTTGAAGGACTGCGAGCGAACACCCGGACAAATTCAAAATACGCCTTGGGTGTAGTTCATGCCCGTGGGGCTATCCGGAAGGAACGGGGACTTCTGACCGCCCAAGGAAAACATATTAAGCTTGCTGACGTGATCCTAAGACTTTTGGATGCGGTACAGTCGCCTTCGGCGGTTGCGCTTATGCACCGCAAGGGGCACCAAGAGGGTGACGCTGCTCAGGAAGTGGGGAATAAATCGGCAGATTATGAGGCAAAAAGAGCTGCGGAACAAGGTGAGGTGTTAAGTTTGATTCCTGAAAAAGCTTTGCCGCTACCGGACTCGGTCGACTGTGATGAGAAGGATCTTAGATTAATTAAAGATTTGGAAGCAGAAGTTGAATCATCAGGTTGGGCAAAATTAAAAGGTAACAGAGTAATAGTTCCCTTTAGAATAGTACGGAAACCGGTAAAAGCAGAACACGACCAGACTCATTGGGCAACTGAAGCCTCGTATGATTCCCTTATGAAGCAAAGAGTAGCCAGGAATTTGTTTCAAACTGTAAAAGCCATGGTTAATAACTGTGAAGTATGCAAAGGTGGGAAATTGTGTAAAATTTGGAAGTCTCGGTAAAGGGAAAGTTCCAGGTCAAAATTGACAAACAGACTTTTCCGAACTCCCACGGAAAGGGGAGGGTTTGGGATTTGTTCGTATTAACAGATACCTTTTCGGGCTGGCCAGCAGCTTTCCCTTGTAGGGCTAATAAGGCTAGGGAAGTGACAGGAGTACTCTTAAACGAAAATTATTCCCAGATTTGGAGTACCAGCAGTAATACCTTCTGATAGGGGTGCTCATTTTTGTGCGCAAATAGTGCAACGAGTTAGTAAAATTTTAGGAACAAACCGGCAACCGACCTCAGGCAAGTGGGCCAGTGGAGCAAATGAATCAATTAAACAACAGCTAGCTAAACTTAGTCAAGAAGCAAATCTACATTGGTACCAAGCGCTCCCACTGTAGCCCTACTACGAATCAGGGTAAAACCGGGAACTAAAGAGAATTTAAGTCCGTTTGGAATTTTGTTGGGGCAGCCGTAACCGATCCCAATACCGAGGGGAAGATCTCACCCAGTTAGGCGAAAATAATCTATAGAAATACATAATAATATTAGGAAATTCTAAACGAGAGCGACTGCAAGTGCCTAGAGAGTCTAGCCAGACGTTCTCTCTAACAGGAGTTCCGGTTCCGGTTAACACCTCTCTATTTAATAACCCCTGCTATGGAGTAGGTCATGATAAGAACAACTTTAGATTTACATCACCTCTTGGGGTTGTGAAGAAGTTCGGAGCAAATTAGCCTCTCGGTTACCAAATTTTAAATGGATCAAAGAGCTGCTTGTACTCGTATTAGTTGATAGCTTATTTGTTTTATGTACGTGTTGTATAATTCGAGGTTCGCTATGGCGTTGTCAGAAGAATGGGGATGACTGTGTTACCTGGAAAAAGAGTAAGGTCAAACCTGAAGTCGCAACAGGGAGGTATTTTAATCGACGGACGAAGGAGAATGGTACGTTATAAGGGACTGCGAACGAATTCGCAAGGGTAATAGAAAAGGGGGGAAGTGAAACAGAAGATGTCTGCTTAATGACACTGTGATGTTACTGAGTTTAAATTTCTTTCACTTCTCTGCATCACCTGACTTTTTCATTATTCTTTCTCCAACTCTTTCAAAAGTTTGCCGTTTCTTTTATGTTTTATTCTCTTCTTTCCCTAACACCTATCGCTTTTTAAATGTTCTTGCCAGGCTTACTTTTGTTCCCTTTGTCTGTATTTTTTAATTAGCTCTTGTCTTTCCTTAGCGCCCTCACTATTAAAACTTTCTTTCTACATCTCTGTTTACTGTCCCTATTTCACAATTTTTTCCTTATTTCTTTAATCCCTGTTGCTTATGTTAAATTTTCTACTTTTATCCCATCTTCTGTCTCTCTCTTCTGGTTTTTCTTTATTGTCATCGCATTTAAAATTGTCTCTCTATAGCTGTTTTACTCCACTGTCCCTATTTCTGTTTTTTCCTTTATTTCCCTAATGCCTATCACTTCTAACATGTACTTTCTGTGCCCTTCCATGTCTGTATCTTCAGTTATTTCTTGTCTTTCCTTAGTGCCACCCCTTCTTCAGTTTCCCTTCTACATCTCCATTTTAGTTCACCATCGCTGTCTTTAATTAAAGTCCTTGATCCCCATTGCTTTTCAAATTTTCTACTTTTATCTCGTCCGCTGTCGTTACTTATTAGTTATTTTCTCTTATTTTTTCCTAAGGGCACCGCTTTTTGTATTTCCTTTCTGCGTCTACTTTTATGTGGTTCGCTGTCCCCATTTTTCAATTTTTTTAGTCATCGTTCTTTTTGGTTTGAAATTTTGTTTCTCGGTGTACTTTTATCTCATTTTCTATCCCTACATTTTTTTTTCCCGTTTCCTGTAACTTGCCGCTTCTAACATGTTCGTTCTAAATCTACTTTTATTAGGATGTAGCTCCCTTTTTTTCAGTTGGTTCCTGTCTCTCCTGTACCCCCTCACGTTTAGATTTTCTTTCCTCGTCTGTTTTTATCCACTTCAGCAGCTTCATTTTTTTAGCTCATTCTAGTGTGTCCCATACCTTGTTGCTTGTGAAATTTTCTTGCTATGTCTTTGCCTATTCAGGTTTTTTCCCTATTTTAACTTTTTTTCCCCGTCTTAACGTCTTCATTTTCGAATAACAGAATCATTTAGGATGGAAAAGACACTTAAGATCATCGGGCCCAGCCGTAAACCTAACACGGCCAAGTCCACCACTAAACCGTGGCCTTAAGTGCCACATCCACGCGCCTTTTAAATACCTCCAGGAACGGTGAGGAACTTATGTTTTTATGCTTACTTTAACCTGGTTTTCTGTCCCGATTATTTACTCTTTTCCTGTCTGTCCTCTACCTCATCGTTTTTTAAATTTTCTGTGTCTGCTTTTATGGAGACGGCTAACCCTATGTTTTTATTACTTCCTGGCTATCCTGTGTGAAATCACTTCTGAATTTTTTTTCCCTATCTGTTTTCATCCAGTTCACTGTCTTTATTTCATTCCCGCCTCTGCTATACCCTGTCACTATTTAAATTTGCTTTCTGCCTTTGTTGATTTCTTCTGCTGCCCCATTGCCAAGTTTCTCCTTCTTTAACACCTTCGCTTTTGATAATTTTTTGTCTACTTTTATCTGGTCTTCTCTCCCTATTTGTTAGTTTTTTCCTCCCCTGCCTCATACCCTTTTTTTCTTTTTAAATTCTCTTTCTATATTTGCTTTTATCCAGATGTCTATTCTTTTCCAATTCTTTCTGTTTGTCACACACCCCGTCGCTTTTTAGATTTCCCTGGCGCGTCTCCCTTACCCCCTCCCTACCCCCTCCCCTCCCCCATCCCGGGGTTTTACGGGGTCTCCTTGGCGCGCTGTTATCTCTGGAGCGTGATTTGTACCCCTCTCGGTTTGTCAGAACATCTCCTCGGGCCATCCCTCTTCCTCAGAGCGGTCTTTCTGTCCTCTCCTCCATCTTGCTCACCTCCCGTCGGCCAGCGTCTCCCCGACGCCGCCTGTGCTCCGTTCAGATCCCCTCCCGAGTACCTCTGTGCCCTCCAGCCTTCTGCCGTCTCTCCGGCCGCCTCGGCACCCCTCTGATTTCCGCCACGACGCTTCCTGCGAGCGACCTCACGTTCCGTAACCGGACTGTGAAACAGGAACTGAATTAACCGTAACTGCAGAGCGTAATGGCACATTTTCTCGTGTTTTACCCTTACCGCCTTTCAGGCCGTGGCTGGAAACCTGCTACGCGTGGCGCGCAGGATGCGGCAGCAGCTTTGGCGGCGGATGGCGAGAGGCGAAGGCCGAAGCAGAGGCTGCGCGGATCCCGTGCGCTGGGTTTATTGTTTTACTTAGGAGCGTGGCCGTTCGTCTTAAACTGTTTATGGTGTTCTCGCCCAGTGCAGCAGTTTGCAATCAGCTGGTTTAAGGAAAACACGATGTCATCTCTGTCAAAGTTCTACGTATTTTGGACGTGAAATATGAAACTGAGAACTTTAATCCTGGGTTTCCTGGGATTAGCTCTTGGAACTGCTTTAGAATCCCTTGTTTGTTGGCTCCCCGAAACTTACTGCTCATCTGCCGACTCTGCCCTGTACCATTTCACCTATTAATTTTTTCCCACGTTTCCCTCTCTGCGGCTCCCTCTCCCCGTTTTTTAATGCTTACTTGTGTTTCTTGTACCCTGCTGCATTTTAATTTCTCGCGCTACAGTTCCCTCCCTCCGGCACCCTGTCTCTGTGCTTTATTTCCTCCCTCTGTCCTGCACCCCGTCGCTGAAAAAACTTTCATCCTATGTTTCCTTCTGTGCATCTCCCCGTCCCTATTTTTTCATTATTTCCTGTGGTTCTTGTACCCTGTTACTTTTAACATTTTCTCATTGCGGTTCCTTCTAGCCATCTCCCTGTTTGTTTAATATTCCCGTGTTTCTCGTACCTGACCGCCACTTCTTTTTCCTTTCTGCCTTGTCCTCTGTCCGTCTCCCCGTCCCTGCGTTTTAATTCCTGTCCGTGTCTCTCGTACCCGGTTGCTTTTTAAAAGTTCTTCTACGTCTCCCTCTCCCCGGCTCCCTTTCTCCGTTTTTTTGTTTGGGGGTTTTTTTTTTGGTTCCCCGCCCCTCCCCTTGTATTTCTTGCACCCCACCGCTACCTAATTTCTCCTTCAACGATTCCCTTTATCCAGCTTCCCTTTCCCGTACTTTTAACTCCTCCCTTTTTTCCGTATACCCTGTCCCTTTTTAAATTTTGTTTCAGTATTTCCTTCTATCCTCATTCCTGTTCCTATTTTTTCTTTCCTGCTTTTCTCATAGCCTGCCGCTTCTTAAAACGTCCTTCCGTCCCTCTACCCGATTCCTTGCCCCTGTTTTTTATCTCCTCCTCTGTCCCACACCCAGTCACATTAATAACTTTCTATGTCTCCATTTATTTAGCTTCAGGGTAAATATCCTTTTAATCCTTTTTGACCCTCCATAGGTATAGGGTATTGCTTGATTCTAATTGGGCGGTGCGGATCTGTTATTTGAACGCTTATGGGGTCCATTTTTATCTTTCCAGTTTCCCCTTCCTTATACCACACTGAGGGGTTAATAGCTTCTTCATCCTCTTGTGTTAAAGTGTATAATTTAATCTGCAATTTGTCCCCTTGACTCTGAATGCTCAAGTTTAACTTCAAAATCAAATCCCTTCCTAATAAATTGTATTCCGCTTCAGGGAGCAAAAGTAAATCATTAAGACAAATTTTCTTTTCTGTTTCTACTTCTACATCTTTCAATATATTTACTTTAAAAGGCTCTCCTTTTGCTCCTACTACTGACACGTACAAAAATTTTTGCTTTTGCTTTTTGTTTTTCTTCGTCCCTCCTAACATAGACTTTCTGGGCTTCTCTAAGTAACTCCTCTAATCTTCTTTCTTGCCAATCTTCCAATTTTTCTAATTTCCTTCTTATATGCCCCCAGGATTTAGCTACAAATTGTGTTCTAAGGAGTGCGGTCCCAGCCACTGTATTCGGATCAATTCCAGAGTACATTTGTAGGTTTTTCCTCAACCTCTCCAACCATTCTGTTGGAGATTCGTCTTTCCCTTGTTGTTCATTAAATGCTTTAGTAATGTTTTGCCCTCGGGGAACCTCTTCCCTTATCCCCTGTGTCCTGGTTTCAGCCAGGATAGAGCTGGTTTTCTTCACAGAAGTCAGTGTGACACTGTGTTTTGGATTTGGGATGAGAAACTGTTGATAATGTGCTGATGTTTTGGGTTGTTGCTGAGCAGTCAAGGACAGTCCAGCTTCTCGTGCTGGCCTGCTAGCAAGGAGTTTGGGGGTGCATGGGGAGCTGGGAGGGGACACAGCCGGGACAGCTGACCCAGGCTGGCCAAAGAGATATTCCCTACCATCTGACGTCATGCCCAGTACATAAACTGGAGTTGGCCGGGGGGGCGGAAATCGCTGCTCGGGGACGGGCTGTTGATCGCCGGGTGGTGAGCGATTGCTGTATTGGGCATCACTTGTTCTTGTACATTCCTGTGTTGGTATTATCATTGTTGTTTCCTTCTTTCTTTCTGTCCTATTAAACCGTGTTTATCTCAACCCACGAGGTTTTTTTCCGAATTCTCTCCCCCACCCTACTGTGGGAGGGGGAGTGAGCGAGCGGCTGCGTGGTGCTTAGTTGCCGGCTGGGGCTAAACCACGACAACATTACATCTTTTCATCCTGTAAGAAAGCATGTGTCCCTACAGTACGTACATAGTTACCCCCCAAAACCGCCAACGTCATACAACGTATCCCGCGATACAACGTATCCCGCGATACAACGTATCCCGCGATACGCTCGGAGGGGTTTGCGCAGCCCCCGCTCTCTGTGCACCTCACAGACCTCTGCGCTTTCTGCTTCTGCCCCTGGTGCTGGCGGCTCTGTGGCCGATGCACCGGCAAGCCCAGCCGCATCCTCCTCCTCCTCAGAGAGTCCCTGGCCGTGCTCAATGAGCGATTGCTATGAGCGTACTGTAAAAAGCCCTTTTTATAGCCCGACACAACACTGGCCAGTTTCAACTCTAGCTGAGCTTTGCCCTTTTCTGTTCTCTCCTGACACGTATGAACTACAGCTCTGTGATCTTCCTGCCAAGCCGGACCTTGGTCCCAGGGATCATAACATTCCTTTTTCCACCTGAGTTGAAAAAGGAGGTCCCTGTTCAGCCAAGCTGGTCTTCTGCCCCTCTTGTTTGACTTCAGACTCCACCAGATTGCCTGCTCCCGTGCTTGCAGAAGGTGGTTCTGAAAAACTAACCTGCTCTCTGAGCCCTAAGGCCTCCAAAGCAGCTTCGTAGGGGACACTGCAGACTAGCTCTCTGAGTAGCTTCAAGTTTGCTCTCCTGAAAAGCAAGGTAGCAGCTCCTCTGAGCTGTATCTCATTACACTCAAAAGTTTAAACTCCCCTGTTTGGTGATCACTGTTATCCCATCTCCTACGAGTCCTTCTCCATACACAAACAGGAGGGACTAAGAGATCTGTTGGGTAGATAAGCAGCCATGGGGAACCACGGTGAGCAGTGGAGTGAGCTGCTGCATGGGCTACGTGCTTTCCGAGTGCGAAGCCAGCCCCTGGCTCAGTGAGTGCCTGGGAAAGGGAGTCTGCAGCCGTGAAGGACAGAGCCGGCCAGCAGGACAGCTGGCAGCCTTCACTCGGGCATTGCCCACCTTGTGACTGGCTGTACCTGTGATGATGTTAATGCTCTTTGTACACAGGTCTGTTGCGTCGTGCTGTGTTGCGAAGCAGACTTGCAGAGGCGTGCCCTGTCTGCCCATCGGGACTCAAGGCACATTTCCTCCAAGCGCAGCAGCCAGGCTTTGGGCAGCCTCGCCTCATGCTGCTTTTGACATTGCCAACCAGGATCAAGTTTCTATCCTCGGGTTTTCATGTAGGAACCAATTAGTGAACAAGTCCTGTTTTAATGGAGTGGCAACTCAAACAGTATTACGCTGGTAGAAAGCCTTCAGGAGAAGACTGGTGTCCTCTGGACCTCGCAGTAAGGCAGCCAGCAGCTCTGTTTCTGCTATAGCTACAAACATCCGCGAGTGAAACAACCGCAGCTTTTTAATACAGATACAGAGGTTTACACTTTTCTTTGCAGACACAAAGCATGCTTTTGTCTTGAACTTTTCATTAGTCTGAAAAAAAGATCATTGGTAGTATAGGATACCATGCTGTTTATTAAATGTACATAAATTAACATCTACACAGAAAGGATGTTTTCCTCATCAGAAACAATGCTGAAACGATGAGCAACTCTGAAAAGAAAGGTACATAAGGCTCCCGTGCACAAACCCCAAAGCTTCAAAGGAGAAAGGTGAAAGAGCGCTACATCCTTATGTCACAGGACAACCTGTGATTAACCCGAGTTATGGACACTGTCACATCATAGGTAGTTGGGGCCAGTTCAGATCCCCTGCCTTCTAGATCAGCTGCCTTGATGAGCTGGGTGTTTCAACTGTTATAAAGCTGCAGAATCAACCAGAATCGACACTGAAATGACTGTGCTGGCTACAGAATGGCTAGAATAAATATGGGGGTGTGTCCAGTTTTTTTCCGGTCCTGGAGGGTGGCTGGGATTTGGGGCACCATGTAAGCTGGCTTTTTAAACTCCTCCTTCCCATCAGTCCCTAGGCACAGGCACGTGTTGTGGCTGAAAGCAAAGCATCACCACTCCAGTTCTGATTGACAGAAAGGGGGGTGTTTGCGTCGGTCCAGAGAGCGCTGATGGGTCGGAGAAGTAAGAGCGGAGTTTTTGCTGTAGCTAACCTGGAGTTAACTCAGCTAATGGAAACTGCAAGCCAGTCATGTTTGATCAAGAATACTAAGAAAGGGTATTGTGCTGTGTGCTGCATACAAGGACTTGCACCGACCAAAGGGCAGCAATGGGTGCTCCCTTCTTGTATGCAGCAAGGTGGTGCAGCGTCTCTCTGCCAAGAATGAGTAGCGGCAAAGAAAACCTGGAGGGTTTTATAGTCTGGAACATGCTGTCCAGCGTGTCCCTCTCAGATGATATACACCTCCACGCCCAGCACGCCCCATGGAATCTGCAGGTGACATGCCAGCTCCCCACGGGGGCAGCTGTGCCGGCTGGTGGGCTTTTGCTGACGGAGCCGAGGAGTGAGCCAGCAAGGCCTCCCGCCAGGGCTGGGCTGGGTCTGAGGGCGGTGCGGGACCGCTCCGGCGTCGCGGTGCCCGAGTGAAATGTGCTGGCCGGAGCAGAAGGGCGCGGTGCCTCCCTCCTCGCCTCCGCCGAGGTGGTGCTGGGGCTGCATCACGCCCCTCAAAGCCCAGGCAGCAGAGCTCATGCGGGCAATCCAGGCAGCAGAAAAAAATCGGCACCTGCAAGAAGAGAGTCCAAAGTGCTGATGAAACCATGAAGGCAGGAAGAGGCACGACTTTGTGCCCCGTTCTTTGGGCAGTGTGCTGTCCAAGGGGCAGCTCCTGGCACACGAGAGGGAACCCTCCCTGGCAGTGGCTACGGCACGGCTTTGTCCCCTTCTCCACACGTGTGACACCCTCAGAGCTCTGCAAGTTGACAGAGATGTGCAGCACTGCTTTGCTAGGCAGCAGGGCTGGGCAGGGCAGCTGTGCTGTGGTCCTTTCCAAAAGCCGAGCAGCAGCACGCCTCACTGTCCCTTGCTAGAAAGCCAGGCTTGAAGGCAAAACACGCTGCTTTGGTAGTGTTTGGTTGTTTTCTTCTTCCCTCAATTGTCTCAGGTGCAACGTGAGCTTTTTACGAAGTGCCAGTACCTCAGGGTCTACAGCTACGTGACACAGCTCCTTGCTGCGTCTTTGGGATTCAGACACCAGCAGCCAGTGCTGGGCTTGCCAGCTGACATGAACAGAAAAGGGAGACTTTGCCTCTTTCTGTAGGCAGCGGGTCAAAGAGCTCCAAAAATTGCTATGAGCCTTGTGACTCTGCTGGGGTGTTGCTCAGCCTTGCACAAACAGAGCTGCCACAAGTGCCGAAGGAGAGCTGCCAACGCTGGAGTGATATGTTCCTCCTGACAGACACGCTCTCCCACGGGCAGCTGCGGGCTTCCTGCCCGGTGCCATCTCTGCGCACCTCAGAAATATTGCCCATAGTCGGAGCAGTGTTCGGAGCTTTGAAAGATGGGCAGCAGAGCCTGCTACACACCTGGGCTCCTCGTTCTTCTTGCCTGCCTGGATGTCCTCAGTTGCCCATCCCGCAGAGCTCTGCTCCCAACTTGCTCCTCTCGCTGTCCAGTAGCCCGTTGCTCCCCTCTTCACAGGTTGCTCTTCTCGAGCCTGGCAAACTTTCCATTCAATGTATTGTTAGACAGGTCAAGCCATGATAAACGTGAACCAATTCTGCTCTTAAGCACACCTAGCTCATTTTACCTTGTCTCCCCAGAGGAGCTCTCCAGGTGTTCACTTTCTGGAGGGACTGGAGGCACCTGCAATGGAAATGTGCAAGTTAACGGGTGGCAAGGACCTTCCTGCCCAATTGCTACCTTAGCTCGGAAAGGCACAGCCCTTGGATGGGTTTGCTCAGCCCAGCTGAGCCAGTTCTGGTGGCATCACCGCACAAACCGCCATGGCCATCCTGCACCACCCTTCCTCTGCACCTTTGCAGAGCTGCCGGCTAGTGGGTGACCTTGCTTGTCCCTGCGGCAGCACTCTCAACTTCTGACAGTGCTGTCACCCTCTTTGTGGCCCTGACATACCGCTGCTGCTTCTGCTTCCACCTCTGGTGCTGGCAACTCCTTGGCCGACGTGCCGGCAAGGCCAGCCATATCCTCCTCCTCCTCAAAGAGCTGCGGGGGACAGAGGAGGACAGTTGCTTGGCTGGGGACAGGCCCCGGGGCCGGTGAGCCTTCCTCCGGGCCAGGAGCGAGCGTGGGCGGCTCTGCTTTCACTAGGGCAGGACGCAGGGGTGGCTGGAGGTGGGGGAGGTGGGGCGGAGCCGGCTTGGTCCCCGAGCCCCAGCCGGGGTCCCTCTGCTGGCTTACCTGGAGGGGCTGGGGCAGCGTGCCGTCCTGGCTGCAGAGAGCTGCCAGGGGCCGGCCGAAGAGACCCGCCCTGCCGGCACAGCCCGACTGCCCGGGCGCCTCCGCAGCGGCCAAGGTCCCTCGCCGCGCAAAGGGCCAGGGCAGCCCCCTCGTCCTGCTGCGGGTCCCGCCTGCCGCCAGGGAAAACAGAGCAGAGAGCCATGGAGGGCAAGCGCCAGGTGAATGCTGCCCGAGCCTCTGCGTGCTGGGCGTCCCCGCCAGCAGCGAGGGAGAGGCGTGGCTGGGGAACGAGGCGCCCCGGGGGCTCAGCTCTCTGCAGCCGTGCCCTGCGGGAAGGGCAGCAGCAGCCCCTGAGCAGCGCGGCTGCCGCCTGCCAGCGCAGGAGAGAGGGGCCGTCCTGCCCCCGTCTCCTCCAAACTCACCGTCCGAGTGGCCACGTCCACCTTGGCTGCCGGAGGGGACGGGAGGTGGCCGCTGCTGGGCACCAGCCTGCAAGAAATGCGCTGCGCTCAGCGAGCAGCCCCGCAGCACGAAGGGCCCCTGGCCAGCTGCATCGGCCGCGGGCCATGAGTGAGATGTGGGGACGGCCGAGATGGCGGCCCGGGGGCTCCTCACCTCTGCCAGGCCCTCGACCAGCCTCTCCAGGCTGCTGGCGTTGAGTGTTTTGGCCTGGGCAAGGGGAGAAGAGCAGCAGGTGAGAAGCCATGGGGCTGGTGCGGGGTTGGAGCAGCCCCTGGGGCAGAGCGGGGCCGGGAGGGACACTCACGGCATTGCGGCCGCGCAGCTCCTTCAGCAGGAGCTTGATGGAGGGCAGCTGGGTGACGCGGGCTCCCTGCACTCCTTCTGCTGGCCTGTGCACGGGGCAGGGGCAGAGAAAGAGCTGTGTGAGACCCAAGCTGCCTCTTCCCTCGCCTGCCAGCCCGGGGAGCCCTTCCAAGCTGCCCCGAAGCAGCCGGGCACCGCCCGGCCGTCGAGCGGAGAGCAGTGGCAAGGAGGGAGGACGGGGCTGGGTGAAGCAGCTCCGCCAGCTCTGCCCGCTCCAGAGCCGCCCGCAGCCGTGGGGGCAGCTCTCCCCAGCTCAGGAGCGGCGTTTCCGCATCGTACGGCTACGGCTAGAGCATCCCCCCGTGCTGTGAGCACGGGCCCCCCAAGCTGCTCTGCCAGGCAGGGCTTACCCACGGAGCGCGCTGAGCCAGAGCTCCTTCAGCGAGCGGGAGCTGCAGGAAAGAGAGGAGAAAGAGCCTGAGCGCCCGCTGCTGCCCAGCCCGTGGGCAGAGGCGGGCGCCGGCACAGCCCTGCCCCGTGGGGACGGCTGCAGAGGCAGGAGGAAGCGGCGTGGGGCCGGACAGAAGCGCTGCCCGGCCCTGCCGGGGGACGTGGCACCGAGACCCACCAGAAGGTGACAACGCAGAAGCCGTAGGGCCAGGCGAGGACGAGGGATGTGGTGGCCTTGTCTTCCTCCTCCTGGGCGGCATCCCCGGCCGCCCCCTTGCCGCCGCTCAGCACCCACAGCCGGCGCAGGGCCAGGCAGAGCTGCGGGCGCGGGGCGCTGCCACGTCTGCAGAGAGGAGCGGCAGGGAGTGACCTGGAGGTGGCCGAGCCCGGCGGCTGCCCTCTGGCCTCCGCCTGCCCCGCGCACGGCCACGGGTGCAGCCAGCAGCAGGGTGCCGGGGCCTGGGGCTGCTCCTTGGGCGTCCCTGCCCCGGTGCCGGGGCCAGGCCTTAGGAGGAAAGGCAGCCGGGGTCTGCGCCTCTTACTTGGCCTTGGCGATGATCAAGGCATCGCTGAAGAGGAGGAGGTGCCTCTTCCCCGTCCCGCGGCCCTGCGTCACCCGCACGCGCTGGTGGAGCAGCGGCTCGGCTGATGCCGGGCCGGGCGTGCACTGCTGCTCGGGGCCAGGGTAGACCCTGCAGAGCAGGCGGCAAAGGGCGTGAGAAAGGCGGCTGCTGCGGGGCCCGGCTGCGCCGGCGTGTCCCCGAGCCGCGGGGGGAGCCCACCTGGAGCCGTAGCAGCAGTTCAGCTGGCCCATCGTGCCGGGGCCAGGGGAGTCCTCGCGCCAGACACGCTGCTGGGGCTCCGGAGAGCTCCCAGCCGGCTGGAGCGAGGCTGTCGAGGGGGTCCCGGTGCCGGGCAGTGCCGCTGGGTGAGAGCTGGTCTCTCCCTGGAGCTGCCGGGTGCTGGCAGAGCCGTGCCTGCAGGCACTGTGGCCGTTGCCGGGCCAGCGCCGCGACATCACAGCTGCCATTCCAAGCCCGGGGGGGGGGGCTGGGGGGCGGGGCTGGGGGAGGGGCTCCTGTCTCTCTCGGCCTGGGGAGCCCGGGCCTGGGCACAGCACTGCGGGCATGGCCTCAGCAGCGCTGAGCAGAGGGCAAGGCTCCTCTCCCTCCAGCTGCTGGCAAGGCTTTGCCCAGCGCAGCCCAGGGCACCGCCGCCCGCCGCCTTTGGCCAAGGGCACGGTGCTGGCTGCTGCTCAGCTTGGTGTCCAGCAGGACCCACGGGCCTTTTCTGCCACGCCGCTTTCCAGCAGCTTTGCTGAGCTGCTCTTGCTCACGAGTACGTGCGCATGTGTGCCGGGATGCTTCGTGCGCATACCGGTGCCGCCCGCAGTCCGTCCCACCCTCTTCCCGCAGGTCCCCCCGTGCCACTGTAGTGCGCTTGAGACGGTCACGTTGCCTCCAGCCAAAGCAGCGGTCCCAGCGGAAAGGCGCTCTCTTGTGCTGGGACTGGGAGGAAGAGGATGCACCTGGCCACGGAGCCCAGGGGCAGAGCTTCCTTAACTCCAACTTGTTAAAGGCAACCTTCTTCTTCTTCTTCTTCTTCTTTACAGCATGTCCCGCTGGAAGGTGGCCTTGGCACTCTCCCGGAACACTGGAGAGGAGTTTGGCTTTGCCAAGTGCAATGGAAGCAGCAGCTGCCTAGCTGCCTTCTCGAGTGAGCGGCTGTCTGCAGAAGCCCAGCCTCTCCCGGGCGGCGAGGGGGGAAGTGGCATGAAGCAGAGCAGAGCAGCCTGGTGCAGCCCAGGGGCTTGCAGGCACGCCCTGCCCACTTCCCGCCCTTCCTGCCATGCCTTGGACGGTTGGCAGAGAGAAGAAAGCCATCCTTGCACCTGCTGGAGCCAGGCCTGTTGTCTCTTTGGCTCCAAGTCTATCAAGCAGACTAAGGAGAAGCTAATAACCAAAACACAAGCTCTTGTTTAATGTTTGGCGGAAGGGAAGGAAGAGAGGGGCGGAAGGGAGGAAGGGAGGAAGGGAGGGAGGGAGGGAGAGAGGGAGGGAGGGAGGGAGGGAGGAAGGGAGGAAGGGAGGAAGGGAGGAAGGAAGGAAGGAAGGAAGGAAGGAAGGAAGGAAGGAAGGAAGGAAGGAAGGAAGGAAGGAAGGAAGGAAGGAAGGAAGGAAGGAAGGAAGGAAGGAAGGAAGGAAGGAAGGAAGGAAGGAAGGAAGGAAGGAAGGAAGGAAGGAAGGAAGGAAGGAAGGAAGGAAGGAAGGAAGGAAGGAAGGAAGGAAGGAAGGAAGGAAGGAAGGAAGGAAGGAAGGAAGGAAGGAAGGAAGGAAGGAAGGAAGGAAGGAAGGAAGGAAGGAAGGAAGGAAGGAAGGAAGGAAGGAAGGAAGGAAGGAAGGAAGGAAGGAAGGAAGGAAGGAAGGAAGGAAGGAAGGAAGGAAGGAAGGAAGGAAGGAAGGAAGGAAGGAAGGAAGGAAGGAAGGAAGGAAGGAAGGAAGGAAGGAAGGAAGGAAGGAAGGAAGGAAGGAAGGAAGGAAGGAAGGAAGGAAGGAAGGAAGGAAGGAAGGAAGGAAGGAAGGAAGGAAGGAAGGAAGGAAGGAAGGAAGGAGGAATGGAGTGCAATACTTTCCTTAGACCTCCTCTTTCTCTTAGCATACTTCAAAAGGCTTTTTTTGTGGTCTGACAGGACACTGGCCAGTTTCAACTCTAGCTGAGCTTTGGCCTTCCATCATTTCTCCCTACATATGTGAAGCACAGCTCCGTAGTCTTCCTGCCAAGGCTGGCCTTGCTTCTAGGGATCGTTCATACAATTTCTTTTTCCGCCTGAGTTCCAAAAGGAGTTCCCTCTTCAGGCAAGTGGGTGTCCTACCCCACTTGCTTGACTTTCAACACAAAGGCATGGCCTGCTCCTGGGCTTTTAAAAGGTGGCTCTTTAGAACGGACCAGCTCTCACGGGCCCCTCCGTCCTCCAAAGCAGATGCCCACCTTACACACGGTGCAGCTCCTCCCCCTCGCCTGCCCTGCCTGTCCCTCCCGAAGAGCCTGTTCAGCCCGCCTGAACGGTGATGCTTTCTTACCATTCGGCACCCGTGACAGTAAAGCTTGTGTACATAAGTTCCGGATTCGCAAGAGAACAGGGTCACCTGAAGCGTGATATCAAATTGGTTTTGGCATCTGAGGAAGCGACTGCTTCAGAAATTATGTTTTTCTTCAGCCTGTTGACACGTGAAAGTTGACAGCACCCCAGTTTTTGGGAATCCTCTTTCCAAGAACTTAAATTTTTCCCTACAAAAGCACTTGAGTCACAGCTGAGCATGGACAGCCATAGCCCACTCCATGAGGCTCTGCATGTCTGTCTCTCATGACATGCCATAGAGCAGTAGAAGCTTGTCTTCGAGAGCTAGCCAGAGATGCTGAGACCACCCACTCAAACACGAGACACCCAGGGTGGCACTCAGCTCCTCTGACTTTAGATAGGCCTATTGCAGATGTTGCGGTTACAAAATTGCGAAGATACCATTAGAGTTAGCAGAGTAAAAAGCTATTCATGCTGTCCTAAAGTAGACGTCTTTATTAGGGCCCCTTTAGACTTAACTGGCTGTATTGACTAGGGCCTCAGGTCGATTTCCTACACACGGGCAACTTAATGCCATCTCAGAGGCCGTAATGAAGCTAGCACCTAGAGCCTAGCAGACACGACACAGGACCTACGGACAGCCTTGCCCTTCGGAGGGGACAGCTGGAGGCCAGAGGACATACCTATAGAATCTCAGATCACACCCACATGATGCGCAGGGGGAGGCAACTGCATCAGGCCCTTCATATCCGCTCGCTACAACGGCTGTGCGGATCCCTAGCCCGAACATAGCCACAGAAGTTAGAGCGAGCCGAATCCCACCCGAGTTCTAGTTCCCTCTTGTACCAAGGAGGTTTGGATTCTGTATCCCCATAGCTGAGAATTAGTGGGCACATTCTCCACACATTCTTTGTAGCCTGTGCAGTTAGACAGCAAATATTGGGGCTAAAGGATGCGTTTTTTCCCCTTGTTCTAAGCATCCCCGTTCGGCAAGCTCCTCCAGGCTGGCCCCAGCCTCGTGGTTGCGAGGCCTCATGCTGCAGTGGTGCAGGCTGTTGCATGTCCTTCTGTCCACCTGAGGGAGGTTTCTCCAGCTTGTGGTCACCACTCTGAAGGGTTACCCTCCTCATCATCAGTATCAGCTCCCTTCCTGCCAACTCTGAGCTGGAGTGACCCCCAGCTTGGCAGAGGGGCATGTTTTATAAGGCATGAGTCTTGTCCACAAATCTATAGCAACGTGACAGCGTTCAGGATTTAGCCCAACGCTTCTGCTCACAGTGCTCTTACTCATGACAAGGCTGCATTTGGTTGATTGTGTGATTGCCTACTCAAGGAAGGGCTGGGAAGAGAGGAGCAACATTTATCGTGATTGTAAAAGGACTTCTACTGCCACCAGCTCCAACAGGAATGTACCCATCTTCCAATGTTACATTTCATTCATACAGAACAAGGACGCTAGCCTAGTTTTCTTCCCAGTGACTTAAGCTCTCAGTTTTCTCAGATAAAAACAAGCTCTAAACAAAAGCAGCGGCATGCACATGATATTCCCCCAGCCATGCAGATGACATGTTGAACATGAACAATGGATGCACATATATCAACCTCCCTGGAAGTGTGGGCCGCAGGACCGTTGTAGCAGCACATGTAGAAGAAGTAGCAGCAGTTCTCCTGGGGAATGCGCAGGTGAAAAATGCTGTTCCCTGTCTTCAGCAGTTTTTAAATACAGCTCCAAAGTGCTGTTTCATACCTCAGTCCAGGAAAAACTGGATTGTCCCGCTTCTGGATTTACACTACATTCAGCAAATGAATGCTTTATTCTGACAGAAACAGTAGTAAACTCATCTTTCAGTATAACTACAATTAAACATACCGGCTTGCAGAAAATGAGCTGAGTGACCAAATAGAATATATGGATGCTTTGCTGAATCAGGTGTTGGGATTTTAGTCTTAAATGTTCTGTTAATGTTTCAGATTAAAACAATATACCCACCATCTCTTCCACTCCAGTACAGAAGACAGAAACTGGTAAAGGTATCTCAATATGCTTCCAGCATTTGACAAAATGGCTATGAACAGACATTAACACAACAGGCTAGACTGACAATTTTTTTAAAAGGAATACTTTCAGGAATCACTGACCTTCTGGAATTAACAGTCATCTTCTATATGGCTTCAATGTATTTAATGTTCATCTAAGCTTAGTTTATGATGTCCCCTTCCATTATATTCTGAAGAGCAGAGCAGCTGCCATATTTTTTATTTTTACTTTTTTCAGTGAGTTGCCTAATCTTCAGAATTGTCATTGTTTCAGTATTGTTGATTTTTCTGTCTGCTGTTTTGCGTACAATTCATCTTACTGTAGCTACATCCATGATCTATGAGGCAAATGATTTCACCTGTCAGCTTGCAGCGCCTCACAGATCCACTGAAAATGAACACATGGGAAGCTGAGCTCAAGGAGCACTCGGTGATTTGCTTGTTTCTGGGCTGGATCTAAGCTATGCACCATTTTTCTCCATTTATATTGAACACTGTTGTTTCATCATCTGGTGCAATAAAACAAAATGCCTGGATGAAGGGTTAGTTTGCTGTTGTGTGGCATGCAGTGCTGAGAAGAGAAAGAGCATGAGAAAGCAACAGAAAAAGAGATTTCTTTCCTACATATAAAGGTTTCAGGAGTGATGCTGTGCTAAACATAGCTGAAACACAGTGACAGTCTTAATATGATCACCCTATTGTTAGGGGCTACATCTGAGAGGTGTCTGTGTTTAGTTAGAGAACATATGAGCTGCTACTTCAGATGTTACCAGTGACATGACTGTGTGCTTACATATATTGAACTAGGTGAAAATGTTCCTTTCCATCCCATAAAATATTTTCAAATTATTTCCTGGGCAAGCCTGGAAGTCTTCTCTGAGGAAAGAGACTTCTCTCTCAAACTAGCTAAAAGCATGGTTTATGGGGCATTAATTTGGGATGTGAAAGATGTGTATTAAAATCTCTTCCTTGCCAATCCACCAAGCTTTTCTGTGGTAGGTAGATATTCACAGCAAAATTCCCTTAATCTTCACTCAGAGCTATTCTATTTCATAAAGCTAATTGAGTGTTCATTGAATCAAGGGTACAAACTTTGTTCTCCCAAATCCCCGCAGAGCGTCTTACATCTACCCCCAGCTTCTGGACTGCAGAGCTTCCTTGTCTCTCTTGCATGATGAATGTTTTACTCATGGAACAAAAGCCAACACAGTATTCTTTTGGGCTGCTTACTACATACCAGGCATCCTGGTTCAAGTACTTATTGTGAAAAAAACTTTTCTCACTGGCTGTCCTGACCACAAGCCACTGATTTTTTGTTTACTTTTTTTTCCCCATTCCTGTTTTGAAAAGTAAGTTTGTTGAGAAGCTAAGAAAAATGAATAGAAGTTTTTTTTACAGCAAGAGTGGTTTTTATGACCAGGTAAAGCAATAAAACTGCATTACAGAAATGTTGATTAGCCACAGTTATAATTTAAATGCATTCAGGGAAACTCGTGTGGTTCTACATAATGTAAGCAATGTATTGTGCAGTATATGTCATTCCAGTGTGGCATAGATTAGACTGAGACATTAAGCCATAATTCCGATACCATCTAGTGCCTGCTGATTAAAAAGATGATCAACCACTGAGAAGAAAGTCCCCATCAGATAGCATCAACTATATAGATATGTCTGTGCTTATGGCACTTCACTGCTTTCTTCAGGGAGCCAAATCTTCTCCTCAAAATACAAAGAGATACCAATGCTCTGAGCAATACAAAAATACAAATATGTTTCCCATAACTGTACTCTGAGTGATGTTTATTACATGTGCCTACTGCCAAGCAAAATCCAGAAGTCATCATTTCTTCTTCAATATTGCTTTAGTATTTAAGTATAAATGGTATAATAATCAAGTGAAATTATTTTCTTAGTACATGATGCTGAGGTGTAATAATAGATTTAGTAATAATGAAATAAGAATATTCTTCACAAATCTTTTTTCCTCTAATTTGCCTTTTTGTGTGATTATGCTGTCTATCATTCAACCACAATAAGTTCTTACCAGTCTTAACCAACTACCAACAAAAAAAAATCCCCAAGATAAGTCTTTCCTTGTCCCCTTGTTGCACTCTCCTAAATAGGTTATTGAAGAGAGAATCAGTTCCTTGTTCTTGGAAATAAAAATTGTGAGAACTCTGGGATTACCCACTTTTTCTTCTAGCAGCAAGTTAGCCAGTTACCTGGGCAGATCTATACAGGAGCGAAAATTAACATGAACCAAGGAAGCGTTCTGTCTCTTAGTAAGGATGTCACACAGTATAGTAGCGTGAATTATTGGGAGTTTAGAGGTAAGGAACCACAGATCTCTAGGACCCTAGGGTTCACTATTTTGGCTACTTATGGAACAATCACATTTGAGCAAGATGTTTTCTTGAAGCCAAAACATTTTTCAGAAACATTCCAGAGGCATTTATTTTGACAAAACTTTCCGTGTAAAGGTTTTGATCGAGAATGAACACTCATGAGAGAAAGGCTTGCATCAAAATGTTGACCTTTTCAACATGAAGCAGATATTTTGGCACACTTCCATTTTGCAGTAGTATTTAAATGGCTTTGTTTTCATGCCAAAGCAGAATAAAACAAATTTGGAACTTGAAAACTGTCAGGAAACCAAATTGTTATTCTCTAGCAAGCTCTGCTGATTGCCTTTAACTAGAATAACTTACTTAACTCAGTGCTGGCTTCACCAGGCAATAATTTACCATCATCCACAATGCATTGCCATCAATCCCGTATTATACCACCTTTTCATGACATGGTCTTAGCTTGCTGGTATGTTTTGTGTTTCTTTCCATGCAAAGATATTGTTTTGCTCTTAATTATACCAGTGAAACTGAAAGCAACATTGCCCTGGTTTTGAAATCTGCCCTTCCGAGGTCATTAACATCATGTCTTAGTTACTTTCTGAAGTTGCAAACAACAAACTTATTTGCCTGACTGCACATAATGACAATTACCACAATAGGAATTGCCAGAGAAATAAAAAAATTGGTCCTAGCTTGACTAAAATAATATTCAATTATATTTAAGTGTCATAACACACAATTGGAATATTAATATAAAACTTCCGTATACAATTTGTCATTTCAATATCAGGCATTGCTTAGAGTATGTCAAGTCACTGATCTATTTCACTCCATCATTAATCTTTATTTCATATTTTTAAAAAGCAACGTTTGTTGTTTAGATTGATGTAACACAGATAACATAAGCAGGCATATATTTTAGAACATTGAGTGACAACTCAAGTATGCAAGTGGACAGATACATAACCTGAATAATCGTTGTTCAAATCCAAAAAGATTTGTTGGAAAAAGGTTTTTGATTATTCTTCTGTAGTTCTACAATAGTAGCTGAAATCCATTTACTGAAGTGGATAGTACTAAGCCTTTAAAAAATACATCAGGGTAGACTCAGCTGAATGTAGCACTTGATCATTGGTGATTTCTAGGCAGGGACTGTCAGAATGTATGGGAGCTCTCCACTGAAAAGCTCAGTTTGCAAATCTTACCTGGAGCATGCAGGTGCACAATTAGTGTTAATAAAATGAAAAAAAAAAACCCCAATGTTTCAAATGGTTTCCACAGGATATGTAAAAGTGCATTTGAATAAAAAGGAAATCTCATACAGCCATGTCTCCACATATGTGCTTCTCATACAGATTTTTTTCCTTCTTTTGGTCATAATTTCATATATTATATTATCAAGTTTCTACGTAGTTCACATTACAAAAAGTGTGAAACATGAACCTTGATTTGGACTTTCAATATGAGGATGCGTGGTTCAATGAAGTGAAACCTTAAATAGTGTTTTTAAAGCATTTTATTATTATCCTTAATGAATTAATTTATTGTGTTTTCATCTTGTGAGGGTATTGAGAGTCTTCAATCCCTACTGTGGACCCAGTTTCGTAGATGCTGCTGAAAAAAAGAAGAATGGCTATGAAATATGGAAGGATAGTTCTAGAAAATGAAGGCTGGAAAGCAGGCACAGGCAATGCAATAAATACTTCCTTTTGCTGATCTCTCCACATGCTTGGTATTTAATCCAACTAAAAGGAATCACTCATATCAACTTTGCATAGACTTTGGTCTACCTGAAATGCTTCCATATCTTTCTGTATATAAAATTTGGGTCACCAAACCATTGTTGTCAAGATGCATCAAAGAGATCATGGGTGCAGAGACACTTCAACAACATGTACGTGAGGAGGATATCCTCAGGTGCGAAGATCTGGGCGGTGCAAAGACCAAGAGCAGGTGCCATGAGTCTGCTAAAACCCAGCAGCAGCAGCCACCTTTGCAGGCCCTCAGCTCTGCGAGTGAAGTGCTGTGGAACCAGTACGCTTACACTGTTCCTACAGTCCATCTGGTAAATTTGGTTCTCTCTGGTGTAATGCAGACCAGTTTAAAGCTTTTTGTTTTCATAGTTGAAGTTTTCTTTGCCTGCCTCAAGTGCCTGTTTGGAGGGAACTCTGCCATCAGGCAGGACCTGCCTAAACTTTCTTTGGCTGTATGAGTTAAATATTTCTCAGCCTTTCTCGCTTGCAAGACTTTTCCCGCTGTAAACATGCCTAGACTTTAAGGCATCCAAAGCATGGAAAAATCAGTAGTAGTCTTCTATCAGTCACTTCTAAAATAAATACTACAAGACATTGAAGCAATATTTCACACAGGAAAGAAATCGAAGACAGTCTGACACTTTTCACTTAGCACTTTTCAAAAACATACAAGAAAAGAAACTGAAAAAGGCACTAACCTTTGGAAACTAAGAATCCACCTGGAAAAATCTGGTGACCCAAACTGTTGCACTGAATGCATTTTGAAGATAAAAAGTGTTTTACATAGTCGTTGTAAAGTTGTTCCCTACTACATTGTTTCTGAGACAACAGCTGGACACGTCAGAAAACACTGAATGCTTTTTGGAATTGTGGATGTCAAGCAAAGCAATCTGAATCACAGTTTTATTGTGCTTTTTAAGTTCTGCATTAGAAACCTGCATAAGATCAGCTATTTTTAACAGCAGTTTTTACATGCTAATATGCCTGAGATTGAAGTCTCTGTGCGTCTCTGTTGCATTTTATTTATTTTTAGGCAAGCTACTTAAGGAAAAATTACAGTTGTCAGTCTTAGCCATTTAATCTGTTGCAGCACCTAGACGCTCATAAAAGGGACCATACTATGGCAAACAAGCTTTTCTGATCTTTAAAGTTTTATCACTTTTAGACAGCTTGGCTAATGAATGTTTATGCTTGATGTCAAACTGAGGTCTTTAAACAATTAATAGAAAAGATTCAATATAGTAATTTTTTAATTTTTATTTTAAATAAGTAAGAAAATAGATTTTAGCAGGTTTTGCAGGTAGTTTGTTTATAACTGTGTTTTCAGAATAAAATCCTTTTCAACTGTCTATAAAGGGTTTGGCAGAAAATAGGCTGGCTAAGAAGCAAAAGCTGATACACAATTTATAATGTTTGTGGAAAAGGTTTTTACAAATTCCTGTCTTGCAATATTTTTATGTGTTTATTTTTTTAAGAGAGGCAGCAACACAAACGATACAGTTAATATTATACAGAGCCAGTGCTCTCTTTCAGATCCTAAAATTTCTATGGCATTTGAGTGAACTTTGAGCCTTCATAGTAATTTTGTAAAAGGTAAGCACCAGAATTCAATATTTAAATCAACTGACTCACGAACAGCAAATAATCAACACTGTTGTTTATTGGTAAAAAGAAGACGACAACTAATGTCTCTCCAATACATCTTTTTGAAGTGATCCTTGTTCTTGAAAGATTCAGAAAATTTAAAAATAAGTTTGATGAATAGCAAAGGGCCATGGGTATGCAGGAAGATGTGTTGCAGAATACATTCCTCCCTTTGTCTTCTGCTCACTTTCCAGTCTCTCCCAAATGCCTAAATCTACTGGAGAGGGGAATTGAAAAGGGTAGGATTAGGCTGAATGTTTGGCACGACTCTGTAAGGATAGCTGCAGTGTAGGACATCTGTTTTGTAAGAACATCTGATTAAAAGGCCAAGACAAGAAACAGGAAAAGCAAAAAACTGAAGACAGAGATACAGAAGCCCTAAGGGACCAGTGGATAATGAAGTCCATAGAAAAGACCAGACCTGCTGGATGGGCTGTTAAAGGCACCAGGCAAGTGTGACCTTGGGCAGAATCATGCCCAACTTTGTAATAGCTCAGAAGGGAAATGAGAGTGTCCTGGATCTGATGTTAAAGAGCAAACTTACTATAGGATATTTAAGGGGCATCATTGCGAGTGTTTAAACTTCTTATGGGATGCTTGAGGGGATTCTGGGAATGTGCAAAACCTATTGGCTGCTTAGGAGAAGGATAAAATGTCAGAAAAGGGAGGAAAACATTGAGAAAAGGGGCAATTACAGAGGGCACTCTCATGCAAATAAGCTGCAGGTCAGTACACTTGTCTGAGTCCTGTCCATGATCATGGCACAGTCCATCCTCACTTCTTGGTAAGTTCCTGCTTCTATCCATAGAGAGAACTGCATGAGTGTTCATTTTATTTTTTGTGTGTGTAACATGCCAGCAAACTCAAGTCAGACCATCTGGCAAGTAGTCTGGCTGGCAGGTCCTGGAGCTGGATATTGGAAGGACCAAGTCGGGGTCAGCCTGGAGAAGGTCAGGACATTTGTGTCATTTATATGAGTACTGTTTGTGTGTATCATCTGGTGCATCTAAAGGCACTGACCTTCTGCTTATGTTTATCTGCTGCTGGACAATCATGTCTACTCGCACGTGTGAGTTGGGGAAATATGCTCAGCCTTATTACTGACTGAATCTTGAACAGGGAACCACAGCAGCTTCAGACCTTCTTGGGTCCTGAGGTTCACCGGGTTCAGTTTCTTTTAGCAGGCACCATTTATGTTGCCTTGGAATGGTTCAAATATTGTTTATCTTGAGTTTGTATTTTTTTTGAGAAGTATTACACCTCCATATGCTTAGACTGAGGATTATGTTTTTTCAACAGTGATGCATTCTTACAAATACTGCAGTGTTACACATCTTACGATGCAAAAGGGTTTTTTTGGCTTGTTCTTTTTCTTTCTTCTGTGCTCCTTTTTCCAGATTTGTAAATATGGTCCATGTTTCCCTCATTACAACTTGTTGTAATTTTCCTGTTATTTTGGGACTGTGGTGTTTCTTTTAAGTATAATCTAATTCTTTCCCTTTCCTATTAAATTATTACTGATCTAATAACTAAATAGAGCCTTAAGTGTAGGTGTTGGGAGAGCTGCTTTAATTTTTCTTGCATAAATGTGGTTTTGTACAAATGGAATAGCAGAATTCCTTTTCAGAACATAATGGATTAGGTATTTTTCAAAATGCATGTCATGTCAAAGATTTCGATTTCATATAAGCTTATATATTTATACAGTCAATATTTTGCACATGTGAATAACACCAGAAAATTATGTTTGTGGTGACCTGTTTTCCTGTTCCCATTTTCCACAGGATGTTGGCCCCATTCTTCTCATTTTACCACTGATTATGAGAGTATAGAGGGATTATTTTCCGCTGGCAGTCACTCAGTGATGGAAAGGAAGTGATGGTGTGTGCAGTGTAGGAGATATCTGCCCAGGAGTCATCTCATCAGAAATTGTGTTTCTTATTTTTCTTTTATGTTCTGTGACTTACCTATTTTCATACTACTTAGCATTTCATAGAGACTAGTGATTTTCCCTTTAAGTCTGCCTTTTTTGGGGGGTCTTTGCAATTTGTTTTCACACTTGGACATGGATTGCTGTGCGTCTGTCAAAATTGATGATATATATGGAAATCTTGTCTCTGAAGGTTGTATTGTCGGGTGAGCTGTTCACATGGTCCCAAGTCATAAATCTGTGAGAGTTTATCTATGTATGCGAGTCTACTTGTTTCCATTTAACTCCGGCCTTGGAGAGAAAGAGACCCAAGGCGAAAAACTGTTGGAATGCAGAAATATTGAGCAGCTCAGCTAGAATATTCCTTTCTTAAAGTGTTTTTGACTGAATATGGGTTATTTTAACCAGGAGCTAGTTTGAATTTATGGCTGGATATGCAGAAATAGAAAGCTGACAATTCACGATGACATAGTACACTAGGATTTAGTTCCTCAGAGCCTGGTTATGTGTGTCTACAGAGATGGCTACAAATTGACCCAGCTTTCTCTACCCACATTCTGAGCTGACTAAACAGAGGCAGTTTCATGACTTCTGTGTCCATGCAAATATTCTGATGAGTGACGTATGCTGAAATACAATGCATATTGGCACGGTCATTACTCTTACCCAGCTCTGGGTAAAGGCAGATGAGTCCAGATCTAACTGCACAGGCACAGGTAGATGCCATCCTTTGGCACCCTTGACAGTAAAGCTTGTGTACATAAGTTCTGGCTTCGCAAGAGAACAGGGTCACCTGAAGCGTGATATCAAATAGGTTTTGGCATCTAAGGAAGCGACTGCTTCAGAAATTATGTTTTTCTTCAGCCTGTTGACACGTGAAAGTTGACAGCACCCCAGTTTTTGGGAATCCTCTTTCCAAGAACTTAAATTTCTCCCTGCCATAGAGCAGTAGAAGCTTGTCTTCGAGAGCTAGCCAGAGATGCTGAGACCACCCACTCAAACACGAGACACCCAGGGTGGCACTCAGCTCCTCTGACTTTAGATAGGCCTATTGCAGATGTTGCGGTTACAAAATTGCGAAGATACCATTAGAGTTAGCAGAGTAAAAAGCTATTCATGCTGTCCTAAAGTAGACGTCTTTAGTTAGGGCCCCTTTAGACTTAACTGGCTGTATTGACTAGGGCCTCAGGTCGATTTCCTACACACGGGCAACCTAATGCCATCTCAGAGGCCGTAATGAAGCGAGCTGAATCCCACCCGAGTTCTAGTTCCCTCTTCTACCAAGGAGGTTTGGATTCTGTATCCCCATAGCTGAGAATTAGTGGGCACTTTCTCCACACATTCTTTGTAGCCTGTGCAGTTAGAGAGCAAATATTGGGGCTAAAGGATGTGTTTTTTCCCCTTGTTCTCAGCATCTCCATTCAGCAAGCTTCAAGAAACGTAATGCAAAGTACTTCTGTGATGGGTTGTCTTTGGCTGGATCCCAGGTGCCCACCAAAGCTGCTCTTTCACTCCCCTCCTCGGCTGGAGAGAGGAGAGAAAGTACAACAAGAAGCTTGTGGGTCGCGACAAGGACAAGGAGCGATCATTCAGCAATTGCCGTCAGAGTCAAAAGAGACTGGACTTGGGGAAATTTGTTTCATTTATTGCCAATCGAATCAGAGTAAGGTAATGAGAACTAAACCCAAATCTTAAAACACCTTCCGCCCACCCCTCCTTTCTTCCCGGGCTTGAATTTGCTCCCCATTTTCTCTGCCTCCTCCCCCCGAGTGCCACAGGAGGTCGGGGAATGGGGGTTGCGGTCCGTTCATCACATGTTGTCTCTGCTGCTCCTTCCTCCTCAGGGGGAGGACTCCTCACACTCTTCCCCTGCTCCAGCCTGGGGTCCCTCCCACGGGGTGCCGTCCTTCAGGAACAGGCTGCTCCACGGTGGGTCCCCCACGCGGCCACGAGTCCTGCCAGCAAACCTGTGCCAGCGTGGGCTCCTCTCTCCACGGGGCCACAGGTCCTGCCAGGAGCCTGCTCCAGTTCCGGCTTCCAGTGGGCTCACAGCCTCCTTCGTGCAGCCCCCTGCTCCAGCGTGGGGCCCTCCCCAGCCTGCAGGTGGACATCTGCTCCCCCACGGAGCTCCATGGGCTGCAGGGGCACAGCCGGCCTCACCATGGTCTTCAGCAGGGGCTGCAGAGGGGTCTCTGCTCCGGCCCCTGGAGCCCCTCCTGCCCCTCCTTCTGCACTGACCCAGGTGTCTGCAGAGATGTTTCTCTCATGTATTCTCGCTCCTCTCTCCCGCTGCAGTTGCTGCCTGCCAGTTCTTACCCCCCTTCTGAAATACGTTATCCCAGACGTGCGACTACTGTTGCTGACTGGCTCGGCCTTGGCCAGCGGTGGGGCTGTCTTGGAGCCAGCTGGCATCGGCTCTACTGGACATAGGGGAAGCTTCTAGCAGCTTCCCACAGCAGCCACCCCTGCAGCCCCCCTGCAATGTTTTTAATTGCTAATAAACATTTGTACCTTAAAAAAAAAAAAAAAAAGATATTTCTAAATACCACAAGACATCTGAAGTGAAGAGGCGTTCTAAAGTTAGTTATCCTACAGGAAATACACAGCTCCACTTGTTACTCCTGCTTTCCCTTGAATACCAGAGTGACCTCTAATCTCAGCCTTGCTTGATGCACCTGGAGCATCACCGGTGTCTGAGCCTGCGCCCAGAACGTTTGTGCTGTCTGTTACAAGCTCCTGAAGGCACTTGCGACAGCAAAGCAATGCCTTGTAACCCTCTGCCGCCTTCCTGTGCATCAGAAGGCCTGCCTATATCTTCCGCAGCTTTGCCCACAGAAGCCTGAATGGCTGTGCTCCGGGGTGTTGGAAGGCACAACACAAACTTCCTCCGGTCACTCTGACACCTTGAACACAGAAACCAACACAGTTTAATAGGAAGAATCTCACTTTGTCACAGAAACCACCTTTCACATTACATCTTTTCATCCCGTAAGAAAGCATGTGTCCCTACAGTACGTACATAGTTACCCACCAAAACCGCCAACGTCATACAACGTATCCCACGATACAACATATCACGCCATACGCTCGGAGGGGTTTGCGCAGCCCCCGCTCTCTGTGCACCTCACAGACCTCTGCGCTTTCTGCTTCTGCCCCTGGTGCTGGCGGCTCTGTGGCCGATGCACCGGCAAGCCCAGCCGCATCCTCCTCCTCCTCAGAGAGTCCCTGGCCGTGCTCAATGAGCGATTGCTATGAACGTACTGTAAAAAGCCCTTTTTATAGCCCGACACAACACTGGCCAATTTCAACTCTAGCTGAGCTTTGCCCTTTTCTGTTCTCTCCTTACACGTATGAACTACAGCTCTGTGATCTTCCTGCCAAGCCGGACCTTGGTCCCAGGGATCATAACATTCCTTTTTCCACCTGAGTTGAAAAAGGAGGTCCCTGTTCAGCCAAGCTGGTCTTCTGCCCCTCTTGTTTGACTTCAGACTCCACCAGATTGCCTGCTCCCGTGCTTGCAGAAGGTGGTTCTGAAAAACTAACCTGCTCTCTGAGCCCTAAGGCCTCCAAAGCAGCTTCGTAGGGGACACTGCGGACTAGCTCTCTGAGTAGCTTCAAGTTTGCTCTCCTGAAAAGCAAGGTAGCAACTCCTCTGAGCTGTATCTCATTACACTCAAAAGTTTCAACTCCCCTGTTTGGTGATCACTGTGATCCCATCTCCTACGAGTCCTTCTCCATACACAAACAGGAGGGACTAAGAGATCTGTCGGGTAGGTAAGCAGCCATGGGGAACCACGGTGAGCAGTGGAGTGAGCTGCTGCATGGGCTACGTGCTTTGCGAGTGCGAAGCCAGCCCATGGCTCAGTGAGTGCCTGGGAAAGGGAGTCTGCAGCCGTGAAGGACAGAGCCGGCCAGCAGGACAGCTGGCAGCCTTCACTCGGGCATTGCCTACCTTGTGACTGGCTGTACCTGTGATGATGTTAATGCTCTTTGTACACAGGTCTGTTGCGTCGTGCTGTGTTGCGAAGCAGACTTGCAGAGGCGTGCCCTGTCTGCCCATCGGGACTCAAGGCACGTTTCCTCCAAGCGCAGCAGCCAGGCTTTGGGCAGCCTCGCCTCATGCTGCTTTTGACATTGCCAACCAGGGTCAAGTTTCTATCCTCGGGTTTTCATGTAGGAACCAATTAGTGAACAAGTCCTGTTTTAATGGAGTGGCATCTCAAAGAGTATTACGCTGGTAGAAAGCCTTCAGGAGAAGACTGGTGTCCTCTGGACCTCGCAGTAAGGCAGCCAGCAGCTCTGTTTCTGCTATACCTACAAACATCCGCGAGTGAAACAACCGCAGCTTTTTAATACAGATACAGAGGTTTACACTTTTCTTTGCAGACACAAAGCATGCTTTTGTCTTGAACTTTTCATTAGTCTGAAAAAAAGATCATTGGTAGTATAGGATACCATGCTGTTTATTAAATGTAAATAAATTAACATCTATACAGAAAGGATGTTTTCCTCATCAGAAACAATGCTGAAAAGATGAGCAACTCTGAAAAGAAAGGTACATAAGGCCCTTGTGCACAAACCCCAAAGCTTCAAAGGAGAAAGGTGAAAGAGCGCTACATCCTTATGTCACAGGACAACCTGTGATTAACCCGAGTTATGGACACTGTCACATCATAGGTAGTTGGGGCCAGTTCAGATCCCCTGCCTTCTAGATCGGCCGCCTTGATGAGCTGGGTGTTTCAACTGTTATAAAGCTGCAGAATCAACCAGAATCGACACTGAAATGACTGTACTGGCTACAGAATGGCTAGAATAAATATGGGGGTGTGTCCTGTTTTTTTCCGGTCCTGGAGGGTCGGTGGGATTCGGGGCACCATGTAAGTTGGATTTTTAACTCCTCCTTCCCATCAGTCCCTAGGCACAGGCACGTGTTGTGGCTGAAAGCAAAGCATCACCACTCCAGTTCTGATTGACAGAAAGGGGGGTGTTTGCGTCGGTCCAGAGAGCGCTGATGGGTCGGAGAAGTAAGAGCGGAGTTTTTGCTGTAGCTAACCTGGAGTTAACTCAGCTAATGGAAACTGCAAGCCAGTCATGTTTGATCAAGAATACTAAGAAAGGGTATTGTGCTGTGTGCTGCATACAAGGACTTGCACCGACCAAAGGGCAGCAATGGGTGCTCCCTTCTTGTATGCAGCAAGGTGGTGCAGCGTCTCTCTGCCAAGAATGAGTAGCGGCAAAGAAAACCTGGAGGGTTTTATAGTCTGGAACATGCTGTCCAGCGTGTCCCTCGTGTCCCTCTCAGATGATATACACCTCCACGCCCAGCACGCCCCATGGAATCTGCAGGTGACATGCCAGCTCCCCACGGGGGCAGCTGTGCCGGCTGGTGGGCTTTTGCTGACGGAGCCGAGGAGTGAGCCAGCAAGGCCTCCCGCCAGGGCTGGGCTGGGTCTGAGGGCGGTGCGGGGCCGCTCCGGCGTCGCGGTGCCCGAGTGAAATGTGCCGGCCGGAGCAGAAGGGCGCGGTGCCTCCCTCCTCGCCTCCGCCGAGGTGGTGCTGGGGCTGCATCGCGCCCCTCAAAGCCCAGGCAGCAGAGCTCATGCGGGCAATCCGGGCAGCAGAAAAAAAATCGGCACCTGCAAGAAGAGAGTCCAAAGTGCTGATGAAACCATGAAGGCAGGAAGAGGCATGACTTTGTGCCCCGTTCTTTGGGCAGTGTGCTGTCCAGGGGGCAGTTCCTGGCACAGGAGAGGGAACCCTCCCTGGCAGTGGCTACGGCACGGCTTTGTCCCCTTCTCCACACGTGTGACACCCTCAGAGCTCTGCAAGTTGACAGAGATGTGCAGCACTGCTTTGCTAGGCAGCAGGGCTGGGCAGGGCAGCTGTGCTGTGGTCCTTTCCAAAAGCCGAGCAGCAGCACGCCTCACTGTCCCTTGCTAGAAAGCTAGGCTTGAAGGCAAAACACGCTGCTTTGGTATTGTTTGGTTGTTTTTTCTTCCCTCAATTGTCTCAGGTGCAACGTGAGCTTTTTACGAAGTGCCAGTACCTCAGGGTCTACAGCTACGTGACACAGCTCCTTGCTGCGTCTTTGGGATTCAGACACCAGCAGCCAGTGCTGGGCTTGCCAGCTGACATGAACAGAAAAGGGAGACTTTGCCTCTTTCTGTAGGCAGCGGGTCAAAGAGCTCAAAAAATTGCTATGAGCCTTGTGACTCTGCTGGGGTGTTGCTCAGCCTTGCACAAACAGAGCTGCCACAAGTGCCGAAGGAGAGCTGCCAACGCTGGAGTGAGATGTTCCTCCTGACAGACACGCTCTCCCACGGGCAGCTGCGGGCTTCCTGCCCGGTGCCATCTCTGCGCACCTCGGAAATATTGCCCATAGTCGGAGCAGTGTTCGGAGCTTTGAAAGATGGGCAGCAGAGCCTGCTACACACCTGGGCTCCTCGTTCTTCTTGCCTGCCTGGATGTCCTCAGTTGCCCATCCCGCAGAGCTCTGCTCCCAACTTGCTCCTCTCGCTGTCCAGTAGCCCTCCTAGTTGCTCCCCTCCTCACAGGTTGCTCTTCTCGAGCCTGGCAAACTTTCCATTCAATGTATTGTTAGACAGGTCAAGCCATGATAAACGTGAACCAATTCTGCTCTTAAGCACACCTAGCTCATTTTACCTTGTCTCCCCAGAGGAGCTCTCCAGGTGTTCACTTTCTGGAGGGACTGGAGGCACCTGCAATGGAAATGTGCAAGTTAACGGGTGGCAAGGACCTTCCTGCCCAATTGCTACCTTAGCTCGGAAAGGCACAGCCCTTGGATGGGTTTGCTCAGCCCAGCTGAGCCAGTTCTGGTGGCATCACCGCACAAACCGCCATGGCCATCCTGCACCACCCTTCCTCTGCACCTTTGCAGAGCTGCCGGCTAGTGGGTGACCTTGCTTGTCCCTGCGGCAGCACTCTCAACTTCTGACAGTGCTGTCACCCTCTTTGTGGCCCTGACATACCGCTGCTGCTTCTGCTTCCGCCTCTGGTGCTGGCAACTCCTTGGCCGACGTGCCGGCAAGCCCAGCCACATCGTCATCGTCCTCCTCCTCAAAGAGCTGCGGGGGACAGAGGAGGACAGCTGCTTGGCTGGGGACAGGCCCCGGGGCCGGTGAGCCTTCCTCCGGGCCAGGAGCGAGCGTGGGCGGCTCTGCTTTCACTAGGGCAGGACGCAGGGGTGGCTGGAGGTGGGGGAGGTGGGGCGGAGCCGGCTTGGTCCCCGAGCCCCAGCCGGGGTCCCTCTGCTGGCTTACCTGGAGGGGCTGGGGCAGCGTGCCGTCCTGGCTGCAGAGAGCTGCCAGGGGCCGGCCGAAGAGACCCGCCCTGCCGGCACAGCCCGACTGCCCGGGCGCCTCCGCAGCGGCCAAGGTCCCTCGCCGCGCAAAGGGCCAGGGCAGCCCCCTCGTCCTGCTGCGGGTCCCGCCTGCCGCCAGGGAAAACAGAGCAGAGAGCCATGGAGGGCAAGCGCCAGGTGAATGCTGCCCGAGCCTCTGCGTGCTGGGCGTCCCCGCCAACAGCGAGGGAGAGGCGTGGCTGGGGAACGAGGCGCCCCGGGGGCTCAGCTCTCTGCGGCCGTGCCCTGCGGGAAGGGCAGCAGCAGCCCCTGAGCAGCGCGGCTGCCGCCTGCCAGCGCAGGAGAGAGGGGCCGTCCTGCCCCCGTCTCCTCCAAACTCACCGTCCGAGTGGCCACGTCCACCTTGGCTGCCGGAGGGGACGGGAGGTGGCCGCTGCTGGGCACCAGCCTGCAAGAAATGCGCTGCGCTCAGCGAGCAGCCCCGCAGCACGAAGGGCCCCTGGCGAGCTGCATCGGCCGCGGGCCATGAGTGAGATGTGGGGACGGCCGAGATGGCGGCCCGGGGGCTCCTCACCTCTGCCAGGCCCTCGACCAGCCTCTGCAGGCTGCTGGCGTTGAGTGTTTTGGCCTGGGCAAGGGGAGAAGAGCAGCAGGTGAGAAGCCATGGGGCTGGTGCGCGGTTGGAGCAGCCCCTGGGGCAGAGCGGGGCCGGGAGGGACACTCACGGCATTGCGGCCGCGCAGCTCCTTCAGCAGGAGCTTGATGGAGGGCAGCTGGGTGACGCGGGCTCCCTGCACTCCTTCTGCTGGCCTGTGCACGGGGCAGGGGCAGAGAAAGAGCTGTGTGAGACCCAAGCTGCCTCTTCCCTCGCCTGCCAGCCCGGGGAGCCCTTCCATGCTGCCCCGAAGCAGCTGGGCACCGCCCGGCCGTCGAGCGGAGAGCAGTGGCAAGGGGGGAGGACGGGGCTGGGTGAAGCAGCTCCGCCAGCTCTGCCCGCTCCAGAGCCGCCCGCAGCCGCGGGGGCAGCTCTCCCCAGCTCAGGAGCGGCGTTTCCGCATCGTACGGCTACGGCTAGAGCATCCCCCCGTGCTGTGAGCACGGGCCCCCCAAGCTGCTCTGCCAGGCAGGGCTTACCCACGGAGCGCGCTGAGCCAGAGCTCCTTCAGCGAGCGGGAGCTGCAGGAAAGAGAGGAGAAAGAGCCTGAGCGCCCGCTGCTGCCCAGCCCGCGGGCAGAGGCGGGCGCCGGCACAGCCCTGCCCCGTGGGGACGGCTGCAGAGGCAGGAGGAAGCGGCGTGGGGCCGGACAGAAGCGCTGCCCGGCCCTGCCGGGGGACGTGGCACCGAGACCCACCAGAAGGTGACGACGCAGAAGCCGTAGGGCCAGGCGAGGACGAGGGACGTGGTGGCCTTGTCTTCCTCCTCCTGGGCGGCATCCCCGGCCGCCCCCTTGCCGCCGCTCAGCACCCACAGCCGGCGCAGGGCCAGGCAGAGCTGCGGGCGCGGGGCGCTGCCACGTCTGCAGAGAGGAGCGGCAGGGAGTGACCTGGAGGTGGCCGAGCCCGGCGGCTGCCCTCTGGCCTCCGCCTGCCCCGCGCACGGCCACGGGTGCAGCCAGCAGCAGGGTGCCGGGGCCTGGGGCTGCTCCTTGGGCGTCCCTGCCCCGGTGCCGGGGCCAGGCCTTAGGAGGAAAGGCAGCCGGGGTCTGCGCCTCTTACTTGGCCTTGGCGATGATCAAGGCATCGCTGAAGAGGAGGAGGTGCCTCTTCCCCGTCCCGCGGCCCTGCGTCACCCGCACGCGCTGGTGGAGCAGCGGCTCGGCTGATGCCGGGCCGGGCGCGCACTGCTGCTCGGGGCCAGGGTAGACCCTGCAGAGCAGGCGGCAAAGGGCGTGAGAAAGGCGGCTGCTGCGGGGCCCGGCTGCGCCGGCGTGTCCCCGAGCCGCGGGGGGAGCCCACCTGGAGCCGTAGCAGCAGTTCAGCTGGCCCATCGTGCCGGGGCCAGGGGAGTCCTCGCGCCAGACACGCTGCTGGGGCTCCGGAGAGCTCCCAGCCGGCTGGAGCGAGGCTGTCGAGGGGGTCCCGGTGCCGGGCAGTGCCGCTGGGTGAGAGCTGGTCTCTCCCTGGAGCTGCCGGGTGCTGGCAGAGCCGTGCCTGCAGGCACTGTGGCCGTTGCCGGGCCAGCGCCGCGACATCACAGCTGCCATTCCAAGCCCGGGGGGGGGCTGGGGGGCGGGGCTGGGGGAGGGGCTCCTGTCTCTCTCGGCCTGGGGAGCCCGGGCCTGGGCACAGCACTGCGGGCATGGCCTCAGCAGCGCTGAGCAGAGGGCAAGGCTCCCCTCCCTCCAGCTGCTGGCAAGGCTTTGCCCAGCGCAGCCCAGGGCACCGCCGCCCGCCGCCTTTGGCCAAGGGCACGGTGCTGGCTGCTGCTCAGCTTGGTGTCCAGCAGGACCCACGGGCCTGTTGCGTTAAGAGGCAGAGCAATTTGGCAGAAACTAAACCCCCTTGCTTTCCAGTCGATCCTCAGATATCAGAGGGACTGGGGGCGGCTGAGCTTAGGTTCTGAGTGATGCCCAAAGTCAGCGTTAGTAGTCCGGTCGCGCCCAACACCTTTGTTGGACTATCACGGGTCCGGATGCACTACTAACATCACACTACCTGCTCAGCCGGACACCTCCTGAACGAACACGGCCACACTCAGAGGTACGGTCGCGTTCAGGGACCACACACGGCTGAGTCAATCAATAGTGCGATTTATTGAACACACGGCTGAGTCAATCAATAGTGCGATTTATTGAAGCAACAGATATACAGGTTCTTTGGATTGCCGGTGATAAATTCACTACCTATAAAGCACGTGCAAATGCTAAAACTACGAGGGACACTACTTGGCTATAAACGCCTTAAAAGATGTAAAGTGACTCTATATAGAGATTTCTAAGTTTCCCGGGGAGGCACTTGGTATGACCAAGGGTTCGAATCTTACCCAACGGCGTCCCGATGGGGGGGAAGAGAGGCTCAGCCCGTCGACTGATCCCAGAAGTTAGAGTGGTACACAACGATGGTATCTTCCCTAACATCCAGCTCTTAAAACATTATTTTATAGTGTTATACTTCGCAGGTGGAGCTTGAGTGACTCTAGTCATACATACCTTTATCAGGATTGGTGCAGAATTCTCTCGCTTCGCGTTTAAAGGTACAGACTAGGAAAAATTCAGTGCGCACACTCATTGAGAAGGGGTCGCACCTTGGGGGGGTGGTAGCTTTTGAGAGGGGTGTGCGTTTTAGTATTATAATGATATTATAATTAGCAAAGTTCACTCTAAGGACAGCACTTCATCAAAGTTGACAGGTCTTTGGCCCAGGACATTGTAAGCGCAGCTTATCAATGTACATCCTGTGCATCCCTAAACTCCCCGGTTCACAGAGCGTGGCCGCGAGGTCTCCACTCCGCTCCAGCCTCCATGTAATCTCTCCCAGAGTCAGCACACCAGGCGCCCCTGATGTTGCCAACATCCAAGGCTGTTCAGGGATTCTCCATGGCACAGACCCGTTGTGCATGAGTGCTACGTTCCACCTGGTTTCAAGGCTGTTCTTAGAGGGTAAATTTCCAAAGTACCCCTCAGCGATTACTCCACATCTCTGGATGAGGGATCCGGAGATTATTTTGCCTTTGAGTGGGAGGACCCCGAAACAGGATGAAAACAACCATTAAGATGGACTGTGTTACCACAAGGGTTTACAGAGTCACCAAATCTATTTGGACAAACTTTAGAGAAAATTCTACAAGATTTCACAATACCTAAGGAGGTAAAATTATTGCAATATGTGGACGATTTATTAGTAGCAGGAGAAACTGAAGAGGGGATCCGAAAAGCCACCATTAAATTGTTAAATTTTCTAGGGGAAAAGGGATTAAAGGTGTCCTGATCAAAGCTACCGTTTGTAGAACAAGAAGTAAAATACTTAGGACATTGGCTGAGTAAGGGAAGGAAGAAGTTAGATCCTGATAGGGTATCTGGGATTCCATCCTTAAGACCCCCACAAGCTAAAACGGAAATTAGGCAAATACTGGGATTATTAGGATATTGTAGACCATGGCTTGAAAATTAGAGTGATAAAGTAAAATTCCTATATGAAAAATTAACTAATAACCAACTTAAATGGCTTATTGAAGACGATCAGAGATTTGAGGAAGTAAAAAAGGCATTAATACAAGCACCTGTATTGAGCCTCCCAGATCTAGAAAAACCTTTCTCTCTCTTTGTGAATACATCAAGCCAGACAGCATACGGAGTTCTTACTCAAGACTGGGCAGGAATCAAAAAACCCGTGGGGTATTGTTCTAAGTTACTTGATCCAGTAAGCAGAGGATGGCCTGCTTGTCTCCAAGCTTTGGTTGCTACAGCGTTATTAATAGAAGAAGTTAGGAAGATTACCTTCAGTGCTCCTTTAAAAGTGTATACCCCACACAATGTCAGAAATGTTTCACAACAAAAAGCGGAAAAATGGTTAATGGACAGCCGGATTCTAAAGTATGAAGCAATACTAATAGACTCCCCCGACTTAGAACTAAGCGTGACTTCTGCTCAGAGTCCAGCACAATTTTTGTTTGGAGAACCATCAGAGGAATTACAACATAACTGTTTAGAGGTAATTGAGACCCAGACTAAGGTGAGACCAGATTTAAGAGATGCTGAGTTGGAAAATGGAGAAGCGCTGTTCAGAGATGGCTCCTCCTGAGTGGTAGAAGGGAAGAGAAAATCGGGTTATGCAATAATTAATAAGGACTTAGAACTTGTGGAATCAGGACCTCTGAGTCCATCATGGTCAGCTCAGGCTTGTGAGCTGTATGCCCTATGTAGGGCCCTGGAATTACTAAAAGGAAGAAGCGGGACTATATTTACAGATTCTAAATACGCATATGGGGTGGTCCACTCTTTTGGAAAAATTTGGGAAGAAAGAGGTATGATTAATACTCAAGGGAGGAATTTAATACATCAAGAATTAATAGTAAAAATTTTAAAGGCTTTAAGAGAACCAAAGGAGATAGCAGTGGTACATGTGAGGGGACACCAAAAGGGATTAGATTACCGAACTAGAGGAAATAACTTAGCAGATAAAGAGGCCCAGGAAACAGCCTTGAGGACTAAAGTTGCCAAAATTAATGCCATACAAACAAAGGAGGACACCAGCAAAGAAGAACGAGAGGAAAGAGAGAAGAAGTTTGCCCCACAAGAAAACAAAATTGGAGAAAATAGGAGCTAAATTAGAACAAGGAAAATGGACACTGCCTGATGGGCGAGAAATGTTGCCAAAAGCCTACACCAGGCGAATATTAGAACGTTTGCGTGTGCAAACACATTGGGGTACAAAAGCGTTAAGTGATCATTTTCTTAAACAATTTGGTGGTATTGGAATTTTTGAAATAGCAAAGCAAATTACACAAGGTTGCTTAACCTGTCAAAAGGTAAATAAGACAGTGTTTGGACAAGCAGCCACGGGAGGGAGAAAAACAGCTTACAGACCTTTTGAGAAAGTCGATTTCACTGCATTGCCTAAGGTAGGGAGGATAAAATATTTATTGGTAATAGTAGATCATTTAACACAGTGGGTAGAAGCGTACCCTGTAGCACGAGCTACGGCACAGATGGTGGTAAAAATTTTATTGGAACATTTGATACCTAGATATGGGATAATCCAGTACATTGATTCTGACCAGGGCACACATTTTACTTCTAAAATAATAAAACTATTATGTCAATCATTAGGTATTCAGTGGGAATACCACACTCCGTGGCACCCACAAAGCTCGGGGAAGGTAGAAAGAATGAATCAAACAATAAAACAACAATTGGCTAAATTAATGATTGAGACGCAAATGCCCTGGACGAAATGTTTACCACTGGCACTTCTAAACGTAAGAACTAAACCATACAGTGAGACTGGATTATCGCCATATGAAATGTTATATGGCGTGCCTTATTTTCAAGGAATACCTCTGGGGAACAATGTAATTGAGCATCATAGTATCCAACAGTATATAATTACCCTTGGAAAAAGATTAAAAGAATTAAGAGAGATTGGGATGGTGGCCCAAACACCACCTTTAGGATTTGCAATTCATCAGTTAGAACCAGGAGATAAAATTCTGACAAAAACATGGAAAGAAGGAAACCTATCTCCCCTCTGGGAAGGACCTTTCCTTGTTTTATTAACTACAGAAACAGCTGTGAGAACTGCTGAAAAAGGATGGACACATGTGCCACGAGTGAAAGGTCCAGTGAAGGAGTGGAAAGTCACATCTGACTAAATTGCTGTGGGAATTTTATTGCGGCTACTCCTGTAATAGAAACAGGAGTGAAACATGAAATTCCCACAGTTGCTAAAAATCTATTTGTAAATCTTGCTGAAAACATTGCTGAAAACATTGAATATAGCTAATTGTTACGTTTGTGGTGGAACAAATCAAGGTGAACGATGGCCATGGGAAGCTATGGAGAGCAATATAAGTAATCCCCAAGTTTGGAAAACAATGGGAAAGGGTAATAGGAAACAACAATGGGTACTCCAAACGAGTATAATCGGAAGGAGTTGTTGGCAAAAGAAGAACAGGAAAAAGGAGCTGGAACTAGAATTTGTCCTTTGTGTAGAAGGTGGTGTGTATTTGTAAGATTAGTGTTGCAGGCTAACTGGCAGTTTTCTGTAGCCATAAAGCCTTGCAAATAAAGAGGATCGCCAGGCTCGGGCAAGTGCTCAGGTCTGGACAAACCACTGATCTAGCAAAGCTCTGCCCTTCACAAGCAGTGCACAATTAATTTGGATACTAAGAAAGCACCCCCTTAAAGGAAAGGAGAGGGCAAGACTGGAGGGGAACTGGTATTGCGGCTTAAAAAGGGTCTGCCAAGGGCTGCAACCCCTTCGGGCTGTGACCGCCGACCACTATGGCCCTGACCGGACCTCTTCTAGTTCTACTTGGGGTGAGTTCCTTGACTCTGACTACGGCAAATAACTGTAGTCAATATTGGAACAAGTCCAGCTGGGGTTTACCCCAGAAAAATGGAAAAAGTGAGGACCTTTTCTAATTGTACAGCCTGTACCTGTAATCATATTTGCCAAGGAATTGGAACAATAAAACCTAGGTTTTTTTCCTGTTACCCATAAATCAGGGAGAGCCAGGTGTATAACGAATGGCCTCCTGAGAGACAAACTTGGAAAGGAGTCAATCTAGAAGGATTTTGGGGAGATTTTATGGGTGGTGATTGGCTTACTAAAATCGGGATAGTTGTACTGCGGATATGTGGGGGATTGTTACTAGATTAATCTACTCGGTTATACAAGGAATGCAGATATCTGCAGTACTCAATTGGAAATGAAAACACGAATCAATACTGCAAAGAAGAAGATGGGGGATTGTGAAATATGTTCATCTGATTCGTGTGATGAAGTGTAATCTTCTGTACTTTTATGGATTTCTCCTGCACCATAAAAAGGGGTATTTTACAGAAGAAAGTTAAACTACTTTGCTGGTATATCAGCTCAAACCAGTTTGACCACTGACCGCATAGTATTGTGTAAAGAGAAACTTGTAAAGTGCATGCATAAAGTTTGGGGTCATCCTGGGGGCACGCCGAGGAAGATTTGACAAGACTCTAGAAGGAGAAGAGGGCATGCGCCGAAGAAGACACGCCTATTCATGAATACGTATTAGCAGACAGGATATAAACCAAGAACAGTAACTGTATCGTGTGCATCTTGGTGGAGCGGAGACTCCCGGAGCACCCAGCGCTGTTTGCTTGCCTCTATTCGCTTAATAAATTGTAAATTTGAATTGGAATCCTGTTTGGAACTAAATCATTTATCACATCCTTATCCAGCATCTTTTCAAAATACTGGTAAGACTCAAGCCTGCGTCGTAACTGGTTCCTCTTCCATCCGCTGTAGGAGTCCCCTGTGTTCCGGAAACACCACAGGGCACATCGAACTATAACACAAAGCGCTATGGATAGAACCACAATAATTATTCAAGTAACAAATAATCGTTTTAACCATGATAGGTTTGGTAAACCAAGAGGTTAACTTTCCCACAGCTCAGAAAACCCCCAAAAGGTGTCATCTTGAGTTACTTCACGTAGGATTTTTGCTTGTTCTCTGATCTCCCGTAACTCAGCAGATATTCACCCACTTTGGTCTACATACATGCAACAGCTGACATTGATTACTGTGCACACGCCTGCCTGTGAGGCTAATATTAAATCTAGAGCCATACGATTTTGTGATACTATTTTCGATAAACTAGTAGTTTCTTCTTGGAGTTTCCTGATGGCATCTATAGTTTTATTCTCGATTATCTCTATTACAGCTGAGATGTTTATTATAGCTTTTTCTAACTCGCTAACCCCCAGAAATGGGATTAGCCACCGCACAAAGCTATGATAGCGTGTCAGCTTTTCTATTAAGGGCTTACTCACCCTTCAGTTTCTTCTCACGGGATTCTGTGTTGTTTTATCAATAATAGTGATGTTGGGAACCAGGGTGTCCAAAGTACATGCTCCCCACCACCTCAGAGGTAAAGTTTTCCGAGCTGCTGTACCACACAACCAGTACCACCCTGTCCCTAGCGGAACCGGGAGGCCAGTATAATTAAGTAACTGAAATGCTGGATCAATAGAGACAAAATGTGGTCCTCTGTCAGAGGATATAGTTGCTGGAACTCCAAAACGTGGTATTATCTCTTGTAGCAATGCTTTAGCTGTCTCCCGAGCTTTAGCTGTTCTGGTTGGGAATGCCTCTGGCCAACCGGAAAAGGTATCAGTTAATACCAATAAATATTGATACCCCCCTTTTCTTGGAAGTTCTATAAAATCAATCTGTCATTGTTGCCCAGGCCCACTGTCTTTCCCAATCTGGCCCATTTCTGGCTTGGCGGTATTCTTGGGATTAGTTTGGAGGCAAACATCACGTTGTTGAGTTACCTGTCTCACCATAGTATACAAATTTCTGGCCACACTTTCTCTAATTAAATGTTTATATAGAGTCTCCATCTCCCAATGCCTTTTCCTATGTTCTTCCCTTACCAAATGCCATATTAGGCAGGAGGGAATAACCACGTTTCCTTGTGGGGTATAAGCCCACCCTTCTTTGTTATATGACCCTTCCAGATCTGTGAGAAGGTTTTGATCTTCCTCGGTATATTTTGGCTTACCTTCTAGGGAGATTCGCCGTCAGGGACTAAAGCTCCTTCTGTTTTTATCTCTGTTTTAGCTACCTGTTTTGCCTCTCTGTCCACCAGCTCATTTCCTCTCTCCAATTCCGAGCTCACTTTCCGGTGAGCCTTAATATGCATAATCGCCACCTTCTCAGCAAGTTGGACTGCTTTCAACAGTCTCAAAATCTCTTTTGCATGCTTAATAGTTTTCCCTTGAGAGCCCAGTAACCCTCTTTCCTCCTAGATTGTTCCATGCACGTGCACAACTCCGAAGGCATATCTGGAGTCTGTATAAATATTCACAACTTTGCCTTGAGCCACTTCCAAGGCTCGGGTCAGAGCAATTATTTCTGCGCTCTGTGCAGAGGTATTTATGGGCAAAGGTCTATTATTTCTTGACTAGTGGTAATGGCATATCCCACGTGTCTTTTACCACTCAGGACATAGCTGCTTCCACCTGTGAACCAGTTTTCTCCGCTTTCCATAGGGTTGTCTTTTAGATCTGGTCGGTTTGCGTACGTTGTTTCAATAGTCTCCAAAGAGTCATGATGCGCTGGTTCTCCCGTGTTTCCACTAAGGAAAGAAGCTGGGTTGACAATGTTAGTAACTACGACCTCCACATCATCCTGTTCTATCAGTATAGCCTGATATCTCAGGGATCTTTGTGGAGAAAGCCAGTGCCCACCCTTTGCGTCCAGCACTGCGGACACTGTGTGAGACACTAAAACAGTCATCTTCTGGCCCAGAGTAAATTTTCGGGCTTCTTGTACATTCAATATTACAGCTGTAATTGCTCTCAAGCATCCAGGCCAACCCTACGCAGTTGCGTCTAACTGTTTGGAAAAGTAGGTAACTGCTCGTCGATAGGGGCCCAGATCTTGTGCTAATATTCCCAGAGCAATTCCCTGTTTCTCGTGGGAAAAGAGAAAGAAACGGTTTACTCACATCGGGGAGCTCTAAGGCCGGAGCTGACACCAAAGCTTTCTTTAGTAGCTCAAAGGCTCGTGTGCTCTCTTTGCCCGTCCAGATCATACAATCGTATCGTAACAGTTTCCTTTCTCCAGACAGTATTTCCCAAGATTCCAAGTCTTTTGCGAGCTGATTGCCAAAGATGGTAGACTGTTCGTAAATCCTTGTGGCAACACCGTCCAAGTGAGCTGAGTCTTGCGACCACTTTTGGGGTATTCCCATTCAAATGCAAATCATTTTTGGCTGGCTTCATGGAGAGGGAGGCAAAAGAAGGCATCCTTCAGATCTACAACAGTAAACCAAGTTAGTTCAGGTGTTAATACGGTCAACAGGGTATATGGATTTGCTGCTACGGGGTAAAGGTCCTCAGTTATTTTATTTACGGCCCGTAGATCCTGGACCACACTATACAACCCGTCAGGTTTACGAACAGGTAATACAGGGGTGTTGAAATCAGACTCACAGTTTTTCAGTAATCCTATTTATAAAAATCTTCCAATCACTGGCCGAATTCCTTCCTTACCTTCCCTTCTGCAGGCAGACTGGTTAAGAATAGACTCCGTATCTGGATATATTGCTGATCTTTTACTTCCAGAGTAATTTCTCCTTTTTCAAATGTAATTTTTGCACCCAATTGTTCTAACAAATCTCTTCCCAAAACTGGCTTTGGGGAGTTGGGCCTATGTAGGAATTTGTGGATACCCCATTGTTTTCCCAATTTATACTTCAAAGGTTTACAAAAATATGCCTTTTCACTTTGGCCAGTCGCTCCTTTTACCATGACATAGTCGTTTCCCAGGGGCATCAAGGCTTGATTTAAAATCGAGTATGTTGCCCCTGTGTCAACCAAAAATTCTACTTCTTGTTCTTCCTTCCCCAGCCTCAGTATAACCAGTGGATCTGCTAGGGTACATTCCCCAGGTCCCTGTCAATCCTTTTTCACATGGGCTACTATTCTTCCTGTCTGGTGGCTTCGCCTCTTTGCCTTGTTTCTTGGACACCCTCCTTTCCAATGACCAAATTTCTTACACAACGCACATTGATCCTTACCTAATCAAGATGGTTCTCATCTAGGCCTCCCTTCCTCCTCTTCCCTGACAACTGCTATCCTTCCTCTTTGCCCTTGTCTATATTCTTCCTCTCTATTACTAAATACTCTCCACGCTTCACCCAGCAACACTTCCAGATTTCTACCTTCTCTAGGGCGCAGCTTCTGGAGTTTGTGCCTAATGTCCCCTGTAGACTGACCCAAGAACAGGGAGACTATTTGTTGTATTCCTACCTCTGACCCAGGATCCAGCGGTGTGCTACGGCGCATTACATCCCTCAATCGATCCAGGAACTCGGATGGGGACTCAGAAGGACCTTGTTTAACTGCATATAGAGCTGACCAGTTTGTGGTTTTGGGAATAGCCCTTTCCATTCCCTTCAAAATCCATTCTTGATATTCCTGTAGCCTCTCCATATGGGCAGATTTATTAGCGTCCCATTTTGGGTCTCGGAGGGGAAATATTCTTTGACATCCCCCCCCGTGATCTTGTAATGGTCTTCAGCTAAATTCTCTGCTGTTTTCAAAACTAATTGCTTTTCTGTTTCTGTCATATACTCTAAGAGCAACTGTATACCTTTCCAGTCTGGATTATGTTGTTTTACGATGAACTGAAAATGCTTAGTAACACTCACCGGGTCGCTTCTATAGTCTCTTGCAACTTTTCTCCATTCTCCTAGATCAGTGGTGGAAAAGGGCACCTTAATCATCATTGTTCCTCCATCAGGTCCCACTGCCTCTCGGAGTGGGGCTTGTAAAGCTGTAGGGACAGTCCTAGAGGCAGTTTTCTTCCTTGTGCGGGAAGATATGGGACCGTCCATACAGTGCCTACTGTAATCATGAGACTGGCATAAAAATTGAGATTTTTATAATGCAGCTCATATTTGTTCTTTGCTTTCTTTGTGAGTTCAGGGTTTGGTTTAGGGCACATTGTAATTTTTAGATTTGTTTTAGAATCGAGAAGCTTGGGAGAAAATTTTTGTGATTGGGTTTTTTGGTTTGCTTTTTTTTGTCCATCCATAGTCATTTGTCATAAAGAGCTGAGCATTCAAGGAAATACCAAAACTATTATGATTTGCAAAGTGAAAACCTGTCGTACGTTCTGAACAGATTTGGTCGCCTTCTATTATGCTTAAATTGTGGCCTGTCATGATGGACACCAAACTTCAGGCCAAACTTGACATCTGCAGTATTCAGAGTATGTGCATTTGTCAAGCAATGAGCTAGCAAGTGTCTGGAATTGTTAGGTAGCAATGCCTGATTAAAACATGGTCTATATTCATATGAAGCAATCCCAGAAAATGAAGAGGAATTTGCAGCACTTAAAAAAAGACATCATATTTATGCAGTACAATTCAGGTAAACATAAAAGAGTTCAAAACCTTCCCTCCTTGGCTACCAGTTTTGAGAGAAGTATGGCGTTGTGCGTAGAACAAAGGGATGTCTGTAAAACTTTCCCTGTTGCATGCTCAGTCTGTAAGAACGTTTCATGTTTTGCAGAAATGCTAACAGCTTCAAAGGTTATACAAGCATGGTAGCTTCCCCCACCATCTTTTCAGAAATACGGAAAGCAGGAAAATCCCAGAGTCTGGAAAAGTTGCTGGCAGAATCGTTTGCCCGAGGTAGGTTTAAAATTGAGAGATTCTTGGCCCTCTTCATAATTCATGTAACTAATTTTCCACAAGTTTTTTAGGCTTGCCTTCTGTGGGTCCCATGATAATGCAAAGAGAACAAGTGAAGCTCTAGAAGTAAAATACTTCTCATAAGTTTAATCCCTTTTTTAGTTTAAAAGACCTCATGCACTGTGAACTTGTTTTATAGTCTTCTCCCCAAATGTAGGTGTGGAGAGTCACAGAAAGACATAAATATTGAAGTCTCCAGTAACTGCATGTTCCCTGTTTTTATTCTAAAGAAATGTTTGGAAGGTATTTTTGAGGAGTTAATGTTGTTTATGTGTTGGGTTTGTTTGGGTTTTTGCTGTGCTGGCTTAATTCTCATTGATTATAGTCTAATCCCTTTGTGTTTCTTTTTACAAAGAAATCCAAGCAATAGTTACCAATATTAACCAAGACAATAGAGTCCTTAATGCCGGGGATCTTTTTTTGTACGTCTTGCCTTTTTTAAGCTGCTTTCCAATTTCTCAGTGGGCAGGAAACTAGATGGCACGTGTTTTTTCCCTTTTGTGTCCTTGCAGAACTCTTGCGTTGAATTTTAACTTCTGTGCTGCCTGTGAATAACGTAGAGAAGTGATACATTGCTTTGTACAGCAATGCACCTTGATTTTGAATGCATGATGAATACCGTGGAAGGAACCAAACGCGAGGAAAGTTTTATGTGAGTGTGTTCCTATATTTCTTTTTTTTTTTCTGAATTTGTAACTGCAATTGGGGAGTAAAAAAATTTCAAACCAAAACCAAACTCCTAATCACCCCCGACCTCCTCAAACACCTAGTGTCTTGTCAGCTGTGGAATGACGTCGCTCAGTGAGTTAACCTTGAGGAGAGATTTTGTTTGGTCCAGACTGTGGGCAAAATCCAAGAACTAGCAAAATAAGGTCCTCATTCGCTAGAGCTCTGTGTGGGGAATTGTTATAGGAGAAGAAGTGTTAACTTCTTAGGGCGAGCGGACTTGCATTTGAATCCTGAATTTGTTCTTTTGGCAACACAACATTTTCGCTCTTTCACCCTAAGGAAAACTCTTTTTTTGCCAGTTTCCCATAAAAGCGATCATGAACAACGTTAACTTCATTTGGTAAAACGACTCCTTTTGACAGAAGGGGAAAATATTAAGTATGCAATGAGTGGAGTCACAGATGAATCTACCAAGCAGACCACAATGTTTACTCTCACAGGCTTTACTGTATACGAAGCTAGTGGACTCAAGTAATGGATTGATAAGTGTATAAGCATTTGCAGAATGAGGACTTTTCAGTTAATCTTCTGTAAGATTTTTGTCTACACCAGCTTGTACGCCAGGATCCTAGCTCACTTTCTGTGCTTGGGTCTTTGAGTTTGTTTCTGCATTCAACTTGGTTTCCAGGAAAACATATCAAATCTGTGATCATTACAGCATGCCATAATAGTTAATATGCCAGATTTAAGAAAAACACAGCTAAGGAGCTTCCTTCTTCACAACCCCCCAACATATAAACCCCCCAAATGAAGGAATTCCTTAAACCTAGAAAGAAAGAAATACGCTGCGAGTCACATGTTGCGGTGATGTGGTAGCAGCAGGGTCCTTAGAACCGATGATTTACAAGACCTAATGTCTTTCTGTGGACTTTGAAGGCTGAGTGTTTTGTACTCTAGCAATTTCCTGCTACTGTTATGTATTCACGTAGATCTGTAAGGCAATTGTTATTACTTTCTTTGCATAGTCTGGTAAAATATTTGTATAATAGGAAAATTATGGTTTTGTGCTACTCTCCTTGGGAAACAGAAACTAAGCCTGCCATTAGATGCTAGGCCACAGTCGTTGACGGAGCAGGGTAGTGTATCTTACATTTTGTGCTACACTTGGTCAAATCTCATCTCTATCGTATTCGCTGTTACTTTATTAAATTTAGTATCTGCACTTTCTATTTCCAGACAGGCCTCTCATTCAGAGCACAGAGGCATGGTTCTCTCTGCGTCTGGCTTCCCGTCCCTATCTTTTCATTCCTTCCTCTCCTCCCTGTAGCCTACTGCTATCGTTTTCTTTCACCAGCTCTCTCTCTGCCGGGCTCCGGAACCCTGTTTTTTCATTTCTCCCTGTCTGTCTTGTGGCTCCTCAGTACTTTTTCTTTCCCTGGCTCCCTGTCCCTGTTTCTTCCTTCTTGGCCCTGTAGCACGCTCTGATTCTGTTCCATTCTCTGCCTCTGCTTTCCCAGCAATCTGTCCCTCGCTTTTAATTCCTCCCTTAGTGCGGTCTCTTGCCTTTCTCCGTCGCTGGCTGGCTGGCTGTCCCTGCTCATTCATTCCTCCCTCTCCCCCCTGCAGCGCCTGTCGCTTTTGTCCGTTCTCCCTCTCGCTGTCTCTGGCTCCCTGATGACCCTATTTTGGACTCCCACCACCCATGCACCCCCTTCTTTCCATGCTCATTGCTCTTCTTGTTGCTCTCCAGCTCTCTTTTTTCCCCAGCTCCCTGTACGGTGCAGATATGGGGGTTGTTTTGGCGGTGTTCCCCGCCCCTTACCTCCGTGTTTCACTGTCCTGGCTCCCCATTGTTTCATTCCTCCTTTCGGCTCGGTTGCCACTTTTTTGTCTCTCCCTCTCTCCTGGTCTGACTCCCTGCCCCCGGTCTCCTCTCTTGTAGCGTCCCGTGCCTCACACCTCGTTTTCGGCTGCGTCTCGCGGCATGGCGGGAGCCGTAGTCCTGAGGCACGGGGTTTGCTCTCGGCCATGTTCGTTCCCCGCCATGCCGGGAAGCGTGGTCTTCCGGGCGGTCACGTTGTGCTTGCTAGTGCATGCCGGGAGATGTAGTTTTTGCGACGCGCGTTCCCGGGCATGCGTGGTGGCGTGCCTCCTCGCCGCTCTCAGTGCTGCCGCCCTGTGACCAAAATTAGGTACTGCAGCTCGGCAGCCGCGCATGCGCGGTACAGCACCTCGTCGCTCAGAACCTGCGCATGCGCGATGGGCGCATTGCCGCATCTCGGGAGGCACGCATGCGCGGTGGGGAACCTCGCCGCAGCTGGGAAGCCGCGCATGCGCGGCGGCGCCTAAGTGACCCACGCTGCCGGCCGCCGGTAACCGCGATGCCGTTCTGCGGTCCCTGCGCGCTCCTTGCTACTTCCCGGTAAGGTCGCGCCGTTGCCGCCCCATGTGCGCAACGTGAGCGGGTGCTCGCCCTGCAAAATGAGGCACGGCCGCCGGGTGCTCGCTGCTACTGCAGCCCGGCGTTCGCGCACCGCCCCTCGCCCCTGCGGCGCGCCGCCGGCGTCCGGCGCATGCGCGGTGCGCGGGAGCAGCATGGCGGCGCAGCGGGGTCCAGTTCCCGGCGGGCGTGAAGGGCCGGGACCACCGGTGAGGCGAGCGATCCCCTGGGGCGGGTGCGGGGCGTCTCCTGCGCACCGGCCGCCCGCGGGTGGCGGGGCGAGGAACTTCGAGCCGCCTGCTGCGACCGGCTGCCGGCCCGCTGGAGGCGAGTCGGGTCGGGGCAGCCCCGGGGAGTTACCGGGGCTCTGGGAGGAGGGAGGGAGGCGGACACCCCCCAGGCGCGGACGCCGGGCACCTCCCAACTCGTCAGAGCCCCCCCGCTCGCTTCTCCTGGCCCCGCGCAGCTGCCCCCAGCTCCAGCCCCTCCCCTGAAGCCCGTCCCGTAGCCCCGGGCCGGCCCCGGGCCCTGTCGCAGAGGCGGCAAGCCGGGCCTCGCGTGCGCTGGGTTCTCCGTGAAAGCGGACGCCGTTGGCAGCGGTGCAGGGGCAGAGCGGCGTCTCCGGCGGCCCCCGCGGAAGGAGAGGCTTCGGCCAGGGGGGAACTACGGTAATAAGGGTCGCTGCTGCTTCTTTCCCTCTGCCGGGGGCCGCGCTGGGGGGGGATGCCGCTGACCGCACCCGCCTCGGGCTCGCGTGGGTTGTCTCTGCCCAGCCTCGCTCTCCTCGTGGCACGGCTGCAGGAAGGGACAGGCGGAGCGCTTGCCGGCCCTGGGCGGGAGCTGCCACGGCCAGAGCTGGAGAGGCCAGAGAACGGTAAAGAGGAAGAAGAAACCGAAGGCCGGCCAGCCGGCAGCTGCCTCCTGCTGCAGGGAAGAGCGAGCCAGCCCCTCCAGGTGAGGTAGGATCCCTCTTCGTAGTCCGCAGCAGGCCACACCATCGACATGCAGGGTCTGTACGCGTCACCAAAGGCAGCCGCGTAGCGCACGAGCGAGGCTACGTGTGTAGGGAGCCCCGTCTTGTACGAGCTGTAAGACACCCCGGTATTCTCTTAGGTGGAGGACAGCGAAGCGACAGGAGTTACAGAAGGCGAAGGGAGGAGAGGAGGAGGAGGAGGAAGAAGCGTCTGAACTGGCGAACTCTCCCAGCAGTGCAGGGAGTGAAAGCTGTGGTGAGTCCCAGGCCCTCGGGGCCCTGTTGCCCCTATTCTGCATCCCGGGCCCTCACTGCCTCTCCCCTGGCCCCCCCCTCTTTCCCACGCTGATGTGGTTCCCCCCCTCCACCCCCCGCCCATACCTCCTTTCTCCATCTCACTCTGACCAGCTCCCCGTCCTCATCTTTTAGGTCCTCTCTCTCCCTGCTCTGTAGCTTGTGGCTATTTTTCCTTCCTCTGCCTCTCTCAGTCTGGCTCCCTGTCCCTGCTTTTCCATTCCTCCCTCTGCAATGTAGCGTGTTGCTACTCTTTTCTTTCACAGTCTCTCTCTGTCCGGCTCCCAGCCACCGTTTTTGCCTTCCTTCCACTCTGTTCTCTAGTCTCTGGCTCTCTCTGCCTGGCTGAACATCTGCTGATGTTCAAGGTCTTCCTTCTCGGCCCTGTAGCACAGCACAAGTCTCTTTCTTCCTCTGTCTCCCGCTATCCTGCTCCCTGTCCCTGTTCTGCAATTTTGTCCTTGTCAGCCCTGAGCCACGCTGCAGTTTCATTTCTTTTGCCGTCTTGCCCTGTCCGGCTCCCTGCCAGGATCTTTTAATTCTTCTCTCTCTCCCTCTTGAAGCCCATCGCTGATTTACTCTTTCTCCCTGTCTCCCTGTCCATCTCCCCCTCTCCGTCTTTACTTACTCGTTTAAGGTCTCAGCCAGTGATTTTACTTAAAAATGTCACTTCTTGCCCGACAAGATCAAACAGACCGTGAGCAAGCTTGTTAGGCTTCCCGTGTAAACTCACGGATAACACAAAGCTCCTTAGGCTTCCCGTGGAAATCACTGGTACCAGGTTAAATTGACCTCCTTGTGCCATCCTGAGGCCGAAAGACCGAGGAGCTAATTCGATGACTAGATATGGACAAAGGAAGCCCCAGGTTCAACTGGCAGACTGCGTGAGGAAGACTGTGGACGACCACCTGAGGGTGAAAAGACCCTAACCCTAATTTTACTGCGCATGCTTGGACTATGTCAACGAATTCCGGGAACTCCTCACCATAAGACTGCCCTTCTTGGGGGATCTGATGACACGTATGACTTTTCTGCATATGAACTGATGTGCTTTACTAACCCGTCGGAGCACTCGTGGTGGAGCGATCCCCAGCACTGCCCAGCGCTGCCGTAAGGAATGCCCGCCTTCTAAAGCTTCAAACTAAGTGTTAGAGGGTTTTCTGGCCGACTTTTCAGTATCCCTTTGTATTTGATTGTTTGTGGTATTCCCTTAGTGGCTTCACTTGTTAGATTTTCTATCTACGTCTCCGTTTTAGTTCGCCATCCCTGCCTCTTAATTTTTTCCTTTTGCCGTAATCACCATTGCTTTTAAAATTTTCTGCCGCCTTTTCTCTCATTCGCGGTCCTTATTTGCCTACCCTTATTTTTTAACTGACTTCTTCCCTTCCCTTAGTGCCCTCTGAAACAAGGATCTAAAACAATTAGAAGGTTTTAGCATGTGTAACTAATCAACTGTCAGTTTTACAAATTTCTGAAGAGATGTACTTTCTGGAAGGTTATTGATTTCGTGATTAGTTTAACTGTAGTATAGACTTCTTTAGCCTAGCAACCGTGGCATTATGTTTAACAGCCTGTTCTCATAGTCCTTAGGCTGTATTTGCCTCAGTGCCAACACTGTACCTATATGTAAACAGTTCATCAGGAGGAAAGCAGCCCTGATGAAAATTAAAACACAAGTAGAAACGGAGAAGACAGGTGGAGAGAACCAAGAGGAGAAGAGTTAAGAGCAAGGACTGAGAAATTGATGAGTGCAGAGGAGATACCTTCACCTTGAGCACAGAAACGTCCTAGCAGGAGTGCTCAAACACGGATGATAAGAAGGAACCGCTTGGCTGAAGAACAGAAGGGGAAAACATCCAAGGAGAAGGAACTATCCTCAGGAGACCTGTGACCATAAAAGGGAAAAAGAAGGAGGGGGCTAACTCCCCAAATGACCACCGACGACCGCCCGAGACCCCCACGCACGTGTAGTGTAGTTTTGCAACACCAGCATTACGTAAACGTGGCAGATAAGCGAGGAGGCGGAGATTTCTCAGGACACGTGTGAATATTCACGTCTTTCAGGTATATAAAGGATGAAGTTTTGCTTCAGCGCGCGCGCGTTGGGAGGAGATATCCCCCAGGCATCCGGCGTGGCAATAAAGGCGTCTGCTTAATGACACTTTGGTGTTACTGAGTTTAAAGTTCTGTAACTTTTGTGAATCATTTGGTGACCCAGGTGGGAGGGACATCCTCTGTTCAGCTGTGGGACCCGATGAGTCTGGGACTCTCTTGGGTTTACCCCTGGAGATCTTTTTTCCGGAGAGACCCCCGTTCTCAGTCGGATCACCGCGGGGACAGACAAAGACCCTCTGGCAAGAAGACATCCTTAAATCCTGAATTGGTAACGATCGATCAATTTGGGACCGTCTTTAAGACGTGCAGATGTGCACGCGGGTCGGCGTATAGCGGCTCGCTAGCACCTTACGGGTGTACCTTTGGGGACTTGTGTCCCATATGGTAGGGGATTAACTTCCCCGTTTGGAGGGGCTGCGTCCCCATTTGGAGGTCCGGTTAACTGTTAGCTGACTTTTGGCTAATGCATTTCGGGTATTGGTTATTGGTTTGTCATTTATCGGATTTTGGTTATTAACGGTAAAATTTGCATCAGATATGGGAGAGTCACAGAGTGGCGGAATTCTAAAGAAAAGCCCACTGGGATGTGTTTTGCAGCACTGGAGAGATCCGGGGGGAGTGCCGGGAGGCAGTGTCGATAGGAAAACTTTAATTAAGCATTGTAATCAGTGGTGGCCTCTCTAGAAGCCAGACGGTGGAGAAAAATGGCCCTTTAACAGGACATTAAAATAGAATACATTATTACATTAAGGTACATATAATTGTAATATACTACTACACACGTTATAATAGGTATTATACATTTAGTGTAATAGTACAATTTAATGCTCTTCCTTCAGGGAGAAGGAAAATGGGATGAAGTGCTTTATGCAGATACGTATGTTTTTCACTCTACGAAGCCACCCTGAATGGCAGAAAGAACGTGGAATCAATTCAGCACCCCAGGACCCTATGGTCCTGGCGATAGAAAAAGACAAACAATAAGCAAAATAGGAAGCAAAAAAGATGTTGCTCGCCTTGTGGCATTGGACAAAGATGTTTAAAGGTTGACAGAATGGGAGATTAAAGGATTGTTTGACCCCGATTGCGAGGATGTGCGTGCAATGTCGGATGCGGTGTTCAGCGAGGCAGAAAAGCAGAGTGTTGTGAGGGTGGCCAGACCCCCAAGTCCAGGCTCTGGTTTTGGCTGGAACTCTGCCGGGAACAGTGGATAACCATGTTCCCATTACCAGTCCCGGTCGGGGCCCTAACCAGCCAGGAGCCCGGGACTTAGTACCGCGGTACAGGGAACGAATGGCTTCTGGAATAAGAAGTGCCATCCCAAAATCAGTAAATTGGTCTAAATTGTATGAAATTAAACAAGATAGATAGAAAAGAATCCCCTACTGATTTTTTGAACCGATTAAAAGAAGGGATGCAGAAATACACTACTTTAAACCGTACCTCTCGGGAGGGAAAGGGTCAGTTGTTATTCCTGGTTCTGGGACAGCTGACGGATGATGTCAAGAAAAAGTTACAGCAAGTGCAAGGAACAGATGTGAGAGATTTAGAGAAATTGCTGGAGACTGCTTGGCAAGTGTGTCGGAATAGGGACAGGCCAGGGGGGGGAATGGGCAAAACAATTGCCAGCGCTACAGCGGCTGCTTTGCGCACCGCAGGGGCCAGGTAACCTCTGGGAACCCACCGGGAAACACCACTAATGGGAGGCGAGGAGCCATGAGAAGTAGCCCAAGTGCCCCGTCTCGGGGAAGTCAACCCCTCCCGAAAGATCAGTGTGCCTACTGTCAGCCAAGGATGGAGCTCGAATGGCAGGGTAGGCCGTGACCACCGCAGAGCGAGTGCTGGAAGCAAAGTCACTCCCTGAGGGTACATCCGCACAACGAGCCGAATGAATTGCTTTAGTGAGAGCTTGTTGAAGGACTGCGAGCGAACACCCGGACAAATTCAAAATACGCCTTGGGTGTAGTTCATGCCCGTGGGGCTATCCGGAAGGAACGGGGACTTCTGACCGCCCAAGGAAAACATATTAAGCTTGCTGACGTGATCCTAAGACTTTTGGATGCGGTACAGTCGCCTTCGGCGGTTGCGCTTATGCACCGCAAGGGGCACCAAGAGGGTGACGCTGCTCAGGAAGTGGGGAATAAATCGGCAGATTATGAGGCAAAAAGAGCTGCGGAACAAGGTGAGGTGTTAAGTTTGATTCCTGAAAAAGCTTTGCCGCTACCGGACTCGGTCGACTGTGATGAGAAGGATCTTAGATTAATTAAAGATTTGGAAGCAGAAGTTGAATCATCAGGTTGGGCAAAATTAAAAGGTAACAGAGTAATAGTTCCCTTTAGAATAGTACGGAAACCGGTAAAAGCAGAACACGACCAGACTCATTGGGCAACTGAAGCCTCGTATGATTCCCTTATGAAGCAAAGAGTAGCCAGGAATTTGTTTCAAACTGTAAAAGCCATGGTTAATAACTGTGAAGTATGCAAAGGTGGGAAATTGTGTAAAATTTGGAAGTCTCGGTAAAGGGAAAGTTCCAGGTCAAAATTGACAAACAGACTTTTCCGAACTCCCACGGAAAGGGGAGGGTTTGGGATTTGTTCGTATTAACAGATACCTTTTCGGGCTGGCCAGCAGCTTTCCCTTGTAGGGCTAATAAGGCTAGGGAAGTGACAGGAGTACTCTTAAACGAAAATTATTCCCAGATTTGGAGTACCAGCAGTAATACCTTCTGATAGGGGTGCTCATTTTTGTGCGCAAATAGTGCAACGAGTTAGTAAAATTTTAGGAACAAACCGGCAACCGACCTCAGGCAAGTGGGCCAGTGGAGCAAATGAATCAATTAAACAACAGCTAGCTAAACTTAGTCAAGAAGCAAATCTACATTGGTACCAAGCGCTCCCACTGTAGCCCTACTACGAATCAGGGTAAAACCGGGAACTAAAGAGAATTTAAGTCCGTTTGGAATTTTGTTGGGGCAGCCGTAACCGATCCCAATACCGAGGGGAAGATCTCACCCAGTTAGGCGAAAATAATCTATAGAAATACATAATAATATTAGGAAATTCTAAACGAGAGCGACTGCAAGTGCCTAGAGAGTCTAGCCAGACGTTCTCTCTAACAGGAGTTCCGGTTCCGGTTAACACCTCTCTATTTAATAACCCCTGCTATGGAGTAGGTCATGATAAGAACAACTTTAGATTTACATCACCTCTTGGGGTTGTGAAGAAGTTCGGAGCAAATTAGCCTCTCGGTTACCAAATTTTAAATGGATCAAAGAGCTGCTTGTACTCGTATTAGTTGATAGCTTATTTGTTTTATGTACGTGTTGTATAATTCGAGGTTCGCTATGGCGTTGTCAGAAGAATGGGGATGACTGTGTTACCTGGAAAAAGAGTAAGGTCAAACCTGAAGTCGCAACAGGGAGGTATTTTAATCGACGGACGAAGGAGAATGGTACGTTATAAGGGACTGCGAACGAATTCGCAAGGGTAATAGAAAAGGGGGGAAGTGAAGCAGAAGATGTCTGCTTAATGACACTGTGATGTTACTGAGTTTAAATTTCTTTCACTTCTCTGCATCACCTGACTTTTTCATTATTCTTTCTCCAACTCTTTCAAAAGTTTGCCGTTTCTTTTATGTTTTATTCTCTTCTTTCCCTAACACCTATCGCTTTTTAAATGTTCTTGCCAGGCTTACTTTTGTTCCCTTTGTCTGTATTTTTTAATTAGCTCTTGTCTTTCCTTAGCGCCCTCACTATTAAAACTTTCTTTCTACATCTCTGTTTACTGTCCCTATTTCACAATTTTTTCCTTATTTCTTTAATCCCTGTTGCTTATGTTAAATTTTCTACTTTTATCCCATCTTCTGTCTCTCTCTTCTGGTTTTTCTTTATTGTCATCGCATTTAAAATTGTCTCTCTATAGCTGTTTTACTCCACTGTCCCTATTTCTGTTTTTTCCTTTATTTCCCTAATGCCTATCACTTCTAACATGTACTTTCTGTGCCCTTCCATGTCTGTATCTTCAGTTATTTCTTGTCTTTCCTTAGTGCCACCCCTTCTTCAGTTTCCCTTCTACATCTCCATTTTAGTTCACCATCGCTGTCTTTAATTAAAGTCCTTGATCCCCATTGCTTTTCAAATTTTCTACTTTTATCTCGTCCGCTGTCGTTACTTATTAGTTATTTTCTCTTATTTTTTCCTAAGGGCACCGCTTTTTGTATTTCCTTTCTGCGTCTACTTTTATGTGGTTCGCTGTCCCCATTTTTCAATTTTTTTAGTCATCGTTCTTTTTGGTTTGAAATTTTGTTTCTCGGTGTACTTTTATCTCATTTTCTATCCCTACATTTTTTTTTCCCGTTTCCTGTAACTTGCCGCTTCTAACATGTTCGTTCTAAATCTACTTTTATTAGGATGTAGCTCCCTTTTTTTCAGTTGGTTCCTGTCTCTCCTGTACCCCCTCACGTTTAGATTTTCTTTCCTCGTCTGTTTTTATCCACTTCAGCAGCTTCATTTTTTTAGCTCATTCTAGTGTGTCCCATACCTTGTTGCTTGTGAAATTTTCTTGCTATGTCTTTGCCTATTCAGGTTTTTTCCCTATTTTAACTTTTTTTCCCCGTCTTAACGTCTTCATTTTCGAATAACAGAATCATTTAGGATGGAAAAGACACTTAAGATCATCGGGCCCAGCCGTAAACCTAACACGGCCAAGTCCACCACTAAACCGTGGCCTTAAGTGCCACATCCACGCGCCTTTTAAATACCTCCAGGAACGGTGAGGAACTTATGTTTTTATGCTTACTTTAACCTGGTTTTCTGTCCCGATTATTTACTCTTTTCCTGTCTGTCCTCTACCTCATCGTTTTTTAAATTTTCTGTGTCTGCTTTTATGGAGACGGCTAACCCTATGTTTTTATTACTTCCTGGCTATCCTGTGTGAAATCACTTCTGAATTTTTTTTCCCTATCTGTTTTCATCCAGTTCACTGTCTTTATTTCATTCCCGCCTCTGCTATACCCTGTCACTATTTAAATTTGCTTTCTGCCTTTGTTGATTTCTTCTGCTGCCCCATTGCCAAGTTTCTCCTTCTTTAACACCTTCGCTTTTGATAATTTTTTGTCTACTTTTATCTGGTCTTCTCTCCCTATTTGTTAGTTTTTTCCTCCCCTGCCTCATACCCTTTTTTTCTTTTTAAATTCTCTTTCTATATTTGCTTTTATCCAGATGTCTATTCTTTTCCAATTCTTTCTGTTTGTCACACACCCCGTCGCTTTTTAGATTTCCCTGGCGCGTCTCCCTTACCCCCTCCCTACCCCCTCCCCTCCCCCATCCCGGGGTTTTACGGGGTCTCCTTGGCGTGCTGTTATCTCTGGAGCGTGATTTGTACCCCTCTCGGTTTGTCAGAACATCTCCTCGGGCCATCCCTCTTCCTCAGAGCGGTCTTTCTGTCCTCTCCTCCATCTTGCTCACCTCCCGTCGGCCAGCGTCTCCCCGACGCCGCCTGTGCTCCGTTCAGATCCCCTCCCGAGTACCTCTGTGCCCTCCAGCCTTCTGCCGTCTCTCCGGCCGCCTCGGCACCCCTCTGATTTCCGCCACGACGCTTCCTGCGAGCGACCTCACGTTCCGTAACCGGACTGTGAAACAGGAACTGAATTAACCGTAACTGCAGAGCGTAATGGCACATTTTCTCGTGTTTTACCCTTACCGCCTTTCAGGCCGTGGCTGGAAACCTGCTACGCGTGGCGCGCAGGATGCGGCAGCAGCTTTGGCGGCGGATGGCGAGAGGCGAAGGCCGAAGCAGAGGCTGCGCGGATCCCGTGCGCTGGGTTTATTGTTTTACTTAGGAGCGTGGCCGTTCGTCTTAAACTGTTTATGGTGTTCTCGCCCAGTGCAGCAGTTTGCAATCAGCTGGTTTAAGGAAAACACGATGTCATCTCTGTCAAAGTTCTACGTATTTTGGACGTGAAATATGAAACTGAGAACTTTAATCCTGGGTTTCCTGGGATTAGCTCTTGGAACTGCTTTAGAATCCCTTGTTTGTTGGCTCCCCGAAACTTACTGCTCATCTGCCGACTCTGCCCTGTACCATTTCACCTATTAATTTTTTCCCACGTTTCCCTCTCTGCGGCTCCCTCTCCCCGTTTTTTAATGCTTACTTGTGTTTCTTGTACCCTGCTGCATTTTAATTTCTCGCGCTACAGTTCCCTCCCTCCGGCACCCTGTCTCTGTGCTTTATTTCCTCCCTCTGTCCTGCACCCCGTCGCTGAAAAAACTTTCATCCTATGTTTCCTTCTGTGCATCTCCCCGTCCCTATTTTTTCATTATTTCCTGTGGTTCTTGTACCCTGTTACTTTTAACATTTTCTCATTGCGGTTCCTTCTAGCCATCTCCCTGTTTGTTTAATATTCCCGTGTTTCTCGTACCTGACCGCCACTTCTTTTTCCTTTCTGCCTTGTCCTCTGTCCGTCTCCCCGTCCCTGCGTTTTAATTCCTGTCCGTGTCTCTCGTACCCGGTTGCTTTTTAAAAGTTCTTCTACGTCTCCCTCTCCCCGGCTCCCTTTCTCCGTTTTTTTGTTTGGGGGTTTTTTTTTTGGTTCCCCGCCCCTCCCCTTGTATTTCTTGCACCCCACCGCTACCTAATTTCTCCTTCAACGATTCCCTTTATCCAGCTTCCCTTTCCCGTACTTTTAACTCCTCCCTTTTTTCCGTATACCCTGTCCCTTTTTAAATTTTGTTTCAGTATTTCCTTCTATCCTCATTCCTGTTCCTATTTTTTCTTTCCTGCTTTTCTCATAGCCTGCCGCTTCTTAAAACGTCCTTCCGTCCCTCTACCCGATTCCTTGCCCCTGTTTTTTATCTCCTCCTCTGTCCCACACCCAGTCACATTAATAACTTTCTATGTCTCCATTTATTTAGCTTCAGGGTAAATATCCTTTTAATCCTTTTTGACCCTCCATAGGTATAGGGTATTGCTTGATTCTAATTGGGCGGTGCGGATCTGTTATTTGAACGCTTATGGGGTCCATTTTTATCTTTCCAGTTTCCCCTTCCTTATACCACACTGAGGGGTTAATAGCTTCTTCATCCTCTTGTGTTAAAGTGTATAATTTAATCTGCAATTTGTCCCCTTGACTCTGAATGCTCAAGTTTAACTTCAAAATCAAATCCCTTCCTAATAAATTGTATTCCGCTTCAGGGAGCAAAAGTAAATCATTAAGACAAATTTTCTTTTCTGTTTCTACTTCTACATCTTTCAATATATTTACTTTAAAAGGCTCTCCTTTTGCTCCTACTACTGACACGTACAAAAATTTTTGCTTTTGCTTTTTGTTTTTCTTCGTCCCTCCTAACATAGACTTTCTGGGCTTCTCTAAGTAACTCCTCTAATCTTCTTTCTTGCCAATCTTCCAATTTTTCTAATTTCCTTCTTATATGCCCCCAGGATTTAGCTACAAATTGTGTTCTAAGGAGTGCGGTCCCAGCCACTGTATTCGGATCAATTCCAGAGTACATTTGTAGGTTTTTCCTCAACCTCTCCAACCATTCTGTTGGAGATTCGTCTTTCCCTTGTTGTTCATTAAATGCTTTAGTAATGTTTTGCCCTCGGGGAACCTCTTCCCTTATCCCCTGTGTCCTGGTTTCAGCCAGGATAGAGCTGGTTTTCTTCACAGAAGTCAGTGTGACACTGTGTTTTGGATTTGGGATGAGAAACTGTTGATAATGTGCTGATGTTTTGGGTTGTTGCTGAGCAGTCAAGGACAGTCCAGCTTCTCGTGCTGGCCTGCTAGCAAGGAGTTTGGGGGTGCATGGGGAGCTGGGAGGGGACACAGCCGGGACAGCTGACCCAGGCTGGCCAAAGAGATATTCCCTACCATCTGACGTCATGCCCAGTACATAAACTGGAGTTGGCCGGGGGGGCGGAAATCGCTGCTCGGGGACGGGCTGTTGATCGCCGGGTGGTGAGCGATTGCTGTATTGGGCATCACTTGTTCTTGTACATTCCTGTGTTGGTATTATCATTGTTGTTTCCTTCTTTCTTTCTGTCCTATTAAACCGTGTTTATCTCAACCCACGAGGTTTTTTTCCGAATTCTCTCCCCCACCCTACTGTGGGAGGGGGAGTGAGCGAGCGGCTGCGCGGTGCTTAGTTGCCGGCTGGGGCTAAACCACGACAACATTACATCTTTTCATCCTGTAAGAAAGCATGTGTCCCTACAGTACGTACATAGTTACCCCCCAAAACCGCCAACGTCATACAACGTATCCCGCGATACAACGTATCCCGCGATACGCTCGGAGGGGTTTGCGCAGCCCCCGCTCTCTGTGCACCTCACAGACCTCTGCGCTTTCTGCTTCTGCCCCTGGTGCTGGCGGCTCTGTGGCCGATGCACCGGCAAGCCCAGCCGCATCCTCCTCCTCCTCAGAGAGTCCCTGGCCGTGCTCAATGAGCGATTGCTATGAGCGTACTGTAAAAAGCCCTTTTTATAGCCCGACACAACACTGGCCAGTTTCAACTCTAGCTGAGCTTTGCCCTTTTCTGTTCTCTCCTGACACGTATGAACTCCAGCTCTGTGATCTTCCTGCCAAGCCGGACCTTGGTCCCAGGGATCATAACATTCCTTTTTCCACCTGAGTTGAAAAAGGAGGTCCCTGTTCAGCCAAGCTGGTCTTCTGCCCTTCTTGTTTGACTTCAGACTCCACCAGATTGCCTGCTCCCGTGCTTGCAGAAGGTGGTTCTGAAAAACTAACCTGCTCTCTGAGCCCTAAGCCTTCCAAAGCAGCTTCGTAGGGGACACTGCAGACTAGCTCTCTGAGTAGCTTCAAGTTTGCTCTCCTGAAAAGCAAGGTAGCAGCTCCTCTGAGCTGTATCTCATTACACTCAAAAGTTTAAACTCCCCTGTTTGGTGATCACTGTTATCCCATCTCCTACGAGTCCTTCTCCATACACAAACAGGAGGGACTAAGAGATCTGTTGGGTAGATAAGCAGCCATGGGGAACCACGGTGAGCAGTGGAGTGAGCTGCTGCATGGGCTACGTGCTTTCCGAGTGCGAAGCCAGCCCCTGGCTCAGTGAGTGCCTGGGAAAGGGAGTCTGCAGCCGTGAAGGACAGAGCCGGCCAGCAGGACAGCTGGCAGCCTTCACTCGGGCATTGCCCACCTTGTGACTGGCTGTACCTGTGATGATGTTAATGCTCTTTGTACACAGGTCTGTTGCGTCGTGCTGTGTTGCGAAGCAGACTTGCAGAGGCGTGCCCTGTCTGCCCATCGGGACTCAAGGCACATTTCCTCCAAGCGCAGCAGCCAGGCTTTGGGCAGCCTCGCCTCATGCTGCTTTTGACATTGCCAACCAGGATCAAGTTTCTATCCTCGGGTTTTCATGTAGGAACCAATTAGTGAACAAGTCCTGTTTTAATGGAGTGGCAACTCAAACAGTATTACGCTGGTAGAAAGCCTTCAGGAGAAGACTGGTGTCCTCTGGACCTCGCAGTAAGGCAGCCAGCAGCTCTGTTTCTGCTATAGCTACAAACATCCGCGAGTGAAACAACCGCAGCTTTTTAATACAGATACAGAGGTTTACACTTTTCTTTGCAGACACAAAGCATGCTTTTGTCTTGAACTTTTCATTAGTCTGAAAAAAAGATCATTGGTAGTATAGGATACCATGCTGTTTATTAAATGTACATAAATTAACATCTACACAGAAAGGATGTTTTCCTCATCAGAAACAATGCTGAAACGATGAGCAACTCTGAAAAGAAAGGTACATAAGGCTCCCGTGCACAAACCCCAAAGCTTCAAAGGAGAAAGGTGAAAGAGCGCTACATCCTTATGTCACAGGACAACCTGTGATTAACCCGAGTTATGGACACTGTCACATCATAGGTAGTTGGGGCCAGTTCAGATCCCCTGCCTTCTAGATCAGCTGCCTTGATGAGCTGGGTGTTTCAACTGTTATAAAGCTGCAGAATCAACCAGAATCGACACTGAAATGACTGTGCTGGCTACAGAATGGCTAGAATAAATATGGGGGTGTGTCCAGTTTTTTTCCGGTCCTGGAGGGTGGCTGGGATTTGGGGCACCATGTAAGCTGGCTTTTTAAACTCCTCCTTCCCATCAGTCCCTAGGCACAGGCACGTGTTGTGGCTGAAAGCAAAGCATCACCACTCCAGTTCTGATTGACAGAAAGGGGGGTGTTTGCGTCGGTCCAGAGAGCGCTGATGGGTCGGAGAAGTAAGAGCGGAGTTTTTGCTGTAGCTAACCTGGAGTTAACTCAGCTAATGGAAACTGCAAGCCAGTCATGTTTGATCAAGAATACTAAGAAAGGGTATTGTGCTGTGTGCTGCATACAAGGACTTGCACCGACCAAAGGGCAGCAATGGGTGCTCCCTTCTTGTATGCAGCAAGGTGGTGCAGCGTCTCTCTGCCAAGAATGAGTAGCGGCAAAGAAAACCTGGAGGGTTTTATAGTCTGGAACATGCTGTCCAGCGTGTCCCTCGTGTCCCTCTCAGATGATATACACCTCCACGCCCAGCACGCCCCATGGAATCTGCAGGTGACATGCCAGCTCCCCACGGGGGCAGCTGTGCCGGCTGGTGGGCTTTTGCTGACGGAGCCGAGGAGTGAGCCAGCAAGGCCTCCCGCCAGGGCTGGGCTGGGTCTGAGGGCGGTGCGGGGCCGCTCCGGCGTCGCGGTGCCCGAGTGAAATGTGCCGGCCGGAGCAGAAGGGCGCGGTGCCTCCCTCCTCGCCTCCGCCGAGGTGGTGCTGGGGCTGCATCGCGCCCCTCAAAGCCCAGGCAGCAGAGCTCATGCGGGCAATCCAGGCAGCAGAAAAAAATCGGCACCTGCAAGAAGAGAGTCCAAAGTGCTGATGAAACCATGAAGGCAGGAAGAGGCACGACTTTGTGCCCCGTTCTTTGGGCAGTGTGCTGTCCAGGGGGCAGTTCCTGGCACACGAGAGGGAACCGTCCCTGGCAGTGGCTACGGCACGGCTTTGTCCCCTTCTCCACACGTGTGACACCCTCAGAGCTCTGCAAGTTGACAGAGATGTGCAGCACTGCTTTGCTAGGCAGCAGGGCTGGGCAGGGCAGCTGTGCTGTGGTCCTTTCCAAAAGCCGAGCAGCAGCACGCCTCACTGTCCCTTGCTAGAAAGCCAGGCTTGAAGGCAAAACACGCTGCTTTGGTATTGTTTGGTTGTTTTCTTCTTCCCTCAATTGTCTCAGGTGCAACGTGAGCTTTTTACGAAGTGCCAGTACCTCAGGGTCTACAGCTACGTGACACAGCTCCTTGCTGCGTCTCTGGGATTCAGACACCAGCAGCCAGTGCTGGGCTTGCCAGCTGACATGAACAGAAAAGGGAGACTTTGCCTCTTTCTGTAGGCAGCGGGTCAAAGAGCTCAAAAAATTGCTATGAGCCTTGTGACTCTGCTGGGGTGTTGCTCAGCCTTGCACAAACAGAGCTGCCACAAGTGCCGAAGGAGAGCTGCCAACGCTGGAGTGATATGTTCCTCCTGACAGACACGCTCTCCCACGGGCAGCTGCGGGCTTCCTGCCCGGTGCCATCTCTGCGCACCTCAGAAATATTGCCCATAGTCGGAGCAGTGTTCGGAGCTTTGAAAGATGGGCAGCAGAGCTACACACCTGGGCTCCTCGTTCTTCTTGCCTGCCTGGATGTCCTCAGTTGCCCATCCCGCAGAGCTCTGCTCCCAACTTGCTCCTCTCGCTGTCTAGTAGCCCGTTGCTCCCCTCTTCACAGGTTGCTCTTCTCGAGCCTGGCAAACTTTCCATTCAATGTATTGTTAGACAGGTCAAGCCATGATAAACGTGAACCAATTCTGCTCTTAACCACACCTAGCTCATTTTACCTTGTCTCCCCAGAGGAGCTCTCCAGGTGTTCACTTTCTGGAGGGACTGGAGGCACCTGCAATGGAAATGTGCAAGTTAACGGGTGGCAAGGACCTTCCTGCCCAATTGCTACCTTAGCTCGGAAAGGCACAGCCCTTGGATGGGTTTGCTCAGCCCAGCTGAGCCAGTTCTGGTGGCATCACCGCACAAACCGCCATGGCCATCCTGCACCACCCTTCCTCTGCACCTTTACAGAGCTGCCGGCTAGTGGGTGACCTTGCTTGTCCCTGCGGCAGCACTCTCAACTTCTGACAGTGCTGTCACCCTCTTTGTGGCCCTGACATACCGCTGCTTCTTCTGCTTCCGCCTCTGGTGCTGGCAACTCCTTGGCCGACGTGCCGGCAAGGCCAGCCACATCATCATCGTCCTCCTCCTCAAAGAGCTGCGGGGGACAGAGGAGGACAGCTGCTTGGCTGGGGACAGGCCCCGGGGCCGGTGAGCCTTCCTCAGGGCCAGGAGCGAGCGTGGGCGGCTCTGCTTTCACTAGGGCAGGACGCAGGGGTGGCTGGAGGTGGGGGAGGTGGGGCGGAGCCGGCTTGGTCCCCGAGCCCCAGCCGGGGTCCCTCTGCTGGCTTACCTGGAGGGGCTGGGGCAGCGTGCCGTCCTGGCTGCAGAGAGCTGCCAGGGGCCGGCCGAAGAGACCCGCCCTGCCGGCACAGCCCGACTGCCCGGGCGCCTCCGCAGCGGCCAAGGTCCCTCGCCGCGCAAAGGGCCAGGGCAGCCCCCTCGTCCTGCTGCGGGTCCCGCCTGCCGCCAGGGAAAACAGAGCAGAGAGCCATGGAGGGCAAGCGCCAGGTGAATGCTGCCCGAGCCGCTGCGTGCTGGGCGTCCCCGCCAACAGCGAGGGAGAGGCGTGGCTGGGGAACGAGGCGCCCCGGGGGCTCAGCTCTCTGCGGCCGTGCCCTGCGGGAAGGGCAGCAGCAGCCCCTGAGCAGCGCGGCTGCCGCCTGCCAGCGCAGGAGAGAGGGGCCGTCCTGCCCCCGTCTCCTCCAAACTCACCGTCCGAGTGGCCACGTCCACCTTGGCTGCCGGAGGGGACGGGAGGTGGCCGCTGCTGGGCACCAGCCTGCAAGAAATGCGCTGCGCTCAGCGAGCAGCCCCGCAGCACGAAGGGCCCCTGGCGAGCTGCATCGGCCGCGGGCCATGAGTGAGATGTGGGGACGGCCGAGATGGCGGCCCGGGGGCTCCTCACCTCTGCCAGGCCCTCGACCAGCCTCTCCAGGCTGCTGGCGTTGAGTGTTTTGGCCTGGGCAAGGGGAGAAGAGCAGCAGGTGAGAAGCGATGGGGCTGGTGCGGGGTTGGAGCAGCCCCTGGGGCAGAGCGGGGCCGGGAGGGACACTCACGGCATTGCGGCCGCGCAGCTCCTTCAGCAGGAGCTTGATGGAGGGCAGCTGGGTGACGCGGGCTCCCTGCACTCCTTCTGCTGGCCTGTGCACGGGGCAGGGGCAGAGAAAGAGCTGTGTGAGACCCAAGCTGCCTCTTCCCTCGCCTGCCAGCCCGGGGAGCCCTTCCAAGCTGCCCCGAAGCAGCTGGGCACCGCCCGGCCGTCGAGCGGAGAGCAGTGGCAAGGGGGGAGGACGGGGCTGGGCGAAGCAGCTCCGCCAGCTCTGCCCGCTCCAGAGCCGCCCGCAGCCGTGGGGGCAGCTCTCCCCAGCTCAGGAGCAGCGTTTCCGCATCGTACGGCTACGGCTAGAGCATCCCCCCGTGCTGTGAGCACGGGCCCCCCAAGCTGCTCTGCCAGGCAGGGCTTACCCACGGAGCGCGCTGAGCCAGAGCTCCTTCAGCGAGCGGGAGCTGCAGGAAAGAGAGGAGAAAGAGCCTGAGCGCCCGCTGCTGCCCAGCCCGCGGGCAGAGGCGGGCGCCGGCACAGCCCTGCCCCGTGGGGACGGCTGCAGAGGCAGGAGGAAGCGGCGTGGGGCCGGACAGAAGCGCTGCCCGGCCCTGCCGGGGGACGTGGCACCGAGACCCACCAGAAGGTGACGACGCAGAAGCCGTAGGGCCAGGCGAGGACGAGGGACGTGGTGGCCTTGTCTTCCTCCTCCTGGGCGGCATCCCCGGCCGCCCCCTTGCCGCCGCTCACCACCCACAGCCGGCGCAGGGCCAGGCAGAGCTGCGGGTGCGGGGCGCTGCCACGTCTGCAGAGAGGAGCGGCAGGGAGTGACCTGGAGGTGGCCGAGCCCGGCGGCTGCCCTCTGGCCTCCGCCTGCCCCGCGCACGGCCACGGGTGCAGCCAGCAGCAGGGTGCCGGGGCCTGGGGCTGCTCCTTGGGCGTCCCTGCCCCAGTGCCGGGGCCAGGCCTTAGGAGGAAAGGCAGCCGGGGTCTGCGCCTCTTACTTGGCCTTGGCGATGATCAAGGCATCGCTGAAGAGGAGGAGGTGCCTCTTCCCCGTCCCGCGGCCCTGCGTCACCCGCATGCGCTGGTAGAGCAGCGGCTCGGCTGATGCCGGGCCGGGCGCGCACTGCTGCTCGGGGCCAGGGTAGACCCTGCAGAGCAGGCGGCAAAGGGCGTGAGAAAGGCGGCTGCTGCGGGGCCCGGCTGCGCCGGCGTGTCCCCGAGCCGCGGGGGGAGCCCACCTGGAGCCGTAGCAGCAGTTCAGCTGGCCCATCGTGCCGGGGCCAGGGGAGTCCTCGCGCCGGACACGCTGCTGGGGCTCCGGAGAGCTCCCAGCCGGCTGGAACGAGGCTGTCGAGGGGGTCCCGGTGCCGGGCAGTGCCGCTGGGTGAGAGCTGATCTCTCCCTGGAGCTGCCGGGTGCTGGCAGAGCCGTGCCTGCAGGCACTGTGGCCGTTGCCGGGCCAGCGCCGCGACATCACAGCTGCCATTCCAAGCCCGGGGGGGGGCTGGGGGGCGGGGCTGGGGGAGGGGCTCCTGTCTCTCTCGGCCTGGGGAGCCCGGGCCTGGGCACAGCACTGCGGGCATGGCCTCAGCAGCGCTGAGCAGAGGGCAAGGCTCCCCTCCCTCCAGCTGCTGGCAAGGCTTTGCCCAGCGCAGCCCAGGGCACCGCCGCCCGCCGCCTTTGGCCAAGGGCACGGTGCTGGCTGCTGCTCAGCTTGGTGTCCAGCAGGACCCACGGGCCTGTTGCGTTAAGAGGCAGAGCAATTTGGCAGAAACTAAGCCCCCTTGCTTTCCAGTCGATCCTCAGATATCAGAGGGACTGGGAGCGGCTGAGCTTAGGTTCTGAGTGATGCCCAAAGTCAGTGTTAGTAGTCCGGTCGCGCCCAACACCTTTGTTGGACTATCACGGGTCCGGATGCACTACTAACATCACACTACCTGCTCAGCCGGACACCTCCTGAACGAACACGGCCGCACTCAGAGGTACGGTCGCGTTCAGGGACCACACACGGCTGAGTCAATCAATAGTGCGATTTATTGAACACACGGCTGAGTCAATCAATAGTGCGATTTATTGAAGCAACAGATATACAGGTTCTTTGGATTGCCGGTCATAAATTCACTACCTATAAAGCACGTGCAAATGCTAAAACTATGAGGGACACTACTTGGTTATAAACGCCTTAAAAGATGTAAAGTGACTCTATATAGAGATTTCTAAGTTTCCCGGGGAGGCACTTGGTATGACCAAGGGTTCGAATCTTACCCAACGGCGTCCCGATGCGGGGGAAGAGAGGCTCAGCCCGTCGACTGATCCCAGAAGTTAGAGTGATACATACTGCTGCTGGCGTCTGCTCCAGCTGGTGACAAGGATATGGGCACTTCTTGTGCAAAGTCTCCCGTTGGTCCAGGTCCTACCCATGCGTGAGGCACTGGGAGGCACCAGCCTTGCCATTCTGCCCCTTCCTCTGGGGTCACTGTCAGTCCTCCGTGCCCTGGGACCCACTTGACCCTGCTCTTTCTTCACGGGTCCCCAATTCCATTCCTTATCGTGGCCATGGCTTCTAGCTGTGAAAGGCTCAAAGAAATACCCCTTCCTTCGGGGGGAAGGCCGAAAAAAATCAAACATTTATAGGCAAGATTAATACATATTCATCAAGTGTCCATACAATGATTGGTTAAGTATTCCTCGCCTACCATGTAAATGACCACGCATGCTCACTATAATTTCTTGGGATTTTACTTCCTTAATCTTTTGAGTCAGAGGGTTTCTTGAGTGGGTGGTCTCTGAGTCAGTGGTCGCGATCTCCCTCTGCCGGAATTACCTTTCCTACAAAGTTCACTTAAGCTTGGCAACACTCAATAGATCTTCACGGGCTGTCGGTCCATCATGCAATCATTCACCCCACAGTCCTTTGTTGTAAGACAAGACTATAGAATGAATAATTACCCACCCACCGGACCGTAGAACTGACCAAGGTGTTCCTTCTTTCTGACTACTTGTTATTAGAACAAAACATAATACCATGATCACGATGTTACACTTAACTCCTTGATAATTAAATCAAGATGGGAAGGGTTAGGTGGGTTCTCGAGCAGCATTGCTGGTGCATAATTTAGTTACAACTTTCTACAAATTCACAAACCTGTTTTCTAACCCTATTTCATTTTAATTCCCTACCACCTTGGTTACATTTCCCCCCTTTGGAAGTTTTGAAATAATTTCTTTTCAATACTTCCATTACAAATTAATTTCCTTATTAACATTCAATCACTTTATTGTATGATGGTAGGAGCATTATTAGTTAGTCCATTTAAATTTTGGTGGTTTGTAGTCAATGCAAGTGTAATTCTGCTATCAATGGTAGTTCTTTTTGTAAATTCCTTTTTCAAACAATGATAAATGAATAATATTCCCAAAGATATTATTAATAATAATAACAACACAGTACCAATTAAGGACTTCACCCAAGAACTCAAGTTTCATCCCAATCCACTGAAAATTTTACCAAACCAATTTTCTTGCATGTCTTGTTGCATTTCCTGAGTATCCTTTTTTATTTTTCTCAATAAGTCCAAATCATATTCAACATCCTGAGTAACATTTGGGATATGTATGCAACAATGATCTATCCTATCCCTCAGGTATCCACAAACTCCATGTTCTTTTAGTAAGAGCATATCTAGAGCCATCCTATTTTGTAGGGTCATCTTCGAAGTGGCTTGTAACTGTAAATTTAGTTGTTTAAATCCTTTCCTTGTTATTTTGGCTAATCTTTTCACTTGACCTGTCAACTTATAGAACCAATCCCTATTCCTGTAAGTTGCCAAGGGAGTCAATAAGGATTCTGAGGCTCATCGAATTTTCACTCCTGTCGAGGGTTCATTCCAATCATCATCATCAATTTGTGATCTTTTTGTCCATATTAACTTCAAATTTTCAGAATCTCCCCTAAAGGGAGCTTTCTTTCAGATTGGACATAATGTTGGCATTCCTAAAGTAATTTTACTTTCCCGTCCGTCGGTAAATGGGTGGTCCAAGTTCCATCACTCATTGCCCAAACTAAATGTCCCGGGCTCTGAACTATAGACCTTCTACAACTAAATATTGATCCCCTTCTAATTTTATATACACTAGTCAAATTTAAATTGTTCTTGAGTCCTCTGCACCAACACCCATATTTCAATGCAGCTGCTAAGGGAGGAACTTCTTGGACTGCTCTATCAACTGTACTGCAATTATATATCTTTTTACAATTCCACCAGGGTACTATGTCTTCCTTTTCTCTGGATGTGGTTCTCCTGTGATTAACTGATGGGAAAACTGTAAAGACTGTTCCGTCCCAGGCAAAACACCATGAAGTATTAGCCATATATTGAAATTGAGATAAAATAGTCATAGACCATACCGAATCCCATGCAACCTCTGCCTCTCGCTTAGTTTGATTTTCACAATTACGGACTACACGTCCAGCTTCCTCGGGATCATGTACAGGAGGCCTCTACTTATTTCTTTGCATAATTGTTCATCCCTTGTGCTTACTGCGCTCAAATTTGTTGTTAAGATTCCCCATGGAATTGATTCACCTACTGCTCTTGGAATTGGGTTATTTGGGTTACATTTTGTAAATTTGCAAATTCTTTTATCAATCCTACCATTAAATTTTCTTCTGGAGTTCTCCTTGGAATGTATATTAGCTGCTCTGCTTCATTCTCCCTTCTAATTGATCTATTATCATCTCAAACAATGCTCCCAACATCATCAGTTTCCAAATCAAAACCCATTTTTTCATATTTTCCAATGATAATTTCTTAAACATGTTTTAAAGTCAACTTTGCAGTCTCTGAATCTCTATTGATGACCTTCCATGATGGGGCTTTTTTCACTCAGGTGTAGTGTATCCCCGGTTCCACTCCTCCAACCTTGATTGCAGTATGAGTTGTTAACAGTACCTGGAATGGTCCCCTCCACTTTTCCTGCAGTGGTTCAGAGTTCCAAGTTTAAAGATCACCTCGCTGATACTGATGTACAGGTGTATCCGAGGCAAGTGACCTAGTCAGCACCATGTATCTCCGAAGTGTTCCAAGAACTTTTCCTAAAGAAATTAGATACACTTTCAAATCAGTTTCCCCAGCTACATTCATATCCCCTGGGATTAAAGGAGTCTGCTACGGTTTACCATACAGAACTTCATATGGACTTATACCGTCTCTTGATCTTGGTTGGATCCTGATTCTCAAGAGAGCTAGTGGTAAAGCCTGTGGCCACTTCAAAGATGTTTCCTGACAAATTTTACTTCTTTGTCTTTTCAACATTTGATTCAATCTCTCAATTTTTCCACTCAATTGTGGCCTCCAAGGGGTATATAAGTCCCATTTTATACCCCAAATTTTACTGATCTGTTGAACTACATCTGCCACAAAGTGTGGTCCCCTATCAGAAGACATTCCCAATTACACTCCAAATCTTGGTATTATTTCCTTCAGCAACACTTTAACTACCTCTCTAGCTTTGTTGGTGCAGCAAGGGAAGGCCTCCGGCAATCCAGAAAATGTATCAATTAGTACTAATAAGTAGCTGTATCCATTCTGACTGGGTAACTCAGAGAAATCCATTTGCCAGTAATCTCCTGAAGAATTGCCTTGTTTTATCATTCCTAGAGGTGGCCTCTTTTGGTTCATGGGGTTATTTTTAAGGCAGACTGGACATTTAGCTATTATTGATTTAACTATTCCTGTCATTCCTACACATACTGCAGATGTTTTTAAACTTGAAACCATAGCATCTACTCCCCAATGTGTTTGTTCATGTTTTTCCTTTGTGAGTTCTGTCATAATTTGCGGGGTTACTATCACCTGTTTTTCTGATGTCACCCACCATCCCTCTGCATTTTGTGATGCTTCTAATTGTTTTGCTAATTGCTCATCCAATTTTTTTGTACTTCGGTTTCAAATCTAACAATTTTGTTTGTTTTACTGGTACTAGTGCAAGGATACCCCGTTCTGCAGCCTCTTTTGCAGCTTTGTCTGCCAATCGATTACCTATATTTACAGCCGTCTGACCAAATTGAGGAGCTTTACAATGCATTACCGCCACTTCTTTCGGTCTCTGCACATCTTTCAGGAGTTGGAGAATTTCTTCTTTATACTTTATTGATGTTCCTTGGGCTGACAGCAATCCTCTTTCTTTCCAGAGGGCTCCATGTGCATGGATTACACCAAATGCACATTTAGAATAAGTCCAAATATTTATCTTTTTTTCCTTCTGCTATTTGTACAGCCTGCCTCAATGCCACCAATTCTGCTTTCTGGGCTGAGGTACTTACAGGTAGCGTCCTTGATTCCAATACCTCAGAGGTGGTGACGATAGCATATCCAGCCATTCGTTTTCCTTCTTACACAAAGCTGCTTCCATCTGTGTATAACTCCAGATCAGGGTTTTCCAGAGATTCATCTCTCAGGTCTGGTCTACTGGAAAAAACTTGTTCAATAGTTAACAAACAGTCATGCTCTAAATTTCCTGAGGGATTCTCTGTTGACAAAAATATTGCTGGATTCACAATTGGTGTGGTTTTCAATTCCACATCATCTTGTTCCAATAGGACAACCTGATACTTCAGCATTCTGCTGGGGGATAGCCACTGACCCTCCTTGTGCTCTAGAACAGTTATTACCATATGCGGTACGTACACCACCATCTTTTGGCCCATAGTCAATTTTCGAGCTTCTTGGATCAGCAATATCGTTGCCGCTACAGCACGTAAACATCCTGGCCATCCTTTACTCACTTTGTCAAGTTGTTTAGAGAAGCACCCCACTGGTTGTTTCCAGGATGCCAGCTGTTGTGTCAACACTCCAAGGGCCAGATGTTGCCTTTCATGTGCAAACAACTCAAAAGGTTTGGTCACATCAGGTAATCTCAGAGCAGGTGCCATCATTAATGCCTTTTTCAGTTCTTTGAGTGATTTCTGACATTGAGGTGTCCAAGTCAGATACTGATCCTTGGATTCCTTTAAAGCCTCATACGGTGGCTTTACATACATTCCATAATCCAAAATCCAAAGTCAGCACCACCCAATCATTCCCAGAAAAGCTCGCAATTCCTTCAGGCTACTAGGTTCAGGCATTTGACAAATAGCTTCTTTTCTTTCATTTCTCAATTGTCTCCGTCCTTGGGATATTTCAAATCTCAAATTAATTACTGTTTCTTTTCCTATTTGGGCCTTATTTCTGGAGACTCTATATCCTCCTTGGCCTAGGAAATTTAGTAAACTGATAGCAGAACACTTCCCTTTTGGTCCTGTCTCTTCCATATCTTTAATTCCTTGGCCAATTGATTCCCAAATATCGTAGGGCTATTTTTGAATCCTTGTGGAAGTACAGTCCATGTCAATTGGGTCTTTCGTCCTGTGGCCGGACTTTCCCACTCAAAAGCAAATATGTTTTGGCTGCCTATATCTAGAGGTATGCAGAAGAAGGCATCCTTTAAATCTAGTACAGTAAACCATTTATGTTCCTCTTTCAAAGAAGTCAGTAAAATATATGGATTAGCCACTACTGGGTGTATATCTTGGACTATCTGATTTATAACTCTTAAATCCTGAACCAATCGGTATTCCTTGCCTCCGGATTTCCTTACTGGTAATATGGGAGTGTTATATTCTGATTCACACTCTACCAATAGTCCATATTCTAAAAATTTTGTAATCAACCCCTCTAATCCCTTTCGAGCCTCCCACTTAATAGGATATTGTTTTTGTCTTACCGGTTTGGCTCCAGGTTTTAAAATCACCTTTACCAGCTCTGCCAATTTAGATCGTCCCAGAATTCCACTTGCCCAGACCAAAGGAATAACTGCATTTTCCACTTCTTCTGGAATCTGTTCTTCCCTGTAGGAATCCTGTAACATAAACACTCTTGCCTCTATGGCTTTTGATTCTGGTATTAACAATTTCATCTCTCTGTCTTTTGAAAGTTATTTGTGCGTCTAATTTACTCAATAGATCTCGTCCCAACAAAGACAGTGGACATTCAGGCATATACAGAAACTGGTGAGTTACCCATTGCTTTCCCAATTTAAACTTTAATGCCTCTAAAAATGGCCAATTTTCCTTCCGCCCTGTCGCACCAACAACATCTACTGATTTGTGACTAAATTTCCCTTTACATGTATTCAATACTGAGTAAGTAGCTCCAGAAACTCTATTTCTTCATTCCCTAGCTTCAATGTAACCAGACGTTCAGCTAGGGTTGATTCCCCCAGTCCCCTTCATAGTTCTTCATCCAGAGTCATTAATTTAATTGCCTGGAGAGCCGGATCTAATTCTCCTGCCTTAGGACATTCTCTTTTCCAGTGCCCATGCTCCTTGCAAACAGCACATTGATCTTCTGCTAATTGGGGCTTATTTTCCTTCTCTCTCTGATATTCATTCCTCGTCCTCTCCCTCTGCCTATCCTGTTATTCCCTGCCAAAACTGCTAGTAGCTTTCCACCCCTTCGGGCTTGCCTCACCTATTTTTCTTTTTCTCTATTGTTATATACAGCCCAAGCAATTTCAAGCATTTTACCTTAGCCACCCTTTCGGGATCCTCCCAATAGGTACCTGCAGTCTCTTTCCATGATCTTTAATCAGTAACTGAAAAAGGAACTTTCACCACTGGACCATCATTCCCCACCGCTTCTCAGAGAGGGGCTTGGAGGGAAGTTAGCCTTACTTCCCCCCCTCCTTCTCCCTGAAATTGGGCTAAATCTCACTGCTTCCCCTTCTTTGGGAGAAGTAGGAGGACTATCATCCTCCGAATTTTGGATCTCTCTTCCCCTTTCCCACCTTCGGTGAGGAGCAACCATTAATTCAATATCTTCCTCCTCAGTTCCATTTTTCCCAACAATTTTCTTTAGTATTATAAGTAGAACAACCCCTTTTCGAGTTCTCATCACGTTTTCCCTTTTTCACAGTCTTTACCATGGGATCATACAGATGTATTCCCCACTGTCTCTGCCATTCTAGATGATTTTGTAGTGTAAAGAACAAATCAACATAAGCCATTTCTTCCCATTTACCCTCCTTTTTACAAAACAACATTAATTGCAAGATGGTGTTAGATTGCAATGTCCCATTTTCTGGCCATTTCTCTCCACTGTCCAACCTATACATTGGCCACCAATGATTGCAATATTTAATTAATTGCTTCCGAGTCAGAGGATCACCTCCCAGATTTTTCCAATGCCTCAAAATACATCCCAAAGGTGGTTTTTTGTGGGATAGATCTTTTACTCGGAAATGTTCCCATCTTCCCAAGACTAGTGGGTGTGATTGTGCACTATCACAGGCACTAGTCAGAGGGACCCCTACTCTCCTTGAGGGTCCCTCCGGATCTTCTAGCCCCCTGCTAGAAATCCCCCAACCTCCTTACCTGGGCCCCTAGCCCAACCTTGCGAGGCTTTCACCGCGACTTATAGGCAGGCATTCCTTGTGAGGGTCTCGTACCCTCACCCTTTCCAGAGGTACCTTTCAGCCCTACTCTGCATAGCTTTCGCCGCGCCTTACAAGCGAGCTAGTGTGACTCGAACCCACGTTACTTCAATCCTTTAAAGAATGCCTTATTACCTTTCCAGGGGACTTGCTCAGAATTCTTCGGTCAGGGATCAGAGGTTCTCCCCGAGAACCCCTTGGTGCCGGCTGGAAGTCCTGTGATCCCGCGGATTTGTTGAGATTCACAAGCAGTGTCCCATCTGGGTCGCCAAAACTGTCACCGAAATCGGGAATAAACCTCGTAACACCAATGTAGTGTTAAAAGGCAGGCATTCTTTATTCACGGCGCCGGGAACACGAGGGATAGCTCCTCCTAAATCGTGTTCGTCGATCAGTTCAAAAATCAAACATTTATAGGCAAGATTAATACATATTCATCAAGTGTCCATACAATGATTGGTTAAGTATTCCTCGCCTACCATGTAAATGACCACGCATCCTCACTATAATTTCTTGGGATTTTGCTTCCTTAATCTTTTGAGTCGGAGGGTTTCTTGAGTGGGTGGTCTCTGAGCAGTGGTTGCGACCTCCCCCTGCCGGAATTCCCTTTCCTACAAAGTTCACTTAAGCTTGGCAACACTCAATAGATCTTCACAGGCTGTCGGTCCAACATGCAATCATTCACCCCACAGTCCTTTGTTTTAAGACAAGACTATAGAATGAATAATTACCCACCCACCGGACCGTAGAACTGACCAAGGTGTTCCTTCTTTCTGACTACTTGTTATTAGAACAAAACATAATACCATGATCACGATGTTACACTTAACTCCTTGATAATTAAATCAAGATGGGAAGGGTTAGGTGGGTTCTCGAGCAGCATTGCTGGTGCATAATGTTCTTTAGTTACAACTTTCTACAAATTCACAAACCTGTTTTCTAACCCTATTTTATTTTAATTCCCTACCACCTTGGTTACACTACCAGCTGGTTTCCAAGGCTGGGCCTGGCAGAGGAGGGAGGAGAGTTGCGGTCGGCCCTTTTTCGCTCATCAGGCTGGAGGATGACACCCTTAGCTGAACCAAGGCAGCAGACGCGGCAAGAGGGATGATACTGGAACAACTTAGTCTGTCTAAGCTCAAGATCGGCAAGCAAGACTAAAGCAAGCCCTGCCTCCGGTGACTTGACTTCCCAGCCCACCATGGGATGGAAGGGGACGCTCTTGCTGAGGATCTCCCATGGACAGATGTTGCCACCACCGGCATGTACAGCTCCTCCAAGAGTCACTCCGGGTGCCTCAGTGGAAGGTGGAGGCAGCCCCAGGCCTGAAAGACCAGCTGTAGTGAGCTCTGGTGCCCTTGAGCGCTGCTGCCCATGGCATTCCCCCCAAAAGCCCCCTGAAGAGGCAAAAATGGTCGCTACAGCCAAGGCTGACGGGGTTCTACAGCCCTGATCAGCACTCCCTCTTTTGCAAGGACCAGAGTCAGGTGAGCATCACCGTTCTTGGCCTAGCCGATTATGATCCCTCCTGAGGTGGTGTCCTGGCCTCTCTCCTGCCCCGTGTGGTGCTTTAGGCTGTAAAGAGAATCAAAACAATGCCGCTCCCTGGGGTCATTTCGCCTTCGATGCCAAAATGCAGAGTGGAAGGAGGGATCGCGGAGCTCCCAGGCTCTCTGCTGCAGGGGTAGGACTTGAGAAACGTTGCCAAAACGGGTTCGCTTGCATTTGTTCCTTCTCTTCAGTTTGTGTGCGGGGGCGGGACATCCCATAGAAGGGTGTACTGCCCCGCCCCTCCTGGGGGTGGGACATCCCATAGAATGGTGTACTGCCCCACCCCTCCTGGGGGCGGGACATCCCATAGAAGGGCATACTGGCCCACCCCTCCTGGGGGTGGGACATCCCATAGAAGGGTGTACTGCCCCACCCCTCCTGGGGGCGGGACATCCCATAGAAGGGTGTACTGCCCCGCCCCTCCTGGGGGCGGGACATCCCATAGAAGGGCGTACTGCCCCGCCCCTCCACTGTGAGCTCGGGGCTGGCACGTGCAATTAAGGCTATGCCCACCCATCCCGGCCCTGGCAGATGCTCTCTGCTTCTGCACGGTGAGGGGAGGCAGCGGCTGCAACGGAGTCAGGGGGCTGCCGCCCCTCGCAGACGCAGGGAACGCAACCGTCGGTGACCTTTGGCAGCAGCGTTTGCTGGCCGACGCCATGAGGCGGGGTGTTGCTGGCCGGGGACCCACGGCGCGCAGCCGCCCCTCGCCCCGCCAGGGCCCGGCGCAAGCCGCCGGCAGCCTTGCGCACAAGGAGGAGCAGAGGCGGGAGCTGGAAGCCCTGCGGGCTGAGCTGCAGCAAGAGCGGCTCCGCACCCAAGAGCTGCGCCGCTGCTTCGCTGCCGAAACCTGGGAGCTGAAGGCGGCTTTGGACAGGGAGCAGCAGCTCCTGGCAGAGCGGCTCCAATCCGAGTGGGAGCAGCGACGGGCTCTGGAGGTGCGGCGGCTGCAGGAGCTGAAGCAGTGGCAGCGGGTGGCAGAGACGCGCCAGCTGCTGCGCTGGAAGGAGGCTGAGCTCCACGAGGGACGGGAGCTGCTGCAGCGCGAGTGCACCGCCGCCGTTCGCCTGGCGCGGGACCTGCAGCGGCAGCTGGCCGAGGAGATGGTGAGGCCCAGCAGGGGCGGCAGGGAGGCCCGAAGCAAGCTCCAGGACCTCCTTGGCAAGCTATGCTGGGAGATGGATGGCTTCCAGCCCGCCCGCATCCGCCACCTCCAGAACCAGCTGCAGCTGGAGAGGAGACTCTTCATCAAATACATCCTGCAGCGGGTCGAGGGCGAGCTGCCCGCCTCCCCCGGCACGGCGCAGCCCGAAGGCCCTCTTGGGCACCAGGGCCATCAGGAGACGCAGAGCTCCTGCTCCTCTGGCAGAAACGGGCCCCAAGCCCTGGCAGCGCTACGGGAAAGACTGCCGGAAAGCCACCGCGCTGGGCAGCAAACAGCATGCAAGGCTGTGGCAGATGCTAAGCTCCGGGTGCCAGAGGGGGAAGGCTTGGTGCTGCTTGGAAGCACATGCAGCCGACTCCTGGAGCCAAACACCCGCCTGCAGCATCTTCTAGAAGACCTGGAGAGGCAACAGAGTGCCCTTGAGACGGAGAGCTGCCTCCTGAGAAAGGAAGGCTCTCCAGAAGCGTGCGAGGAGGCAGAGAGGCTGCAGCAGAAAAAAGCTCAGCTAGCTGCCCTCGCCTCCCGGCTGGAAGAAAGATCCAGGCAACTGCAGGCGACTGTCCATCGCCTGGTCAATGCTGGAGTGCCACTGCCCATCCAAAGCTCCACTGAGGATCTGTGCATGGCACCGTTGCCTCAGCAGAGAGATGGAGAAACGGGAGAGCCTGCCAGAGCTTTGCTGGCACAGGACAAGCAGGATGACTTCTCACAGAAGGGGGCTGAGGAGCTTCAGGCCCAAGGGGCTGCAGGTGATGAGGGCTCCTGTTACGTGAGCACCCACAGCCCAACTTGTGAGGAGTTGCAGGCGCAGCTCACAGAGATGACAAAGGAAAACGCTCGCCTGGCGGAAGAAAATGCTCGCCTCTGTGGGCAGATGGGTTTGACAGCACGGGTTCAAGCTGAAAATGCTGACCTGAAAGGGCAACTAGCACGAGTGGCAGAGGAGCGAGATTCTGCCATCCAAAGGAACGTCTGTCTTCAAACCCAGCTGGCAGAGGCCGAGCGCGAACTGAAAGCCATGAGAGAAATGGCAGAAAGGAGCCAACAGCTGGAGAAGGAACGTGAGGAGGCACAGTTAGCGCTCCAGAGGAAAGAAGGGGACGGCAGGTGTTGGCAGAGGCCTCAGGCAGACGTACGCAGGGAACGCAAAGAAACCCTGCAGCTGTTTCGAGCGCAGCCGACGGAACTGAGTGATCAGAATCCAAAGCTAAATGAACAACGCCAGCAGCCACTGAAGGACCTTGAATGGCTGGAGAGAGAAAGATGCAACCGCATCGGTTGCAGGCCGTGCCAGGCTAACCTGGGAGCAAGCAAGGAGTCCATCCTCCTGGAGGCTATGAGAAAACAACCGGCAGAGCTTCGAGCATTCATAGCTCGATACAGCTACGATCCTTTCGGTGGTCCCAATGAGCGGCCTGAACTAGAGCTTCCTCTAGTTGCTGGACAATATGTTTACGTCTTTGGAGATGTGGATGAAGACGGTTGGTATGTGGGAGAGCTGACCGACGGCACAAGAGGATTTGTCCCCTCTAATCTTGTTGAAGAAGTTTCAGATGACGGGCAACCTGATGACACCGGAGTCTCTCCAGAGACAAGTGATTGGTAGCAGGACGCAGATGATGTCCGTCCTGTGTTCTTAGATCTTCTTCTTAAATCTTTTCTTAACGATCTCTCTGCGCAATCTCACTCTCTGTCCTGTGTGTATGTGAATTGAAAGGACTCTGTGGCAGCTACTGGGGGGCTGGCGTGGCTGGACTGGGTGCCAGCTGCTGGAGTCAACCAGGGGCTGTGGGCACCCCTGGCTCGTGGTGCCAGCCACCGGCGTGGGCCCCAGTGCAGCTAGTGGAGTGAGTGGGGGGTCTGAGTGCAGCTGCTGGGGCGAGTGGGTGTCCCGGCCACCAGGCACTGGGGCGGGAACAGTCCTGAAAAGCACCTACTGGGGGGACCAGCATGAGTGAGGCGAGTGAGAGGCTCTGTGGGTGCCTGTGTCCTCCCCAAACGTGGTGTGCACGGGTGTGCGTGTGCCTTCACCAGCAAATGTCAAACTGGACCAGCGGCTGACTAGGGGGGCCCGGGCTGTGGTGTCAGGCGGGCAGAGGGTGCGCGCTGCACCCAGGGAGATGGGCGAGTGTGGGGTGCCTGCGGGACAGGCAAAACGTGTGAGTGCTGCATGTTTGCAGGGAGCACCAAGATGGACCAGTCAGTGAGTAGGGGACCCGTGGGGTGGGTCACGGGGCTGGGATCTGGGCAGGGCTACCAAATCCATGAACGGGCGTGTGCTTGTGGACATAGAGAGTGTCATGTGTGCGCCTGCGCTACTGACCTCGTGTCTCTGCCAGCCCAAGAGGAGGAGGGGATGCGGCTGTCCCGGTTTGTGTTTTATGTGAGTCCTGCCCGTGGGTGCTCTTGACGGCAGCGCCTCATCTCTGTCAGTCTGTGTGACTGGCTGTGTCAGTGTCCGCTGCGAGTCCGTGTGTCTGTGTGTGTGCATCTCGGGGGTGGATGCTCAGCTTTGCTGCAAGTTACACCTGCAAGCGGAAAAGCGGCAGCTGCGTCCCTCAGCCTGGGCAAAGACTCCAGATCCCCAGGCAACGGGCTGGGCTCCAGCAGCCAGGCAGGACTGTACTGGGTGGCACTGGCCAGTACTGGGCTCCGGCTGCATGGCAGGAGGGGTCCTGGGCCGGAGTGGCTGGAAGTGGTGACCAGTCTTGACATGCCTTAACACTGTGTCTCTGTGGGGTGCGTGGGGAGAGTGAATCCCGCTTCATCCCGAGGGCTTCCAGCTGGGGATGAGATGTCCGCATTGCTTCAGCTGAATGCCTGCCTGGCACAGGGTCCAAGCAAGAGCTCCCTGTCACCGCCTGTGTGTCCTTCTTGTTATGGGTCAGGAATACCAGTGTCCAGAGGGCAACATTTGTACCTCTCACGGGACATCCATGCTCTGGCAGCACAAACCATGCTTTTGGCATCGGCCTCTTTTGGGAGGGGCAACTGGTGATTACTGCAGGCAGCTAAAAAGCCTGTTCCCCAAGGGTGACTCTGCTGCCTTTCAGGAGCTGTCAGCCCTGGAGCCCTTGGGACGTGTCCAGGGAGCCCAGAAGGGGCAGAGAAAGTGGTGCCTTGGGCTGGACCTCTGCTGCTGGGCTGGGCCGGGCTCCTGGGACGGACGGAGCTCATAGCAAGCGGGCAGCGCTTGTGAGAGACAGCTCTGCCCAGGAGCAGCTCCCCTGCCAAGTGCAGCAGGGCTGAGGGCACTGCCTGCAGGCAGCGAGGGGAGAGAGGAGTGAGGCAGGGAGAGCTTAGTGGGAGGACAGCTGAGCTTGTCACCGAAATCGGGAATAAACCTCGTAACACCAATGTAGTGTTAAATTTTCAGTGCTGGGAACACGGGGGATAGTTCCTCCTAAATCGTGTTCGCTCGATCAGTTCAAAAGTCAAACATTTATAGGTCTATGATTACAAGATTAATACATATTCATCAAGTGTCTGGCAGCTAGAGAATCCTCTCCAGTCACAGAAGTCATCAGGGATCATAGACACAAGCCGCCAGGACAGCTGAAGTGGCAATGCGGTCAGAGAGACTGTTTCCCCTTGGCTAGAGAGTCCCCTCTGATGCCAGAGCTCCTCCCGGATCTTTGAGACATACTTCTGGGACAGCTAGAGTGGCGTCCCGGTCCTAGACATGGTACTCCCGCAGTTAGAGAGTCACCTCCAATCGCAACGTTCTCCCGGACCATGGAGACATACCTGGGGAATGGCTAGAGTGGCATCCCAACCACAGAAACGTTGTTCCAGCAGTTAGAGAGTCCCGTCCTATCCCAGATGTCCTCCTTGATCATGGAGACATACCTCTGGGACGGCTAGAGGAGTGTCCTGGACAAAGAGACATTGTTCCAGTTACTACAGAGTCGACAGAGGCCAGAAAGAGGTGGAAAGCAGGAAAGGTGTGGGATGCTAGAGGGGACGTAGAGGCCAGAAAGAAGTGGAGGCCGAAAAGGGGTAGGAGCCCAAATACGGGTCTGAGGCCACATAGTCGGGGTCAGGCTCAACAGGGACGGTGTCAAAGGAGAAGCCAAAACTAAGTAGAGGCCGACGGAGGGGGTGGGCACTAGGGGCGGAAAGGGAGCTAGAGGCCAGAAATAAGTGGAGGCCGCAAAGGAGTGGGAGGCTGGAGGGGAGCTAGAGGCCAGAAATAAGTCGAGGCTGAGCACGTGTTGTGGGTCAGAAAGATGTGGGAGGCCAGAAGCCCAAAGAAAGGCTAGAGAAACGTGGAGGCTGAAAATTAGTGAGAGGCTGGAGGGCAACTTAGGACAGAAAAAAGTGGAGGCGGAAAAAGGGGTGGAAGACTGGAGTGTCTCCCGCATCAGAGGGGTTACATCCGGGATGGCTAGAGTGGCATTCCGGTCGTGGAAATGCTGTTCTGGCACCTACAGAGTCCCCTCCGCGCCCGCAAGTCCTCCTGGATTAGAGAGACATACCTCCCACAGTGGCATTCCCGTCATAGAGATGGTGTTGCAGCACCTGGAGACTCCCTTCTGATCTCAGCCGGCCTCCACATCACGAAGATACACCTCCAGCATGGCTAGACTGGCATTCTGAACATACAGATCCTGTTCTGGCAGAGAGACTCCACTCCGATCCTGGAAATCCTCCCAGACCCTAGAAACATATGTCTGGGATGGCCAGACAGGCCTTCCTTTCATTGTAACGGTGTTCCCACAGCTAGAGAGTCCCCTGCGATCCCAGAAGTCCAAGCAGATCATACACACATACCTCCCAGACAGCCAGAGTGGTATTCCAGGGGTAGAGATGGTGTCAAAGCACCTAGAGACTCCGTTCCAAATACAGAAGGCCTCCCAGATCACAGAGACATACCTCCAGCACGGCTAGAGTGCCATTCCCGTCATAGAGGGGAGTTTCCCACGGTTAGATAGTCGCCTCTAATCCCAGAAGTCCTCCCGCATCATGGAGATATAGCTCCAGGATGGCCAGAGGGGCATTCTGGCCATCGAGACAGTGTTCCAGCAGCTCTAGAGTCCCCTCCAATGCTGGAAGTCCTCCCATGTCATGGAGACACACCTCCAGGATGGCTAAACAGGCGTTCCGGTCATACAGGCCGTGTTCGGGGAGCTAGGGACTCCCCTCCAAAGACAGCTTTCTTCCCGGATCACAGAGACATAACCTCCCAGGTAGCTAGAGTGGCTGTCAGAGACACAGTGTTCTGGTGGCTAGAGAGGCCCCTAGAGGCCAGAAATAAGTGGAGGCTGAGCACGTGTTGTAGGCCAGAAAGATGTGGGAGGCCAGAGGGAAGGAGAGGCTTGCAAAAAATGTGGAGGTTGAAATGGGGTAGAAGGATGGAAAATAGTGAAGGCTGGAGTGCAATTTAGGCCAGGGAAAAGTAGAGACCAAAGAGTTGTGGGAGGAAACACTAAAAGAAAACTCATAGTGACACAGTATATGGAAGAAAGGGAGGAAGTAAAATTTAGCTGAAGGGAACAGGATAAAGGAAATTTTTGAAAGAGAAATTAAATAGTGTTTTATATAATAGTGTTTTTTATTTTTTATATAATTTTATTTATATAATTTTTATATAATTTTAATTTTTTATATAATAGTGTTTTCTGTTTTATAAAACAGAAAATCTGTTTTATAAGCTCACACATAGTAATAGTGACTGAAGTCTTTTTCTGCAGTTGTGTGTTTGCGTATTTCAGAGATGATGTTCCACCTCTAAAACGTCGCAGTTCAACAGCCCGCAGCTACATAGGCACCAATCTCTGGGTTCGATGTCTCTCTCAAATATGAAAGGCTATACCAAAACTCTGTATGGCCAAGTCCCAAGTGAAGACTTTGAACGTAGTCCCGGTCAAAACCCAACCTTTTACACCTTCAAAGGTAGCTGCACCTAATTTAAGTAGAATGGGAGCTGTTCCTGTGATGATTCCAGCACAAAGTAAAGATGGATCCATAGTATAAAATATTATTAATTTAAATGCTGTTTTTGAAGTGTTCATTATAAGTATTAGAGAAAACTACTGTGTTCCAGCCCTCATTTAAACAATGGCATGCAATTTTCCTTGAAGACAATTTCCTTGAAGAAAAGCGAGAGAATTCTGCACCAATCCTGATAAAGGTATGTATGACTAGAGTCACTCAAGCTCCTCCTGCAAAGTAAAACACTATAAAATAATGTTTTAAGAGCTGGATGTTAGGGAAGATACCATCGTTGTGTACCACTCTAACTTCTGGGATCAGTCGACGGGCTGAGCCTCTCTTCCCCCCCATCGGGACGCCGTTGGGTAAGATTCGAACCCTTGGTCATACCAAGTGCCTCCCCGGGAAACTTAGAAATCTCTATATAGAGTCACTTTACATCTTTTAAGGCGTTTATAGCCAAGTAGTGTCCCTCGTAGTTTTAGCATTTGCACGTGCTTTATAGGTAGTGAATTTATCACCGGCAATCCAAAGAACCTGTATATCTGTTGCTTCAATAAATCGCACTATTGATTGACTCAGCCGTGTGTTCAATAAATCGCACTATTGATTGACTCAGCCGTGTGTGGTCCCTGAACGCGACCGTACCTCTGAGTGTGGCCGTGTTCGTTCAGGAGGTGTCCGGCTGAGCAGGTAGTGTGATGTTAGTAGTGCATCCGGACCCGTGATAGTCCAACAAAGGTGTTGGGCGCGACCGGACTACTAACGCTGACTTTGGGCATCACTCAGAACCTAAGCTCAGCCGCCCCCAGTCCCTCTGATATCTGAGGATCGACTGGAAAGCAAGGGGGTTTAGTTTCTGCCAAATTGCTCTGCCTCTTAACGCAACAGGCCCGTGGGTCCTGCTGGACACCAAGCTGAGCAGCAGCCAGCACCGTGCCCTTGGCCAAAGGCGGCGGGCGGCGGTGCCCTGGGCTGCGCTGGGCAAAGCCTTGCCAGCAGCTGGAGGGTGGGGAGCCTTGCCCTCTGCTCAGCGCTGCTGAGGCCATGCCCGCAGTGCTGTGCCCAGGCCCGGGCTCCCCAGGCCGAGAGAGACAGGAGCCCCTCCCCCAGCCCCGCCCCCCAGCCCCCCCCCCGGGCTTGGAATGGCAGCTGTGATGTCGCGGCGCTGGCCCGGCAACGGCCACAGTGCCTGCAGGCACGGCTCTGCCAGCACCCGGCAGCTCCAGGGAGAGACCAGCTCTCACCCAGCGGCACTGCCCGGCACCGGGACCCCCTCGACAGCCTCGCTCCAGCCGGCTGGGAGCTCTCCGGAGCCCCAGCAGCGTGTCTGGCGCGAGGACTCCCCTGGCCCCGGCACGATGGGCCAGCTGAACTGCTGCTACGGCTCCAGGTGGGCTCCCCCCGCGGCTCGGGGACACGCCGGCGCAGCCGGGCCCCGCAGCAGCCGCCTTTCTCACGCCCTTTGCCGCCTGCTCTGCAGGGTCTACCCTGGCCCCGAGCAGCAGTGCGCGCCCGGCCCGGCATCAGCCGAGCCGCTGCTCCACCAGCGCGTGCGGGTGACGCAGGGCCGCGGGACGGGGAAGAGGCACCTCCTCCTCTTCAGCGATGCCTTGATCATCGCCAAGGCCAAGTAAGAGGCGCAGACCCCGGCTGCCTTTCCTCCTAAGGCCTGGCCCCGGCACCGGGGCAGGGATGCCCAAGGAGCAGCCCCAGGCCCCGGCACCCTGCTGCTGGCTGCACCCGTGGCCGTGCGCGGGGCAGGCGGAGGCCAGAGGGCAGCCGCCGGGCTCGGCCACCTCCAGGTCACTCCCTGCCGCTCCTCTCTGCAGACGTGGCAGCGCCCCGCGCCCGCAGCTCTGCCTGGCCCTGCGCCGGCTGTGGGTGGTGAGCGGCGGCAAGGGGGCGGCCGGGGATGCCGCCCAGGAGGAGGAAGACAAGGCCACCACGTCCCTCGTCCTCGCCTGGCCCTACGGCTTCTGCGTCGTCACCTTCTGGTGGGTCTCAGTGCCACGTCCCCCGGCAGGGCCGGGCAGCGCTTCTGTCCGGCCCCACGCCGCTTCCTCCTGCCTCTGCAGCCGTCCCCACGGGGCAGGGCTGTGCCGGCGCCCGCCTCTGCCCGCGGGCTGGGCAGCAGCGGGCGCTCAGGCTCTTTCTCCTCTCTTTCCTGCAGCTCCCGCTCGCTGAAGGAGCTCTGGCTCAGCGCGCTCCGTGGGTAAGCCCTGCCTGGCAGAGCAGCTTGGGAGGCCCGTGCTCACAGCACGGGGGGATGCTCTAGCCGTAGCCGTACGATGCGGAAACGCCGCTCCTGAGCTGGGGAGAGCTGCCCCCACGGCTGCGGGCGGCTCTGGAGCGGGCAGAGCTGGCGCAGCTGCTTCACCCAGCCCCGTCCTCCCCCCTTGCCGCTGCTCTCCGCTCGACGGCCGGGCGGTGCCCAGCTGCTTCGGGGCAGCTTGGAAGGGCTCCCCGGGCTGGCAGGCGAGGGAAGAGGCAGCTTGAGTCTCACACAGCTCTTTCTCTGCCCCTGCCCCGTGCACAGGCCAGCAGAAGGAGTGGAGGGAGCCCGCGTCACCCAGCTGCCCTCCATCAAGCTCCTGCTGAAGGAGCTGCGCGGCCGCAATGCCGTGAGTGTCCCTCCCGGCCCCGCTCTGCCCCAGGGGCTGCTCCAACCCCGCACCAGCCCCATGGCTTCTCACCTGCTGCTCTTCTCCCCTTGCCCAGGCCAAAACACTCAACGCCAGCAGCCTGCAGAGGCTGGTCGAGGGCCTGGCAGAGGTGAGGAGCCCCCGGGCCGCCATCTCGGCCGTCCCCACATCTCACTCATGGCCCGCGGCCGATGCAGCTCGCCAGGGGCCCTTCGTGCTGCGGGGCTGCTCGCTGAGCGCAGCGCATTTCTTGCAGGCTGGTGCCCAGCAGCGGCCACCTCCCGTCCCCTCCGGCAGCCAAGGTGGACGTGGCCACTCGGACGGTGAGTTTGGAGGAGACGGGGGCAGGACGGCCCCTCTCTCCTGCGCTGGCAGGCGGCAGCCACGCTGCTCAGGGGCTGCTGCTGCCCTTCCCGCAGGGCACGGCCGCAGAGAGCTGAGCCCCCGGGGCGCCTCGTTCCCCAGCCACGCCTCTCCCTCGCTGTTGGCGGGGGCACAGCGCACGGAGGCTCGGGCAGCATTCACCTGGCGCTTGCCCTCCATGGCTCTCTGCTCTGTTTTCCCTGGCGGCAGGCGGGACCCGCAGCAGGACGAGGGGGCTGCCCTGGCCCTTTGCGCGGCGAGGGACCTTGGCCGCTGCGGAGGCGCCCGGGCAGTCGGGCTGTGCCGGCAGGGCGGGTCTCTTCGGCCGGCCCCTGGCAGCTCTCTGCAGCCAGGACGGCACGCTGCCCCAGCCCCTCCAGGTAAGCCAGCCTGGCCGGGGGGTGCCCGTGGCGCTGGCTCCTGCGCAGAGGCGCTGTCCCCAGCAGAGGGACCCCGGCTGGGGCTCGGGGACCAAGCCGGCTCCGCCCCACCTCCCCCACCTCCAGCCACCCCTGCGTCCTGCCCTAGTGAAAGCAGAGCCGCCCACGCTCGCTCCTGGCCCGGAGGAAGGCTCACCGGCCCCGGGGCCTGTCCCCAGCCAAGCAACTGTCCTCCTCTGTCCCCCGCAGCTCTTTGAGGAGGAGGAGGATGTGGCTGGGCTTGCCGGCACGTCGGCCAAGGAGTTGCCAGCACCAGAGGTGGAAGCAGAAGCAGCAGCGGTATGTCAGGGCCACAAAGAGGGTGACAGCACTGTCAGAAGTTGAGAGTGCTGCCGCAGGGACAAGCAAGGTCACCCACTAGCCGGCAGCTCTGCAAAGGTGCAGAGGAAGGGTGGTGCAGGATGGCCATGGCGGTTTGTGCGGTGATGCCACCAGAACTGGCTCAGCTGGGCTGAGCAAACCCATCCAAGGGCTGTGCCTTTCCGAGCTAAGGTAGCAATTGGGCAGGAAGGTCCTTGCCACCCGTTAACTTGCACATTTCCATTGCAGGTGCCTCCAGTCCCTCCAGAAAGTGAACACCTGGAGAGCTCCTCTGGGGAGACAAGGTAAAATGAGCTAGGTGTGCTTAAGAGCAGAATTGGTTCACGTTTATCATGGCTTGACCTGTCTAACAATACATTGAATGGAAAGTTTGCCAGGCTCGAGAAGAGCAACCTGTGAAGAGGGGAGCAACGGGCTACTGGACAGCGAGAGGAGCAAGTTGGGAGCAGAGCTCTGCGGGATGGGCAACTGAGGACATCCAGGCAGGCAAGAAGAACGAGGAGCCCAGGTGTGTAGCAGGCTCTGCTGCCCATCTTTCAAAGCTCCGAACACTGCTCCGACTATGGGCAATATTTCTGAGGTGCGCAGAGATGGCACCGGGCAGGAAGCCCGCAGCTGCCTGTGGGAGAGCGTGTCTGTCAGGAGGAACATATCACTCCAGCGTTGGCAGCTCTCCTTCGGCACTTGTGGCAGCTCTGTTTGTGCAAGGCTGAGCAACACCCCAGCAGAGTCACAAGGCTCATAGCAATTTTTGGAGCTCTTTGACCCGCTGCCTACAGAAAGAGGCAAAGTCTCCCTTTTCTGTTCATGTCAGCTGGCAAGCCCAGCACTGGCTGCTGGTGTCTGAATCCCAAAGACGCAGCAAGGAGCTGTGTCACGTAGCTGTAGACCCTGAGGTACTGGCACTTCGTAAAAAGCTCACGTTGCACCTGAGACAATTGAGGGAAGAAGAAAACAACCAAACAATACCAAAGCAGCGTGTTTTGCCTTCAAGCCTGGCTTTCTAGCAAGGGACAGTGAGGCGTGCTGCTGCTCGGCTTTTGGAAAGGACCACAGCACAGCTGCCCTGCCCAGCCCTGCTGCCTAGCAAAGCAGTGCTGCACATCTCTGTCAACTTGCAGAGCTCTGAGGGTGTCACACGTGTGGAGAAGGGGACAAAGCCGTGCCGTAGCCACTGCCAGGGAGGGTTCCCTCTCGTGTGCCAGGAGCTGCCCCTTGGACAGCACACTGCCCAAAGAACGGGGCACAAAGTCGTGCCTCTTCCTGCCTTCATGGTTTCATCAGCACTTTGGACTCTCTTCTTGCAGGTGCCGATTTTTTTCTGCTGCCTGGATTGCCCGCATGAGCTCTGCTGCCTGGGCTTTGAGGGGCGCGATGCAGCCCCAGCACCACCTCGGCGGAGGTGAGGAGGGAGGCACCGCGCCCTTCTGCTCCGGCCGGCACATTTCACTCGGGCACCGCGACGCCGGAGCGGCCCCGCACCGCCCTCAGACCCAGCCCAGCCCTGGCGGGAGGCCTTGCTGGCTCACTCCTCGGCTCCGTCAGCAAAAGCCCACCAGCCGGCACAGCTGCCCCCGTGGGGAGCTGGCATGTCACCTGCAGATTCCATGGGGCGTGCTGGGCGTGGAGGTGTATATCATCTGAGAGGGACACGAGGGACACGCTGGACAGCATGTTCCAGACTATAAAACCCTCCAGGTTTTCTTTGCCGCTACTCATTCTTGGCAGAGAGACGCTGCACCACCTTGCTGCATACAAGAAGGGAGCACCCATTGCTGCCCTTTGGTCGGTGCAAGTCCTTGTATGCAGCACACAGCACAATACCCTTTCTTAGTATTCTTGATCAAACATGACTGGCTTGCAGTTTCCATTAGCTGAGTTAACTCCAGGTTAGCTACAGCAAAAACTCCGCTCTTACTTCTCCGACCCATCAGCGCTCTCTGGACCGATGCGAACACCCCCCTTTCTGTCAATCAGAACTGGAGTGGTGATGCTTTGCTTTCAGCCACAACACGTGCCTGTGCCTAGGGACTGATGGGAAGGAGGAGTTAAAAAAGCCAGCTTACATGGTGCCCCAAATCCCAGCCACCCTCCAGGACCGGAAAAAAACTGGACACCCCCCCATATTTATTCTAGCCATTCTGTAGCCAGCACAGTCATTTCAGTGTCGATTCTGGTTGATTCTGCAGCTTTATAACAGTTGAAACACCCAGCTCATCAAGGCGGCCGATCTAGAAGGCAGGGGATCTGAACTGGCCCCAACTACCTATGATGTGACAGTGTCCATAACTCGGGTTAATCACAGGTTGTCCTGTGACATAAGGATGTAGCGCTCTTTCACCTTTCTCCTTTGAAGCTTTGGGGTTTGTGCACGGGAGCCTTATGTACCTTTCTTTTCAGAGTTGCTCATCGTTTCAGCATTGTTTCTGATGAGGAAAACATCCTTTCTGTGTAGATGTTAATTTATGTACATTTAATAAACAGCATGGTATCCTATACTACCAATGATCTTTTTTTCAGACTAATGAAAAGTTCAAGACAAAAGCATGCTTTGTGTCTGCAAAGAAAAGTGTAAACCTCTGTAACTGTATTAAAAAGCTGCGGTTGTTTCACTCGTGGATGTTTGTAGCTATAGCAGAAACAGAGCTGCTGGCTGCCTTACTGCGAGATCCACAGGACACCAGTCTTCTCCTGAAGGCTTTCTACCAGCGTAATACTGTTTGAGTTGCCACTCCATTAAAACAGGACTTGTTCACTAATTGGTTCCTACATGAAAACCCGAGGACAGAAACTCGATCCTGGTTGGCAATGTCAAAAGCAGCATGAGGCGAGGCTGCCCAAAGCCTGGCTGCTGCGCTTGGAGGAAATGTGCCTTGAGTCCCGATGGGCAGACAGGGCACGCCTCTGCAAGTCTGCTTCGCAACACAGCACGACGCAACAGACCTGTGTACAAAGAGCATTAACATCATCACAGGTACAGCCAGTCACAAGGTGGGCAATGCCCGAGTGAAGGCTGCCAGCTGTCCTGCTGGCCGGCTCTGTCCTTCACGGCTGCAGACTCCCTTTCCCAGGCACTCACTGAGCCAGGGGCTGGCTTCGCACTCGCAAAGCACGTAGCCCATGCAGCAGCTCACTCCACTGCTCACCGTGGTTCCCCATGGCTGCTTATCTACCCAACAGATCTCTTAGTCCCTCCTGTTTGTGTATGGAGAAGGACTCGCAGGAGATGGGATAACAGTGATCACCAAACAGGGGAGTTGAAACTTTTGAGTGTAATGAGATACAGCTCAGAGGAGTTGCTACCTTGCTTTTCAGGAGAGCAAACTTGAAGCTACTCAGAGAGCTAGTCTGCAGTGTCCCCTACGAAGCTGCTTTGGAAGGCTTAGGGCTCAGAGAGCAGCTTAGTTTTTCAGAACCACCTTCTGCAAGCACGGGAGCAGGCAATCTGGTGGAGTCTGAAGTCAAACAAGAGGGGCAGAAGACCAGCTTGGCTGAACAGGGACCTCCTTTTTCAACTCAGGTGGAAAAAGGAATGTTATGATCCCTGGGACCAAGGTCCGGCTTGGCAGGAAGATCACAGAGCTGGAGTTCATACGTGTAAGGAGAGAACAGAAAAGGGCAAAGCTCAGCTAGAGTTGAAATTGGCCAGTGTTGTGTCGGGCTACAAAAAAAGGGCTTTTTACAGTACGTTCATAGCAATCGCTCATTGAGCACGGCCAGGGACTCTCTGAGGAGGAGGAGGATGCGGCTGGGCTTGCCGGTGCATCCGCCACAGAGCCGCCAGCACCAGGGGCAGAAGCAGAAAGCGCAGAGGTCTGTGAGGTGCACAGAGAGCGGGGGCTGCGCAAACCCCTCCGAGCGTATGGCGGGATACGTTGTATCGCGGGATACGTTGTATGACGTTGGCGGTTTTGGGGGGTAACTATGTACGTACTGTAGGGACACATGCTTTCTTACGGGATGAAAAGATGTAATGTTGTCGTGGTTTAGCCCCAGCCGGCAACTAAGCACCACGCAGCCGCTCGCTCACTCCCCCTCCCACAGTAGGGTGGGGGAGAGAATTAGGAAAAAAACCTCGTGGGTTGAGATAAACACGGTTTAATAGGACAGAAAGAAAGAAGGAAACAACAATGATAATACCAACACAGGAATGTACAAGAACAAGTGATGCCCAATACAGCAATTGCTCACCACCCGGCGATCGACAGCCCGTCCCCGAGCAGCGATTTCCGCCCCCCGGCCAACTCCAGTTTATGTACTGGGCATGACGTCGGATGGTAGGGAATATCTCTTTGGCCAGTCTGGGTCAGCTGTCCCGGCTGTGTCCCCTCCCAGCTCCCCGTGCACCCCCAACCTCCTTGCTAGCAGGCCAGCACGAGAAGCTGGACTGTCCTTGACTGCTCAGCAACAACCCAAAACATCAGCACATTATCAACAGTTTCTCATCCCAAATCCAAAACACAGTGTCACACTGACTTCTGTGAAGAAAACCAGCTCTATCCTGGCTGAAACCAGGACACAGGGAATAAGGGAAGAGGTTCCCCGAGGGCAAAACATTACTAAAGCATTTAATGAACAACAAGGGAAAGACGAATCTCCAACAGAATGGTTGGAGAGGTTGAGGAAAAACCTACAAATGTACTCTGGAATTGATCCGAATACAGTGGCTGGGACCGCACTCCTTAGAACACAATTTGTAGCTAAATCCTGGGGGCATATAAGAAGGAAATTAGAAAAATTGGAAGATTGGCAAGAAAGAAGATTAGAGGAGTTACTTAGAGAAGCCCAGAAAGTCTATGTTAGGAGGGACGAAGAAAAACAAAAAGCAAAAGCAAAAATTTTTGTACGTGTCAGTAGTAGGAGCAAAAGGAGAGCCTTTTAAAGTAAATATATTGAAAGATGTAGAAGTAGAAACAGAAAAGAAAATTTGTCTTAATGATTTACTTTTGCTCCCTGAAGCGGAATACAATTTATTAGGAAGGGATTTGATTTTGAAGTTAAACTTGAGCATTCAGAGTCAAGGGGACAAATTGCAGATTAAATTATACACTTTAACACAAGAGGATGAAGAAGCTATTAACCCCTCAGTGTGGTATAAGGAAGGGGAAACTGGAAAGATAAAAATGGACCCCATAAGCGTTCAAATAACAGATCCGCACCGCCCAATTAGAATCAAGCAATACCCTATACCTATGGAGGGTCAAAAAGGATTAAAACCTGTAGTTGACAGACTTTTGGAAAAAGGAACCCTAGAACCATGTATGTCACCTCATAACACGCCCATTCTTCCCGTAAAGAAACCGGATGGGTCATACAGGATGGTGCAGGACTTAAGAGCTGTAAATCAGCGAACAATCACTAAATTCCCTGTGGTGGCAAATCCTTATACTTTATTGAGTCATATATCTCCCAAACATACTTGGTATAGTGTAACAGATTTGAAAGATGCTTTTTGGGCCTGTCCTCTGGATGAGGGATCCGGAGATTATTTTGCCTTTGAGTGGGAGGACCCCGAAACAGGACGAAAACAACCATTAAGATGGACTGTGTTACCACAAGGGTTTACAGAGTCACCAAATCTATCTGGACAAACTTTAGAGAAAATTATACAAGATTTCACAATACCTAAGGAGGTAAAATTATTGCAATATGTGGACGATTTATTAGTAGCAGGAGAAACTGAGGAGGGGATCCGAAAAGCCACCATTAAATTGTTAAATTTTCGAGGGCAAAAGGGATTAAAGGTGTCCCGATCAAAGCTGCAGTTTGTAGAACAAGAAGTAAAATACTTAGGACATTGGCTGAGTAAGGGAAGGAAGAAGTTAGATCCTGATAGGGTATCTGGGATTCCATCCTTAAGACCCCCACAAGCTAAAACGGAAATTAGGCAAATACTGGGATTATTAGGATATTGTAGACCATGGCTTGAAAATTATAGTGAAAAAGTAAAATTCCTATATGAAAAATTAACTAATAACCAACTTAAATGGCTTATTGAAGACGATTAGAGATTTGAGGAAGTAAAAAAGGCATTAATACAAGCACCTGTATTGAGCCTCCCAGATCTAGAAAAACCTTTCTATCTCTTTGTGAATACATCAAGCCAGACAGCATACAGAGTTCTTACTCAAGACTGGGCAGGAATCAAAAAACCCGTGGGGTATTGTTCTAAGTTACTTGATCCAGTAAGCAGAGGATGGCCTGCTTGTCTCCAAGCTTTGGTTGCTACAGCGTTATTAATAGAAGAAGTTAGGAAGATTACCTTCAGTGCTCCTTTAAAAGTGTATACCCCACACAATGTCAGAAATGTTTCACAACAAAAAGCGGAAAAATGGTTAATGGACAGCCAGATTCTAAAGTACGAAGCAATACTAATAGACTCCCCTGACTAAGCGTGACTTCTGCTCAGAGTCCAGCACAATTTTTGTTTGGAGAACCATCAGAGGAATTACAACATAACTGTTTAGAGGTAATTGAGACCCAGACTAAGATGAGACCAGATTTAAGAGATGCTGAGTTGGAAAATGGAGAAGCGCTGTTCAGAGATGGCTCCTCCTGAGTGGTAGAAGGGAAGAGAAAATCGGGATATGCAATAATTAATAAGGACTTAGAACTTGTGGAATCGGGACCTCTGAGTCCATCATGGTCAGCTCAGGCTTGTGAGCCCTATGTAGGGCCCTGGAATTACTAAAAGGAAGAAGCGGGACTATATTTACAGATTCTAAATACGCATATGGGGTGGTCCACTCTTTTGGAAAAATTTGGGAAGAAAGAGGTTTGATTAATACTCAAGGGAGGATTTTAATACATCAAGAATTAATAGTAAAAATTTTAAAGGCTTTAAGAGAACCAAAGGAGATAGCAGTGGTACATGTGAGGGGACACCAAAAGGGATTAGATTACCGAACTAGAGGAAATAACTTAGCAGATAAAGAGGCCCAGGAAGCAGCCTTGAGGACTAAAGTTGCCAAAATTAATGCCATACAAACAAAGGAGGACACCAGCAAAGAAGAACGAGAGGAAAGAGAGAAGAAGTTTGCCCCACAAGAAAACAAAATTGGAGAAAATAGGAGCTAAATTAGAACAAGGAAAATGGACACTGCCTGATGGGCGAGAAATGTTGCCAAAAGCCTACACCAGGTGAATATTAGAACGTTTGCGTGTGCAAACACATTGGGGTACAAAAGCGTTAAGTGATCATTTTCTTAAACAATTTGGTGGTATTGGAATTTTTGAAATAGCAAAGCAAATTACACAAGGTTGCTTAACCTGTCAAAAGGTAAATAAGACAGTGTTTGGACAAGCAGCCACGGGAGGGAGAAAAACAGCTTACAGACCTTTTGAGAAAGTACAAGTCGATTTCACTGCATTGCCTAAGGTAGGGAGGATAAAATATTTATTGGTAATAGTAGATCATTTAACACAGTGGGTAGAAGCGTACCCTGTAGCACGAGCTACGGCACAGATGGTGGTAAAAATTTTATTGGAACATTTGATACCTAGATATGGGATAATCCAGTACCTTGATTCTGACCAGGGCACACATTTTACTTCTAAAATAATAAAACTATTATGTCAATCATTAGGTATTCAGTGGGAATACCACACTCTGTGGCACCCACAAAGCTCGGGGAAGGTAGAAAGAATGAATCAAACAATAAAACAACAATTGGCTAAATTAATGATTGAGACGCAAATGCCCTGGACGAAATGTTTATCACTGGCACTTCTAAACGTAAGAACTAAACCATACAGTGAGACTGGATTATCGCCATATGAAATGTTATATGGCGTGCCTTATTTTCAAGGAATACCTCTGGGGAACAATGTAATTGAGCATCATAGTATCCAACAGTATATAATTACCCTTGGAAAAAGATTAAAAGAATTAAGAGAGATTGGGATGGTGGCCCAAACACCACCTTTAGGATTTGCAATTCATCAGTTAGAACCAGGAGATAAAATTCTGACAAAAACATGGAAAGAAGGAAACCTATCTCCCCTCTGGGAAGGACCTTTCCTTGTTTTATTAACTACAGAAACAGCTGTGAGAACTGCTGAAAAAGGATGGACACATGTGTCGCGAGTGAAAGGTCCAGTGAAGGAGTGGAAAGTCACATCTGACTAAATTGCTGTGGGAATTTTATTGCGGCTACTCCTGTAATAGAAACAGGAGTGAAACATGAAATTCCCACAGTTGCTAAAAATCTATTTGTAAATCTTGCTGAAAACATTGCTGAAAACATTGAATATAGCTAATTGTTACGTTTGTGGTGGAACAAATCAAGGTGAACGATGGCCATGGGAAGCTATGGAGAGCAATATAAGTAATCCCCAAGTTTGGAAAACAATGGGAAAGGGTAATAGGAAACAACAATGGGTACTCCAAACGAGTATAATCGGAAGGAGTTGTTGGCAAAAGAAGAACAGGAAAAAGGAGCTGGAACTAGAATTTGTCCTTTGTGTAGAAGGTGGTGTGTATTTGTAAGATTAGTGTTGCAGGCTAACTGGCAGTTTTCTGTAGCCATAAAGCCTTGCAAATAAAGAGGATCGCCAGGCTCGGGCAACTGCTCAGGTCTGGCCAAACCACTGATCTAGCAAAGCTCTGGCCTTCACAAGCAGTGCTCAATTAATTTGGGTACTAAGAAAGCACCCCCTTAAAGGAAAGGAGAGGGCAAGACCGGAGGGGAACTGGTATTGTGGCTTAAAAAGGGTCTGCCAAGGGCTGCAACCCCTTCGGGCTGTGACCGCCGACCACTATGGCCCTGACCGGACCTCTTCTAGTTCTACTTGGGGTGAGTTCCTTGACTCTGACTACGGCAAAAAACTGTAGTCAATATTGGAACAAGTCCAGCTGGGGTTTACCCCAGAAAAATGGAAAAAGTGAGGACCTTTTCTAATTGTACAGCCTGTACCTGTAATCATATTTGCCAAGGAATTGGAACAATAAAACCTAGGTTTTTTTCCTGTTACCCATAAATCAGGGAGAGCCAGGTGTATAACGAATGGCCTCCTGAGAGACAAACTTGGAAAGGAGTCAATCTAGGAGGATTTTGGGGAGATTTTATGGGTGGTGATTGGCTTACTAAAATCGGGATAGTTGTACTGGGGATATGTGGGGGATTGTTACTAGATTAATCTACTCGGTTATACAAGGAATGCAGATATCTGCAGTACTCAATTGGAAATGAAAACACGAATCAATACTGCAAAGAAGAAGATGGGGGATTGTGAAATATGTTCATCTGATTCGTGTGATGAAGTGTAATCTTCTGTACTTTTATGGATTTCTCCTGCACCATAAAAAGGGGTATTTTATAGAAGAAAGTTAAACTACTTTGCTGGCATATCAGCTCAAACCAGTTTGACCACTGACCGCATAGTATTGTGTAAAGAGAAACTTGTAAAGTGCATGCATAAAGTTTGGGGTCATCCTGGGGGCACGCCGAGGAAGATTTGACAAGACTCTAGAAGGAGAAGAGGGCATGCGCCGAAGAAGACACGCCTATTCATGAATACGTATTAGCAGACAGGATATAAACCAAGAACAGTAACTGTACCGCGTGCATCTTGGTGGAGCGGAGACTCCCGGAGCACCCAGCGCTGTTTGCTTGCCTCTATTCGCTTAATAAATTGTAAATTTGAATTGGAATCCTGTTTGGGACTAAATCATTTATCACATCCTTATCCAGCATCTTTTCAAAATACTGGTAAGACTCAAGCCTGCGTCGTAACTGGTTCCTCTTCCATCCGCTGTAGGAGTCCCCTGTGTTCCGGAAACACCACAGGGCACATCGAACTATAACACAAAGCGCTATGGATAGAACCACAATAATTATTCAAGTAACAAATAATCGTTTTAACCATGATAGGTTTGGTAAACCAAGAGGTTAACTTTCCCACAGCTCAGAAAACCCCCAAAAGGTGTCATCTTGAGTTACTTCACGTAGGATTTTTGCTTGTTCTCTGATCTCCTGTAAATCAGCAGATATTCACCCACTTTGGTCTACATACATGCAACAGCTGACATTGATTACTGTGCACACCCCTGCCTGTGAGGCTAATATTAAATCTAGAGCCATATGATTTTGTGATACTATTTTCGATAAACTAGTAGTTTCTTCTTGGAGTTTCCTGATGGCATCTATAGTTTTATTCTCGATTATCTCTATTACAGCTGAGATGTTTATTATAGCTTTTTCTAACTCGCTAACCCCCAGAAATGGGATTAGCCACCGCACAAAGCTATGATAGCGTGTCAGCTTTTCTATTAAGGGCTTACTCACCCTTCAGTTTCTTCTCACGGGATTCTGTGTTTTTTTATCAATAATAGTGATGTTGGGAACCAGGGTGTCCAAAGTACATGCTCCCCACCACCCCAGAGGTAAAGTTTTCCGAGCTGCTGTACCACACAACCAGTACCACCCTGTCCCTAGCGGAACCGGGAGGCCAGTATAATTAAGTAACTGAAATGCTGGATCAATAGAGACAAAATGTGGTCCTCTGTCAGAGGATATAGTTGCTGGAACTCCAAAACGTGGTATTATCTCTTGTATCAATGCTTTAGCTGTCTCCCGAGCTTTAGCTGTTCTGGTTGGGAATGCCTCTGGCCAACCTGAAAAGGTATCAGTTAATACCAATAAATATCGATACCCCCCTTTTCTTGGAAGTTCTATAAAATCAATCTGTCATTGTTGCCCAGGCCCATTGTCTTTCCCAATCTGGCCCATTTCTGGCTTGGCGGTATTCTTGGGATTAGTTTGGAGGCAAAGATCACGTTGTTGAGTTACCTGTCTCACCATAGTATACAAATTTCTGGCCACACTTTCTCTAATTAAATGTTTATATAGAGTCTCCATCTCCCAATGCCTTTTCCTATATTCTTCCCTTACCAAATGCCATATTAGGCAGGAGGGAATAACCACGTTTCCTTGTGGGGTATAAGCCCACCCTTCTTTGTTATATGACCCTTCCAGATCTGTGATAAGGTTTTGATCCTCCTCGGTATATTTTGGCTTACCTTCTAGGGAGATTCGCCGTCAGGGACTAAAGCTCCTTCTGTTTTTATCTCTGTTTTAGCTACCTGTTTTGCCTCTCTGTCCACCAGCTCATTTCCTCTCTCCAATTCCGAGCTCACTTTCCGGTGAGCCTTAATATGCATCATCGCCACCTTCTCAGCAAGTTGGACTGCTTTCAACAGTCTCAAAATCTCTTTTGCATGCTTAATAGTTTTCCCTTGAGAGCTCAGTAACCCTCTTTCCTCCTAGATTGTTCCATGCACGTGCACAACTCCGAAGGCATATCTTGAGTCTGTATAAATATTCACAACTTTGCCTTGAGCCACTTCCAAGGCTCGGGTCAGAGCAATTATTTCTGCGCTCTCTGCAGAGGTATTTATGGGCAAAGGTCTATTATTTCTTGACTAGTGGTAATGGCATATCCCATGTGTCTTTTACCACTCAGGACATAGCTGCTTCCACCTGTGAACCAGTTTTCTCCGCTTTCCATAGGGTTGTCTTTTAGATCTGGTCGGTTTGCGTACGTTGTTTCAATAGTCTCCAAACAGTCATGATGCGCTGGTTCTCCCGTGTTTCCACTAAGGAAAGAAGCTGGGTTGACAATGTTAGTAACTACGACCTCCACATCATCCTGTTCTATCAGTATAGCCTGATATCTCAGGGATCTTTGTGGAGAAAGCCAGTGCCCACCCTTTGCGTCCAGCACTGCGGACACTGTGTGAGACACTAAAACAGTCATCTTCTGGCCCAGAGTAAATTTTCGGGCTTCTTGTACATTCAATATTACAGCTGTAATTGCTCTCAAGCATCCAGGCCAACCCTTCGCAGTTGCGTCTAACTGTTTGGAAAAGTAGGTAACTGCTCGTCGATAGGGGCCCAGATCTTGTGCTAATATTCCCAGAGCAATTCCCTGTTTCTCGTGGGAAAAGAGAAAAAAACGGTTTACTCACATCAGGGAGCTCTAAGGCCGGAGCCAACACCAAAGCTTTCTTTAGTAGCTCAAAGGCTCGTGTGGTGTCTTTGCCCGTCCAGATCATACAATCGTATCGTAACAGTTTCCTTTCTCCAGACGGTATTTCCCAAGATTCCAAGTCTTTTGCGAGCTCATTGCCAAAGATGGTAGACTGTTCGTAAATCCTTGTGGCAACACCGTCCAAGTGAGCTGAGTCTTGCGACCACTTTTGGGGTTTTCCCATTCAAATGCAAATCATTTTTGGCTGGCTTCATGGAGAGGGAGGCAAAAGAAGGCATCCTTCAGATCTAAAACAGTAAACCAAGTTAGTTCAGGTGTTAATACGGTCAACAGGGTATATGGATTTGCTACTATGGGGTAAAGGTCCTCAGTTATTTTATTTACGGCCCGTAGATCCTGGACCACACTATACAACCCGTCAGGTTTACGAACAGGTAATACAGGGGTGTTGAAATCAGACTCACAGTTTTTCAGTAATCCTATTTATAAAAATCTTCCAATCACTGGCCGAATTCCTTCCTTACCTTCCCTTCTGCGGGCAGACTGCTTAAGAATAGACTCAGTATCTGGATATATTGCTGATCTTTTACTTCCAGAGTAATTTCTCCTTTTTCAAATGTAATTTTTGCACCCAATTGTTCTAACAAATCTCTTCCCAAAAGTGGCTTTGGGGAGTTGGGCCTATGTAGGAATTTGTGGATACCCCATTGTTTTCCCAATTTATACTTCAAAGGTTTACAAAAATATGCCTTTTCACTTTGGCCAGTCGCTCCTTTTACCATGATATAGTCGTTTCCCAGGGGCATCAAGGCTTGATTTAAAACCGAGTATGTTGCCCCTGTGTCAACCAAAAATTCTACTTCTTGTTCTTCCTTCCCCAGCCTCATTATAACCAGTGGGTCTGCTAGGGTAGATTCCCCAGGTCCCTGTCAATCCTTTTTCACATGGGCTACTATTCTTCCTGTCTGGTGGCTTCGCCTCTTTGCCTTATTTCTTGGACACCCTCCTTTCCAATGACCAAATTTCTTACACAACGCACATTGATCCTTACCTAATCAAGATGGTTCTCGTCTAGGCCTCCCTTCCTCCTCTTCCCTGACAACTGCTATCCTTCCTCTTTGCCCTTGTCTATATACTTCCTCTCTATTACTAAATACTCTCCACGCTTCACCCAGCAACACTTCCAGATTTCTACCTTCTGTAGGGCGCAGCTTCTGGAGTTTGTGCCTAATGTCCCCCGTAGACTGACCCAAGAACAGGGAGACTATTTGTTGTATTCCTACCTCTGACCCAGGATCCAGCGGTGTGCTACGGCACATTCCATCCCTCAATCGATCCAGGAACTCGGATGGGGACTCAGAAGGACCTTGTTTAACTGCATATAGAGCTGACCAGTTTGTCGTTTTGGGAATAGCCCTTTCCATTCCCTTCAAAATCCATTCTTGATATTCCTGTAGCCTCTCCATATGGGCAGATTTATTAGCGTCCCATTTTGGGTCTCGGAGGGGAAATATTCTTTGACATCCCCCCTCGTGATCTTGTAATGGTCTTCAGCTAAATTCTCTGCTGTTTTCAAAATTAATTGCTTTTCTGTTTCTGTCATATACTCTAAGAGCAACTGTATACCTTTCCAGTCTGCATTATGTTGTTTTACCATGAACTGAAAATGCTTAGTAACACTCACCGGGTCGCTTCTATAGTCTCTTGCAACTTTTCTCCATTCTCCTAGATCAGTGGTGGAAAAGGGCACCTTAATCATCATTGTTCCTCCATCAGGTCCCACTGCCTCTCGGAGTGGGGCTTGTAAAGCTGTAGGGACAGTCCTAGAGGCAGTTTTCTTCCTTGTGCAGGAAGATATGGGACCGTCCATACAGTGCCTACTGTAATCATGAGACTGGCATAAAAATTGAGATTTTTATAATGCAGCTCATATTTGTTCTTTGCTTTCTTTGTGAGTTCAGGGTTTGTTTTAGGGCACATTGTAATTTTTAGATTTGTTTTAGAATCAAGAAGCTTGGGAGAAAATTTTTGTGATTGGGTTTTTTGGTTTGGTTTTTTTTGTCCATCCATAGTCATTTGTCATAAAGAGCTGAGCATTCAAGGAAATACCAAAACTATTATGATTTGCAAAGTGAAAACCTGTAGTACGTTCTGAACAGATTTGGTCGCCTTCTATTATGCTTAAATTGTGGCCTGTCATGATGGACACCAAACTTCACGCCAAACTTGACATCTCAGTATTCAGAGTATATGCATTTGTCAAGCAATGAGCTAGCAAGTGTCTGGAATTGTTAGGTAGCAATGCCTGATTAAAACATGGTCTATATTCATAGGAAGCAATCCCAGAAAATGAAGAGGAATTTGCAGCACTTAAAAAAAGACATCATATGTATGCAGTACAATTCAGGTAAACATAAAAGAGTTCAAAACCTTCCCTCCTTGGCTACCAGTTTTGAGAGAAGTATGGCGTTGTGCGTAGAACAAAGGGATGTCTGTAAAACTTTCCCTGTTGCATGCTCAGTCTGTAAGAACGTTTCATGTTTTGCAGAAATGCTAACAGCTTCAAAGGTTATACAAGCATGGTAGCTTCCCCCACCATCTTTTCAGAAATACGGAAAGCAGGAAAATCCCAGAGTCTGGAAAAGTTGCTGGCAGAATCGTTTGCCCGAGGTAGGTTTAAAATTGAGAGATTCTTGGCCCTCTTCATAATTCATGTAACTAATTTTCCACAAGTTTTTTAGGCTTGCCTTCTGTGGGTCCCATGATAATGCAAAGAGAACAAGTGAAGCTCTAGAAGTAAAATACTTCTCATAAGTTTAATCCCTTTTTTAGTTTAAAAGACCTCATGCACTGTGAACTTGTTTTATAGTCTTCTCCCCAAATGTAGGTGTGGAGAGTCACAGAAAGACATAAATATTGAAGTCTCCAGTAGCTGCATGTTCCCTGTTTTTATTCTAAAGAAATGTTTGGAAGGTATTTTTGAGGAGTTAATGTTGTTTATGTGTTGGGTTTGTTTGGGTTTTTGCTGTGCTGGCTTAATTCTCATTGATTATAGTCTAATCCCTTTGTGTTTCTTTTTACAAAGAAATCCAAGCAATAGTTACCAATATTAACCAAGACAATAGAGTCCTTAATGCCGGGGATCTTTTTTTGTACGTCTTGCCTTTTTTAAGCTGCTTTCCAATTTCTCAGTGGGCAGGAAACTAGATGGCACGTGTTTTTTCCCTTTTGTGTCCTTGCAGAACTCTTGCGTTGAATTTTAACTTCTGTGCTGCCTGTGAATAACGTAGAGAAGTGATACATTGCTTTGTACAGCAATGCACCTTGATTTTGAATGCATGACGAATACCGTGGAAGGAACCAAACGCGAGGAAAGTTTTATGTGAGTGTGTTCCTATATTTCTTTTTTTTTTCTGAATTTGTAACTGCAATTGGGGAGTAAAAAAATTTCAAACCAAAACCAAACTCCTAATCACCCCCGACCTCCTCAAACACATAGTGTCTTGTCAGCTGTGGAATGACGTCGCTCAGTGAGTTAACCTTGAGGAGAGATTTTGTTTGGTCCAGACTGTGGACAAAATCCAAGAACTAGCAAAATAAGGTCCTCATTCGCTAGAGCTCTGTGTGGGGAATTGTTATAGGAGAAGAAGTGTTAACTTCTTAGGGCGAGCGGACTTGCATTTGAATCCTGAATTTGTTCTTTTGGCAACACAACATTTTCGCTCTTTCACCCTAAGGAAAACTCTTTTTTTGCCAGTTTCCCATAAAAGCGATCATGAACAACGTTAACTTCATTTGGTAAAACGACTCCTTTTGACAGAAGGGGAAAATATTAACTATGCAATGAGTGGAGTCACAGATGAATCTACCAAGCAGACCACAATGTTTACTCTCACAGGCTTTACTGTATACGAAGCTAGTGGACTCAAGTAATGGATTGATAAGTGTATAAGCATTTGCAGAATGAGGACTTTTCAGTTAATCTTCTGTAAGATTTTTGTCTACACCAGCTTGTACGCCAGGATCCTAGCTCACTTTCTGTGCTTGGGTCTTTGAGTTTGTTTCTGCATTCAACTTTGTTTCCAGGAAAACATATCAAATCTGTGATCATTACAGCATGCCATAATAGTTAATATGCCAGATTTAAGAAAAACACGGCTAAGGAGCTTCCTTCTTCACAACCCCCCAACATATAAACCCCCCAAATGAAGGAATTCCTTAAACCTAGAAAGAAAGAAATACGCTGCGAGTCACATGTTGCGGTGATGTGGTAGCAGCAGGGTCCTTAGAACCGATGATTTACAAGACCTAATGTCTTTCTGTGGACTTTGAAGGCTGAGTGTTTTGTACTCTAGCAATTTTCTGCTACTGTTATGTATTCACGTAGATCTGTAAGGCAATTGTTGTTACTTTCTTTGCATAGTCTGGTAAAATATTTGTATAATCGGAAAATTATGTTTTTGTGCTACTCTCCTTGGGAAACAGAAACTAAGCCTGCCATTAGATGCTAGGCCACAGTCGTTGACGGAGCAGGGTAGTGTATCTTACATTTTGTGCTACACTTGGTCAAGTCTCATCTCTATCGTATTCGCTGTTACTTTATTAAATTTAGTATCTGCACTTTCTATTTCCAGACAGGCCTCTCATTCAGAGCACAGAGGCATGGTTCTCTCTGCGTCTGGCTTCCCGTCCCTATCTTTTCATTCCTTCCTCTCCTCCCTGTAGCCTACTGCTATCGTTTTCTTTCACCAGCTCTCTCTCTGCCGGGCTCCGGAACCCTGTTTTTTCATTTCTCCCTGGCTCCCTGTCCCTGTTTCTTCCTTGTTGGCCCTGTAGCACGCTCTGATTCTGTTCCATTCTCTGCCTCTGCTTTCCCAGCAATCTGTCCCTCGCTTTTAATTCCTCCCTCTCCGCACTGTCGCCCGTGCGGTCTCTTGCCTTTCTCCGTCGCTGGCTGGCTGGCTGTCCCTGCTCATTCATTCCTCCCTCTCCCCCCTGCAGCGCCTGTCGCTTTTGTCCGTTCTCCCTCTCGCTGTCTCTGGCTCCCTGATGACCCTATTTTGGACTCCCACCACCCATGCACCCCCTTCTTTCCATGCTCATTGCTCTTCTTGTTGCTCTCCAGCTCTCTTTTTTCCCCAGCTCCCTGTACGGTGCAGATATGGGGGTTGTTTTGGCGGTGTTCCCCGCCCCTTACCTCCGTGTTTCACTGTCCTGGCTCCCCATTGTTTCATTCCTCCTTTCGGCTCGGTTGCCACTTTTTTGTCTCTCCCTCTCTCCTGGTCTGACTCCCTGCCCCCGGTCTCCTCTCTTGTAGCGTCCCGTGCCTCACACCTCGTTTTCGGCGGCCTCCCCCTGCCCAGCAGCCCATGGCTCCGGGAGCCGCCCGCCCGCCTGTTCCCTGCCGCACCGAGGAGCGCGGCTCCGGGAAGGACTGCCGGGGTGTCCCCGGGGCAGGCCCCGAGCCCCGGGGCAGCCCCGCTCCCGGGCCTTGTCATGCGTCGCCTCTTTTGCCCTCGCGGCTGCGTTCGCCCTCGCTTTGCCCCGGGTGAGGGGCTGTGCCGGAGCTCGGGGCAGGAGGGGATGCCCTGGGGTGGGGGTCGGGCGCTGGCCCCCTGTTCCAGCTGGGCTCCAGCTGTGGGCCGGGGCTGGAGGAGCCCCAGGTGCGGGCGGTGAGGCCGGTGGGGACGGACGCTCCCTGCACAGGGGTGGCTGCCGGGGGAGGGGCTGGTGCTGCTGCTGCCCTACTCCCGGTGGCCGTGGAGGGGCCGGGGGGAGCCAAGGGTGGAGCGGTCGCCCGGCCTGACCGGGCTGCGGCTGCAGCGAGAAAGAAGGTGAGCGGGGCCGCCCGATCGACCGGAGGCAGGGCGGCGGGGTCCGCGTCGGAGGCACGGAGCAGAGGGGTGTGCGAGCCGGCGGAGGGGTCCACCCGGAACTACGCTGCAGAGGGCGGGTGAGCGCTCGCGTCTCGGCGGGGATGGGGGGGTGGAAGACGGTGTCCTCGCAGGGTGAGCCAGCAGGACAGGCTGCGTCTCGCGGCATGGCGGGAGCCGTAGTCCTGAGGCACGGGGTTTGCTCTCGGCCATGTTCGTTCCCCGCCATGCCGGGAAGCGTGGTCTTCCGGGCGGTCACGTTGTGCTTGCTAGTGCATGCCGGGAGATGTAGTTTTTGCGACGCGGGTTCCCGGGCATTCGTGGTGGCGTGCCTCCTCGCCGCTCTCAGTGCTGCCGCCCTGTGACCAAAATTAGGTACTGCAGCTCGGCAGCCGCGCATGCGCGGTACAGCACCTCGTCGCTCAGAAGCTGCGCATGCGCGATGGGCGCATTGCCGCAGCTCGGGAGGCACGCATGCGCGGTGGGGAACCTCGCCGCAGCTGGGAAGCCGCGCATGCGCGGCGGCGCCTCAGTGACCCACGCTGCCGGCCGCCGGTAACCGCGATGCCGTTCTGCGGTCCCTGCGCGCTCTTTGCTACTTCCCGGTAAGGTCGAGCCGTTGCCGCCCCATGTGCGCAACGTGAGTGGGTGCTCGCCCTGCAAAATGAGGCACGGCCGCCGGGTGCTCGCTGCTACTGCAGCCCGGCGTTCGCGCACCGCCCCTCGCCCCTGCGGCGCGCCGCCAGCGTCCGGCGCATGCGCGGCGCGCGGGAGCAGCATGGCGGCGCAGCGGGGTCCCGTTCCCGGCGGGGCGTGAAGGGCCGGGACCACCGGTGAGGCGAGTGAGCCCCTGGGGCGGGTGCGGGGCGTCTCCTGCGCACCGGCCGCCCGCGGGTGGCGGGGCGAGGAACTTCGAGCCGCCCGCTGCGACCGGCTGCCGGCCCGCTGGAGGCGAGTCGGGTCGGGGCAGCCCCGGGGAGTTACCGGGGCTCTGGGAGGAGGGAGGGAGGCGGACACCCCCCAGGCGCGGACGCCGGGCGCCTCCCAACTCGTCAGAGCCCCCCCGCTCGCTTCTCCTGGCCCCGCGCAGCTGCCCCCAGCTCCAGCCCCTCCCCTGAAGCCCGTCCCGTAGCCCCGGGCCGGCCCCGGGCCCTGTCGCGGAGGCGGCAAGCCGGGCCTCGCGTGCGCTGGGTTCTCCGTGAAAGCGGACGCCGTTGGCAGCGGTGCAGGGGCAGAGCGGCGTCTCCGGCGGCCCCCGCGGAAGGAGAGGCTTCGGCCAGGGGGGAACTACGGTAATAAGGGTCGCTGCTGCTTCTTTCCCTCTGCCAGGGGCCGCGCTGGGGGGGGATGCCGCTGACCGCACCCGCTTCGGGCTCGCGTGGGTTGTCTCTGCCCAGCCTCGCTCTCCTCGTGGCACGGCTGCAGAAAGGGACAGGCGGAGCGCTTGCCGGCCCTGGGCGGGAGCTGCCACGGCCAGAGCTGGAGAGGCCAGAGAACGGTAAAGAGGAAGAAGAAACCGAAGGCCGGCCAGCCGGCAGCTGCCTCCTGCTGCAGGGAAGAGCGAGCCAGCCCCTCCAGGTGAGGTAGGATCCCTCTTCGTAGTCCGCAGCAGGCCACACCATCGACATGCAGGGTCTGTACGCGTCACCAAAGGCGGCCGCGTAGCGCACGAGCGAGGCTACGTGTGTAGGGAGCCCCGTCTTGTACGAGCTGTAAGACACCCCGGTATTCTCTTAGGTGGAGGACAGCCAAGCGACAGGAGTTACAGAAGGCGAAGGGAGGAGAGGAGGAGGAGGAGGAAGAAGCGTCTGAACTGGCGAACTCTCCCAGCAGTGCAGGGAGTGAAAGCTGTGGTGAGTCCCAGGCCCTCGGGGCCCTGTTGCCCCTATTCTGCATCCCGGGCCCTCACTGCCTCTCCCCTGGCCCCCTCCTCTTTCCCACGCTGATGTGGTTCCCCCCCTCCACCCCCCGCCCATACCTCCTTTCTCCATCTCACTCTGACCAGCTCCCCGTCCTCATCTTTTAGGTCCTCTCTCTCCCTGCTCTGTAGCTTGTGGCTATTTTTCCTTCCTCTGCCTCTCTCAGTCTGTCTCCCTGTCCCTGCTTTTCCATTCCTCCCTCTGCAATGTAGCGTGTTGCTACTCTTTTCTTTCACAGTCTCTCTCTGTCCGGCTCCCAGCCACCGTTTTTGCCTTCCCTCCACTCTGTTCTCTAGTCTCTGGCTGATGTTCAAGGTCTTCCTTCTCGGCCCTGTAGCACAGCACAAGTCTCTTTCTTCCTCTGTCTCCCGCTATCCTGCTCCCTGTCCCTGTTTTGCAATTTTGTCCTTGTCAGCCCTGAGCCACGCTGCAGTTTCATTTCTTTTGCCGTCTTGCCCTGTCTGGCTCCCTGCCAGGATCTTTTAATTCTTCTCTCTCTCCCTCTTGAAGCCCATCGCTGTTTTACTCTTTCTCCCTGTCTCCCTGTCCGTCTCCCCCTCTCCGTCTTTACTTACTCTTTTAAGTAAAATCACTGGCTGAGACCTTAAACATGTCACTTCTTGCCCGACAAGATCAAACAGACCGTGAGCAAGCTTGTTAGGCTTCCCCTGTAAACTCACGGATAACACAAAGCAAGCTCCTTAGGCTTCCCGTGGAAATCACTGCTACCAGGTTAAATTGACCTCCTTGTGCCGTCCTGAGGCCGAAAGACCGAGGAGCTAATTCGATGACTAGATATGGACAAAGGAAGCCCCAGGTTCAACTGGCAGACTGCGTGAGGAAGACTGTGGACGACCACCTGAGGGTGAAAAGACCCTAACCCTAATTTTACTGCGCATGCTTGGACTATGTCAACGAATTCCGGGGACTCCTCACCATATGACTGCCCTTCTTGGGGGATCTGATGACACGTATGACTTTTCTGCATATGAACTGATGTGCTTTACTAACCCGTCGGAGCACTCGTGGTGGAGCGATCCCCAGCGCTGCCGTAAGGAATGCCCGCCTTCTAAAGCTTCAAACTAAGTGTTAGAGGGTTTTCTGGCCGACTTTTCAGTATCCCTTTGTATTTGATTGTTTCTGGTATTCCCTTAGTGGCTTCACTTGTTAGATTTTCTATCTACGTCTCCGTTTTAGTTCGCCATCCCTGCCTCTTAATATTTTTCCTTTTGCCATAATCACCATTGCTTTTAAAATTTTCTGCCGCCTTTTCTCTCATTCGCGGTCCTTATTTGCCTACCCTTATTTTTTAACTGACTTCTTCCCTTCCCTTAGTGCCCTCTGAAACAAGGATCTAAAACAATTAGAAGGTTTTAGCATGTGTAACTAATCAACTGTCAGTTTTACAAATTTCTGAAGAGATGTACTTTCTGGAAGGTTATTGATTTCGTGATTAGTTTAACTTTAGTATAGACTTCTTTAGCCTAGCAACCGTGGCATTATGTTTAACGGCCTATTCTCATAGTCCTTAGGCTGTATTTGCCTCAGTGCCAACACCGTACCTATATGTAAACAGTTCATCAGGAGGAAAGCAGCCCTGATGAAAATTAAAACACAAGTAGAAACGGAGAAGACAGGTGGAGAGAACCAAGAGGAGAAGAGTTAAGAGCAAGGACTGAGAAATTGATGAGTGCAGAGGAGATACCTTCACCTTGAGCACAGAAACGTCCTAGCAGGAGTGCTCAAACACGGATGATAAGAAGGAACCGCTTGGCTGAAGAACAGAAGGGGAAAACATCCAAGGAGAAGGAACTATCCTCAGGAGACCTGTGACCATAAAAGGGAAAAAGAAGGAGGGGGCTAACTCCCCAAACGACCACCGACGACCGCCCGAGACCCCCGCGCACGCGTAGTGTAGTTTTGCAACACCAGCGTTATGTAAACGTGGCAGATAAGCGAGGAGGCGGCGATTTCTCAGGACACGTGCAAATATTCACGTCTTTCAGGTATATAAAGGATGAAGTTTTGCTTCAGCGCGCGTGCGTTGGGAGGAGATATCCCCCAGGCGTCCGGCGTGGCAATAAAGGCGTCTGCTTAATGACACTTTGGTGTTACTGAGTTTAAATTTCTGTAACTTTTGTGAATCATTTGGTGACCCAGGTGGGAGGGACATCCTCTGTTCGGCTGCGGGACCCGATGAGTCTGGGACTCTCTTGGGTTTGCCCCCGGAGATCTTTTCCGGAGAGACCCCCGTTCTCAGTCGGATCACCGCGGGGACAGACAAAGACCCTCTGGCAAGAAGACATCCTTAAATCCTGAATTGGTAACGATCGATCAATTTGGGACCGTCTTTAAGACGTGCAGACGTGCACACGGGTCGGCGTATACCGGCTCGCTAGCACCTTACGGGTGTACCTCTGGGGGACTTGTGTCCCATATGGTAGGGGATTAACTTCCCCGTTTGGCGGGGCTGCGTCCCCATTTGGAGGTCCGGTTAACTGTTACCTGACTTTTGGCTAATGCATTTCGGGTATTGGTTATTGGTTTGTCATTTATTGGATTTTGGTTATTAACGGTAAAATTTGCATCAGGTATGGGAGAGTCACAGAGTGGCGGAATTCTAAAGAAAAGCCCACTGGGATGTGTTTTGCAGCACTGGAGAGATCCGGGGGGAGTGCCGGGAGGCAGTGTCGATAGGAAAACTTTAATTAAGCATTGTAATCAGTGGTGGCCTCTCTAGAAGTTAGACGGTGGAGAAAAACGGCCCTTTAACAGGACATTAAAATAGAATACATTATTACATTAAGGTACATATAATTGTAATATAATACTACACACGTTATAATAGGTATTATACATTTAGTGTAATAATACAATTTAATGCTCTTCCTTCAGGGAGAAGGAAAATGGGATGAAGTGCTTTATGCAGATACGTATGTTTTTCACTCTACAAAACCACCCTGAATGGCAGAAAGAACGTGGAATCAATTCAGCACCCCAGGACCCTATGGTCCTGGCAATAGAAAAAGACAAACAATAAGCAAAATAGGAAGCAAAAAAGATGTTGCTCGCCTTGTGGCATTGGACAAAGATGTTTAAAGGTTGACAGAATGGGAGATTAAAGGATTGTTTGACCCCGATTGCGAGGATGTGCGTGCAATGTCGGATGCGGTGTTCAGCGAGGCAGAAAAGCAGAGTGTTGTGAGGGTGGCCAGACCCTCAAGTCCAGGCTCTGGTTTTGGCTGGAACTCTGCCGGGAACAGTGGATAACCATGTTCCCATTACCAGTCCCGGTCGGGGCCCTAACCAGCCAGGAGCCCGGGACTTAGTACCGCGGTACAGGGAACGAATGGCTTCTGGAATAAGAAGTGCTGTCCCAAAATCAGTAAATTGGTCTAAATTGTATGAAATTAAACTAGATAGATAGAAAAGAATCCCCTACTGATTTTTTGAACCGATTAAAAGAAGGGATGCAGAAATATACTCCTTTAAACCGTACCTCTCGGGAGGGAAAGGGTCAGTTGTTATTCCTGGTTCTGGGACAGCTGATGGATGATGTCAAGAAAAAGTTACAGCAAGTGCAAGGAACAGATGTGAGAGATTTAGAGAAATTGCTGGCGACTGCTTGGCAAGTGTGTCGGAATAGGGACAGGCGGGGGGGGGGAATGGGCAAAACAATTGCCAGCGCTACAGCGGCTGCTTTGCGCACCGCAGGGGCCAGGTAACCTCTGGGAACCCACCGGGAAACACCACTAATGGGAGGCGAGGAGCCATGAGAAGTAGCCCAAGTGCCCCGTCTCGGGGAAGTCAACCCCTCCCGAAAGATCGGTGTGCCTACTGTCAGCCAAGGATGGAGCTCGAATGGCGGGGTATGCCGTGACCACCGCAGAGCGAGTGCTGGAAGCAAAGTCACTCCCTGAGGGTACATCCGCACAACGAGCCGAATGAATTGCTTTAGTGAGAGCTTGTTGAAGGACTGCGAGCGAACACCCGGACAAATTCAAAATACGCCTTGGGTGTAGTTCATGCCCGTGGGGCTATCCGGAAGGAACGGGGACTTCTGACCGCCCAAGGAAAACATTAAGCTTGCTGACGTGATCCTAAGACTTTTGGATGCGGTACAGTCGCCTTCGGCGGTTGCGCTTATGCACCGCAAGGGGCACCAAGAGGGTGACGCTGCTCAGGAAGTGGGGAATAAATCGGCAGATTATGAGGCAAAAAGAGCTGCGGAACAAGGTGAGGTGTTAAGTTTGATTCCTGAAAAAGCTTTGCCGCTACCGGACTCGGTCGACTGTGATGAGAAGGATCTTAGATTAATTAAAGATTTGGAAGCAGAAGTTGAATCATCAGGTTGGGCAAAATTAAAAGGTAACAGAGTAATAGTTCCCTTTAGAATAGTACGGAAACCGGTAAAAGCAGAACACGACCAGACTCATTGGGCAACTGAAGCCTCGTATGATTCCCTTATGAAGCAAATAGTAGCCAGGAATGTGTTTCAAACTGTAAAAGCCATGGTTAATAACTGTGAAGTATGCAAAGGTGGGAAATCGTGTAAAATTTGGAAGTCTCGGTAAAGGGAAAGTTCCAGGTCAAAATTGACAAACAGACTTTTCCGAACTCCCACGGAAAGGGGAGGGTTTGGGATTTGTTCGTATTAACAGATACCTTTTCGGGCTGGCCAGCAGCTTTCCCTTGTAGGGCTAATAAGGCTAGGGAAGTGACAGGAGTACTCTTAAACGAAAATTATTCCCAGATTTGGAGTACCAGCAGTAATATCTTCTGATAGGGGTGCTCATTTTTGTGCGCAAATAGTGCAACGAGTTAGTAAAATTTTAGGAACAAACCGGCAACCGACCTCAGGCAAGTGGGCCAGTGGAGCAAATGAATCACTTAATTAAACAACAGCTAGCTAAACTTAGTCAAGAAGCAAATCTACATTGGTACCAAGCGCTCCCACTGTAGCCCTACTACGAATCAGGGTAAAACCGGGAACTAAAGAGAATTTAAGTCCATTTGGAATTTTGTTGGGGCGGCCGTAACCGATCCCAATACCGAGGGGAAGATCTCACCCAGTTAGGCGAAAATAATCTATAGAAATACATAATAATATTAGGAAATTCTAAACGAGAGCGATTGCAAGTGCCTAGAGAGTCTAGCCAGACGTTCTCTCTAACAGGAGTTCCGGTTCCGGTTAACACCTCTCTATTTAATAACCCCTGCTATGGAGTAGGTCATGATAAGAACAGCTTTAGATTTACATCACCTCTTGGGGTTGTGAAGAAGTTCGGAGCAAATTAGCCTCTCGGTTACCAAATTTTAAATGGATCAAAGAGCTGCTTGTACTCGTATTAGTTGATAGCTTATTTGTTTTATGTACGTGTTGTATAATTCGAGGTTCGCTATGGCGTTGTCAGAAGAATGGGGATGACTGTGTTACCTGGAAAAAGAGTAAGGTCAAACCTGAAGTCGCAACAGGGAGGTATTTTAATCGACGGACGAAGGAGAATGGTACGTTATAAGGGACTGCGAAAGAATTCGCAAGGGTAATAGAAAAGGGGGGAAGTGAAACAGAACATGTCTGCTTAATGACACTGTGATGTTACTGAGTTTAAATTTCTTTCACTTCTCTGCATCACCTTGCTTTTTCATTTTTCTTTCTCCAACTCTTTTAAAAGTTTGCCGTTTCTTTCATGTTTTATTCCCTTCTTTCCCTAACGCCTATTGCTTTTTAAATGTTCTTGCCAGGCTTACTTTTGTTCCCTTTGTCTGTATTTTTAATTAGCTCTTGTCTTTCCTTAGCGCCCTCACTATTAAAACTTTTTTTCTACATCTCTGTTTACTGTCCCTATTTCACAATTTTTTCCTTATTTCTTTAATCCCTGTTGCTTTTAACATTTTCTACTTTTATCCCATCTTCTGTCTCTCTCTTCTGGTTTTTCTTTATTGTCATCGCATTTAAAATTGTCTCTCTATAGCTGTTTTACTCCACTGTCCCTATTTCTGTTTTTTCCTTTATTTCCCTAATGCCTATCACTTCTAACATGTACTTTCTGTGCCCTTCCATGTCTGTATCTTCAGTTATTTCTTGTCTTTCCTTAGTGCCACCCCTTCTTCAGTTTCCCTTCTACATCTCCATTTTAGTTCACCATCGCTGTCTTTAATTAAAGTCCTTGATCCCCATTGCTTTTCAAATTTTCTACTTTTATCTCGTCCGCTGTCGTTACTTATTAGTTATTTTCTCTTATTTTTTCCTAAGGGCACCGCTTTTTGTATTTCCTTTCTGCGTCTACTTTTATGTGGTTCGCTGTCCCCATTTTTCAATTTTTTTAGTCATCGTTCTTTTTGGTTTGAAATTTTGTTTCTCGGTGTACTTTTATCTCATTTTCTATCCCTACATTTTTTTTTCCCGTTTCCTGTAACTTGCCGCTTCTAACATGTTCGTTCTAAATCTACTTTTATTAGGATGTAGCTCCCTTTTTTTCAGTTGGTTCCTGTCTCTCCTGTACCCCCTCACGTTTAGATTTTCTTTCCTCGTCTGTTTTTATCCACTTCAGCAGCTTCATTTTTTTAGCTCATTCTAGTGTGTCCCATACCTTGTTGCTTGTGAAATTTTCTTGCTATGTCTTTGCCTATTCAGGTTTTTTCCCTATTTTAACTTTTTTTCCCCGTCTTAACGTCTTCATTTTCGAATAACAGAATCATTTAGGATGGAAAAGACACTTAAGATCATCGGGCCCAGCCGTAAACCTAACACGGCCAAGTCCACCACTAAACCGTGGCCTTAAGTGCCACATCCACGCGCCTTTTAAATACCTCCAGGAACGGTGAGGAACTTATGTTTTTATGCTTACTTTAACCTGGTTTTCTGTCCCGATTATTTACTCTTTTCCTGTCTGTCCTCTACCTCATCGTTTTTTAAATTTTCTGTGTCTGCTTTTATGGAGACGGCTAACCCTACATTTTTATTACTTCCTGGCTATCCTGTGTGAAATCACTTCTGAATTTTTTTTCCCTATCTGTTTTCATCCAGTTCACTGTCTTTATTTCATTCCCGCCTCTGCTATACCCTGTCACTATTTAAATTTGCTTTCTGCCTTTGTTGATTTCTTCTGCTGCCCCATTGCCAAGTTTCTCCTTCTTTAACACCTTCGCTTTTGATAATTTTTTGTCTACTTTTATCTGGTCTTCTCTCCCTATTTGTTAGTTTTTTCCTCCCCTGCCTCATACCCTTTTTTTCTTTTTAAATTCTCTTTCTATATTTGCTTTTATCCAGATGTCTATTCTTTTCCAATTCTTTCTGTTTGTCACACACCCCGTCGCTTTTTAGATTTCCCTGGCGCGTCTCCCTTACCCCCTCCTCCCCGCCCCCCCCCCCCATTCCGGGGTTTTACGGGGTCTCCTTGGCGTGCTGTTATCTCTGGAGCGTGATTTGTACCCCTCTCGGTTTGTCAGAACATCTCCTCGGGCCATCCCTCTTCCTCAGAGCGGTCTTTCTGTCCTCTCCTCCATCTTGCTCACCTCCCGTCGGCCAGCGTCTCCCCGACGCCGCCTGTGCTCCGTTCAGATCCCCTCCCGAGTACCTCTGTGCCCTCCAGCCTTCTGCCGTCTCTCCGGCCGCCTCGGCACCCCTCTGATTTCCGCCACGACGCTTCCTGCGAGCGACCTCACGTTCCGTAACCGGACTGTGAAACAGGAACTGAATTAACCGTAACTGCAGAGCGTAATGGCACATTTTCTCGTGTTTTACCCTTACCGCCTTTCAGGCCGTGGCTGGAAACCTGCTACGCGTGGCGCGCAGGATGCGGCAGCAGCTTTGGCGGCGGATGGCGAGAGGCGAAGGCCGAAGCAGAGGCTGCGCGGCTCCCGTGCGCTGGGTTTATTGTTTTACTTAGGAGCGTGGCCGTTCGTCTTAAACTGTTTATGGTGTTCTCGCCCAGCGCAGCAGTTTGCAATCAGCTGGTTTAAGGAAAACACGATGTCATCTCTGTCAAAGTTCTACATATTTTGGACGTGAAATATGAAACTGAGAACTTTAATCCTGGGTTTCCTGGGCTTAGCTCTTGGAACTGCTTTAGAATCCCTTGTTTGTTGGCTCCCCGAAACTTACTGCTCATCTGCCGACTCTGCCCTGTACCATTTCACCTATTAATTTTTTCCCACGTTTCCCTCTCTGCGGCTCCCTCTCCCCGTTTTTTAATGCTTACTTGTGTTTCTTGTACCCTGCTGCATTTTAATTTCTCGCGCTACAGTTCCCTCCCTCCGGCACCCTGTCTCTGTGCTTTATTTCCTCCCTCTGTCCTGCACCCCGTCGCTGAAAAAACTTTCGTCCTATGTTTCCTTCTGTGCATCTCCCCATCCCTATTTTTTCATTATTTCCTGTGGTTCTTGTACCCTGTTACTTTTAACATTTTCTCATTGCGGTTCCTTCTAGCCATCTCCCTGTTTGTTTAATATTCCCGTGTTTCTCGTACCTGACCGCCACTTCTTTTTCCTTTCTGCCTTGTCCTCTGTCCGTCTCCCCGTCCCTGCGTTTTAATTCCTGTCCGTGTCTCTCGTACCCGGTTGCTTTTTAAAAGTTCTTCTACGTCTCCCTCTACCTGGCTCCCTTTCTCCGTTTTTTTGTTTGGGGTTTTTTTTTTGGTTCCCCGCCCCTCCCCTTGTATTTCTTGCACCCCACCGCTACCTAATTTCTCCTTCAACGATTCCCTTTATCCAGCTTCCCTTTCCCGTACTTTTAACTCCTCCCTTTTTTCCGTATACCCTGTCCCTTTTTAAATTTTGTTTCAGTATTTCCTTCTATCCTCATTCCTGTTCCTATTTTTTAATTCTTTCCTGCTTTTCTCGTAGCCTGCCGCTTCTTAAAACGTCCTTCCGTCCCTCTACCCGATTCCTTGCCCCTGTTTTTTATCTCCTCCTCTGTCCCGCACCCAGTCACATTAATAACTTTCTATGTCTCCATTTATTTAGCTTCAGGGTAAATATCCTTTTAATCCTTTTTGACCCTCCATAGGTATAGGGTATTGCTTGATTCTAATTGGGCGGTGCGGATCTGTTATTTGAACGCTTATGGGGTCCATTTTTATCTTTCCAGTTTCCCCTTCCTTATACCACACTGAGGGGTTAATAGCTTCTTCATCCTCTTGTGTTAAAGTGTATAATTTAATCTGCAATTTGTCCCCTTGACTCTGAATGCTCAAGTTTAACTTCAAAATCAAATCCCTTCCTAATAAATTGTATTCCGCTTCAGGGAGCAAAAGTAAATCATTAAGACAAATTTTCTTTTCTGTTTCTACTTCTACATCTTTCAATATATTTACTTTAAAAGGCTCTCCTTTTGCTCCTACTACTGACACGTACAAAAATTTTTGCTTTTGCTTTTTGTTTTTCTTCGTCCCTCCTAACATAGACTTTCTGGGCTTCTCTAAGTAACTCCTCTAATCTTCTTTCTTGCCAATCTTCCAATTTTTCTAATTTCCTTCTTATATGCCCCCAGGATTTAGCTACAAATTGTGTTCTAAGGAGTGCGGTCCCAGCCACTGTATTCGGATCAATTCCAGAGTACATTTGTAGGTTTTTCCTCAACCTCTCCAACCATTCTGTTGGAGATTCGTCTTTCCCTTGTTGTTCATTAAATGCTTTAGTAATGTTTTGCCCTCGGGGAACCTCTTCCCTTATTCCCTGTGTCCTGGTTTCAGCCAGGATAGAGCTGGTTTTCTTCACAGAAGTCAGTGTGACACTGTGTTTTGGATTTGGGATGAGAAACTGTTGATAATGTGCTGATGTTTTGGGTTGTTGCTGAGCAGTCAAGGACAGTCCAGCTTCTCGTGCTGGCCTGCTAGCAAGGAGGTTGGGGGTGCACGGGGAGCTGGGAGGGGACACAGCCGGGACAGCTGACCCAGACTGGCCAAAGAGATATTCCCTACCATCCGACGTCATGCCCAGTACATAAACTGGAGTTGGCCGGGGGGCGGAAATCGCTGCTCGGGGACGGGCTGTCGATCGCCGGGTGGTGAGCGATTGCTGTATTGGGCATCACTTGTTCTTGTACATTCCTGTGTTGGTATTATCATTGTTGTTTCCTTCTTTCTTTCTGTCCTATTAAACCGTGTTTATCTCAACCCACAAGGTTTTTTTCCTAATTCTCTCCCCCACCCTACTGTGGGAGGGGGAGTGAGCGAGCGGCTGCGTGGTGCTTAGTTGCCGGCTGGGGCTAAACCACGACAACATTACATCTTTTCATCCCGTAAGAAAGCATGTGTCCCTACAGTACGTACATAGTTACCCCCCAAAACCGCCAACGTCATACAACGTATCCCGCGATACAACGTATCCCGCCATACGCTCGGAGGGGTTTGCGCAGCCCCCGCTCTCTGTGCACCTCACAGACCTCTGCGCTTTCTGCTTCTGCCCCTGGTGCTGGCGGCTCTGTGGCCGATGCACCGGCAAGCCCAGCCGCATCCTCCTCCTCCTCAGAGAGTCCCTGGCCGTGCTCAATGAGCGATTGCTATGAACGTACTGTAAAAAGCCCTTTTTATAGCCCGACACAACACTGGCCAATTTCAACTCTAGCTGAGCTTTGCCCTTTTCTGTTCTCTCCTTACACGTATGAACTACAGCTCTGTGATCTTCCTGCCAAGCCGGACCTTGGTCCCAGGGATCATAACATTCCTTTTTCCACCTGAGTTGAAAAAGGAGGTCCCTGTTCAGCCAAGCTGGTCTTCTGCCCCTCTTGTTTGACTTCAGACTCCACCAGATTGCCTGCTCCCGTGCTTGCAGAAGGTGGTTCTGAAAAACTAAGCTGCTCTCTGAGCCCTGAGCCCTCCAAAGCAGCTTCGTAGGGGACACTGCAGACTAGCTCTCTGAGTAGCTTCAAGTTTGCTCTCCTGAAAAGCAAGGTAGCAACTCCTCTGAGCTGTATCTCATTACACTCAAAAGTTTCAACTCCCCTGTTTGGTGATCACTGTTATCCCATCTCCTGCGAGTCCTTCTCCATACACAAACAGGAGGGACTAAGAGATCTGTTGGGTAGATAAGCAGCCATGGGGAACCACGGTGAGCAGTGGAGTGAGCTGCTGCATGGGCTACGTGCTTTGCGAGTGCGAAGCCAGCCCCTGGCTCAGTGAGTGCCTGGGAAAGGGAGTCTGCAGCCGTGAAGGACAGAGCCGGCCAGCAGGACAGCTGGCAGCCTTCACTCGGGCATTGCCCACCTTGTGACTGGCTGTACCTGTGATGATGTTAATGCTCTTTGTACACAGGTCTGTTGCGTCGTGCTGTGTTGCGAAGCAGACTTGCAGAGGCGTGCCCTGTCTGCCCATCGGGACTCAAGGCACATTTCCTCCAAGCGCAGCAGCCAGGCTTTGGGCAGCCTCGCCTCATGCTGCTTTTGACATTGCCAACCAGGATCGAGTTTCTGTCCTCGGGTTTTCATGTAGGAACCAATTAGTGAACAAGTCCTGTTTTAATGGAGTGGCATCTCAAACAGTATTACGCTGGTAGAAAGCCTTCAGGAGAAGACTGGTGTCCTGTGGATCTCGCAGTAAGGCAGCCAGCAGCTCTGTTTCTGCTATAGCTACAAACATCCACGAGTGAAACAACCGCAGCTTTTTAATACAGATACAGAGGTTTACACTTTTCTTTGCAGACACAAAGCATGCTTTTGTCTTGAACTTTTCATTAGTCTGAAAAAAAGATCATTGGTAGTATAGGATACCATGCTGTTTATTAAATGTACATAAATTAACATCTACACAGAAAGGATGTTTTCCTCATCAGAAACAATGCTGAAAAGATGAGCAACTCTGAAAAGAAAGGTACATAAGGCTCCCGTGCACAAACCCCAAAGCTTCAAAGGAGAAAGGTGAAAGAGCGCTACATCCTTATGTCACAGGACAACCTGTGATTAACCCGAGTTATGGACACTGTCACATCATAGGTAGTTGGGGCCAGTTCAGATCCCCTGCCTTCTAGATCAGCCGCCTTGATGAGCTGGGTGTTTCAACTGTTATAAAGCTGCAGAATCAACCAGAATCGACACTGAAATGACTGTGCTGGCTACAGAATGGCTAGAATAAATATGGGGGTGTGTCCAGTTTTTTTCCGGTCCTGGAGGGTGGGTGGGATTTGGGGCACCATGTAAGCTGGCTTTTTTAACTCCTCCTTCCCATCAGTCCCTAGGCACAGGCACGTGTTGTGGCTGAAAGCAAAGCATCACCACTCCAGTTCTGATTGACAGAAAGGGGGGTGTTTGCGTCGGTCCAGAGAGCGCTGATGGGTCGGAGAAGTAAGAGCGGAGTTTTTGCTGTAGCTAACCTGGAGTTAACTCAGCTAATGGAAACTGCAAGCCAGTCATGTTTGATCAAGAATACTAAGAAAGGGTATTGTGCTGTGTGCTGCATACAAGGACTTGCACCGACCAAAGGGCAGCAATGGGTGCTCCCTTCTTGTATGCAGCAAGGTGGTGCAGCGTCTCTCTGCCAAGAATGAGTAGCGGCAAAGAAAACCTGGAGGGTTTTATAGTCTGGAACATGCTGTCCAGCGTGTCCCTCGTGTCCCTCTCAGATGATATACACCTCCACGCCCAGCACGCCCCATGGAATCTGCAGGTGACATGCCAGCTCCCCATGGGGGCAGCTGTGCCGGCTGGTGGGCTTTTGCTGACGGAGCCGAGGAGTGAGCCAGCAAGGCCTCCCGCCAGGGCTGGGCTGGGTCTGAGGGCGGTGCGGGGCCGCTCCGGCGTCGCGGTGCCCGAGTGAAATGTGCCGGCCGGAGCAGAAGGGCGCGGTGCCTCCCTCCTCGCCTCCGCCGAGGTGGTGCTGGGGCTGCATCGCGCCCCTCAAAGCCCAGGCAGCAGAGCTCATGCGGGCAATCCAGGCAGCAGAAAAAAATCGGCACCTGCAAGAAGAGAGTCCAAAGTGCTGATGAAACCATGAAGGCAGGAAGAGGCACGACTTTGTGCCCTGTTCTTTGGGCAGTGTGCTGTCCAAGGGGCAGCTCCTGGCACACGAGAGGGAACCGTCCCTGGCAGTGGCTACGGCACGGCTTTGTCCCCTTCTCCACACGTGTGACACCCTCAGAGCTCTGCAAGTTGACAGAGATGTGCAGCACTGCTTTGCTAGGCAGCAGGGCTGGGCAGGGCAGCTGTGCTGTGGTCCTTTCCAAAAGCCGAGCAGCAGCACGCCTCACTGTCCCTTGCTAGAAAGCCAGGCTTGAAGGCAAAACACGCTGCTTTGGTATTGTTTGGTTGTTTTCTTCTTCCCTCAATTGTCTCAGGTGCAACGTGAGCTTTTTACGAAGTGCCAGTACCTCAGGGTCTACAGCTACGTGACACAGCTCCTTGCTGCGTCTTTGGGATTCAGACACCAGCAGCCAGTGCTGGGCTTGCCAGCTGACATGAACAGAAAAGGGAGACTTTGCCTCTTTCTGTAGGCAGCGGGTCAAAGAGCTCAAAAAATTGCTATGAGCCTTGTGACTCTGCTGGGGTGTTGCTCAGCCTTGCACAAACAGAGCTGCCACAAGTGCCGAAGGAGAGCTGCCAACGCTGGAGTGATATGTTCCTCCTGACAGACACGCTCTCCCACGGGCAGCTGCGGGCTTCCTGCCCGGTGCCATCTCTGCGCACCTCAGAAATATTGCCCATAGTCGGAGCAGTGTTCGGAGCTTTGAAAGATGGGCAGCAGAGCCTGCTACACACCTGGGCTCCTCGTTCTTCTTGCCTGCCTGGATGTCCTCAGTTGCCCATCCCGCAGAGCTCTGCTCCCAACTTGCTCCTCTCGCTGTCCAGTAGCCCGTTGCTCCCCTCTTCACAGGTTGCTCTTCTCGAGCCTGGCAAACTTTCCATTCAATGTATTGTTAGACAGGTCAAGCCATGATAAACGTGAACCAATTCTGCTCTTAAGCACACCTAGCTCATTTTACCTTGTCTCCCCAGAGGAGCTCTCCAGGTGTTCACTTTCTGGAGGGACTGGAGGCACCTGCAATGGAAATGTGCAAGTTAACGGGTGGCAAGGACCTTCCTGCCCAATTGCTACCTTAGCTCGGAAAGGCACAGCCCTTGGATGGGTTTGCTCAGCCCAGCTGAGCCAGTTCTGGTGGCATCACCGCACAAACCGCCATGGCCATCCTGCACCACCCTTCCTCTGCACCTTTGCAGAGCTGCCGGCTAGTGGGTGACCTTGCTTGTCCCTGCGGCAGCACTCTCAACTTCTGACAGTGCTGTCACCCTCTTTGTGGCCCTGACATACCGCTGCTGCTTCTGCTTCCGCCTCTGGTGCTGGCAACTCCTTGGCCGACGTGCCGGCAAGCCCAGCCACATCCTCCTCCTCCTCAAAGAGCTGCGGGGGACAGAGGAGGACAGTTGCTTGGCTGGGGACAGGCCCCGGGGCCGGTGAGCCTTCCTCCGGGCCAGGAGCGAGCGTGGGCGGCTCTGCTTTCACTAGGGCAGGACGCAGGGGTGGCTGGAGGTGGGGGAGGTGGGGCGGAGCCGGCTTGGTCCCCGAGCCCCAGCCGGGGTCCCTCTGCTGGGGACAGCGCCTCTGCGCAGGAGCCAGCGCCACGGGCACCCCCCGGCCAGGCTGGCTTACCTGGAGGGGCTGGGGCAGCGTGCCGTCCTGGCTGCAGAGAGCTGCCAGGGGCCGGTCGAAGAGACCCGCCCTGCCGGCACAGCCCGACTGCCCGGGCGCCTCCGCAGCGGCCAAGGTCCCTCGCCGCGCAAAGGGCCAGGGCAGCCCCCTCGTCCTGCTGCGGGTCCCGACTGCCGCCAGGGAAAACAGAGCAGAGAGCCATGGAGGGCAAGCGCCAGGTGAATGCTGCCCGAGCCTCCGTGCGCTGTGCCCCCGCCAACAGCGAGGGAGAGGCGTGGCTGGGGAACGAGGCGCCCCGGGGGCTCAGCTCTCTGCGGCCGTGCCCTGCGGGAAGGGCAGCAGCAGCCCCTGAGCAGCGCGGCTGCCGCCTGCCAGCGCAGGAGAGAGGGGCCGTCCTGCCCCCGTCTCCTCCAAACTCACCGTCCGAGTGGCCACGTCCACCTTGGCTGCCGGAGGGGACGGGAGGTGGCTTCTGCTGGGCACCAGCCTGCAAGAAATGCGCTGCGCTCAGCGAGCAGCCCCGCAGCACGAAGGGCCCCTGGCGAGCTGCATCGGCCGCGGGCCATGAGTGAGATGTGGGGACGGCCGAGATGGCGGCCCGGGGGCTCCTCACCTCTGCCAGGCCCTCGACCAGCCTCTCCAGGCTGCTGGCGTTGAGTGTTTTGGCCTGGGCAAGGGGAGAAGAGCAGCAGGTGAGAAGCGATGGGGCTGGTGCGGGGTTGGAGCAGCCCCTGGGGCAGAGCGGGGCCGGGAGGGACACTCACGGCATTGCGGCCGCGCAGCTCCTTCAGCAGGAGCTTGATGGAGGGCAGCTGGGTGACGCGGGCTCCCTCCACTCCTTCTGCTGGCCTGTGCACGGGGCAGGGGCAGAGAAAGAGCTGTGTGAGACCCAAGCTGCCTCTTCCCTCGCCTGCCAGTCCCGGGAGCCCTTCCAAGCTGCCCCGAAGCAGCCGGGCACCGCCCGGCCGTCGAGCGGAGAGCAGTGGCAAGGAGGGAGGACGGGGCTGGGTGAAGCAGCTCCGCCAGCTCTGCCCGCTCCAGAGCCGCCCGCAGCCGTGGGGGCAGCTCTCCCCAGCTCAGGAGCGGCGTTTCCGCATCGTACGGCTACGGCTAGAGCATCCCCCCGTGCTGTGAGCACGGGCCCCCCAAGCTGCTCTGCCAGGCAGGGCTTACCCACGGAGCGCGCTGAGCCAGAGCTCCTTCAGCGAGCGGGAGCTGCAGGAAAGAGAGGAGAAAGAGCCTGAGCGCCCGCTGCTGCCCAGCCCGCGGGCAGAGGCGGGCGCCGGCACAGCCCTGCCCCATGGGGACGGCTGCAGAGGCAGGAGGAAGCCGCGTGGGGCCGGACAGAAGCGCTGCCCGGCCCTGCCGGGGGACGTGGCACCGAGACCCACCAGAAGGTGACAACGCAGAAGCCGTAGGGCCAGGCGAGGACGAGGGACGTGGTGGCCTTGTCTTCCTCCTCCTGGGCGGCATCCCCGGCCGCCCCCTTGCCGCCGCTCAGCACCCACAGCCGGCGCAGGGCCAGGCAGAGCTGCGGGCGCGGGGCGCTGCCACGTCTGCAGAGAGGAGCGGCAGGGAGTGACCTGGAGGTGGCTGAGCCCGGCGGCTGCCCTCTGGCCTCCGCCTGCCCCGCGCACGGCCACGGGTGCAGCCAGCAGCAGGGTGCCGGGGCCTGGGGCTGCTCCTTGGGCGTCCCTGCCCCAGTGCCGGGGCCAGGCCTTAGGAGGAAAGGCAGCCGGGGTCTGCGCCTCTTACTTGGCCTTGGCGATGATCAAGGCATCGCTGAAGAGGAGGAGGTGCCTCTTCCCCGTCCCGCGGCCCTGCGTCACCCGCACGCGCTGGTGGAGCAGCGGCTCGGCTGATGCCGGGCCGGGCGCGCACTGCTGCTCGGGGCCAGGGTAGACCCTGCAGAGCAGGCGGCAAAGGGCGTGAGAAAGGCGGCTGCTGCGGGGCCCGGCTGCGCCGGCGTGTCCCCGAGCCGCGGGGGGAGCCCACCTGGAGCCGTAGCAGCAGTTCAGCTGGCCCATCGTGCCGGGGCCAGGGGAGTCCTCGCGCCGAACACGCTGCTGGGGCTCCGGAGAGCTCCCAGCCGGCTGGAGCGAGGCTGTCGAGGGGGTCCCGGTGCCGGGCAGTGCCGCTGGGTGAGAGCTGGTCTCTCCCTGGAGCTGCCGGGTGCTGGCAGAGCCGTGCCTGCAGGCACTGTGGCCGTTGCCGGGCCAGCGCCGCGACATCACAGCTGCCATTCCAAGCCCGGGGGGGGGGCTGGGGGGCGGGGCTGGGGGAGGGGCTCCTGTCTCTCTCGGCCTGGGGAGCCCGGGCCTGGGCACAGCACTGCGGGCATGGCCTCAGCAGCGCTGAGCAGAGGGCAAGGCTCCCCTCCCTCCAGCTGCTGGCAAGGCTTTGCCCAGCGCAGCCCAGGGCACCGCCGCCCGCCGCCTTTGGCCAAGGGCACGGTGCTGGCTGCTGCTCAGCTTGGTGTCCAGCAGGACCCACGGGCCTGTTGCGTTAAGAGGCAGAGCAATTTGGCAGAAACTAAACCCCCTTGCTTTCCAGTCGATCCTCAGATATCAGAGGGACTGGGAGCGGCTGAGCTTACGTTCTGAGTGATGCCCAAAGTCAGCGTTAGTAGTCCGGTCGCGCCCAACACCTTTGTTGGACTATCACGGGTCCGGATGCACTACTAACATCACACTACCTGCTCAGCCGGACACCTCCTGAACGAACACGGCCGCACTCAGAGGTACGGTCGCGTTCAGGGACCACACACGGCTGAGTCAATCAATAGTGCGATTTATTGAACACACGGCTGAGTCAATCAATAGTGCGATTTATTGAAGCAACAGATATACAGGTTCTTTGGATTGCCGGTGATAAATTCACTACCTATAAAGCACGTGCAAATGCTAAAACTACGAGGGACACTACTTGGCTATAAACGCCTTAAAAGATGTAAAGTGACTCTATATAGAGATTTCTAAGTTTCCCGGGAAGGCACTTGGTATGACCAAGGGTTCAAATCTTGCCCAACGGCGTCCCGATGGGGGGGAAGAGAGGCTCAGCCCGTCGACTGATCCCAGAAGTTAGAGTGGTACACAACGATGGTATCTTCCCTAACATCCAGCTCTTAAAACATTATTTTATAGTGTTTTACTTTGCAGGTGGAGCTTGAGTGACTCTAGTCATACATACCTTTATCAGGATTGGTGCAGAATTCTCTCGCTTCGCGTTTAAAGGTACAGACTAGGAAAAATTCAGTGCGCACACTCATTGAGGAGGGGTCGCACCTCGGGGGGGTGGTAGCTTTTGAGAGGGGTGTGCGTTTTAGTATTATAATGATATTATAATTAGCAAAGTTCACTCTAAGGACAGCACTTCATCAAAGTTGACAGGTCTTTGGCCCAGGACATTGTAAGCGCAGCTTATCAATGTACATCCTGTGCATCCCTAAACTCCCCGGTTCACAGAGCGTGGCCGCGAGGTCTCCACTCCGCTCCAGCCTCCATGTAATCTCTCCCAGAGTCAGCACACCAGGCGCCCCTGATGTTGCCAACATCCAAGGCCGTTCAGGGAGTCTCCATGGCACAGACCCGTTGTGCATGAGTGCTACGTTCCACCTGGTTTCAAGGCTGTTCTTAGAGGGTAAATTTCCAAAGTACCCCTCAGCGATTACTCCACATCTCTGGATGAGGGATCCGGAGATTATTTTGCCTTTGAGTGGGAGGACCCCGAAACAGGATGAAAACAACCATTAAGATGGACTGTGTTACCACAAGGGTTTACAGAGTCACCAAATCTATCTGGACAAACTTTAGAGAAAATTCTACAAGATTTCACAATACCTAAGGAGGTAAAATTATTGCAATATGTGGACGATTTATTAGTAGCAGGAGAAACTGAAGAGGGGATCCGAAAAGCCACCATTAAATTGTTAAATTTTCTAGGGGAAAAGGGATTAAAGGTGTCCCGATCAAAGCTGCAGTTTGTAGAACAAGAAGTAAAATACTTAGGACATTGGCTGAGTAAGGGAAGGAAGAAGTTAGATCCTGATAGGGTATCTGGGATTCCATCCTTAAGACCCCCACAAGCTAAAACGGAAATTAGGCAAATACTGGGATTATTAGGATATTGTAGACCATGGCTTGAAAATTATAGTGAAAAAGTAAAATTCCTATATGAAAAATTAACTAATAACCAACTTAAATGGCTTATTGAAGACGATCAGAGATTTGAGGAAGTAAAAAAGGCATTAATACAAGCATCTGTATTGAGCCTCCCAGATCTAGAAAAACCTTTCTATCTCTTTGTGAATACATCAAGCCAGACAGCATACGGAGTTCTTACTCAAGACTGGGCAGGAATCAAAAAACCCGTGGGGTATTGTTCTAAGTTACTTGATCCAGTAAGCAGAGGATGGCCTGCTTGTCTCCAAGCTTTGGTTGCTACAGCGTTATTAATAGAAGAAGTTAGGAAGATTACCTTCAGTGCTCCTTTAAAAGTGTATACCCCACACAATGTCAGAAATGTTTCACAACAAAAAGCGGAAAAATGGTTAATGGACAGCCGGATTCTAAAGTATGAAGCAATACTAATAGACTCCCCCGACTTAGAACTAAGCGTGACTTCTGCTCAGAGTCCAGCACAATTTTTGTTTGGAGAACCATCAGAGGAATTACAACATAACTGTTTAGAGGTAATTGAGACCCAGACTAAGGTGAGACCAGATTTAAGAGATGCTGAGTTGGAAAATGGAGAAGTGCTGTTCAGAGATGGCTCCTCCTGAGTGGTAGAAGGGAAGAGAAAATCGGGTTATGCAATAATTAATAAGGACTTAGAACTTGTGGAATCAGGACCTCTGAGTCCATCATGGTCAGCTCAGGCTTGTGAGCTGTATGCCCTATGTAGGGCCCTGGAATTACTAAAAGGAAGAAGCGGGACTATATTTACAGATTCTAAATACGCTTATGGGGTGGTCCACTCTTTTGGAAAAATTTGGGAAGAAAGAGGTTTGATTAATACTCAAGGGAGGAATTTAATACATCAAGAATTAATAGTAAAAATTTTAAAGGCTTTAAGAGAACCAAAGGAGATAGCAGTGGTACATGTGAGGGGACACCAAAAGGGATTAGATTACCGAACTAGAGGAAATAACTTAGCAGATAAAGAGGCCCAGGAAGCAGCCTTGAGGACTAAAGTTGCCAAAATTAATGCCATACAAACAAAGGAGGACACCAGCAAAGAAGAACGAGAGGAAAGAGAGAAGAAGTTTGCCCCACAAGAAAACAAAATTGGAGAAAATAGGAGCTAAATTAGAACAAGGAAAATGGACACTGCCTGATGGGCGAGAAATGTTGCCAAAAGCCTACACCAGGCGAATATTAGAACGTTTGCGTGTGCAAACACATTGGGGTACAAAAGCGTTAAGTGATCATTTTCTTAAACAATTTGGTGGTATTGGAATTTTTGAAATAGCAAAGCAAATTACACAAGGTTGCTTAACCTGTCAAAAGGTAAATAAGACAGTGTTTGGACAAGCAGCCACGGGAGGGAGAAAAACAGCTTACAGACCTTTTGAGAAAGTCGATTTCACTGCATTGCCTAAGGTAGGGAGGATAAAATATTTATTGGTAATAGTAGATCATTTAACACAGTGGGTAGAAGCGTACCCTGTAGCACGAGCTACGGCACAGATGGTGGTAAAAATTTTATTGGAACATTTGATACCTAGATATGGGATAATCCAGTACATTGATTCTGACCAGGGCACACATTTTACTTCTAAAATAATAAAACTATTATGTCAATCATTAGGTATTCAGTGGGAATACCACACTCCGTGGCACCCACAAAGCTCGGGGAAGGTAGAAAGAATGAATCAAACAATAAAACAACAATTGGCTAAATTAATGATTGAGACGCAAATGCCCTGGACGAAATGTTTACCACTGGCACTTCTAAACGTAAGAACTAAACCATACAGTGAGACTGGATTATCGCCATATGAAATGTTATATGGCGTGCCTTATTTTCAAGGAATACCTCTGGGGAACAATGTAATTGAGCATCATAGTATCCAACAGTATATAATTACCCTTGGAAAAAGATTAAAAGAATTAAGAGAGATTGGGATGGTGGCCCAAACACCACCTTTAGGATTTGCAATTCATCAGTTAGAACCAGGAGATAAAATTCTGACAAAAACATGGAAAGAAGGAAACCTATCTCCCCACTGGGAAGGACCTTTCCTTGTTTTATTAACTACAGAAACAGCTGTGAGAACTGCTGAAAAAGGATGGACACATGTGTCGCGAGTGAAAGGTCCAGTGAAGGAGTGGAAAGTCACATCTGACTAAATTGCTGTGGGAATTTTATTGCGGCTACTCCTGTAATAGAAACAGGAGTGAAACATGAAATTCCCACAGTTGCTAAAAATCTATTTGTAAATCTTGCTGAAAACATTGCTAAGTCATTGAATATAGCTAATTGTTACGTTTGTGGTGGAACAAATCAAGGTGAACGATGGCCATGGGAAGCTATGGAGAGCAATATAAGTAATCCCCAAGTTTGGAAAACAATGGGAAAGGGTAATAGGAAACAACAATGGGTACTCCAAACGAGTATAATCGGAAGGAGTTGTTGGCAAAAGAAGAACAGGAAAAAGGAGCTGGAACTAGAATTTGTCCTTTGTGTAGAAGTTGGTGTGTATTTGTAAGATTAGTGTTGCAGGCTAACTGGCAGTTTTCTGTAGCCATAAAGCCTTGCAAATAAAGAGGATCGCCAGGCTCGGGCAACTGCTCAGGTCTGGCCAAACCACTGATCTAGCAAAGCTCTGGCCTTCACAAGCAGTGCTCAATTAATTTGGGTACTAAGAAAGCACCCCCTTAAAGGAAAGGAGAGGGCAAGACCGGAGGGGAACTGGTATTGCGGCTTAAAAAGGGTCTGCCAAGGGCTGCAACCCCTTCGGGCTGTGACCGCCGACCACTATGGCCCTGACCGGACCTCTTCTAGTTCTACTTGGGGTGAGTTCCTTGACTCTGACTACGGCAAATAACTGTAGTCAATATTGGAACAAGTCCAGCTGGGGTTTACCCCAGAAAAATGGAAAAAGTGAGGACCTTTTCTAATTGTACAGCCTGTACCTGTAATCATATTTGCCAAGGAATTGGAACAATAAAACCTAGGGTTTTTTCCTGTTACCCATAAATCAGAGAGAGCCAGGTGTATAACGAATGGCCTCCTGAGAGACAAACTTGGAAAGGAGTCAATCTAGGAGGATTTTGGGGAGATTTTATGGGTGGTGATTGGCTTACTAAAATCGGGATAGTTGTACTGGGGATATGTGGGGGATTGTTACTAGATTAATCTACTCGGTTATACAAGGAATGCAGATATCTGCAGTACTCAATTGGAAATGAAAACACGAATCAATACTGCAAAGAAGAAGATGGGGGATTGTGAAATATGTTCATCTGATTCGTGTGATGAAGTGTCATCTTCTGTACTTTTATGGATTTCTCCTGCACCATAAAAAGGGGTATTTTACAGAAGAAAGTTAAACTACTTTGCTGGTATATCAGCTCAAACCAGTTTGACCACTGACCGCATAGTATTGTGTAAAGAGAAACTTGTAAAGTGCATGCATAAAGTTTGGGGTCATCCTGGGGGCACGCCGAGGAAGATTTGACAAGACTCTAGAAGGAGAAGAGGGCATGCGCCGAAGAAGACACGCCTATTCATGAATATGTATTAGCAGACAGGATATAAACCAAGAACAGTAACTGTACCGCGTGCATCTTGGTGGAGCGGAGACTCCCGGAGCACCCAGCGCTGTTTGCTTGCCTCTATTCGCTTAATAAATTGTAAATTTGAATTGAAATCCTGTTTGGAACTAAATCATTTATCACATCCTTATCCAGCATCTTTTCAAAATACTGGTAAGACTCAAGCCTGCGTCGTAACTGGTTCCTCTTCCATCCGCTGTAGGAGTCCCCTGTGTTCCGGAAACACCACAGGGCACATCGAACTATAACACAAAGCGCTATGGATAGAACCACAATAATTATTCAAGTAACAAATAATCGTTTTAACCATGATAGGTTTGGTAAACCAAGAGGTTAACTTTCCCACAGCTCAGAAAACCCCCAAAAGGTGTCATCTTGAGTTACTTCACGTAGGATTTTTGCTTGTTCTCTGATCTCCCGTAAATCAGCAGATATTCACCCACTTTGGTCTACATACATGCAACAGCTGACATTGATTACTGTGCACACCCCTGCCTGTGAGGCTAATATTAAATCTAGAGCCATACGATTTTGTGATACTATTTTCGATAAACTAGTAGTTTCTTCTTGGAGTTTCCTGATGGCATCTATAGTTTTATTCTCGATTATCTCTATTACAGCTGAGATGTTTATTATAGCTTTTTCTAACTCACTAACCCCCAGAAATGGGATTAGCCACCGCACAAAGCTATGATAGCGTGTCAGCTTTTCTATTAAGGGCTTACTCACCCTTCAGTTTCTTCTCACGGGATTCTGTGTTGTTTTATCAATAATAGTGATGTTGGGAACCAGGGTGTCCAAAGTACATGCTCCCCACCACCTCAGAGGTAAAGTTTTCCGAGCTGCTGTACCACACAACCAGTACCACCCTGTCCCTAGCGGAACCGGGAGGCCAGTATAATTAAGTAACTGAAATGCTGGATCAATAGAGACAAAATGTGGTCCTCTGTCAGAGGATATAGTTGCTGGAACTCCAAAACGTGGTATTATCTCTTGTATCAATGCTTTAGCTGTCTCCCGAGCTTTAGCTGTTCTGGTTGGGAATGCCTCTGGCCAACCTGAAAAGGTATCAGTTAATACCAATAAATATCGATACCCCCCTTTTCTTGGAAGTTCTATAACATCAATCTGTCATTGTTGCCCAGGCCCACTGTCTTTCCCAATCTGGCCCATTTCTGGCTTGGCGGTATTCTTGGGATTAGTTTGGAGACAAAGATCACGTTGTTGAGTTACCTGTCTCACCATAGTATACAAATTTCTGGCCACACTTTCTCTAATTAAATGTTTATATAGAGTCTCCATCTCCCAATGCCTTTTCCTATGTTCTTCCCTTACCAAATGCCATATTACGCAGGAGGGAATAACCACGTTTCCTTGTGGGGTATAAGCCCACCCTTCTTTGTTATATGACCCTTCCAGATCTGTGATAAGGTTTTGATCTTCCTCGGTATATTTTGGCTTACCTTCTAGGGAGATTCGCCGTCAGGGACTAAAGCTCCTTCTGTTTTTATCTCTGTTTTAGCTACCTGTTTTGCCTCTCTGTCCACCAGCTCATTTCCTCTCTCCAATTCCGAGCTCACTTTCCGGTGAGCCTTAATATGCATCATCGCCACCTTCTCAGCAAGTTGGACTGCTTTCAACAGTCTCAAAATCTCTTTTGCATGCTTAATAGTTTTCCCTTGAGAGCTCAGTAACCCTCTTTCCTCCTAGATTGTTCCATGCACGTGCACAACTCCGAAGGCATATCTTGAGTCTGTATAAATATTCACAACTTTGCCTTGAGCCACTTCCAAGGCTCGGGTCAGAGCAATTATTTCTGCGCTCTGTGCAGAGGTATTTATGGGCAAAGGTCTATTATTTCTTGACTAGTGGTAATGGCATATCCCATGTGTCTTTTACCACTCAGGACATAGCTGCTTCCACCTGTGAACCAGTTTTCTCCGCTTTCCATAGGGTTGTCTTTTAGATCTGGTCGGTTTGCGTACGTTGTTTCAATAGTCTCCAAAGAGTCATGATGCGCTGGTTCTCCCGTGTTTCCACTAAGGAAAGAAGCTGGGTTGACGATGTTAGTAACTACGACCTCCACATCATCCTGTTCTATCAGTATAGCCTGATATCTCAGGGATCTTTGTGGAGAAAGCCAGTGCCCACCCTTTGCGTCCAGCACTGCGGACACTGTGTGAGACACTAAAACAGTCATCTTCTGGCCCAGAGTAAATTTTCGGGCTTCTTGTACATTCAATATTACAGCTGTAATTGCTCTCAAGCATCCAGGCCAACCCTTCGCAGTTGCGTCTAACTGTTTGGAAAAGTAGGTAACTGCTCGTCGATAGGGGCCCAGATCTTGTGCTAATATTCCCAGAGCAATTCCCTGTTTCTCGTGGGAAAAGAGAAAAAAACGGTTTACTCACATCAGGGAGCTCTAAGGCCGGAGCCGACACCAAAGCTTTCTTTAGTAGCTCAAAGGCTCGTGTGGTGTCTTTGCCCGTCCAGATCATACAATCGTATCGTAACAGTTTCCTTTCTCCAGACGGTATTTCCCAAGATTCCAAGTCTTTTGCGAGCTCATTGCCAAAGATGGTAGACTGTTCGTAAATCCTTGTGGCAACACCGTCCAAGTGAGCTGAGTCTTGCGACCACTTTTGGGGTATTCCCATTCAAATGCAAATCATTTTTGGCTGGCTTCATGGAGAGGGAGGCAAAAGAAGGCATCCTTCAGATCTAAAACAGTAAACCAAGTTAGTTCAGCTGTTAATATGGTCAACAGGGTATATGGATTTGCTACTATGGGGTAAAGGTCCTCAGTTATTTTATTTACGGCCCGTAGATCCTGGACCACACTATACAACCCGTCAGGTTTACGAACAGGTAATACAGGGGTGTTGAAATCAGACTCACAGTTTTTCAGTAATCCTATTTATAAAAATCTTCCAATCACTGGCCGAATTCCTTCCTTACCTTCCCTTCTGCGGGCAGACTGCTTAAGAATAGACTCAGTATCTGGATATATTGCTGATCTTTTACTTCCAGAGTAATTTCTCCTTTTTCAAATGTAATTTTTGCACCCAATTGTTCTAACAAATCTCTTCCCAAAAGTGGCTTTGGGGAGTTGAGCCTATGTAGGAATTTGTGGATACCCCATTGTTTTCCCAATTTATACTTCAAAGGTTTACAAAAATATGCCTTTTCACTTTGGCCAGTCGCTCCTTTTACCATGATATAGTCGTTTCCCAGGGTCATCAAGGCTTGATTTAAAATCGAGTATGTTGCCCCTGTGTCAACCAAAAATTCTACTTCTTGTTCTTCCTTCACCAGCCTCATTATAACCAGTGGATCTGCTAGGGTAGATTCCCCAGGTCCCTGTCAATCCTTTTTCACATGGGCTACTATTCTTCCTGTCTGGTGGCTTCGCCTCTTTGCCTTGTTTCTTGGACACCCTCCTTTCCAATGACCAAATTTCTTACACAACGCACATTGATCCTTACCTAATCAAGATGGTTCTCGTCTAGGCCTCCCTTCCTCCTCTTCCCTGACAACTGCTATCCTTCCTCTTTGCCCTTGTCTATATTCTTCCTCTCTCTTACTAAATACTCTCCACGCTTCACCCAGCAACACTTCCAGATTTCTACCTTCTGTAGGGCGCAGCTTCTGGAGTTTGTGCCTAATGTCCCCCGTAGACTGACCCAAGAACAGGGAGACTATTTGTTGTATTCCTACCTCTGACCCAGGATCCAGCGGTGTGCTACGGCGCATTACATCCCTCAATCGATCCAGGAACTCGGATGGGGACTCAGAAGGACCTTGTTTAACTGCATATAGAGCTGACCAGTTTGTGGTTTTGGGAATAGCCCTTTCCATTCCCTTCAAAATCCATTCTTGATATTCCTGTAGCCTCTCCATATGGGCAGATTTATTAGCGTCCCATTTTGGGTCTCGGAGGGGAAATATTCTTTGACATCCCCCCCCGTGATCTTGTAATGGTCTTCAGCTAAATTCTCTGCTGTTTTCAAAATTAATTGCTTTTCTGTTTCTGTCATATACTCTAAGAGCAACTGTATATCTGTCCAGTCTGGATTATGTTGTTTTACCATGAACTGAAAATGCTTAGTAACACTCACCGGGTCGCTTCTATAGTCTCTTGCAACTTTTCTCCATTCTCCTAGATCAGTGGTGGAAAAGGGCACCTTAATCATCATTGTTCCTCCATCAGGTCCCACTGCCTCTCGGAATGGGGCTTGTAAAGCTGTAGGGACAGTCCTAGAGGCAGTTTTCTTCCTTGTGCGGGAAGATATGGGACCGTCCATACAGTGCCTACTGTAATCATGAGACTGGCATAAAAATTGAGATTTTTATAATGCAGCTCATATTTGTTCTTTGCTTTCTTTGTGAGTTCAGGGTTTGGTTTAGGGCACATTGTAATTTTTAGATTTGTTTTAGAATCAAGAAGCTTGGGAGAAAATTTTTGTGATTGGGTTTTCTGGTTTGTTTTTTTTTGTCCATCCATAGTCATTTGTCATAAAGAGCTGAGCATTCAAGGAAATACCAAAACTATTATGATTTGCAAAGTGAAAACCTGTAGTACGTTCTGAACAGATTTGGTCGCCTTCTATTATGCTTAAATTGTGGCCTGTCATGATGGACACCAAACTTCACGCCAAACTTGACATCTGCAGTATTCAGAGTATATGCATTTGTCAAGCAATGAGCTAGCAAGTGTCTGGAATTGTTAGGTAGCAATGCCTGATTAAAACATGGTCTATATTCATATGAAGCAATCCCAGAAAATGAAGAGGAATTTGCAGCACTTAAAAAAAGACATCATATTTATGCAGTACAATTCAGGTAAACATAAAAGAGTTCAAAACCTTCCCTCCTTGGCTACCAGTTTTGAGAGAAGTATGGCGTTGTGCGTAGAACAAAGGGATGTCTGTAAAACTTTCCCTGTTGCATGCTCAGTCTGTAAGAACGTTTCATGTTTTGCAGAAATGCTAACAGCTTCAAAGGTTATACAAGCATGGTAGCTTCCCCCACCATCTTTTCAGAAATACGGAAAGCAGGAAAATCCCAGAGTCTGGAAAAGTTGCTGGCAGAATCGTTTGCCCGAGGTAGGTTTAAAATTGAGAGATTCTTGGCCCTCTTCATAATTCATGTAACTAATTTTCCACAAGTTTTTTAGGCTTGCCTTCTGTGGGTCCCATGATAATGCAAAGAGAACAAGTGAAGCTCTAGAAGTAAAATACTTCTCATAAGTTTAATCCCTTTTTTAGTTTAAAAGACCTCATGCACTGTGAACTTGTTTTATAGTCTTCTCCCCAAATGTAGGTGTGGAGAGTCACAGAAAGACATAAATATTGAAGTCTCCAGTAACTGCATGTTCCCTGTTTTTATTCTAAAGAAATGTTTGGAAGGTATTTTTGAGGAGTTAATGTTGTTTATGTGTTGGGTTTGTTTGGGTTTTTGCTGTGCTGGCTTAATTCTCATTGATTATAGTCTAATCCCTTTGTGTTTCTTTTTACAAAGAAATCCAAGCAATAGTTACCAATATTAACCAAGACAATAGAGTCCTTAATGCCGGGGATCTTTTTTTGTACGTCTTGCCTTTTTTAAGCTGCTTTCCAATTTCTCAGTGGGCAGGAAACTAGATGGCACGTGTTTTTTCCCTTTTGTGTCCTTGCAGAACTCTTGCGTTGAATTTTAACTTCTGTGCTGCCTGTGAATAACGTAGAGAAGTGATACATTGCTTTGTACAGCAATGCACCTTGATTTTGAATGCATGACGAATACCGTGGAAGGAACCAAACGCGAGGAAAGTTTTATGTGAGTGTGTTCCTATATTTCTTTTTTTTTTCTGAATTTGTAACTGCAATTGGGGAGTAAAAAAATTTCAAACCAAAACCAAACTCCTAATCACCCCCGACCTCCTCAAACACCTAGTGTCTTGTCAGCTGTGGAATGACGTCGCTCAGTGAGTTAACCTTGAGGAGAGATTTTGTTTGGTCCAGACTGTGGACAAAATCCAAGAACTAGCAAAATAAGGTCCTCATTCGCTAGAGCTCTGTGTGGGGAATTGTTATAGGAGAAGAAGTGTTAACTTCTTAGGGCGAGCGGACTTGCATTTGAATCCTGAATTTGTTCTTTTGGCAACACAACATTTTCGCTCTTTCACCCTAAGGAAAACTCTTTTTTTGCCAGTTTCCCATAAAAGCGATCATGAACAACGTTAACTTCATTTGGTAAAACGACTCCTTTTGACAGAAGGGGAAAATATTAACTATGCAATGAGTGGAGTCACAGATGAATCTACCAAGCAGACCACAATGTTTACTCTCACAGGCTTTACTGTATACGAAGCTAGTGGACTCAAGTAATGGATTGATAAGTGTATAAGCATTTGCAGAATGAGGACTTTTCAGTTAATCTTCTGTAAGATTTTTGTCTACACCAGCTTGTACGCCAGGATCCTAGCTCACTTTCTGTGCTTGGGTCTTTGAGTTTGTTTCTGCATTCAACTTTGTTTCCAGGAAAACATATCAAATCTGTGATCATTACAGCATGCCATAATAGTTAATATGCCAGATTTAAGAAAAACACGGCTAAGGAGCTTCCTTCTTCACAACCCCCCAACATATAAACCCCCCAAATGAAGGAATTCCTTAAACCTAGAAAGAAAGAAATACGCTGCGAGTCACATGTTGCGGTGATGTGGTAGCAGCAGGGTCCTTAGAACCGATGATTTACAAGACCTAATGTCTTTCTGTGGACTTTGAAGGCTGAGTGTTTTGTACTCTAGCAATTTTCTGCTACTGTTATGTATTCACGTAGATCTGTAAGGCAATTGTTGTTACTTTCTTTGCATAGTCTGGTAAAATATTTGTATAATAGGAAAATTATGTTTTTGTGCTACTCTCCTTGGGAAACAGAAACTAAGCCTGCCATTAGATGCTAGGCCACAGTCGTTGACGGAGCAGGGTAGTGTATCTTACATTTTGTGCTACACTTGGTCAAGTCTCATCTCTATCGTATTCGCTGTTACTTTATTAAATTTAGTATCTGCACTTTCTATTTCCAGACAGGCCTCTCATTCAGAGCACAGAGGCATGGTTCTCTCTGCGTCTGGCTTCCCGTCCCTATCTTTTCATTCCTTCCTCTCCTCCCTGTAGCCTACTGCTATCGTTTTCTTTCACCAGCTCTCTCTCTGCCGGGCTCCGGAACCCTGTTTTTTCATTTCTCCCTGGCTCCCTGTCCCTGTTTCTTCCTTGTTGGCCCTGTAGCACGCTCTGATTCTGTTCCATTCTCTGCCTCTGCTTTCCCAGCAATCTGTCCCTCGCTTTTAATTCCTCCCTCTCCGCACTGTCGCCCGTGCGGTCTCTTGCCTTTCTCCGTCGCTGGCTGGCTGGCTGTCCCTGCTCATTCATTCCTCCCGCTCCCCCCTGCAGCGCCTGTCGCTTTTGTCCGTTCTCCCTCTCGCTGTCTCTGGCTCCCTGATGACCCTATTTTGGACTCCCACCACCCATGCACCCCCTTCTTTCCATGCTCATTGCTCTTCTTGTTGCTCTCCAGCTCTCTTTTTTCCCCAGCTCCCTGTACGGTGCAGATATGGGGGTTGTTTTGGCGGTGTTCCCCGCCCCTTACCTCCGTGTTTCACTGTCCTGGCTCCCCATTGTTTCATTCCTCCTTTCGGCTCGGTTGCCACTTTTTTGTCTCTCCCTCTCTCCTGGTCTGACTCCCTGCCCCCGGTCTCCTCTCTTGTAGCGTCCCGTGCCTCACACCTCGTTTTCGGCGGCCTCCCCCTGCCCAGCAGCCCATGGCTCCGGGAGCCGCCCGCCCGCCTGTTCCCTGCCGCACCGAGGAGCGCGGCTCCGGGAAGGACTGCCGGGGTGTCCCCGGGGCAGGCCCCGAGCCCCGGGGCAGCCCCGCTCCCGGGCCTTGTCATGCGCCGCCTCCTTTGCCCTCGCGGCTGCGTTCGCCCTCGCTTTGCCCCGGGTGAGGGGCTGTGCCGGAGCTCGGGGCAGGAGGGGATGCCCTGGGGTGGGGGTCGGGCGCTGGCCCCCTGTTCCAGCTGGGCTCCAGCTGTGGGCCGGGGCTGGAGGAGCCCCAGGTGCGGGCGGTGAGGCCGGTGGGGACGGACGCTCCCTGCACAGGGGTGGCTGCCGGGGGAGGGGCTGGTGCTGCTGCTGCCCTACTCCCGGTGGCCGTGGAGGGGCCGGGGGGAGCCAAGGGTGGAGCGGTCGCCCGGCCTGACCGGGCTGCGGCTGCAGCGAGAAAGAAGGTGAGCGGGGCCGCCCGATCGACCTGAGGCAGGGCGGCGGGGTCCGCGTCGGAGGCACGGAGCAGAAGGGTGTGCGAGCCGGCGGAGGGGTCCACCCGGAACTACGCTGCAGAGGGCGGGTGAGCGCTCGCGTCTCGGCGGGGATGGGGGATGGGGGGGTGGAAGACGGTGTCCGCGCAGGGTGAGCCAGCAGGACAGGCTGCGTCTCGCGGCATGGCGGGAGCCGTAGTCCTGAGGCACGGGGTTTGCTCTCGGCCATGTTCGTTCCCCGCCATGCCGGGAAGCGTGGTCTTCCGGGCGGTCACGTTGTGCTTGCTAGTGCATGCCGGGAGATGTAGTTTTTGCGACGCGGGTTCCCGGGCATGCGTGGTGGCGTGCCTCCTCGCCGCCCTCAGTGCTGCCGCCCTGTGACCAAAATTAGGTACTGCAGCTCGGCATCCGCGCATGCGCGGTGAGCACCTCGTCGCTCAGAAGCTGCGCATGCGCGATGGGCGCATTGCCGCATCTCGGGAGGCACGCATGCGCGGTGGGGAACCTCGCCGCAGCTGGGAAGCCGCGCATGCGCGGCGGCGCCTCAGTGACCCACGCTGCCGGCCGCCGGTAACCGCGATGCCGTTCTGCGGTCCCTGCGCGCTCCTTGCTACTTCCCGGTAAGGTCGCGCCGTTGCCGCCCCATGTGCGCAACGTGAGCGGGTGCTCGCCCTGCAAAATGAGGCACGGCCGCCGGGTGCTCGCTGCTACTGCAGCCCGGCGTTCGCGCACCGCCCCTCGCCCCTGCGGCGCGCCGCCGGTGTCCGGCGCATGCGCGGCGCGCGGGAGCAGCATGGCGGCGCAGCGGGGTCCCGTTCCCGGCGGGGCGTGAAGGGCCGGGACCACCGGTGAGGCGAGTGAGCCCCTGGGGCGGGTGCGGGGCGTCTCCTGCGCACCGGCCGCCCGCGGGTGGCGGGGCAAGGAACTTCGAGCCGCCCGCTGCGACCGGCTGCCGGCCCGCTGGAGGCGAGTCGGGTCGGGGCAGCCCCGGGGAGTTACCGGGGCTCTGGGAGGAGGGAGGGAGGCGGACACCCCCCAGGCGCGGACGCCGGGCGCCTCCCAACTCGTCAGAGCCCCCCCGCTCGCTTCTCCTGGCCCCGCGCAGCTGCCCCCAGCTCCAGCCCCTCCCCTGAAGCCCGTCCCGTAGCCCCGGGCCGGCCCCGGGCCCTGTCGCGGAGGCGGCAAGCCGGGCCTCGCGTGCGCTGGGTTCTCCGTGAAAGCGGACGCCGTTGGCAGCGGTGCAGGGGCAGAGCGGCGTCTCCGGCGGCCCCCGCGGAAGGAGAGGCTTCGGCCAGGGGGGAACTACGGTAATAAGGGTCGCTGCTGCTTCTTTCCCTCTGCCAGGGGCCGCGCTGGGGGGGGATGCCGCTGACCGCACCCGCCTCGGGCTCGCGTGGGTTATCTCTGCCCAGCCTCGCTCTCCTCGTGGCACGGCTGCAGGAAGGGACGGGCGGAGCGCTTGCCGGCCCTGGGCGGGAGCTGCCACGGCCAGAGCTGGAGAGGCCAGAGAACGGTAAAGAGGAAGAAGAAACCGAAGGCCGGCCGGCCGGCAGCTGCCTCCTGCTGCAGGGAAGAGCGAGCCAGCCCCTCCAGGTGAGGTAGGATCCCTCTTCGTAGTCCGCAGCAGGCCACACCATCGACATGCAGGGTCTGTACGCGTCACCAAAGGCGGCCGCGTAGCGCACGAGCGAGGCTACGTGTGTAGGGAGCCCCGTCTTGTACGAGCTGTAAGACACCCCGGTATTCTCTTAGGTGGAGGACAGCCAAGCGACAGGAGTTACAGAAGGCGAAGGGAGGAGAGGAGGAGGAGGAGGAGGAAGAAGCGTCTGAACTGGCGAACTCTCCCAGCAGTGCAGGGAGTGAAAGCTGTGGTGAGTCCCAGGCCCTCGGGGCCCTGTTGCCCCTATTCTGCATCCCGGGCCCTCACTGCCTCTCCCCTGGCCCCCCCCTCTTTCCCACGCTGATGTGGTTCCCCCCCTCCACCCCCCGCCCATACCTCCTTTCTCCATCTCACTCTGACCAGCTCCCCGTCCTCATCTTTTAGGTCCTCTCTCTCCCTGCTCTGTAGCTTGTGGCTATTTTTCCTTTCTCTGCCTCTCTCAGTCTGGCTCCCTGTCCCTGCTTTTCCATTCCTCCCTCTGCAATGTAGCGTGTTGCTACTCTTTTCTTTCACAGTCTCTCTCTGTCCGGCTCCCAGCCACCGTTTTTGCCTTCCCTCCACTCTGTTCTCTAGTCTCTGGCTGATGTTCAAGGTCTTCCTTCTCGGCCCTGTAGCACAGCACAAGTCTCTTTCTTCCTCTGTCTCCCGCTATCCTGCTCCCTGTCCCTGTTTTGCAATTTTGTCCTTGTCAGCCCTGAGCCACGCTGCAGTTTCATTTCTTTTGCCGTCTTGCCCTGTCTGGCTCCCTGCCAGGATCTTTTAATTCTTCTCTCTCTCCCTCTTGAAGCCCATCGCTGTTTTACTCTTTCTCCCTGTCTCCCTGTCCGTCTCCCCCTCTCCGTCTTTACTTACTCTTTTAAGTAAAATCACTGGCTGAGACCTTAAACATGTCACTTCTTGCCCGACAAGATCAAACAGACCGTGAGCAAGCTTGTTAGGCTTCCCGTGTAAACTCACGGATAACACAAAGCAAGCTCCTTAGGCTTCCCGTGGAAATCACTGCTACCAGGTTAAATTGACCTCCTTGTGCCGTCCTGAGGCCGAAAGACCGAGGAGCTAATTCGATGACTAGATATGGACAAAGGAAGCCCCAGGTTCAACTGGCAGACTGCGTGAGGAAGACTGTGGACGACCACCTGAGGGTGAAAAGACCCTAACCCTAATTTTACTGCGCATGCTTGGACTATGTCAACGAATTCCGGGGACTCCTCACCATATGACTGCCCTTCTTGGGGGATCTGATGACACGTATGACTTTTCTGCATATGAACTGATGTGCTTTACTAACCCGTCGGAGCACTCGTGGTGGAGCGATCCCCAGCGCTGCCGTAAGGAATGCCCGCCTTCTAAAGCTTCAAACTAAGTGTTAGAGGGTTTTCTGGCCGACTTTTCAGTATCCCTTTGTATTTGATTGTTTCTGGTATTCCCTTAGTGGCTTCACTTGTTAGATTTTCTATCTACGTCTCCGTTTTAGTTCGCCATCCCTGCCTCTTAATATTTTTCCTTTTGCCATAATCACCATTGCTTTTAAAATTTTCTGCCGCCTTTTCTCTCATTCGCGGTCCTTATTTGCCTACCCTTATTTTTTAACTGACTTCTTCCCTTCCCTTAGTGCCCTCTGAAACAAGGATCTAAAACAATTAGAAGGTTTTAGCATGTGTAACTAATCAACTGTCAGTTTTACAAATTTCTGAAGAGATGTACTTTCTGGAAGGTTATTGATTTCGTGATTAGTTTAACTTTAGTATAGACTTCTTTAGCCTAGCAACCGTGGCATTATGTTTAACGGCCTATTCTCATAGTCCTTAGGCTGTATTTGCCTCAGTGCCAACACCGTACCTATATGTAAACAGTTCATCAGGAGGAAAGCAGCCCTGATGAAAATTAAAACACAAGTAGAAACGGAGAAGACAGGTGGAGAGAACCAAGAGGAGAAGAGTTAAGAGCAAGGACTGAGAAATTGATGAGTGCAGAGGAGATACCTTCACCTTGAGCACAGAAACGTCCTAGCAGGAGTGCTCAAACACGGATGATAAGAAGGAACCGCTTGGCTGAAGAACAGAAGGGGAAAACATCCAAGGAGAAGGAACTATCCTCAGGAGACCTGTGACCATAAAAGGGAAAAAGAAGGAGGGGGCTAACTCCCCAAACGACCACCGACGACCGCCCGAGACCCCCGCGCACGCGTAGTGTAGTTTTGCAACACCAGCGTTATGTAAACGTGGCAGATAAGCGAGGAGGCGGCGATTTCTCAGGACACGTGCAAATGTTCACGTCTTTCAGGTATATAAAGGATGAAGTTTTGCTTCAGCGCGCGTGCGTTGGGAGGAGATATCCCCCAGGCGTCCGGCGTGGCAATAAAGGCGTCTGCTTAATGACACTTTGGTGTTACTGAGTTTAAATTTCTGTAACTTTTGTGAATCATTTGGTGACCCAGGTGGGAGGGACATCCTCTGTTCGGCTGCGGGACCCGATGAGTCTGGGACTCTCTTGGGTTTGCCCCCGGAGATCTTTTCCGGAGAGACCCCCGTTCTCAGTCGGATCACCGCGGGGACAGACAAAGACCCTCTGGCAAGAAGACATCCTTAAATGCTGAATTGGTAACGATCGATCAATTTGGGACCGTCTTTAAGACGTGCAGACGTGCACACGGGTCGGCGTATACCGGCTCGCTAGCACCTTACGGGTGTACCTCTGGGGGACTTGTGTCCCATATGGTAGGGGATTAACTTCCCCGTTTGGAGGGGCTGCGTCCCCATTTGGAGGTCCGGTTAACTGTTACCTGACTTTTGGCTAATGCATTTCGGGTATTGGTTATTGGTTTGTCATTTATTGGATTTTGGTTATTAACGGTAAAATTTGCATCAGATATGGGAGAGTCACAGAGTGGCGGAATTCTAAAGAAAAGCCCACTGGGATGTGTTTTGCAGCACTGGAGAGATCCGGGGGGAGTGCCGGGAGGCAGTGTCGATAGGAAAACTTTAATTAAGCATTGTAATCAGTGGTGGCCTCTCTAGAAGCCAGACGGTGGAGAAAAATGGCCCTTTAACAGGACATTAAAATAGAATACATTATTACATTAAGGTACATATAATTGTAATATAATACTACACACGTTATAATAGGTATTATACATTTAGTGTAGTAATACAATTTAATGCTCTTCCTTCAGGGAGAAGGAAAATGGGATGAAGTGCTTTATGCAGGTACGTATGTTTTTCACTCTACGAAACCACCCTGAATGGCAGAAAGAACGTGGAATCAATTCAGCACCCCAGGACCCTATGGTCCTGGCGATAGAAAAAGACAAACAATAAGCAAAATAGGAAGCAAAAAAGATGTTGCTCGCCTTGTGGCATTGGACAAAGATGTTTAAAGGTTGACAGAATGGGAGATTAAAGGATTGTTTGACCCCGATTGCGAGGATGTGCGTGCAATGTCGGATGCGGTGTTCAGCGAGGCAGAAAAGCAGAGTGTTGTGAGGGTGGCCAGACCCTCAAGTCCAGGCTCTGGTTTTGGCTGGAACTCTGCCGGGAACAGTGGATAACCATGTTCCCATTACCAGTCCCGGTCGGGGCCCTAACCAGCCAGGAGCCCGGGACTTAGTACTGCGGTACAGGGAACGAATGGCTTCTGGAATAGGAAGTGCTGTCCCAAAATCAGTAAATTGGTCTAAATTGTATGAAATTAAACTAGATAGATAGAAAAGAATCCCCTACTGATTTTTTGAACCGATTAAAAGAAGGGATGCAGAAATATACTCCTTTAAACCGTACCTCTCGGGAGGGAAAGGGTCAGTTGATATTCCTGGTTCTGGGACAGCTGATGGATGATGTCAAGAAAAAGTTACAGCAAGTGCAAGGAACAGATGTGAGAGATTTAGAGAAATTGCTGGCGACTGCTTGGCAAGTGTGTCGGAATAGGGACAGGCGGGGGGGGGGGAATGGGCAAAACAATTGCCAGCGCTACAGCGGCTGCTTTGCGCACCGCAGGGGCCAGGTAACCTCTGGGAACCCACTGGGAAACACCACTAATGGGAGGCGAGGAGCCATGAGAAGTAGCCCAAGTGCCCCATCTCGGGGAAGTCAACCCCTCCCGAAAGATCAGTGTGCCTACTGTCAGCCAAGGATGGAGCTCGAATGGCGGGGTATGCCGTGACCACTGCAGAGCGAGTGCTGGAAGCAAAGTCACTCCCTGAGGGTACATCCGCACAACGAGCCGAATGAATTGCTTTAGTGAGAGCTTGTTGAAGGACTGCGAGCGAACACCCGGACAAACTCAAAATACGCCTTGGGTGTAGTTCATGCCCGTGGGGCTATCCGGAAGGAACGGGGACTTCTGACTGCCCAAGGAAAACATTAAGCTTGCTGACGTGATCCTAAGACTTTTGGATGCGGTACAGTCGCCTTCGGCGGTTGCGCTTATGCACCGCAAGGGGCACCAAGAGGGTGACGCTGCTCAGGAAGTGGGGAATAAATCGGCAGATTATGAGGCAAAAAGAGCTGCGGAACAAGGTGAGGTGTTAAGTTTGATTCCTGAAAAAGCTTTGCCGCTACCGGACTCGGTCGACTGTGATGAGAAGGATCTTAGATTAATTAAAGATTTGGAAGCAGAAGTTGAATCATCAGGTTGGGCAAAATTAAAAGGTAACAGAGTAATAGTTCCCTTTAGAATAGTACGGAAACCGGTAAAAGCAGAACACGACCAGACTCATTGGGCAACTGAAGCCTCGTATGATTCCCTTATGAAGCAAAGAGTAGCCAGGAATTTGTTTCAAACTGTAAAAGCCATGGTTAATAACTGTGAAGTATGCAAAGGTGGGAAATCGTGTAAAATTTGGAAGTCTCGGTAAAGGGAAAGTTCCAGGTCAAAATTGACAAACAGACTTTTCCGAACTCCCACGGAAAGGGGAGGGTTTGGGATTTGTTCGTATTAACAGATACCTTTTCGGGCTGGCCAGCAGCTTTCCCTTGTAGGGCTAATAAGGCTAGGGAAGTGACAGGAGTACTCTTAAACGAAAATTATTCCCAGATTTGGAGTACCAGCAGTAATACCTTCTGATAGGGGTGCTCATTTTTGTGCGCAAATAGTGCAACGAGTTAGTAAAATTTTAGGAACAAACCGGCAACCGACCTCAGGCAAGTGGGCCAGTGGAGCAAATGAATCACTTAATTAAACAACAGCTAGCTAAACTTAGTCAAGAAGCAAATCTACATTGGTACCAAGCGCTCCCACTGTAGCCCTACTACGAATCAGGGTAAAACCGGGAACTAAAGAGAATTTAAGTCCATTTGGAATTTTGTTGGGGCGGCCGTAACCGATCCCAATACCGAGGGGAAGATCTCACCCAGTTAGGCGAAAATAATCTATAGAAATACATAATAATATTAGGAAATTCTAAACGAGAGCGATTGCAAGTGCCTAGAGAGTCTAGCCAGACGTTCTCTCTAACAGGAGTTCCGGTTCCGGTTAACACCTCTCTATTTAATAACCCCTGCTATGGAGTAGGTCATGATAAGAACAGCTTTAGATTTACATCACCTCTTGGGGTTGTGAAGAAGTTCGGAGCAAATTAGCCTCTCGGTTACCAAATTTTAAATGGATCAAAGAGCTGCTTGTACTCGTATTAGTTGATAGCTTATTTGTTTTATGTACGTGTTGTATAATTCGAGGTTCGCTATGGCGTTGTCAGAAGAATGGGGATGACTGTGTTACCTGGAAAAAGAGTAAGGTCAAACCTGAAGTCGCAACAGGGAGGTATTTTAATCGACGGACGAAGGAGAGTGGTACGTTATAAGGGACTGCGAAAGAATTCGCAAGGGTAATAGAAAAGGGGGGAAGTGAAACAGAAGATGTCTGCTTAATGACACTGTGATGTTACTGAGTTTAAATTTCTTTCACTTCTCTGCATCACCTGGCTTTTTCATTTTTCTTTCTCCAACTCTTTTAAAAAGTTTGCCGTTTCTTTTATGTTTTATTCCCTTCTTTCCCTAACACCTATCGCTTTTTAAATGTTCTTGCCAGGCTTACTTTTGTTCCCTTTGTCTGTATTTTTAATTAGCTCTTGTCTTTCCTTAGCGCCCTCACTATTAAAACTTTCTTTCTACATCTCTGTTTACTGTCCCTATTTCACAATTTTTTCCTTATTTCTTTAATCCCTGTTGCTTTTAACATTTTCTACTTTTATCCCATCTTCTGTCTCTCTCTTCTGGTTTTTCTTTATTGTCATCGCATTTAAAATTGTCTCTCTATAGCTGTTTTACTCCACTGTCCCTATTTCTGTTTTTTCCTTTATTTCCCTAATGCCTATCACTTCTAACATGTACTTTCTGTGCCCTTCTATGTCTGTATCTTCAGTTATTTCTTGTCTTTCCTTAGTGCCACCCCTTCTTCAGTTTCCCTTCTACATCTCCATTTTAGTTCACCATCGCTGTCTTTAATTAAAGTCCTTAATCCCCATTGCTTTTCAAATTTTCTACTTTTATCTCGTCCGCTGTCGTTACTTATTAGTTATTTTCTCTTATTTTTTCCTAAGGGCACCGCTTTTTGTATTTCCTTTCTGCGTCTACTTTTATGTGGTTCGCTGTCCCCATTTTTCAATTTTTTTAGTCATCGTTCTTTTTGGTTTGAAATTTTGTTTCTCGGTGTACTTTTATCTCATTTTCTATCCCTACATTTTTTTTTCCCGTTTCCTGTAACTTGCTGCTTCTAACACGTTCGTTCTAAATCTACTTTTATTAGGATGTAGCTCCCTTTTTTTCAGTTGGTTCCTGTCTCTCCTGTACCCCCTCACGTTTAGATTTTCTTTCCTCGTCTGTTTTTATCCACTTCAGCAGCTTCATTTTTTTAGCTCATTCTAGTGTGTCCCATACCTTGTTGCTTGTGAAATTTTCTTGCTATGTCTTTGCCTATTCAGGTTTTTTCCCTATTTTAACTTTTTTTCCCCGTCTTAACGTCTTCATTTTCGAATAACAGAATCATTTAGGATGGAAAAGACACTTAAGATCATCGGGCCCAGCCGTAAACCTAACACGGCCAAGTCCACCACTAAACCGTGGCCTTAAGTGCCACATCCACGCACCTTTTAAATACCTCCAGGAACGGTGAGGAACTTATGTTTTTATGCTTACTTTAACCTGGTTTTCTGTCCCGATTATTTACTCTTTTCCTGTCTGTCCTCTACCTCATCGTTTTTTAAATTTTCTGTGTCTGCTTTTATGGAGACGGCTAACCCTACGTTTTTATTACTTCCTGGCTATCCTGTGTGAAATCACTTCTGATTTTTTTTTCCCCATCTGTTTTCATCCAGTTCACTGTCTTTATTTCATTCCTGTCTCTGCTATACCCTGTCACTATTTAAATTTGCTTTCTGCCTTTGTTGATTTCTTCTGCTGCCCCATTGCCAAGTTTCTCCTTCTTTAACACCTTCGCTTTTGATAATTTTTTGTCTACTTTTATCTGGTCTTCTGTCCCTATTTGTTAGTTTTTTCCTCCCCTGCCTCATACCCTTTTTTTCTTTTTAAATTCTCTTTCTATATTTGCTTTTATCCAGATGTCTGTTCTTTTCCAATTCTTCCTGTTTGTCACACACCCTGTCGCTTTTTAGATTTCCCTGGCACGTCTCCCTTACCCCCTCCTCCCCCCCCCCCTCCCCCATTCCGGGGTTTTACGGGGTCTCCTTGGCGTGCTGTTATCTCTGGAGCGTGATTTGTACCCCTCTCGGTTTGTCAGAACATCTCCTCGGGCCATCCCTCTTCCTCAGAGCGGTCTTTCTGTCCTCTCCTCCATCTTGCTCGCCTCCCGTCGGCCAGCGTCTCCCCGACGCCGCCTGTGCTCCGTTCAGATCCCCTCCCGAGTACCTCTGTGCCCTCCAGCCTTCTGCCGTCTCTCCGGCCGCCTCGGCACCCCTCTGATTTCCGCCACGACGCTTCCTGCGAGCGACCCCGCGTTTTGTAACCGGACTGTGAAACAGGACCTGAATTAACCGTAACTGCAGAGCGTAATGGCACATTTTCTCGCATTTTACCCTTACCGCCTTTCAGGCCGTGGCTGGAAACCTGCTACGCGTGGCGCGCAGGATGCGGCAGCAGCTTTGGCGGCGGATGGCGAGAGGCGAAGGCCGAAGCAGAGGCTGCGCGGCTCCCGTGCGCTGGGTTTATTGTTTTACTTAGGAGCGTGGCCGTTCGTCTTAAACTGTTTATGGTGTTCTCGCCCAGTGCAGCATTTTGCAATCAGCTGGTTTAAGGAAAACACGATGTCATCTCTGTCAAAGTTCTACATATTTTGGACGTGAAATATGAAACTGAGAACTTTAATCCTGGGTTTCCTGGGCTTAGCTCTTGGAACTGCTTTAGAATCCCTTGTGTGTCGGCTCCCCGAAACTTACTGCTCATCTGCCAACTCTGCCCTGTACCATTTCACCTATTAATTTTTTTCCACGTTTCCCTCTCTGCGGCTCCCTCTCCCCGTTTTTTAATGCTTACTTGTGTTTCTTGTACCCTGCTGCATTTTAATTTCTCGCGCTACAGTTCCCTCCCTCTGGCACCCTGTCTCTGTGCTTTATTTCCTCCCTCTGTCCTGCACCCCGTCGCTGAAAAAACTTTCGTCCTATGTTTCCTTCTGTGCATCTCCCCGTCCCTATTTTTTCATTATTTCCTGTGGTTCTTGTACCCTGTTACTTTTAACATTTTCTCATTGCGGTTCCTTCTAGCCATCTCCCTGTTTGTTTAATATTCCCGTGTTTCTCGTACCTGACCGCCACTTCTTTTTCCTTTCTGCCTTGTCCTCTGTCCGTCTCCCCGTCCCTGCGTTTTAATTCCTGTCCGTGTCTCTCGTACCCGGTTGCTTTTTAAAAGTTCTTCTACGTCTCCCTCTACCTGGCTCCCTTTCTCCGTTTTTTTGTTTGGGTTTTTTTTTTTTGGTTCCCCGCCCCTCCCCTTGTATTTCTTGCACCCCACCGCTACCTAATTTCTCCTTCAACGATTCCCTTTATCCAGCTTCCCTTTCCCGTACTTTTAACTCCTCCCTTTTTTCCGTATACCCTGTCCCTTTTTAAATTTTGTTTCAGTATTTCCTTCTATCCTCATTCCTGTTCCTATTTTTTAATTCTTTCCTGCTTTTCTCGTAGCCTGCCGCTTCTTAAAACGTCCTTCCGTCCCTCTACCCGATTCCTTGCCCCTGTTTTTTATCTCCTCCTCTGTCCCGCACCCAGTCACATTAATAACTTTCTATGTCTCCATTTATTTAGCTTCAGGGTAAATATCCTTTTAATCCTTTTCGACCCTCCATAGGTATAGGGTATTGCTTGATTCTAATTGGGCGGTGCGGATCTGTTATTTGAACGCTTATGGGGTCCATTTTTATCTTTCCAGTTTCCCCTTCCTTATACCACACTGAGGGGTTAATAGCTTCTTCATCCTCTTGTGTTAAAGTGTATAATTTAATCTGCAATTTGTCCCCTTGACTCTGAATGCTCAAGTTTAACTTCAAAATCAAATCCCTTCCTAATAAATTGTATTCCGCTTCAGGGAGCAAAAGTAAATCATTAAGACAAATTTTCTTTTCTGTTTCTACTTCTACATCTTTCAATATATTTACTTTAAAAGGCTCTCCTTTTGCTCCTACTACTGACACGTACAAAAATTTTTGCTTTTGCTTTTTGTTTTTCTTCGTCCCTCCTAACATAGACTTTCTGGGCTTCTCTAAGTAACTCCTCTAATCTTCTTTCTTGCCAATCTTCCAATTTTTCTAATTTCCTTCTTATATGCCCCCAGGATTTAGCTACAAATTGTGTTCTAAGGAGTGCGGTCCCAGCCACTGTATTCGGATCAATTCCAGAGTACATTTGTAGGTTTTTCCTCAACCTCTCCAACCATTCTGTTGGAGATTCGTCTTTCCCTTGTTGTTCATTAAATGCTTTAGTAATGTTTTGCCCTCGGGGAACCTCTTCCCTTATTCCCTGTGTCCTGGTTTCAGCCAGGATAGAGCTGGTTTTCTTCACAGAAGCCAGTGTGACACTGTGTTTTGGATTTGGGATGAGAAACTGTTGATAATGTGCTGATGTTTTGGGTTGTTGCTGAGCAGTCAAGGACAGTCCAGCTTCTCGTGCTGGCCTGCTAGCAAGGAGGTTGGGGGTGCACGGGGAGCTGGGAGGGGACACAGCCGGGACAGCTGATCCAGACTGGCCAAAGAGATATTCCCTACCATACGACGTGATGCCCAGTACATAAACTGGAGTTGGCCGGGAGGCGGAAATCGCTGCTCGGGGACGGGCTGTCGATCACGGGGTGGTGAGCGATTGCTGTATTGGGCATCACTTGTTCTTGTACATTCCTGTGTTGGTATTATCATTGTTGTTTCCTTCTTTCTTTCTGTCCTATTAAACCGTGTTTATCTCAACCCACGAGGTTTTTTTCCTAATTCTCTCCCCCACCCTACTGTGGGAGGGGGAGTGAGCGAGCGGCTGCGTGGTGCTTAGTTGCCGGCTGGGGCTAAACCACGACAACATTACATCTTTTCATCCCGTAAGAAAGCATGTGTCCCTACAGTACGTACATAGTTACCCCCCAAAACCGCCAACGTCATACAACGTATCCCGCGATACAACGTATCCCGCCATACGCTCGGAGGGGTTTGCGCAGCCCCCGCTCTCTGTGCACCTCACAGACCTCTGCGCTTTCTGCTTCTGCCCCTGGTGCTGGCGGCTCTGTGGCCGATGCACCGGCAAGCCCAGCCGCATCCTCCTCCTCCTCAGAGAGTCCCTGGCCGTGCTCAATGAGCGATTGCTATGAACGTACTGTAAAAAGCCCTTTTTATAGCCCGACACAACACTGGCCAATTTCAACTCTAGCTGAGCTTTGCCCTTTTCTGTTCTCTCCTTACACGTATGAACTACAGCTCTGTGATCTTCCTGCCAAGGCGGACCTTGGTCCCAGGGATCATAACATTCCTTTTTCCACCTGAGTTGAAAAAGGAGGTCCCTGTTCAGCCAAGCTGGTCTTCTGCCCCTCTTGTTTGACTTCAGACTCCACCAGATTGCCTGCTCCCGTGCTTGCAGAAGGTGGTGCTGAAAAACTAACCTGCTCTCTGAGCCCTAAGGCCTCCAAAGCAGCTTCGTAGGGGACACTGCGGACTAGCTCTCTGAGTAGCTTCAAGTTTGCTCTCCTGAAAAGCAAGGTAGCAACTCCTCTGAGCTGTATCTCATTACACTCAAAAGTTTCAACTCCCCTGTTTGGTGATCACTGTTATCCCATCTCCTACGAGTCCTTCTCCATACACAAACAGGAGGGACTAAGAGATCTGTTGGGTAGATAAGCAGCCATGGGGAACCACGGTGAGCAGTGGAGTGAGCTGCTGCATGGGCTACGTGCTTTCCGAGTGCGAAGCCAGCCCCTGGCTCAGTGAGTGCCTGGGAAAGGGAGTCTGCAGCCGTGAAGGACAGAGCCGGCCAGCAGGACAGCTGGCAGCCTTCACTCGGGCATTGCCCACCTTGTGACTGGCTGTACCTGTGATGATGTTAATGCTCTTTGTACACAGGTCTGTTGCGTCGTGCTGTGTTGCGAAGCAGACTTGCAGAGGCGTGCCCTGTCTGCCCATCGGGACTCAAGGCACATTTCCTCCAAGCGCAGCAGCCAGGCTTTGGGCAGCCTTGCCTCATGCTGCTTTTGACATTGCCAACCAGGATCGAGTTTCTGTCCTCGGGTTTTCATGTAGGAACCAATTAGTGAACAAGTCCTGTTTTAATGGAGTGGCAACTCAAACAGTATTACGCTGGTAGAAAGCCTTCAGGAGAAGACTGGTGTCCTGTGGATCTCGCAGTAAGGCAGCCAGCAGCTCTGTTTCTGCTATAGCTACAAACATCCACGAGTGAAACAACCGCAGCTTTTTAATACAGTTACAGATACTTTTCTTTGCAGACACAAAGCATGCTTTTGTCTTGAACTTTTCATTAGTCTGAAAAAAAGATCATTGGTAGTATAGGATACCATGCTGTTTATTAAATGTACATAAATTAACATCTACACAGAAAGGATGTTTTCCTCATCAGAAACAATGCTGAAACGATGAGCAACTCTGAAAAGAAAGGTACATAAGGCTCCCGTGCACAAACCCCAAAGCTTCAAAGGAGAAAGGTGAAAGAGCGCTACATCCTTATGTCACAGGACAACCTGTGATTAACCCGAGTTATGGACACTGTCACATCATAGGTAGTTGGGGCCAGTTCAGATCCCCTGCCTTCTAGATCAGCCGCCTTGATGAGCTGGGTGTTTCAACTGTTATAAAGCTGCAGAATCAACCAGAATCGACACTGAAATGACTGTGCTGGCTACAGAATGGCTAGAATAAATATGGGGGTGTGTCCAGTTTTTTTCCGGTCCTGGAGGGTGGCTGGGATTTGGGGCACCATGTAAGCTGGCTTTTTTAACTCCTCCTTCCCATCAGTCCCTAGGCACAGGCACGTGTTGTGGCTGAAAGCAAAGCATCACCACTCCAGTTCTGATTGACAGAAAGGGGGGTGTTCGCGTCGGTCCAGAGAGCGCTGATGGGTCGGAGAAGTAAGAGCGGAGTTTTTGCTGTAGCTAACCTGGAGTTAACTCAGCTAATGGAAACTGCAAGCCAGTCATGTTTGATCAAGAATACTAAGAAAGGGTATTGTGCTGTGTGCTGCATACAAGGACTTGCACCGACCAAAGGGCAGCAATGGGTGCTCCCTTCTTGTATGCAGCAAGGTGGTGCAGCGTCTCTCTGCCAAGAATGAGTAGCGGCAAAGAAAACCTGGAGGGTTTTATAGTCTGGAACATGCTGTCCAGCGTGTCCCTCGTGTCCCTCTCAGATGATATACACCTCCACGCCCAGCACGCCCCATGGAATCTGCAGGTGACATGCCAGCTCCCCACGGGGGCAGCTGTGCCGGCTGGTGGGCTTTTGCTGACGGAGCCGAGGAGTGAGCCAGCAAGGCCTCCCGCCAGGGCTGGGCTGGGTCTGAGGGCGGTGCGGGGCCGCTCCGGCGTCGCGGTGCCCGAGTGAAATGTGCCGGCCGGAGCAGAAGGGCGCGGTGCCTCCCTCCTCGCCTCCGCCGAGGTGGTGCTGGGGCTGCATCGCGCCCCTCAAAGCCCAGGCAGCAGAGCTCATGCGGGCAATCCAGGCAGCAGAAAAAAATCGGCACCTGCAAGAAGAGAGTCCAAAGTGCTGATGAAACCATGAAGGCAGGAAGAGGCACGACTTTGTGCCCTGTTCTTTGGGCAGTGTGCTGTCCAAGGGGCAGTTCCTGGCACACGAGAGGGAACCGTCCCTGGCAGGGGCTACGGCACGGCTTTGTCCCCTTCTCCACACGTGTGACACCCTCAGAGCTCTGCAAGTTGACAGAGATGTGCAGCACTGCTTTGCTAGGCAGCAGGGCTGGGCAGGGCAGCTGTGCTGTGGTCCTTTCCAAAAGCCGAGCAGCAGCACGCCTCACTGTCCCTTGCTAGAAAGCCAGGCTTGAAGGCAAAACACGCTGCTTTGGTATTGTTTGGTTGTTTTCTTCTTCCCTCAATTGTCTCAGGTGCAACGTGAGCTTTTTACGAAGTGCCAGTACCTCAGGGTCTACAGCTACGTGACACAGCTCCTTGCTGCGTCTTTGGGATTCAGACACCAGCAGCCAGTGCTGGGCTTGCCAGCTGACATGAACAGAAAAGGGAGACTTTGCCTCTTTCTGTAGGCAGCGGGTCAAAGAGCTCCAAAAATTGCTATGAGCCTTGTGACTCTGCTGGGGTGTTGCTCAGCCTTGCACAAACAGAGCTGCCGCAAGTGCCGAAGGAGAGCTGCCAACGCTGGAGTGATATGTTCCTCCTGACAGACACGCTCTCCCACGGGCAGCTGCGGGCTTCCTGCCCGGTGCCATCTCCGCGCACCTCAGAAATATTGCCCATAGTCGGAGCAGTGTTCGGAGCTTTGAAAGATGGGCAGCAGAGCCTGCTACACACCTGGGCTCCTCGTTCTTCTTGCCTGCCTGGATGTCCTCAGTTGCCCATCCCGCAGAGCTCTGCTCCCAACTTGCTCCTCTCGCTGTCCAGTAGCCCGTTGCTCCCCTCTTCACAGGTTGCTCTTCTCGAGCCTGGCAAACTTTCCATTCAATGTATTGTTAGACAGGTCAAGCCATGATAAACGTGAACCAATTCTGCTCTTAAGCACACCTAGCTCATTTTACCTTGTCTCCCCAGAGGAGCTCTCCAGGTGTTCACTTTCTGGAGGGACTGGAGGCACCTGCAATGGAAATGTGCAAGTTAACGGGTGGCAAGGACCTTCCTGCCCAATTGCTACCTTAGCTCGGAAAGGCACAGCCCTTGGATGGGTTTGCTCAGCCCAGCTGAGCCAGTTCTGGTGGCATCACCGCACAAACCGCCATGGCCATCCTGCACCACCCTTCCTCTGCACCTTTGCAGAGCTGCCGGCTAGTGGGTGACCTTGCTTGTCCCTGCGGCAGCACTCTCAACTTCTGACAGTGCTGTCACCCTCTTTGTGGCCCTGACATACCGCTGCTGCTTCTGCTTCCGCCTCTGGTGCTGGCAACTCCTTGGCCGACGTGCCGGCAAGCCCAGCCACATCGTCATCGTCCTCCTCCTCAAAGAGCTGCGGGGGACAGAGGAGGACAGTTGCTTGGCTGGGGACAGGCCCCGGGGCCGGTGAGCCTTCCTCAGGGCCAGGAGCGAGCGTGGGCGGCTCTGCTTTCACTAGGGCAGGACGCAGGGGTGGCTGGAGGTGGGGGAGGTGGGGCGGAGCCGGCTTGGTCCCCGAGCCCCAGCCGGGGTCCCTCTGCTGGCTTACCTGGAGAGGCTGGGGCAGCGTGCCGTCCTGGCTGCAGAGAGCTGCCAGGGGCCGGCCGAAGAGACCCGCCCTGCCGGCACAGCCCGACTGCCCGGGCGCCTCCGCAGCGGCCAAGGTCCCTCGCCGCGCAAAGGGCCAGGGCAGCCCCCTCGTCCTGCTGCGGGTCCCGCCTGCCGCCAGGGAAAACAGAGCAGAGAGCCATGGAGGGCAAGAGCCAGGTGAATGCTGCCCGAGCCTCTGCGTGCTGGGCGTCCCCGCCAGCAGCGAGGGAGAGGCGTGGCTGGGGAACGAGGCGCTCCGGGGGCTCAGCTCTCTGCGGCCGTGCCCTGCGGGAAGGGCAGCAGCAACCCCTGAGCAGCGCGGGTGCCGCCTGCCAGCGCAGGAGAGAGGGGCCGTCCTGCCCCCGTCTCCTCCAAACTCACCGTCCGAGTGGCCACGTCCACCTTGGCTGCCGGAGGGGACGGGAGGTGGCCGCTGCTGGGCACCAGCCTGCAAGAAATGCGCTGCGCTCAGCGAGCAGCCCCGCAGCACGAAGGGCCCCTGGCCAGCTGCATCGGCCGCGGGCCATGAGTGAGATGTGGGGACGGCCGAGATGGCGGCCCGGGGGCTCCTCACCTCTGCCAGGCCCTCGACCAGCCTCTCCAGGCTGCTGGCGTTGAGTGTTTTGGCCTGGGCAAGGGGAGAAGAGCAGCAGGTGAGAAGCCATGGGGCTGGTGCGGGGTTGGAGCAGCCCCTGGGGCAGAGCGGTGCCGGGAGGGACACTCACGGCATTGCGGCCGCGCAGCTCCTTCAGCAGGAGCTTGATGGAGGGCAGCTGGGTGACGCGGGCTCCCTCCACTCCTTCTGCTGGCCTGTGCACGGGGCAGGGGCAGAGAAAGAGCTGTGTGAGACCCAAGCTGCCTCTTCCCTCGCCTGCCAGCCCGGGGAGCCCTTCCAAGCTGCCCCGAAGCAGCTGGGCACCGCCCGGCCGTCGAGCGGAGAGCAGTGGCAAGGGGGGAGGACGGGGCTGGGTGAAGCAGCTCCGCCAGCTCTGCCCGCTCCAGAGCCGCCCGCAGCCGTGGGGGCAGCTCTCCCCAGCTCAGGAGCGGCGTTTCCGCATCGTACGGCTACGGCTAGAGCATCCCCCCGTGCTGTGAGCACGGGCCCCCCAAGCTGCTCTGCCAGGCAGGGCTTACCCACGGAGCGCGCTGAGCCAGAGCTCCTTCAGCGAGCGGGAGCTGCAGGAAAGAGAGGAGAAAGAGCCTGAGCACCCGCTGCTGCCCAGCCCGCGGGCAGAGGCGGGCGCCGGCACAGCCCTGCCCCGTGGGGACGGCTGCAGAGGCAGGAGGAAGCGGCGTGGGGCCGGACAGAAGCGCTGCCCGGCCCTGCCGGGGGACGTGGCACCGAGACCCACCAGAAGGTGACGACGCAGAAGCCGTAGGGCCAGGCGAGGACGAGGGACGTGGTGGCCTTGTCTTCCTCCTCCTGGGCGGCATCCCCGGCCGCCCCCTTGCCGCCGCTCAGCACCCACAGCCGGCGCAGGGCCAGGCAGAGCTGCGGGCGCGGGGCGCTGCCACGTCTGCAGAGGGGAGCGGCAGGGAGTGACCTGGAGGTGGCCGAGCCCGGCGGCTGCCCTCTGGCCTCCGCCTGCCCCGCGCACGGCCACGGGTGCAGCCAGCAGCAGGGTGCCGGGGCCTGGGGCTGCTCCTTGGGCGTCCCTGCCCCGGTGCCGGGGCCAGGCCTTAGGAGGAAAGGCAGCCGGGGTCTGCGCCTCTTACTTGGCCTTGGCGATGATCAAGGCATCGCTGAAGAGGAGGAGGTGCCTCTTCCCCGTCCCGCGGCCCTGCGTCACCCGCACGCGCTGGTGGAGCAGCGGCTCGGCTGATGCCGGGCCGGGCGCGCACTGCTGCTCGGGGCCAGGGTAGACCCTGCAGAGCAGGCGGCAAAGGGCGTGAGAAAGGCGGCTGCTGTGGGGCCCGGCTGCGCCGGCGTGTCCCCGAGCCGCGGGGGGAGCCCACCTGGAGCCGTAGCAGCAGTTCAGCTGGCCCATCGTGCCGGGGCCAGGGGAGTCCTCGCGCCGGACACGCTGCTGGGGCTCCGGAGAGCTCCCAGCCGGCTGGAGCGAGGCTGTCGAGGGGGTCGCGGTGCCGGGCAGTGCCGCTGGGTGAGAGCTGGTCTCTCCCTGGAGCTGCCGGGTGCTGGCAGAGCCGTGCCTGCAGGCACTGTGGCCGTTGCCGGGCCAGCGCCGCGACATCACAGCTGCCATTCCAAGCCCGGGGGGGGGCTGGGGGGCGGGGCTGGGGGAGGGGCTCCTGTCTCTCTCGGCCTGGGGAGCCCGGGCCTGGGCACAGCACTGCGGGCATGGCCTCAGCAGCGCTGAGCAGAGGGCAAGGCTCCCCTCCCTCCAGCTGCTGGCAAGGCTTTGCCCAGCGCAGCCCAGGGCACCGCCGCCCGCCGCCTTTGGCCAAGGGCACGGTGCTGGCTGCTGCTCAGCTTGGTGTCCAGCAGGACCCACGGGCCTTTTCTGCCACGCCGCTTTCCAGCAGCTTTGCTGAGCTGCTCTTGCTCACGAGTACGTGCGCATGTGTGCCGGGATGCTTGGTGCGCGTACCGGTGCCGCCCGCAGTCCGTCCCACCCTCTTCCCGCAGGTCCCCCCGTGCCACTGTCGTGCGCTTGAGACGGGCACGTTGCCTCCAGCCAAAGCAGCGGTCCCAGTGGAAAGGCGCTCTCTTGTGCTGGGACTGGGAGGAAGAGGATGCACCTGGCCACGGAGCCCAGGGGCAGAGCTTCCTTAACTCCAACTTGTTAAAGGCAACCTTCTTCTTCTTCTTCTTCTTCTTCTTTACACCATGTCCCGCTGGAAGGTGGCCTTGGCACTCTCCCGGAACACTGGAGAGGAGTTTGGCTTTGCCAAGTGCAATGGAAGCAGCAGCTGCCTAGCTGCCTTCTCGAGTGAGCGGCTGTCTGCAGAAGCCCAGCCTCTCCCGGGCGGCGAGGGGGGAAGTGGCATGAAGCAGAGCAGAGCAGCCTGGTGCAGCCCAGGGGCTTGCAGGCACGCCCTGCCCACTTCCCGCCCTTCCTGCCATGCCTTGGACGGTTGGCAGAGAGAAGAAAGCCACCCTTGCACCTGCTGGAGCCAGGCCTGTTGTCTCTTTGGCTCCAAGTCTATAAAGCAGACTAAGGAGAAGCTAATAACCAAAACACAAGCTCTTGTTTAATGTTTGGCGGAAGGGAAGGAAGAGAGGGGCGGAAGGGAGGAAGGAAGGGAGGAAGGAAGGGAGGAAGGGAGGAAGAGAGGGAGGAAGGGAGGGAGGAAGGGAGGGAGGAAGGAAGGGAGGAAGGGAGGATGGGAGGAAGGGAGGAAGGGAGGGAGGAAGGGAGGAAGGGAGGAAGGAAGGGAGGAAGGGAGGAAGGGAGGAAGGGAGGAAGGGAGGAAGGGAGGAAGGGAGGAAGGGAGGAAGGGAGGAAGGAAGAAAGGAAGGAAGGAAGGAAGGAAGGAAGGAAGGAAGGAAGGAAGGAAGGAAGGAAGGAAGGAAGGAAGGAAGGAAGGAAGGAAGGAAGGAAGGAAGGAAGGAAGGAAGGAAGGAAGGGAGGGAGGGAGGGAGGAAGAAGGAAGGAAGGAAGGAAGGAAGGAAGGAAGGAAGGAAGGAAGGAAGGAAGGAAGGAAGGAAGGAAGGAAGGAAGGAAGGAAGGAAGGAAGGAAGGAAGGAAGGAAGGAAGGAAGGAAGGAAGGAAGGAAGGAAGGAAGGAAGGAAGGAAGGAAGGAAGGAAGGAAGGAAGGAAGGAAGGAAGGAAGGAAGGAAGGAAGGAAGGAAGGAAGGAAGGAAGGAAGGAAGGAAGGAAGGAAGGAAGGAAGGAAGGAAGGAAGGAAGGAAGGAAGGAAGGAAGGAAGGAAGGAAGGAAGGAAGGAAGGAAGGAAGGAAGGAAGGAAGGAAGGAAGGAAGGAAGGAAGGAAGGAAGGAAGGAAGAAGGAAGGAAGGAAGGAAGGAAGGAAGGAAGGAAGGAAGGAAGGAAGGAAGGAAGGAAGGAAGGAAGGAAGGAAGGAAGGAAGGAAGGAAGGAAGGAAGGAAGGAAGGAAGGAAGGAAGGAAGGAAGGAAGGAAGGAAGGAAGGAAGGAAGAAGGAAGGAAGGAAGGAAGGAAGGAAGGAAGGAAGGAAGGAAGGAAGGAAGGAAGGAAGGAAGGAAGGAAGGAAGGAAGGAAGGAATGGAGTGCAATACTTTCCTTAGACCTCCTCTTTCTCTTAGCATACTTCAAAAGGCTTTTTTTGTTGTCTGACAGGACACTCGCCAGTTTCAACTCTAGCTGAGCTTTGGCCTTCCATCATTTCTCCCTACATATGTGAAGCACAGCTCCGTAGTCTTCCTGCGAAGGCTGGCCTTGCTTCTAGGGATCGTTGATACAATTTCTTTTTCCGCCTGAGTTCCAAAAGGAGTTCCCTCTTCAGGCAAGTGGGTGTCCTACCCCACTTGCTTGACTTTCAACACAAAGGCATGGCCTGCTCCTGGGCTTTTAAAAGGTGGCTCTTTAGAACGGACCAGCTCTCACGGGCCCCTCCGTCCTCCCAAGCAGATGCCCACCTTACACACGGTGCAGCTCCTCCCCCTCGCCTGCCCTGCCTGTCCCTCCCGAAGAGCCTGTTCAGCCCGCCTGAACGGTGATCCTTTCTTACCATTCGGCACCCGTGACAGTAAAGCTTGTGTACATAAGTTCCGGCTTCGCAAGAGAGCAGGGTCACCTGAAGCATGATATCAAATTGGTTTTGGCATCTGAGGAAGCGACTGCTTCAGAAATTATGTTTTTCTTCAGCCTGTTGACACGTGAAAGTTGACAGCACCCCAGTTTTTGGGAATCCTCTTTCCAAGAACTTAAATTTCTCCCTACAAAAGCACTTGAGTCACAGCTGAGCATGGACAGCCATAGCCCACTCCATGAGGCTCTGCATGTCTGTCTCTCATGACATGCCATAGAGCAGTAGAAGCTTGTCTTCGAGAGCTAGCCAGAGATGCTGAGACCACCCACTCAAACACGAGACACCCAGGGTGGCACTCAGCTCCTCTGACTTTAGATAGGCCTATTGCAGATGTTGCGGTTACAAAATTGCCAAGATACCATTAGAGTTAGCAGAGTAAAAAGCTATTCATGCTGTCCTAAAGTAGACGTCTTTAGTTAGGGCCCCTTTAGACTTAACTGGCTGTATTGACTATGGCCTCAGGTCGATTTCCTACACACGGGCACCTTAATGCCATCTCAGAGGCCGTAATGAAGCTAGCACCTAGAGCCTAGCAGAGACGACACAGGACCTACGGACAGCCTTGCCCTTCGGAGGGGACAGCTGGAGGCCAGAGGACATACCTATAGAATCTCAGATCACACCCACATGATGCGCAGGGGGAGGCAACTGCATCAGGCCCTTCATATCCACTCACTACAACGGCTGTGCGGATCCCTAGCCCGAACATAGCCACAGAAGTTAGAGCGAGCCAAATCCCACCCGAGTTCTAGTTCCCTCTTCTACCAAGGAGGTTTGGATTCTGTATCCCTGTAGCTGAGAATTAGTGGGCACTTTCTCCACACAGCCTTTGTAGCTTGTGCAGTTAGAGAGCAAATATTGGGGCTAAAGGATGCTTTTTTTCCCCTTGTTCTAAGCATCTCCATTCGGCAAGCTCCTCCAGGCTGGCCCCAGCCTCGTGGTTGCGAGGCCTCATGCTGCAGTGGTGCAGGCTGTTGCATGTCCTTCTGTCCACCTCAGGGAGGTTTCTCCAGCTTGTGGTCACCACTCTGAAGGGTTACCCTCCTCATCATCAGTATCAGCTCCCTTCCTGCCAACTCTGAGCTGGAGTGACCCCCAGCTTGGCAGAGGGGCATGTTTTATAAGGCATGAGTCTTGTCCACAAATCTATAGCAACGTGACAGCGTTCAGGATTTAGCCCAACGCTTCTGCTCACAGTGCTCTTACTCATGACAAGGCTGCATTTGGTTGATTGTGTGATTGCCTACTCAAGGAAGGGCTGGGAAGAGAGGAGCAACATTTATCGTGATTGTAAAAGGACTTCTACTGCCACCAGCTCCAACAGGAATGTACCCATCTTCCAATGTTACATTTCATTCATACAGAACAAGGACGCTAGCCTAGTTTTCTTCCCAGTGACTTAAGCTCTCAGTTTTCTCAGATAAAAACAAGCTCTAAACAAAAGCAGCGGCATGCACATGATATTCCCCCAGCCATGCAGATGACATGTTGAACATGAACAATGGATGCACATATATCAACCTCCCTGGAAGTGTGGGCCGCAGGACCGTTGTAGCAGCACATGTAGAAGAAGTAGCAGCAGTTCTCCTGGGGAATGCGCAGGTGAAAAATGCTGTTCCCTGTCTTCAGCAGTTTTTAAATACAGCTCCAAAGTGCTGTTTCATACCTCAGTCCAGGAAAAACTGGATTGTCCCGCTTCTGGATTTACACTACATTCAGCAAATGAATGCTTTATTCTGACAGAAACAGTAGTAAACTCATCTTTCAGTATAACTACAATTAAACATACCGGCTTGCAGAAAATGAGCTGAGTGACCAAATAGAATATATGGATGCTTTGCTGAATCAGGTGTTGGGATTTTAGTCTTAAATGTTCTGTTAATGTTTCAGATTAAAACAATATACCCACCATCTCTTCCACTCCAGTACAGAAGACAGAAACTGGTAAAGGTATCTCAATATGCTTCCAGCATTTGACAAAATGGCTATGAACAGACATTAACACAACAGGCTAGACTGACAATTTTTTTAAAAGGAATACTTTCAGGAATCACTGACCTTCTGGAATTAACAGTCATCTTCTATATGGCTTCAATGTATTTAATGTTCATCTAAGCTTAGTTTATTATGTCCCCTTCCATTATATTCTGAAGAGCAGCTGCCATATTTTTTATTTTTACTTTTTTCAGTGAGTTGCCTAATCTTCAGAATTGTCATTGTTTCAGTATTGTTGATTTTTCTGTCTGCTGTTTTGCGTACAATTCATCTTACTGTAGCTACATCCATGATCTATGAGGCAAATGATTTCACCTGTCAGCTTGCAGCGCCTCACAGATCCACTGAAAATGAACACATGGGAAGCTGAGCTCAAGGAGCACTCGGTGATTTGCTTGTTTCTGGGCTGGATCTAAGCTATGCACCATTTTTCTCCATTTATATTGAACACTGTTGTTTCATCATCTGGTGCAATAAAACAAAATGCCTGGATGAAGGGTTAGTTTGCTGTTGTGTGGCATGCAGTGCTGAGAAGAGAAAGAGCATGAGAAAGCAACAGAAAAAGAGATTTCTTTCCTACATATAAAGGTTTCAGGAGTGATGCTGTGCTAAACATAGCTGAAACACAGTGACAGTCTTAATATGATCACCCTATTGTTAGGGGCTACATCTGAGAGGTGTCTGTGTTTAGTTAGAGAACATATGAGCTGCTACTTCAGATGTTACCAGTGACATGACTGTGTGCTTACATATATTGAACTAGGTGAAAATGTTCCTTTCCATCCCATAAAATATTTTCAAATTATTTCCTGGGCAAGCCTGGAAGTCTTCTCTGAGGACAGAGACTTCTCTCTCAAACTAGCTAAAAGCATGGTTTATGGGGCATTAATTTGGGATGTGAAAGATGTGTATTAAAATCTCTTCCTTGCCAATCCACCAAGCTTTTCTGTGGTAGGTAGATATTCACAGCAAAATTCCCTTAATCTTCACTCAGAGCTATTCTATTTCATAAAGCTAATTGAGTGTTCATTGAATCAAGGGTACAAACTTTGTTCTCCCAAATCCCCGCAGAGCGTCTTACATCTACCCCCAGCTTCTGGACTGCAGAGCTTCCTTGTCTCTCTTGCATGATGAATGTTTTACTCATGGAACAAAAGCCAACACAGTATTCTTTTGGGCTGCTTACTACATACCAGGCATCCTGGTTCAAGTACTTATTGTGAAAAAAACTTTTCTCACTGGCTGTCCTGACCACAAGCCACTGATTTTTTGTTTACTTTTTTTTCCCCATTCCTGTTTTGAAAAGTAAGTTTGTTGAGAAGCTAAGAAAAATGAATAGAAGTTTTTTTTACAGCAAGAGTGGTTTTTATGACCAGGTAAAGCAATAAAACTGCATTACAGAAATGTTGATTAGCCACAGTTATAATTTAAATGCATTCAGGGAAACTCATGTGGTTCTACATAATTTAAGCAATGTATTGTGCAGTATATGTCATTCCAGTGTGGCATAGATTAGACTGAGACATTAAGCCATAATTCCGATACCATCTAGTGCCTGCTGATTAAAAAGATGATCAACCACTGATAAGAAAGTCCCCATCAGATAGCATCAACTATATAGATATGTCTGTGCTTATGGCACTTCACTGCTTTCTTCAGGGAGCCAAATCTTGTCCTCAAAATACAAAGAGATACCAATGCTTTGAGCAATACAAAAATACAAATATGTTTCCCATAACTGTACTCTGAGTGATGTTTATTACATGTGCCTACTGCCAAGCAAAATCCAGAAGTCATCATTTCTTCTTCAATATTGCTTTAGTATTTAAGTATAAATGGTATAATAATCAAGTGAAATTATTTTCTTAGTACATGATGCTGAGGTGTAATAATAGATTTAGTAATAATGAAATAAGAATATTCTTCACAAATCTTTTTTCCTCTAATTTGCCTTTTTGTGTGATTATGCTGTCTATCATTCAACCACAATAAGTTCTTACCAGTCTTAACCAACTACCAACAAAAAAAAATCCCCAAGATAAGTCTTTCCTTGTCCCCTTGTTCCACTCTTCTAAATAGGTTATTGAAGAGAGAATCAGTTCCTTGTTCTTGGAAATAAAAATTGTGAGAACTCTGGGATTACCCACTTTTTCTTCTAGCAGCGAGTTAGCCAGTTACCTGGGCAGATCTATACAGGAGCGAAAATTAACATGAACCAAGGAAGCGTTCTGTCTCTTAGTAAGGATGTCACACAGTACAGTAGCGTGAATTATTGGGAGTTTAGAGGTAAGGAACCACAGATCTCTAGGACCCTAGGGATCACTATTTTGGCTACTTATGGAACAATCACATTTGAGCAAGATGTTTTCTTGAAGCCAAAACATTTTTCAGAAACATTCCAGAGGCATTTATTTTGACAAAACTTTCCGTGTAAAGGTTTTGATCGAGAATGAACACTCATGAGAGAAAGGCTTGCATCAAAATGTTGACCTTTTCAACATGAAGCAGATATTTTGGCACACTTCCATTTTGCAGTAGTATTTAAATGGCTTTGTTTTCATGCCAAAGCAGAATAAAACAAATTTGGAACTTGAAAACTGTCAGGAAACCAAATTGTTATTCTCTAGCAAGCTCTGCTGATTGCCTTTAACTAGAATAACTTACTTAACTCAGTGCTGGCTTCACCAGGCAATAATTTACCATCATCCACAATGCATTGCCATCAATCCCGTATTATACCACCTTTTCATGACATGGTCTTAGCTTGCTGGTATGTTTTGTGTTTCTTTCCATGCAAAGATATTGTTTTGCTCTTAATTATACCAGTGAAACTGAAAGAAACATTTCCCTGGTTTTGAAATCTGCCCTTCCGAGGTCATTAACATCATGTCTTAGTTACTTTCTGAAGTTGCAAACAACAAACTTATGTGCCTGACTGCACATAATGACAATTACCACAATAGGAATTGCCAGAGAAATAAAATAATTGGTCCTAGCTTGACTAAAATAATATTCAATTATATTTAAGTGTCATAACACACAATTGGAATATTAATATAAAACTTCCGTATACAATTTGTCATTTCAATATCAGGCATTGCTTAGAGTATGTCAAGTCACTGATCTATTTCACTCCATCATTAATCTTTATTTCATATTTTTAAAAAGCAACGTTTGTTGTTTAGATTGATGTAACACAGATAACATAAGCAGGCATATATTTTAGAACATTGAGTGACAACTCAAGTATGCAAGTGGACAGATACATAACCTGAATAATCGTTGTTCAAATCCAAAAATATTTGTTGGAAAAAGGTTTTTGATTATTCTTCTGTAGTTCTACAATAGTAGCTGAAATCCATTTACTGAAGTGGATAGTACTAAGCCTTTAAAAAATACATCAGGGTAGACTCAGCTGAATGTAGCACTTGATCATTGGTGATTTCTAGGCAGGGACTGTCAGAATGTATGGGAGCTCTCCACTGAAAAGCTCAGTTTGGAAATCTTACCTGGAGCATGCAGGTGCACAATTAGTGTTAATAAAATGAAAAAAAAAAACCCCAATGTTTCAAATGGTTTCCACAGGATATGTAAAAGTGCATTTGAATAAAAAGGAAATCTCATACAGCCATGTCTCCACATATGTGCTTCTCATACAGATTTTTTTCCTTCTTTTGGTCATAATTTCATATATTATATTATCAAGTTTCTACGTAGTTCACATTACAAAAAGTGTGAAACATGAACCTTGATTTGGACTTTCAATATGAGGATGCGTGGTTCAATGAAGTGAAACCTTAAATAGTGTTTTTAAAGCATTTTATTATTATCCTTAATGAATTAATTTATTGTGTTTTCATCTTGTGAGGGTATTGAGAGTCTTCAATCCCTACTGTGGACCCAGTTTCGTAGATGCTGCTGAAAAAAAGAAGAATGGCTATGAAATATGGAAGGATAGTTCTAGAAAATGAAGGCTGGAAAGCAGGCACAGGCAATGCAATAAATACTTCCTTTTGCTGATCTCTCCACATGCTTGGTATTTAATCCAACTAAAAGGAATCACTCATATAAACTTTGCATAGACTTTGGTCTACCTGAAATGCTTCCATATCTTTCTGTATATAAAATGTGGGTCACCAAACCATTGTTGTCAAGATGCATCGAAGAGATCATGGGTGCAGAGACACTTCAACAACATGTACGTGAGGAGGATATCCTCAGGTGCGAAGATCTGGGCGGTGCAAAGACCAAGAGCAGGTGCCATGAGTCTGCTAAAACCCAGCAGCAGCAGCCACCTTTGCAGGCCCTCAGCTCTGCGAGTGAAGTGCTGTGGAACCAGTACGCTTACACTGTTCCTACAGTCCATCTGGTAAATTTGGTTCTCTCTGGTGTAATGCAGACCAGTTTAAAGCTTTTTGTTTTCATAGTTGAAGTTTTCTTTGCCTGCCTCAAGCGCCTGTTTGGAGGGAACTCTGCCATCAGGCAGGACCTGCCTAAACTTTCTTTGGCTCTATGAGTTAAATATTTCTCAGCCTTTCTCGCTTGCAAGACTTTTCCCGCTGTAAACATGCCTAGACTTTAAGGCATCCAAAGCATGTAAAAATCAGTGGTAGTCTTCTATCAGTCACTTCTAAAATAAATACTACAAGACATTGAAGCAATATTTCACACAGGAAAGAAATCGAAGACAGCCTGACACTTTTCACTTAGCACTTTTCAAAAACATACAAGAAAAGAAACTGAAAAAGGCACTAACCTTTGGAAACTAAGAATCCACCTGGAAAAATCTGGTGACCCAAACTGTTGCGCTGAATGCATTTTGAAGATAAAAAGTGTTTTACATAGTAGTTGTAAAGTTGTTCCCTACTACATTGTTTCTGAGACAACAGCTGGACACGTCAGAAAACACTGAATGCTTTTTGGAATTGTGGATGTCAAGCAAAGCAATCTGAATCACAGTTTTATTGTGCTTTTTAAGTTCTGCATTAGAAACCTGCATAAGATCAGCTATTTTTAACAGCAGTTTTTACATGCTAATATGCCTGAGATTGAAGTCTCTGTGCGTCTCTGTTGCATTTTATTTATTTTTAGGCAAGCTACTTAAGGAAAAATTACAGTTGTCAGTCTTAGCCATTTAATCTGTTGCAGCACCTAGACGCTCATAAAAGGGACCATACTATGGCAAACAAGCTTTTCTGATCTTTAAAGTTTTATCACTTTTAGACAGCTTGGCTAATGAATGTTTATGCTTGATGTAAAACTGAGGTCTTTAAACAATTAATAGAAAAGATTCAATATAGTATTTTTTTAATTTTTCTTTTAAATAAGTAAGAAAATAGATTTTAGCAGGTTTTGCAGGTAGTTTGTTTATAACTGTGTTTTCAGAATAAAATCCTTTTCAACTGTCTATAAAGGGTTTGGCTAAGAAGCAAAAGCTGATACACAATTTATAATGTTTGTGGAAAAGGTTTTTACAAATTCCTGTCTTGCAATATTTTTATGTGTTTATTTTTTTAAGAGAGGCAGCAACACAAACGATACAGTTAATATTATACAGAGCCAGTGCTCTCTTTCAGATCCTAAAATTTCTATGGCATTTGAGTGAACTTTGAGCCTTCATAGTAATTTTGTAAAAGGTAAGCACCAGAATTCAATATTTAAATCAACTGACTCACGAACAGCAAATAATCAACACTGTTGTTTATTGGTAAAAAGAAGACGACAACTAATGTCTCTCCAATACATCTTTTTGAAGTGATCCTTGTTCTTGAAAGATTCAGAAAATTTAAAAATAAGTTTGATGAATAGCAAAGGGCCATGGGTATGCAGGAAGATGTGTTGCAGAATACATTCCTCCCTTTGTCTTCTGCTCACTTTCCAGTCTCTCCCAAATGCCTAAATCTACTGGAGAGGGGAATTGAAAAGGGTAGGATTAGGCTGAATGTTTGGCACGACTCTGTAAGGATAGCTGCAGTGTAGGACATCTGTTTTGTAAGAACATCTGATTAAAAGGCCAAGACAAGAAACAGGAAAAGCAAAAAACTGAAGACAGAGATACAGAAGCCCTAAGGGACCAGTGGATAATGAAGTCCATAGAAAAGACCAGACCTGCTGGATGGGCTGTTAAAGGCACCAGGCAAGTGTGACCTTGGGCAGAATCATGCCCAACTTTGTAATAGCTCAGAAGGGAAATGAGAGTATCCCGGATCTGATGTTAAAGAGCAAACTTACTATAGGATATTTAAGGGGCATCATTGCGAGTGGTTTAAACTTCTTATGGGATGCTTGAGGGGATTCTGGGAATGTGCAAAACTTATTGGCTGCTTAGGAGAAGGATAAAATGTCAGAAAAGGGAGGAAAACATTGAGAAAAGGGGCAATTACAGAGGGCACTCTCATGCAAATAAGCTGCAGGTCAGTACACTTGTCTGAGTCCTGTCCATGATCATGGCACAGTCCATCCTCACTTCTTGGTAAGTTCCTGCTTCTATCCATAGAGAGAACTGCATGAGTGTTCATTTTATTTTTTGTGTGTGTAACATGCCAGCAAACTCAAGTCAGACCATCTGGCAAGTAGTCTGGCTGGCAGGTCCTGGAGCTGGATATTGGAAGGACCAAGTCGGGGTCAGCCTGGAGAAGGTCAGGACATTTGTGTCATTTATATGAGTACTGTTTGTGTGTATCATCTGGTGCATCTAAAGGCACTGATCTTCTGCTTATGTTTATCTGCTGCTGGACAATCATGTCTACTCGCACGTGTGAGTTGGGGAAATATGCTCAGCCTTATTACTGACTGAATCTTGAACAGGGAACCACAGCAGCTTCAGACCTTCTTGGGTCCTGAGGTTCACTGGGTTCAGTTTCTTTTAGCAGGCACCATTTATGTTGCCTTGGAATGGTTCAAATATTGTTTATCTTGAGTTTGTATTTTTTTTTGAGAAGTATTACACCTCCATATGCTTAGACTGAGGATTATGTTTTTTCAACAGTGATGCATTTTTACAAATACTGCAGTGTTACACATCTTACGATGCAAAAGGGGTTTTTTGGCTTGTTCTTTTTCTTTCTTCTGTGCTCCTTTTTCCAGATTTGTAAATATGGTCCATGTTTCCCTCATTACAACTTGTTGTAATTTTCCTGTTATTTTGGGACTGTGGTGTTTCTTTTAAGTATAATCTAATTCTTTCCCTTTCCTATTAAATTATTACTGATCTAATAACTAAATAGAGCCTTAACTGTAGGTGTTGGGAGAGCTGCTTTAATTTTTCTTGCATAAATGTGGTTTTGTACAAATGGAATAGCAGAATTCCTTTTCAGAACATAATGGATTGGGTATTTTTCAAAATGCATGTCATGTCAAAGATTTCATATAAGCTTATATATTTATATAGTCAATATTTTGCACATGTGAATAACACCAGAAAATTATGTTTGTGGTGACCTGTTTTCCTGTTCCCATTTTCCACAGGATGTTGGCCCCATTCTTCTCATTTTACCACTGATTATGAGAGTATAGAGGGATTATTTTCCGCTGGCAGTCACTCAGTGATGGAAAGGAAGTGATGGTGTGTGCAGTGTAGGAGATATCTGCCCAGGAGTCATCTCATCAGAAATTGTGTTTCTTATTTTTCTTTTATGTTCTGTGACTTACCTATTTTCATACTACTTAGCATTTCATAGAGACTAGTGATTTTCCCTTTAAGTCTGCCTTTTTTGGGGGATCTTTGCAACTTGTTTTCACACTTGGACATGGATTGCTGTGCGTCTGTCAAAATTGATGATATATATGGAAATCTTGTCTCTGAAGGTTGTATTGGCGGGTGAGCTGTTCACATGGTCCCAAGTCATAAATCTGTGAGAGTTTATCTATGTATGCGAGTCTACTTGTTTCCATTTAACTCCGGCCTTGGAGAGAAAGAGACCCAAGGCGAAAAACTGTTGGAATGCAGAAATATTGAGCAGCTCAGCTAGAATATTCCTTTCTTAAAGTGTTTTTGACTGAATGTGGGTTATTTTAACCAGGAGCTAGTTTGAATTTATGGCTGGATATGCAGAAATAGAAAGCTGACAATTCACGATGACATAGTACACTAGGATTTAGTTCCTCAGAGCCTGGTTATGTGTGTCTACAGAGATGGCTACAAATTGACCCAGCTTTCTCTACCCACATTCTGAGCTGACTAAACAGAGGCAGTTTCATGGCTTCTGTGTCCATGCAAATATTCTCATGAGTGACGTATGCTGAAATACAATGCATATTGGCACGGTCATTACTCTTACCCAGCTCTGGGTAAAGGCAGATGAGTCCAGATCTAACTGCACAGGCACAGGTAGATGCCATCCTTTGGCACCCTTGACAGTAAAGCTTGTGTACATAAGTTCTGGCTTCGCAAGAGAACAGGGTCACCTGAAGCGTGATATCAAATTGGTTTTGGCATCTAAGGAAGCGACTGCTTCAGAAATTATGTTTTTCTTCAGCCTGTTGACACGTGAAAGTTGACAGCACCCCAGTTTTTGGGAATCCTCTTTCCAAGAACTTAAATTTCTCCCTACAAAAGCACTTGAGTCACAGCTGAGCATGGACAGCCATAGGCCACTCCATGAGGCTCTGCATGTCTGTCTCTCATGACATGCCATAGAGCAGTAGAAGCTTGTCTTCGAGAGCTAGCCAGAGATGCTGAGACCACCCACTCAAACACGAGACACCCAGGGTGGCACTCAGCTCCTCTGACTTTAGATAGGCCTATTGCAGATGTTGCGGTTACAAAATTGCGAAGATACCATTAGAGTTAGCAGAGTAAAAAGCTATTCATGCTGTCCTAAAGTAGACGTCTTTAGTTAGGGCCCCTTTAGACTTAACTGGCTGTATTGACTAGGGCCTCAGGTCGATTTCCTACACACGGGCAACCTAATGCCATCTCAGAGGCCGTAATGAAGCTAGCACCTAGAGCCTAGCAGACACGACACAGGACCTACGGACAGCCTTGCCCTTCGGAGGGGACAGCTGGAGGCCAGAGGACATACCTATAGAATCTCAGATCACACCCACATGATGCGCAGGGGGAGGCAACTGCATCAGGCCCTTCATATCCACTCACTACAACGGCTGTGCGGATCCCTAGCCCGAACAGAGCCACAGAAGTTAGAGCGAGCCGAATCCCACCCGAGTTCTAGTTCCCTCTTCTACCAAGGAGGTTTGGATTCTGTATCCCCATAGCTGAGAATTAGTGGGCACTTTCTCCACACATTCTTTGTAGCCTGTGCAGTTAGAGAGCAAATATTGGGGCTAAAGGATGCGTTTTTTCCCCTTGTTCTAAGCATCTCCATTCGGCAAGCTTCAAGAAACGTAATGCAAAGTACTTCTGTGATGGGTTGACTTTGGCTGGATTCCAGGTGCCCACCAAAGCTGCTCTTTCACTCCCCTCCTCGGCTGGAGAGAGGAGAGAAAGTACAACAAGAAGCTTGTGGGTCGAGACAAGGACAAGGAGCGATCATTCAGCAATTGCCGTCAGAGTCAAAAGAGACTGGACTTGGGGAAATTTGTTTCATTTATTGCCAATCGAATCAGAGTAAGGTAATGAGAACTAAACCCAAATCTTAAAACACCTTCCGCCCACCCCTCCTTTCTTCCCGGGCTCGACTTTGCTCCCCATTTTCTCTGCCTCCTCCCCCCGAGTGCCACAGGAGGACGGGGAATGGGGGTTGCGGTCAGTTCATCACATGTTGTCTCTGCTGCTCCTTCCTCCTCAGGGGGAGGACTCCTCACACTCTTCCCCTGCTCCAGCCTGGGGTCCCTCCCACGCGAGACAGTCCTCCACGGACTTCTCCAACGTGAGTCCTTCCCAGAGGCTGCAGTTCTTCACCAACTGCTCCAGCCTGGGTGCCTGCCACGGGGTGCCATCCTTCAGGAACAGGCTGCTCCACGGTGGGTCCCCCACGCGGCCACGAGTCCTGCCAGCAAACCTGTGCCAGCGTGGGCTCCTCTCTCCACGGGGCCGCAGGTTCTGCCAGGAGCCTGCTCCAGTTCCGGCTTCCAGTGGGGTCACAGCCTCCTTCGTGCAGCCCCCTGCTCCAGCGTGGGGCCCTCCCCAGCCTGCAGGTGGACATCTGCTCCCCCACGGAGCTCCATGGGCTGCAGGGGCACAGCCGGCCTCACCATGGTCTTCAGCAGGGGCTGCAGAGGGGTCTCTGCTCCGGCCCCTGGAGCCCCTCCTGCCCCTCCTTCTGCACTGACCCAGGTGTCTGCAGAGATGTTTCTCTCATGTATTCTCGCTCCTCTCTCCCGCTGCAGTTGCTGCCTGCCAGTTCTTACCCCCCTTCTGAAATACGTTATCCCAGAGGTGCTACTACTGTTGCTGACTGGCTCGGCCTTGGCCAGCGGTGGGTCCGTCTTGGAGCCGGCTGGCATCGGCTCTACTGGACATAGGGGAAGCTTCTAGCAGCTTCCCACAGAAGCCACCCCTGCAGCCCCCCTGCAATGTTTTTAATTGCTAATAAACATTTGTACCTTAAAAAAAAAAAAATTTAAAAAAAGATATTTCTAAATGCTACAAGACATCTGAAGTGAAGAGGCGTTCTAAAGTTAGTTATCCTACAGGAAATACACAGCTCCACCTGTTACTCCTGCTTTCCCTTGAATACCAGAGTGACCTCTAATCTCAGCCTTGCTTAAGGAGGGTGTTACCTCTGTTGGTAGATCAACCCTTATTTCAGAAGAGGTGGGGGGAGAGAGAGACAGAGAGAGAGAGAGAGAGAGAAGGAAAGACAGACAGGCAGCAAGGAAGGCTTGTTTTCCCTTGAAGGAGTCAACTCAGGCAGCACCTGGAGCATCACCGGTGTCTGAGCCTGCGCCCAGAACGTTTGTGCTGTCTGTTACAAGCTCCTGAAGGCACTTGCGACAGCAAAGCAATGCCTTGTAACCCTCTGCCGCCTTCCTGTGCATCAGAAGGCCTGCCTATATCTTCCGCAGCTTTGCCCACAGAAGCCTGAATGGCTGTGCTCCGGGGTGTTGGAAGGCACAGCACAAACTTCCTCCGGTCACTCTGACACCTTGAACACAGAAACCAACACAGTTTAATAGGAAGAATCTCACTTTCTCACAGAAACCACCTTTCACATTACATCTTTTCATCCTGTAAGAAAGCATGTGTCCCTACAGTACGTACATAGTTACCCACCAAAACCGCCAACGTCATACAACGTATCCCGCGATACAACGTATCCCGCGATACGGAGGGGTTTGCGCAGCCCCCGCTCTCTGTGCACCTCACAGACCTCTGCGCTTTCTGCTTCTGCCCCTGGTGCTGGCGGCTCTGTGGCCGATGCACCGGCAAGCCCAGCCGCATCCTCCTCCTCCTCAGAGAGTCCCTGGCCGTGCTCAATGAGCGATTGCTATGAACGTACTGTAAAAAGCCCTTTTTATAGCCCGACACAACACTGGCCAATTTCAACTCTAGCTGAGCTTTGCCCTTTTCTGTTCTCTCCTTACACGTATGAACTACAGCTCTGTGATCTTCCTGCCAAGCCGGACCTTGGTCCCAGGGATCATAACATTCCTTTTTCCACCTGAGTTGAAAAAGGAGGTCCCTGTTCAGCCAAGCTGGTCTTCTGCCCCTCTTGTTTGACTTCAGACTCCACCAGATTGCCTGCTCCCGTGCTTGCAGAAGGTGGTTCTGAAAAACTAAGCTGCTCTCTGAGCCCTAAGCCCTCCAAAGCAGCTTCGTAGGGGACACTGCGGACTAGCTCTCTGAGTAGCTTCAAGTTTGCTCTCCTGAAAAGCAAGGTAGCAACTCCTCTGAGCTGTATCTCATTACACTCAAAAGTTTCAACTCCCCTGTTTGGTGATCACTGTGATCCCATCTCCTACGAGTCCTTCTCCATACACAAACAGGAGGGACTAAGAGATCTGTTGGGTAGATAAGCAGCCATGGGGAACCACGGTGAGCAGTGGAGTGAGCTGCTGCATGGGCTACGTGCTTTGCGAGTGCGAAGCCAGCCCCTGGCTCAGTGAGTGCCTGGGAAAGGGAGTCTGCAGCCGTGAAGGACAGAGCCGGCCAGCAGGACAGCTGGCAGCCTTCACTCGGGCATTGCCCACCTTGTGACTGGCTGTACCTGTGATGATGTTAATGCTCTTTGTACACAGGTGTGTTGCGTCGTGCTGTGTTGCGAAGCAGACTTGCAGAGGCGTGCCCTGTCTGCCCATCGGGACTCAAGGCACATTTCCTCCAAGCGCAGCAGCCAGGCTTTGGGCAGCCTCGCCTCATGCTGCTGTTGACATTGCCAACCAGGGTCAAGTTTCTATCCTCGGGTTTTCATGTAGGAACCAATTAGTGAACAAGTCCTGTTTTAATGGAGTGGCAACTCAAACAGTATTACGCTGGTAGAAAGCCTTCAGGAGAAGACTGGTGTCCTGTGGATCTCGCAGTAAGGCAGCCAGCAGCTCTGTTTCTGCTATAGCTACAAACATCCACGAGTGAAACAACCGCAGCTTTTTAATACAGTTACAGATACTTTTCTTTGCAGACACAAAGCATGCTTTTGTCTTGAACTTTTCATTAGTCTGAAAAAAAGATCATTGGTAGTATAGGATACCATGCTGTTTATTAAATGTACATAAATTAACATCTACACAGAAAGGATGTTTTCCTCATCAGAAACAATGCTGAAACGATGAGCAACTCTGAAAAGAAAGGTACATAAGGCTCCCGTGCACAAACCCCAAAGCTTCAAAGGAGAAAGGTGAAAGAGCGCTACATCCTTATGTCACAGGACAACCTGTGATTAACCCGAGTTATGGACACTGTCACATCATAGGTAGTGGGGGCCAGTTCAGATCCCCTGCCTTCTAGATCAGCCGCCTTGATGAGCTGGGTGTTTCAACTGTTATAAAGCTGCAGAATCAACCAGAATCGACACTGAAATGACTGTGCTGGCTACAGAATGGCTAGAATAAATATGGGGGTGTGTCCAGTTTTTTTCCGGTCCTGGAGGGTGGGTGGGATTTGGGGCACCATGTAAGCTGGCTTTTTTAACTCCTCCTTCCCATCAGTCCCTAGGCACAGGCACGTGTTGTGGCTGAAAGCAAAGCATCACCACTCCAGTTCTGATTGACAGAAAGGGGGGTGTTCGCGTCGGTCCGGAGAGCGCTGATGGGTCGGAGAAGTAAGAGCGGAGTTTTTGCTGTAGCTAACCTGGAGTTAACTCAGCTAATGGAAACTGCAAGCCAGTCATGTTTGATCAAGAATACTAAGAAAGGGTATTGTGCTGTGTGCTGCATACAAGGACTTGCACCGACCAAAGGGCAGCAATGGGTGCTCCCTTCTTGTATGCAGCAAGGTGGTGCAGCGTCTCTCTGCCAAGAATGAGTAGCGGCAAAGAAAACCTGGAGGGTTTTATAGTCTGGAACATGCTGTCCAGCGTGTCCCTCGTGTCCCTCTCAGATGATATACACCTCCACGCCCAGCACGCCCCATGGAATCTGCAGGTGACATGCCAGCTCCCCACGGGGGCAGCTGTGCCGGCTGGTGGGCTTTTGCTGACGGAGCCGAGGAGTGAGCCAGCAAGGCCTCCCGCCAGGGCTGGGCTGGGTCTGAGGGCGGTGCGGGGCCGCTCCGGCGTCGCGGTGCCCGAGTGAAATGTGCCGGCCGGAGCAGAAGGGCGCGGTGCCTCCCTCCTCCTCGCCGAGGTGGTGCTGGGGCTGCATCGCGCCCCTCAAAGCCCAGGCAGCAGAGCTCATGCGGGCAATCCAGGCAGCAGAAAAAAATCGGCACCTGCAAGAAGAGAGTCCAAAGTGCTGATGAAACCATGAAGGCAGGAAGAGGCACGACTTTGTGCCCCGTTCTTTGGGCAGTGTGCTGTCCAAGGGGCAGTTCCTGGCACACGAGAGGGAACCCTCCCTGGCAGTGGCTACGGCACGGCTTTGTCCCCTTCTCCACACGTGTGACACCCTCAGAGCTCTGCAAGTTGACAGAGATGTGCAGCACTGCTTTGCTAGGCAGCAGGGCTGGGCAGGGCAGCTGTGCTGTGGTCCTTTCCAAAACCCGAGCAGCAGCACGCCTCACTGTCCCTTGCTAGAAAGCCAGGCTTGAAGGCAAAACACGCTGCTTTGGTATTGTTTGGTTGTTTTCTTCTTCCCTCAATTGTCTCAGGTGCAACATGAGCTTTTTACGAAGTGCCAGTACCTCAGGGTCTACAGCTACGTGACACAGCTCCTTGCTGCGTCTTTGGGATTCAGACACCAGCAGCCAGTGCTGGGCTTGCCAGCTGACATGAACAGAAAAGGGAGACTTTGCCTCTTTCTGTAGGCAGCGGGTCAAAGAGCTCCAAAAATTGCTATGAGCCTTGTGACTCTGCTGGGGTGTTGCTCAGCCTTGCACAAACAGAGCTGCCGCAAGTGCCGAAGGAGAGCTGCCAACGCTGGAGTGATATGTTCCTCCTGACAGACACGCTCTCCCACGGGCAGCTGCGGGCTTCCTGCCCGGTGCCATCTCTGCGCACCTCAGAAATATTGCCCATAGTCGGAGCAGTGTTCGGAGCTTTGAAAGATGGGCAGCAGAGCCTGCTACACACCTGGGCTCCTCGTTCTTCTTGCCTGCCTGGATGTCCTCAGTTGCCCATCCCGCAGAGCTCTGCTCCCAACTTGCTCCTCTCGCTGTCCAGTAGCCCGTTGCTCCCCTCTTCACAGGTTGCTCTTCTCGAGCCTGGCAAACTTTCCATTCAATGTATTGTTAGACAGGTCAAGCCATGATAAACGTGAACCAATTCTGCTCTTAAGCACACCTAGCTCATTTTACCTTGTCTCCCCAGAGGAGCTCTCCAGGTGTTCACTTTCTGGAGGGACTGGAGGCACCTGCAATGGAAATGTGCAAGTTAACGGGTGGCAAGGACCTTCCTGCCCAATTGCTACCTTAGCTCGGAAAGGCACAGCCCTTGGATGGGTTTGCTCAGCCCAGCTGAGCCAGTTCTGGTGGCATCACCGCACAAACCGCCATGGCCATCCTGCACCACCCTTCCTCTGCACCTTTGCAGAGCTGCCGGCTAGTGGGTGACCTTGCTTGTCCCTGCGGCAGCACTCTCAACTTCTGACAGTGCTGTCACCCTCTTTGTGGCCCTGACATACCGCTGCTGCTTCTGCTTCCACCTCTGGTGCTGGCAACTCCTTGGCCGACGTGCCGGCAAGCCCAGCCACATCCTCCTCCTCCTCAAAGAGCTGCGGGGGACAGAGGAGGACAGTTGCTTGGCTGGGGACAGGCCCCGGGGCCGGTGAGCCTTCCTCCGGGCCAGGAGCGAGCGTGGGCGGCTCTGCTTTCACTAGGGCAGGACGCAGGGGTGGCTGGAGGTGGGGGAGGTGGGGCGGAGCCGGCTTGGTCCCCGAGCCCCAGCCGGGGTCCCTCTGCTGGCTTACCTGGAGGGGCTGGGGCAGCGTGCCGTCCTGGCTGCAGAGAGCTGCCAGGGGCCGGCCGAAGAGACCCGCCCTGCCGGCACAGCCCGACTGCCCGGGCGCCTCCGCAGCGGCCAAGGTCCCTCGCCGCGCAAAGGGCCAGGGCAGCCCCCTCGTCCTGCTGCGGGTCCCGACTGCCGCCAGGGAAAACAGAGCAGAGAGCCATGGAGGGCAAGCGCCAGGTGAATGCTGCCCGAGCCTCTGCGTGCTGGGCGTCCCCGCCAACAGCGAGGGAGAGGCGTGGCTGGGGAACGAGGCGCCCCGGGGGCTCAGCTCTCTGCGGCCGTGCCCTGCGGGAAGGGCAGCAGCAGCCCCTGAGCAGCGCGGCTGCCGCCTGCCAGCGCAGGAGACAGGGGCCATCCTGCCCCCGTCTCCTCCAAACTCACCGTCCGAGTGGCCACGTCCACCTTGGCTGCCGGAGGGGACGGGAGGTGGCCGCTGCTGGGCACCAGCCTGCAAGAAATGCGCTGCGCTCAGCGAGCAGCCCCGCAGCACGAAGGGCCCCTGGCGAGCTGCATCGGCCACGGGCCATGAGTGAGATGTGGGGACGGCCGAGATGGCGGCCCGGGGGCTCCTCACCTCTGCCAGGCCCTCGACCAGCCTCTCCAGGCTGCTGGCGTTGAGTGTTTTGGCCTGGGCAAGGGGAGAAGAGCAGCAGGTGAGAAGCGATGGGGCTGGTGCGGGGTTGGAGCAGCCCCTGGGGCAGAGCGGGGCCGGGAGGGACACTCACGGCATTGCGGCCGCGCAGCTCCTTCAGCAGGAGCTTGATGGAGGGCAGCTGGGTGACGCGGGCTCCCTGCACTCCTTCTGCTGGCCTGTGCACGGGGCAGGGGCAGAGAAAGAGCTGTGTGAGACCCAAGCTGCCTCTTCCCTCGCCTGCCAGCCCGGGGAGCCCTTCCAAGCTGCCCCGAAGCAGCTGGGCACCGCCCGGCCGTCGAGCGGAGAGCAGCGGCAAGGGGGGAGGACGGGGCTGGGTGAAGCAGCTCCGCCAGCTCTGCCCGCTCCAGAGCCGCCCGCGGCCGTGGGGGCAGCTCTCCCCAGCTCAGGAGCGGCGTTTCCGCATCGTACGGCTACGGCTAGAGCATCCCCCCGTGCTGTGAGCACGGGCCCCCCAAGCTGCTCTGCCAGGCAGGGCTTACCCACGGAGCGCGCTGAGCCAGAGCTCCTTCAGCGAGCGGGAGCTGCAGGAAAGAGAGGAGAAAGAGCCTGAGCGCCCGCTGCTGCCCAGCCCGCGGGCAGAGGCGGGCGCCGGCACAGCCCTGCCCCGTGGGGACGGCTGCAGAGGCAGGAGGAAGCGGCGTGGGGCCGGACAGAAGCGCTGCCCGGCCCTGCCGGGGGACGTGGCACCGAGACCCACCAGAAGGTGACGACGCAGAAGCCGTAGGGCCAGGCGAGGACGAGGGACGTGGTGGCCTTGTCCTCCTCCTCCTGGGCGGCATCCCCGGCCACCCCCTTGCCGCCGCTCAGCACCCACAGCCGGCGCAGGGCCAGGCAGAGCTGCGGGCGCGGGGCGCTGCCACGTCTGCAGAGAGGAGCGGCAGGGAGTGACCTGGAGGTGGCCGAGCCCGGCGGCTGCCCTCTGGCCTCCGTCTGCCCCGCGCACGGCCACGGGTGCAGCCAGCAGCAGGGTGCCGGGGCCTGGGGCTGCTCCTTGGGCGTCCCTGCCCCGGTGCCGGGGCCAGGCCTTAGGAGGAAAGGCAGCCGGGGTCTGCGCCTCTTACTTGGCCTTGGCGATGATCAAGGCATCGCTGAAGAGGAGGAGGTGCCTCTTCCCCGTCCCGCGGCCCTGCGTCACCCGCACGCGCTGGTGGAGCAGCGGCTCGGCTGATGCCGGGCCGGGCGCGCACTGCTGCTCGGGGCCAGGGTAGACCCTGCAGAGCAGGCGGCAAAGGGCGTGAGAAAGGCGGCTGCTGCGGGGCCCGGCTGCGCCGGCGTGTCCCCGAGCCGCGGGGGGAGCCCACCTGGAGCCGTAGCAGCAGTTCAGCTGGCCCATCGTGCCGGGGCCAGGGGAGTCCTCGCGCCGGACACGCTGCTGGGGCTCCGGAGAGCTCCCAGCCGGCTGGAGCGAGGCTGTCGAGGGGGTCCCGGTGCCGGGCAGTGCCGCTGGGTGAGAGCTGGTCTCTCCCTGGAGCTGCCGGGTGCTGGCAGAGCCGTGCCTGCAGGCACTGTGGCCGTTGCCGGGCCAGCGCCGCGACATCACAGCTGCCATTCCAAGCCCGGGGGGGGGGGCTGGGGGGCGGGGCTGGGGGAGGGGCTCCTGTCTCTCTCGGCCTGGGGAGCCCGGGCCTGGGCACAGCACTGCGGGCATGGCCTCAGCAGCGCTGAGCAGAGGGCAAGGCTCCCCTCCCTCCAGCTGCTGGCAAGGCTTTGCCCAGCGCAGCCCAGGGCACCGCCGCCCGCCGCCTTTGGCCAAGGGCACGGTGCTGGCTGCTGCTCAGCTTGGTGTCCAGCAGGACCCACGGGCCTGTTGCGTTAAGAGGCAGAGCAATTTGGCAGAAACAAAACCCCCTTGCTTTCCAGTCGATCCTCAGATATCAGAGGGACTGGGAGCGGCTGAGCTTAGGTTCTGAGTGATGCCCAAAGTCAGCGTTAGTAGTCCGGTCGCGCCCAACACCTTTGTTGGACTATCACGGGTCCGGATGCACTACTAACATCACACTACCTGCTCAGCCGGACACCTCCTGAACGAACACGGCCGCACTCAGAGGTACGGTCGCGTTCAGGGACCACACACGGCTGAGTCAATCAATAGTGCGATTTATTGAACACACGGCTGAGTCAATCAATAGTGCGATTTATTGAACACACGGCTGAGTCAATCAATAGTGCGATTTATTGAACACACGGCTGAGTCAATCAATAGTGCGATTTATTGAAGCAACAGATATACAGGTTCTTTGGATTGCCGGTCATAAATTCACTACCTGTAAAGCACGTGCAAATGCTAAAACTACGAGGGACACTACTTGGCTATAAACGCCTTAAAAGATGTAAAGTGACTCTATATAGAGATTTCTAAGTTTCCCGGGGAGGCACTTGGTATGACCAAGGGTTCGAATCTTACCCAACGGCGTCCCGATGGGGGGGAAGAGAGGCTCAGCCCGTCGACTGATCCCAGAAGTTAGAGTGGTACACAACGATGGTATCTTCCCTAACATCCAGCTCTTAAAACATTATTTTATAGTGTTTTACTTTGCAGGTGGAGCTTGAGTGACTCTAGTCATACATACCTTTATCAGGATTGGTGCAGAATTCTCTCGCTTCGCGTTTAAAGGTACAGACTAGGAAAAATTCAGTGCGCACACTCATTGAGGAGGGTTCGCACCTTGGGGGGGTGGTAGCTTTTGAGAGGGGTGTGCGTTTTAGTATTATAATGATATTATAATTAGCAAAGTTCACTCTAAGGACAGCACTTCATCAAAGTTGACAGGTCTTTGGCCCAGGACATTGTAAGCGCAGCTTATCAATGTACATCCTGTGCATCCCTAAACTCCCCGGTTCACAGAGCGTGGCCGCGAGGTCTCCACTCCGCTCCAGCCTCCATGTAATCTCTCCCAGAGTCAGCACACCAGGCGCCCCTGATGTTGCCAACATCCAAGGCCGTTCAGGGAGTCTCCATGGCACAGACCCGTTGTGCATGAGTGCTACGTTCCACCTGGTTTCAAGGCTGTTCTTAGAGGGTAAATTTCCGAAGTACCCCTCAGCGATTACCCCACATCTCTGGATGAGGGATCCGGAGATTATTTTGCCTTTGAGTGGGAGGACCCCGAAACAGGACGAAAACAACCATTAAGATGGACTGTGTTACCACAAGGGTTTACAGAGTCACCAAATCTATTTGGACAAACTTTAGAGAAAATTCTACAAGATTTCACAATACCTAAGGAGGTAAAATTATTGCAATATGTGGACGATTTATTAGTAGCAGGAGAAACTGAAGAGGGGATCCGAAAAGCCACCATTAAATTGTTAAATTTTCTAGGGGAAAAGGGATTAAAGGTGTCCTGATCAAAGCTACCGTTTGTAGAACAAGAAGTAAAATACTTAGGACATTGGCTGAGTAAGGGAAGGAAGAAGTTAGATCCTGATAGGGTATCTGGGATTCCATCCTTAAGACCCCCACAAGCTAAAACGGGAATTAGGCAAATACTGGGATTATTAGGATATTGTAGACCATGGCTTGGAAATTATAGTGAAAAAGTAAAATTCCTATATGAAAAATTAACTAATAACCAACTTAAATGGCTTATTGAAGACAATCAGAGATGTGAGGAAGTAAAAAAGGCATTAATACAAGCACCTGTATTGAGCCTCCCAGATCTAGAAAAACCTTTCTATCTCTTTGTGAATACATCAAGCCAGACAGCATATGGAGTTCTTACTCAAGACTGGGCAGGAATCAAAAAACCCGTGGGGTATTGTTCTAAGTTACTTGATCCAGTAAGCAGAGGATGGCCTGCTTGTCTCCAAGCTTTGGTTGCTACAGCATTATTAATAGAAGAAGTTAGGAAGATTACCTTCAGTGCTCCTTTAAAAGTGTATACCCCACACAATGTCAGAAATGTTTCACAACAAAAAGCGGAAAAATGGTTAATGGACAGCCGGATTCTAAAGTATGAAGCAATACTAATAGACTCCCCCGACTTAGAACTAAGCGTGACTTCTGCTCAGAGTCCAGCACAATTTTTGTTTGGAGAACCATCAGAGGAATTACAACATAACTGTTTAGAGGTAATTGAGACCCAGACTAAGGTGAGACCAGATTTAAGAGATGCTGAGTTGGAAAATGGAGAAGTGCTGTTCAGAGATGGCTCCTCCTGAGTGGTAGAAGGGAAGAGAAAATCGGGTTATGCAATAATTAATAAGGACTTAGAACTTGTGGAATCAGGACCTCTGAGTCCATCATGGTCAGCTCAGGCTTGTGAGCTGTATGCCCTATGTAGGGCCCTGGAATTACTAAAAGGAAGAAGCGGGACTATATTTACAGATTCTAAATACGCATATGGGGTGGTCCACTCTTTTGGAAAAATTTGGGAAGAAAGAGGTTTGATTAATACTCAAGGGAGGAATTTAATACATCAAGAATTAATAGTAAAAATTTTAAAGGCTTTAAGAGAACCAAAGGAGATAGCAGTGGTACATGTGAGGGGACACCAAAAGGGATTAGATTACCGAACTAGAGGAAATAACTTAGCAGATAAAGAGGCCCAGGAAGCAGCCTTGAGGACTAAAGTTGCCAAAATTAATGCCATACAAACAAAGGAGGACACCAGCAAAGAAGAACGAGAGGAAAGAGAGAAGAAGTTTGCCCCACAAGAACAAACAAAATTGGAGAAAATAGGAGCTAAATTAGAACAAGGAAAATGGACACTGCCTGATGGGCGAGAAATGTTGCCAAAAGCCTACATCAGGCGAATATTAGAACGTTTGCGTGTGCAAACACATTGGGGTACAAAAGCGTTAAGTGATCATTTTCTTAAACAATTTGGTGGTATTGGAATTTTTGAAATAGCAAAGCAAATTACACAAGGTTGCTTAACCTGTCAAAAGGTAAATAAGACAGTGTTTGGACAAGCAGCCACGGGAGGGAGAAAAACAGCTTACAGACCTTTTGAGAAAGTCGATTTCACTGCATTGCCTAAGGTAGGGAGGATAAAATATTTATTGGTAATAGTAGATCATTTAACACAGTGGGTAGAAGCATACCCTGTAGCACGAGCTACGGCACAGATGGTGGTAAAAATTTTATTGGAACATTTGATACCTAGATATGGGATAATCCAGTACATTGATTCTGACCAGGGCACACATTTTACTTCTAAAATAATAAAACTATTATGTCAATCATTAGGTATTCAGTGGGAATACCACACTCCGTGGCACCCACAAAGCTCGGGGAAGGTAGAAAGAATGAATCAAACAATAAAACAACAATTGGCTAAATTAATGATTGAGACGCAAATGCCCTGGACGAAATGTTTACCACTGGCACTTCTAAACGTAAGAACTAAACCATACAGTGAGACTGGATTATCGCCATATGAAATGTTATATGGCGTGCCTTATATTCAAGGAATGCCTCTGGGGAACAATGTAATTGAGCATCATAGTATCCAACAGTATATAATTACCCTTGGAAAAAGATTAAAAGAATTAAGAGAGATTGGGATGGTGGCCCAAACACCACCTTTAGGATTTGCAATTCATCAGTTAGAACCAGGAGATAAAATTCTGACAAAAACATGGAAAGAAGGAAACCTATCTCCCCTCTGGGAAGGACCTTTCCTTGTTTTATTAACTACAGAAACAGCTGTGAGAACTGCTGAAAAAGGATGGACACATGTGTCGCGAGTGAAAGGTCCAGTGAAGGAGTGGAAAGTCACATCTGACTAAATTGCTGTGGGAATTTTATTGCGGCTACTCCTGTAATAGAAACAGGAGTGAAACATGAAATTCCCACAGTTGCTAAAAATCTATTTGTAAATCTTGCTGAAAACATTGCTAAGTCATTGAATATAGCTAATTGTTACGTTTGTGGTGGAACAAATCAAGGTGAACGATGGCCATGGGAAGCTATGGAGAGCAATATAAGTAATCCCCAAGTTTGGAAAACAATGGGAAAGGGTAATAGGAAACAACAATGGGTACTCCAAACGAGTATAATCGGAAGGAGTTGTTGGCAAAAGAAGAACAGGAAAAAGGAGCTGGAACTAGAATTTGTCCTTTGTGTAGAAGGTGGTGTGTATTTGTAAGATTAGTGTTGCAGGCTAACTGGCAGTTTTCTGTAGCCATAAAGCCTTGCAAATAAAGAGGATCGCCAGGCTCGGGCAACTGCTCAGGTCTGGCCAAACCACTGATCTAGCAAAGCTCTGGCCTTCACAAGCAGTGCTCAATTAATTTGGGTACTAAGAAAGCACCCCCTTAAAGGAAAGGAGAGGGCAAGACCGGAGGGGAACTGGTATTGCGGCTTAAAAAGGGTCTGCCAAGGGCTGCAACCCCTTCGGGCTGTGACCGCCGACCACTATGGCCCTGACCGGACCTCTTCTAGTTCTACTTGGGGTGAGTTCCTTGACTCTGACTACAGCAAATAACTGTAGTCAATATTGGAACAAGTCCAGCTGGGGTTTACCCCAGAAAAATGGAAAAAGTGAGGACCTTTTCTAATTGTACAGCCTGTACCTGTAATCATATTTGCCAAGGAATTGGAACAATAACACCTAGGTTTTTTTCCTGTTACCCATAAATCAGGGAGAGCCAGGTGTATAACGAATGGCCTCCTGTGAGACAAACTTGGAAAGGAGTCAATCTAGGAGGATTTTGGGGAGATTTTATGGGTGGTGATTGGCTTACTAAAATCGGGATAGTTGTACTGGGGATATGTGGGGGATTGTTACTAGATTAATCTACTCGGTTATACAAGGAATGCAGATATCTGCAGTACTCAATTGGAAATGAAAACACGAATCAATACTGCAAAGAAGAAGATGGGGGATTGTGAAATATGTTCATCTGATTCGTGTGATGAAGTGTAATCTTCTGTACTTTTATGGATTTCTCCTGCACCATAAAAAGGGGTATTTTACAGAAGAAAGTTAAACTACTTTGCTGGTATATCAGCTCAAACCAGTTTGACCACTGACCGCATAGTATTGTGTAAAGAGAAACTTGTAAAGTGCATGCATAAAGTTTGGGGTCATCCTGGGGGCACGCCGAGGAAGATTTGACAAGACTCTAGAAGGAGAAGAGGGCATGCGCCGAAGAAGACACGCCTATTCATGAATACGTATTAGCAGACAGGATATAAACCAAGAACAGTAACTGTACCGCGTGCATCTTGGTGGAGCGGAGACTCCCGGAGCACCCAGCGCTGTTTGCTTGCCTCTATTCGCTTAATAAATTGTAAATTTGAATTGGAATCCTGTTTGGGACTAAATCATTTATCACATCCTTATCCAGCATCTTTTCAAAATACTGGTAAGACTCAAGCCTGCGTCGTAACTGGTTCCTCTTCCATCCGCTGTAGGAGTCCCCTGTGTTCCGGAAACACCGCAGGGCACATCGAACTATAACACAAAGCGCTATGGATAGAACCACAATAATTATTCAAGTAACAAATAATCGTTTTAACCATGATAGGTTTGGTAAACCAAGAGGTTAACTTTCCCACAGCTCAGAAAACCCCCAAAAGGTGTCATCTTGAGTTACTTCACGTAGGATTTTTGCTTGTTCTCTGATCTCCCGTAAGTCAGCAGATATTCACCCACTTTGGTCTACATACCTGCAACAGCTGACATTGATTACTGTGCACACCCCTGCCTGTGAGGCTAATATTAAATCTAGAGCCATACGATTTTGTGATACTATTTTCGATAAACTAGTAGTTTCTTCTTGGAGTTTCCTGATGGCACCTATAGTTTTATTCTCGATTATCTCTATTACAGCTGAGATGTTTATTATAGCTTTTTCTAACTCGCTAACCCCCAGAAATGGGATTAGCCACCGCACAAAGCTATGATAGCGTGTCAGCTTTTCTATTAAGGGCTTACTCACCCTTCAGTTTCTTCTCACGGGATTCTGTGTTGTTTTATCAATAATAGTGATGTTGGGAACCAGGGTGTCCAAAGTACATGCTCCCCACCACCCCAGAGGTAAAGTTTTCCGAGCTGCTGTACCACACAACCAGTACCACCCTGTCCCTAGCGGAACCGGGAGGCCAGTATAATTAAGTAACTGAAATGCTGGATCAATAGAGACAAAATGTGGTCCTCTGTCAGAGGATATAGTTGCTGGAACTCCAAAACGTGGTATTATCTCTTGTAGCAATGCTTTAGCTGTCTCCCGAGCTTTAGCTGTTCTGGTTGGGAATGCCTCTGGCCAACCTGAAAAGGTATCAGTTAATACCAATAAATATCGATACCCCCCTTTTCTTGGAAGTTCTATAAAATCAATCTGTCATTGTTGCCCAGGCCCACTGTCTTTCCCAATCTGGCCCATTTCTGGCTTGGCGGTATTCTTGGGATTAGTTTGGAGGCAAAGATCACGTTGTTGAGTTACCTGTCTCACCATAGTATACAAATTTCTGGCCACACTTTCTCTAATTAAATGTTTATATAGAGTCTCCATCTCCCAATGCCTTTTCCTATGTTCTTCCCTTACCAAATGCCATATTAGGCAGGAGGGAATAACCACGTTTCCTTGTGGGGTATAAGCCCACCCTTCTTTGTTATATGACCCTTCCAGATCTGTGAGAAGGTTTTGATCTTCCTCGGTATATTTTGGCTTACCTTCTAGGGAGATTCGCCGTCAGGGACTAAAGCTCCTTCTGTTTTTATCTCTGTTTTAGCTACCTGTTTTGCCTCTCTGTCCACCAGCTCATTTCCTCTCTCCAATTCCGAGCTCACTTTCCGGTGAGCCTTAATATGCATCATCGCCACCTTCTCAGCAAGTTGGACTGCTTTCAACAGTCTCAAAATCTCTTTTGCATGCTTAATAGTTTTCCCTTGAGAGCTCAGTAACCCTCTTTCCTCCTAGATTGTTCCATGCACGTGCACAACTCCGAAGGCATATCTGGAGTCTGTATAAATATTCACAACTTTGCCTTGAGCCACTTCCAAGGCTCGGGTCAGAGCAATTATTTCTGCGCTCTGTGCAGAGGTATTTATGGGCAAAGGTCTATTATTTCTTGACTAGTGGTAATGGCATATCCCACGTGTCTTTTACCACTCAGGACATAGCTGCTTCCACCTGTGAACCAGTTCTCTCCGCTTTCCATAGGGTTGTCTTTTAGATCTGGTCGGTTTGCGTACGTTGTTTCAATAGTCTCCAAACAGTCATGATGCGCTGGTTCTCCCGTGTTTCCACTAAGGAAAGAAGCTGGGTTGACAATGTTAGTAACTACGACCTCCACATCATCCTGTTCTATCAGTATAGCCTGATATCTCAGGGATCTTTGTGGAGAAAGCCAGTGCCCACCTGTCGTGGTTTAGCCCCAGCCGGCAACTAAGCACCACGCAGCCGCTCGCTCACTCTCCCTCCCGCAGCGGGACGGGGGAGAGAATTAGGAAAAACCTCATGGGTTGAGATAAACACGGTTTAATAGGACAGAAAGAAAGAAGGGAACAATAATGATAATACCAACAAAGGAATGTATAAGAACAAGTGATGCCCAATACAGAAATTGCTCACCACCCCGTGATCGACAGCCCGTCCCCGAGCAGCGATTTCCGCCCCCCCGGCCAACTCCAGTTTATGTACTGGGCATGACGTCGTATGGTAGGGAATATCTCTTTGGCCAGTCTGGGTCAGCTGTGCCGGCTGTGTCCCCTCCCAGTTCCCCGTGCACCCCCAGCCTGCTCGCTGGCAGGCCAGCACAAGAAGCTGGACTGTCCTTGACGGCTCAGCAACAACCCAAAACATCAGCACATTATCAACAGTTTCTCATCCCAAATCCAAAACACAGTCTCACACTGGCTTCTGTGAGGAAAACCAGCTCTATCCTGGCTGAAACCAGGACACCACCCTTTGCGTCCAGCACTGCGGACACTGTGTGAGACACTAAAACAGTCATCTTCTGGCCCAGAGTAAATTTTCGGGCTTCTTGTACATTCAATATTACAGCTGTAATTGCTCTCAAGCATCCAGGCCAACCCTTCGCAGTTGCGTCTAACTGTTTGGAAAAGTAGGTAACTGCTCGTCGATAGGGGCCCAGATCTTGTGCTAATATTCCCAGAGCAATTCCCTGTTTCTCGTGGGAAAAGAGAAAAAAACGGTTTACTCACATCAGGGAGCTCTAAGGCCGGAGCCAACACCAAAGCTTTCTTTAGTAGCTCAAAGGCTCGTGTGGTCTCTTTGCCCGTCCAGATCATACAATCGTATCGTAACAGTTTCCTTTCTCCAGACGGTATTTCCCAAGATTCCAAGTCTTTTGCGAGCTCATTGCCAAAGATGGTAGACTGTTCGTAAATCCTTGTGGCAACACCGTCCAAGTGAGCTGAGTCTTGCGACCACTTTTGGGGTATTCCCATTCAAATGCAAATCATTTTTGGCTGGCTTCATGGAGAGGGAGGCAAAAGAAGGCATCCTTCAGATCTAAAACAGTAAACCAAGTTAGTTCAGCTGTTAATACGGTCAACAGGGTATATGGATTTGCTACTACGGGGTAAAGGTCCTCAGTTATTTTATTTAGGGCCCGTAGATCCTGGACCACACTATGCAACCCGTCAGGTTTACGAACAGGTAATACAGGGGTGTTGAAATCAGACTCACAGTTTTTCAGTAATCCTATTTATAAAAATCTTCCAATCACTGGCCGAATTCCTTCCTTACCTTCCCTTCTGCGGGCAGACTGGTTAAGAATAGACTCAGTATCTGGATATATTGCTGATCTTTTACTTCCAGAGTAATTTCTCCTTTTTCAAATGTAATTTTTGCACCCAATTGTTCTAACAAATCTCTTCCCAAAAGTGGCTTTGGGGAGTTGGGCCTATGTAGGAATTTGTGGCTACCCCATTGTTCTCCCAATTTATACTTCAAAGGTTTACAAAAATATGCCTTTTCACTTTGGCCAGTCGCTCCTTTTACCATGATATAGTCGTTTCCCAGGGGCATCAAGGCTTGATTTAAAATCGAGTATGTTGCCCCTGTGTCAACCAAAAATTCTACTTCTTGTTCTTCCTTCCCCAGCCTCATTATAACCAGTGGATCTGCTAGGGTAGATTCCCCAGGTCCCTGTCAATCCTTTTTCACATGGGCTACTATTCTTCCTGTCTGGTGGCTTCGCCTCTTTGCCTTGTTTCTTGGACACCCTCCTTTCCAATGACCAAATTTCTTACACAACGCACATTGATCCTTACCTAATCAAGATGGTTCTCGTCTAGGCCTCCCTTCCTCCTCTTCCCTGACAACTGCTATCCTTCCTCTTTGCCCTTGTCTATATTCTTCCTCTCTATTACTAAATACTCTCCACGCTTCACCCAGCAACACTTCCAGATTTCTACCTTCTGTAGGGCGCAGCTTCTGGAGTTTGTGCCTAATGTCCCCCGTAGACTGACCCAAGAACAGGGAGACTATTTGTTGTATTCCTACCTCTGACCCAGGATCCAGCGGTGTGCTACGGCGCATTACATCCCTCAATCGATCCAGGAACTCGGATGGGGACTCAGAAGGACCTTGTTTAACTGCATATAGAGCTGACCAGTTTGTGGTTTTGGGAATAGCCCTTTCCATTCCCTTCAAAATCCAGTCTTGATATTCCTGTAGCCTCTCCATATGGGCAGATTTATTAGCGTCCCATTTTGGGTCTCGGAGGGGAAATGTTCTTTGACATCCCCCCCCGTGATCTTGTAATGGTCTTCAGCTAAATTCTCTGCTGTTTTCAAAATTAATTGCTTTTCTGTTTCTGTCATATACTCTAAGAGCAACTGTATACCTTTCCAGTCTGCATTATGTTGTTTTACCATGAACTGAAAATGCTTAGTAACACTCACCGGGTCGCTTCTATAGTCTCTTGCAACTTTTCTCCATTCTCCTAGATCAGTGGTGGAAAAGGGCACCTCAATCATCATTGTTCCTCCATCAGGTCCCACTGCCTCTCGGAGTGGGGCTTGTAAAGCTGTAGGGACAGTCCTAGAGGCAGTTTTCTTCCTTGTGCGGGAAGATATGGGACCGTCCATACAGTGCCTACTGTAATCATGAGACTGGCATAAAAATTGAGATTTTTATAATGCAGCTCATATTTGTTCTTTGCTTTCTTTGTGAGTTCAGGGTTTGGTTTAGGGCACATTGTAATTTTTAGATTTGTTTTAGAATCAAGAAGCTTGGGAGAAAATTTTTGTGATTGGGTTTTTTGGTTTGGTTTTTTTTGTCCATCCATAGTCATTTGTCATAAAGAGCTGAGCATTCAAGGAAATACCAAAACTATTATGATTTGCAAAGTGAAAACCTGTAGTACGTTCTGCACAGATTTGGTCGCCTTCTATTATGCTTAAATTGTGGCCTGTCATGATGGACACCAAACTTCAGGCCAAACTTGACATCTCAGTATTCAGAGTATATGCATTTGTCAAGCAATGAGCTAGCAAGTGTCTGGAATTGTTAGGTAGCAATGCCTGATTAAAACATGGTCTATATTCATATGAAGCAATCCCAGAAAATGAAGAGGAATTTGCAGCACTTAAAAAAAGGCATCATATTTATGCAGTACAATTCAGGTAAACGTAAAAGAGTTCAAAACCTTCCCTCCTTGGCTACCAGTTTTGAGAGAAGTATGGCGTTGTGCGTAGAACAAAGGGATGTCTGTAAAACTTTCCCTGTTGCATGCTCAGTCTGTAAGAACGTTTCATGTTTTGCAGAAATGCTAACAGCTTCAAAGGTTATACAAGCATGGTAGCTTCCCCCACCATCTTTTCAGAAATACGGAAAGCAGGAAAATCCCAGAGTCTGGAAAAGTTGCTGGCAGAATCGTTTGCCCGAGATTCTTGGCCCTCTTCATAATTCATGTAACTAATTTTCCACAAGTTTTTTAGGCTTGCCTTCTGTGGGTCCCATGATAATGCAAAGAGAACAAGTGAAGCTCTAGAAGTAAAATACTTCTCATAAGTTTAATCCCTTTTTTAGTTTAAAAGACCTCATGCACTGTGAACTTGTTTTATAGTCTTCTCCCCAAATGTAGGTGTGGAGAGTCACAGAAAGACATAAATATTGAAGTCTCCAGTAGCTGCATGTTCCCTGTTTTTATTCTAAAGAAATGTTTGGAAGGTATTTCTGAGGAGTTAATGTTGTTTATGTGTTGGGTTTGTTTGGGTTTTTGCTGTGCTGGCTTAATTCTCATTGATTATAGTCTAATCCCTTTGTGTTTCTTTTTACAAAGAAATCCAAGCAATAGTTACCAATATTAACCAAGACAATAGAGTCCTTAATGCCGGGGATCTTTTTTTGTACGTCTTGCCTTTTTTAAGCTGCTTTCCAATTTCTCAGTGGGCAGGAAACTAGATGGCACGTGTTTTTTCCCTTTTGTGTCCTTGCAGAACTCTTGCGTTGAATTTTAACTTCTGTGCTGCCTGTGAATAACGTAGAGAAGTGATACATTGCTTTGTACAGCAATGCACCTTGATTTTGAATGCATGATGAATACCGTGGAAGGAACCAAACGCGAGGAAAGTTTTATGTGAGTGTGTTCCTATATTTCTTTTTTTTTTCTGAATTTGTAACTGCAATTGGGGAGTAAAAAAATTTCAAACCAAAACCAAACTCCTAATCACCCCCGACCTCCTCAAACACATAGTGTCTTGTCAGCTGTGGAATGACGTCGCTCAGTGAGTTAACCTTGAGGAGAGATTTTGTTTGGTCCAGACTGTGGACAAAATCCAAGAACTAGCAAAATAAGGTCCTCATTCGCTAGAGCTCTGTGTGGGGAATTGTTATAGGAGAAGAAGTGTTAACTTCTTAGGGCGAGCGGACTTGCATTTGAATCCTGAATTTGTTCTTTTGGCAACACAACATTTTCGCTCTTTCACCCTAAGGAAAACTCTTTTTTTGCCAGTTTCCCATAAAAGCGATCATGAACAACGTTAACTTCATTTGGTAAAACGACTCCTTTTGACAGAAGGGGAAAATATTAACTATGCAATGAGTGGAGTCACAGATGAATCTACCAAGCAGACCACAATGTTTACTCTCACAGGCTTTACTGTATACGAAGCTAGTGGACTCAAGTAATGGATTGATAAGTGTATAAGCATTTGCAGAATGAGGACTTTTCAGTTAATCTTCTGTAAGATTTTTGTCTACACCAGCTTGTACGCCAGGATCCTAGCTCACTTTCTGTGCTTGGGTCTTTGAGTTTGTTTCTGCATTCAACTTTGTTTCCAGGAAAACATATCAAATCTGTGATCATTACAGCATGCCATAATAGTTAATATGCCAGATTTAAGAAAAACACGGCTAAGGAGCTTCCTTCTTCACAACCCCCCAACATATAAACCCCCCAAATGAAGGAATTCCTTAAACCTAGAAAGAAAGAAATACGCTGCGAGTCACATGTTGCGGTGATGTGGTAGCAGCAGGGTCCTTAGAACCGATGATTTACAAGACCTAATGTCTTTCTGTGGACTTTGAAGGCTGAGTGTTTTGTACTCTAGCAATTTTCTGCTACTGTTATGTATTCACGTAGATCTGTAAGGCAATTGTTGTTACTTTCTTTGCATAGTCTGGTAAAATATTTGTATAATAGGAAAATTATGTTTTTGTGCTACTCTCCTTGGGAAACAGAAACTAAGCCTGCCATTAGATGCTAGGCCACAGTCGTTGACGGAGCAGGGTAGTGTATCTTACATTTTGTGCTACACTTGGTCAAGTCTCATCTCTATCGTATTCGCTGTTACTTTATTAAATTTAGTATCTGCACTTTCTATTTCCAGACAGGCCTCTCATTCAGAGCACAGAGGCATGGTTCTCTCTGCGTCTGGCTTCCCGTCCCTATCTTTTCATTCCTTCCTCTCCTCCCTGTAGCCTACTGCTATCGTTTTCTTTCACCAGCTCTCTCTCTGCCGGGCTCCGGAACCCTGTTTTTTCATTTCTCCCTGTCTGTCTTGTAGCTCCTCAGTACTTTTTCTTTCCCTGGCTCCCTGTCCCTGTTTCTTCCTTCTTGGCCCTGTAGCACGCTCTGATTCTGTTCCATTCTCTGCCTCTGCTTTCCCAGCAATCTGTCCCTCGCTTTTAATTCCTCCCTCTCCGCACTGTCGCCCGGGCGGTCTCTTGCCTTTCTCCGTCGCTGGCTGGCTGGCTGTCCCTGCTCATTCATTCCTCCCTCTCCCCCCTGCAGCGCCTGTCGCTTTTGTCCGTTCTCCATCTCACCGTCTCTGGCTCCCTGATGACCCTATTTTGGACTCCCACCACCCATGCACCCCCTTCTTTCCATGCTCATTGCTCTTCTTGTTGCTCTCCAGCTCTCTTTTTTCCCCAGCTCCCTGTACGGTGCAGATATGGGGGTTGTTTTGGCAGTGTTCCCCGCCCCTTACCTCCGTGTTTCACTGTCCTGGCTCCCCATTGTTTCATTCCTCCTTTCGGCTCGGTTGCCACTTTTTTGTCTCTCCCTCTCTCCTGGTCTGACTCCCTGCCCCCGGTCTCCTCTCTTGTAGCGTCCCGTGCCTCACACCTCGTTTTCGGCGGCCTCCCCCTGCCCAGCAGCCCATGGCTCCGGGAGCCGCCCGCCCGCCTGTTCCCTGCCGCGCCGAGGAGCGCGGCTCCGGGAAGGACTGCCGGGGTGTCCCCGGGGCAGGCCCCGAGCCCCGGGGCAGCCCCGCTCCCGGGCCTTGTCATGCGCCGCCTCTTTTGCCCTCGCGGCTGCGTTCGCCCTCGCTTTGCCCCGGGTGAGGGGCTGTGCCGGAGCTCGGGGCAGGAGGGGATGCCCTGGGGTGGGGGTCGGGCGCTGGCCCCCTGTTCCAGCTGGGCTCCAGCTGTGGGCCGGGGCTGGAGGAGCCCCAGGTGCGGGCGGTGAGGCCGGTGGGGACGGGCGCTCCCTGCACAGGGGTGGCTGCCGGGGGAGGGGCTGGTGCTGCTGCTGCCCTACTCCCGGTGGCCGTGGAGGGGCCGGGGGGAGCCAAGGGTGGAGCGGTCGCCCGGCCTGACCGGGCTGCGGCTGCAGCGAGAAAGAAGGTGAGCGGGGCCGCCCGATCAACCTGAGGCAGGGCGGCGGGGTCCGCGTCGGAGGCACGGAGCAGAGGGGTGTGCGAGCCGGCGGAGGGGTCCACCCGGAACTACGCTGCAGAGGGCGGGTGAGCGCTCGCGTCTCGGCGGGGATGGGGGATGGGGGGGGTGGAAGACGGTGTCCGCGCAGGGTGAGCCAGCAGGACAGGCTGAGTCTCGCGGCATGGCGGGAGCCGTAGTCCTGAGGCACGGGGTTTGCTCTCGGCCATGTTCGTTCCCCGCCATGCCGGGAAGCGTGGTCTTCCGGGCGGTCATGCTGTGCTTGCTAGTGCATGCCGGGAGATGTAGTTTTTGCGACGCGGGTTCCCGGGCATGCGTGGTGGCGTGCCTCCTCGCCGCCCTCAGTGCTGCCGCCCTGTGACCAAAATTAGGTACTGCAGCTCGGCATCCGCGCATGCGCGGTACAGCACCTCGTCGCTCAGAAGCTGCGCATGCGCGATGGGCGCATTGCCGCATCTCGGCAGGCACGCATGCGCGGTGGGGAACCTCGCCGCAGCTGGGAAGCCGCGCATGCGCGGCGGCGCCTAAGTGACCCACGCTGCCGGCCGCCGGTAACCGCGATGCCGTTCTGCGGTCCCTGCGCGCTCTTTGCTACTTCCCGGTAAGATCGCGCCGTTGCCGCCCCATGTGCGCAACGTGGGCGGGTGCTCGCCCTGCAAAATGAGGCACGGCCGCCGGGTGCTCGCTGCTACTGCAGCCCGGCGTTCGCGCACCGCCCCTCGCCCCTGCGGCGCGCCGCCGGCGTCCGGCGCATGCGCGGCGCGCGGGAGCAGCATGGCGGCGCAGCGGGGTCCAGTTCCCGGCGGGGCGTGAAGGGCCAGGACCACCGGTGAGGCGAGCGAGCCCCTGGGGCGGGTGCGGGGCGTCTCCTGCGTACCGGCCGCCCGCGGGTGGCGGGGCGAGGAACTTCGGCCCGCTGGAGGCAAGTCGGGTCGGGGCAGCCCCGGGGAATTACCGGGGCTCTGGGAGGAGGGAGGGAGGCGGACACCCCCCAGGCGCAGACGCCGGGCGCCTCCCAACTCGTCAGAGCCCCCCCGCTCGCTTCTCCTGGCCCCGCGCAGCTGCCCCCAGCTCCAGCCCCTCCCCTGAAGCCCGTCCCGTAGCCCCGGGTCGGCCCCGGGCCCTGTCGCAGAGGCGGCAAGCCGGGCCTCGCGTGCGCTGGGTTCTCCGTGAAAGCGGACGCCGTTGGCAGCGGTGCAGGGGCAGAGCGGCGTCTCCGGCGGCCCCCGCGGAAGGAGAGGCTTCGGCCAGGGGGGAACTACGGTAATAAGGGTCGCTGCTGCTTCTTTCCCTCTGCCAGGGGCCGCGCTGGGGGGGGATGCCGCTGACCACACCCGCCTCGGGCTCGCGTGGGTTGTCTCTGCCCAGCCTCGCTCTCCTCGTGGCACGGCTGCAGGAAGGGACAGGCGGAGCGCTTGCTGGCCCTGGGCGGGAGCTGCCACGGCCAGAGCTGGAGAGGCCAGAGAACGGTAAAGAGGAAGAAGAAACCGAAGGCCGGCCAGCCGGCAGCTGCCTCCTGCTGCAGGGAAGAGCGAGCCAGCCCCTCCAGGTGAGGTAGGATCCCTCTTCGTAGTCCGCAGCAGGCCACACCATCGACATGCAGGGTCTGTACGCGTCACCAAAGGCGGCCGCGTAGCGCACGAGCGAGGCTACGTGTGTAGGGAGCCCCGTCTTGTACGAGCTGTAAGACACCCCGGTATTCTCTTAGGTGGAGGACAGCCAAGCGACAGGAGTTACAGAAGGCGAAGGGAGGAGAGGAGGAGGAGGAGGAAGAAGCGTCTGAACTGGCGAACTCTCCCAGCAGTGCAGGGAGTGAAAGCTGTGGTGAGTCCCAGGCCCTCGGGGCCCTGTTGCCCCTATTCTGCATCCCGGGCCCTCACTGCTTCTCCCCTGGCCCCCCCCTCTTTCCCACGCTGATGTGGTTCCCCCCCACCACCCCCCGCCCATACCTCCTTTCTCCATCTCACTCTGACCAGCTCCCCGTCCTCATCTTTTAGGTCCTCTCTCTCCCTGCTCTGTAGCTTGTGGCTATTTTTCCTTCCTCTGCCTCTCTCAGTCTGGCTCCCTGTCCCTGCTTTTCCATTCCTCCCTCTGCAATGTAGCGTGTTGCTACTCTTTTCTTTCACAGTCTCTCTCTGTCCGGCTCCCAGCCACCGTTTTTGCCTTCCTTCCACTCTGTTCTCTAGTCTCTGGCTGATGTTCAAGGTCTTCCTTCTCGGCCCTGTAGCACAGCACAAGTCTCTTTCTTCCTCTGTCTCCCGCTATCCTGCTCCCTGTCCCTGTTTTGCAATTTTGTCCTTGTCAGCCCTGAGCCACGCTGCAGTTTCATTTCTTTTGCCGTCTTGCCCTGTCCGGCTCCCTGCCAGGATCTTTTAATTCTTCCCTCTCTCCCTCTTGAAGCCCATCGCTGTTTTACTCTTTCTCCCTGTCTCCCTGTCCGTCTCCCCCTCTCCGTCTTTACTTACTCTTTTAAGTAAAATCACTGGCTGAGACCTTAAACATGTCACTTCTTGCCCGACAAGATCAAACAGACCGTGAGCAAGCTTGTTAGGCTTCCCCTGTAAACTCACGGATAACACAAAGCAAGCTCCTTAGGCTTCCTGTGGAAATCACTGCTACCAGGTTAAATTGACCTCCTTGTGCCGTCCTGAGGCCGAAAGACCGAGGAGCTAATTCGATGACTAGATATGGACAAAGGATCAACTGGCAGACTGCGTGAGGAAGACTGTGGACGACCACCTGAGGGTGAAAAGACCCTAACCCTAATTTTACTGCGCATGCTTGGACTATGTCAACGGATTCCGGGGACTCCTCACCATATGACTGCCCTTCTTGGGGGATCTGATGACACGTATGACTTTTCTGCATATGAACTGATGTGCTTTACTAACCCGTCGGAGCACTCGTGGTGGAGCGATCCCCAGCGCTGCCGTAAGGAATGCCCGCCTTCTAAAGCTTCAAACTAAGTGTTAGAGGGTTTTCTGGCCGACTTTTCAGTATCCCTTTGTATTTGATTGTTTCTGGTATTCCCTTAGTGGCTTCACTTGTTAGATTTTCTATCTACGTCTCCGTTTTAGTTCGCCATCCCTGCCTCTTAATATTTTTCCTTTTGCCATAATCACCATTGCTTTTAAAATTTTCTGCCGCCTTTTCTCTCATTCGCGGTCCTTGTTTGCCTACCCTTATTTTTTAACTGACTTCTTCCCTTCCCTTAGTGCCCTCTGAAACAAGGATCTAAAACAATTAGAAGGTTTTAGCATGTGTAACTAATCAACTGTCAGTTTTACAAATTTCTGAAGAGATGTACTTTCTGGAAGGTTATTGATTTCGTGATTAGTTTAACTTTAGTATAGACTTCTTTAGCCTAGCAACCGTGGCATTATGTTTAACGGCCTATTCTCATAGTCCTTAGGCTGTATTTGCCTCAGTGCCAACACTGTACCTATATGTAAACAGTTCATCAGGAGGAAAGCAGCCCTGATGAAAATTAAAACACAAGTAGAAACGGAGAAGACAGGTGGAGAGAACCAAGAGGAGAAGAGTTAAGAGCAAGGACTGAGAAATTGATGAGTGCAGAGGAGATACCTTCACCTTGAGCACAGAAACGTCCTAGCAGGAGTGCTCAAACACGGATGATAAGAAGGAACCGCTTGGCTGAAGAACAGAAGGGGAAAACATCCACGGAGAAGGAACTATCCTCAGGAGACCTGTGACCATAAAAGGGAAAAAGAAGGAGGGGGCTAACTCCCCAAACGACCACCGACGACCGCCCGAGACCCCCGCGCACGCGTAGTGTAGTTTTGCAACACCAGCGTTACGTAAACGTGGCAGATAAGCGAGGAGGCGGAGATTTCTCAGGACACGTGCAAATATTCACGTCTTTCAGGTATATAAAGGATGAAGTTTTGCTTCAGCGCGTGTGCGTTGGGAGGAGATATCCCCCAGATATTATCCGGCGTGGCAATAAAGGCGTCTGCTTAATGACACTTTGGTGTTACTGAGTTTAAATTTCTGTAACTTTTGTGAATCATTTGGTGACCCAGGTGGGAGGGACATCCTCTGTTCGGCTGCGGGACCCGATGAGTCTGGGACTCTCTTGGGTTTGCCCCCGGAGATCTTTTCCGGAGAGACCCCCGTTCTCAGTCGGATCACCGCGGGGACAGACAAAGACCCTCTGGCAAGAAGACATCCTTAAATCCTGAATTGGTAACGATCGATCAATTTGGGACCGTCTTTAAGACGTGCAGATGTGCACACGGGTCGGCGTATACCGGCTCGCTAGCACCTTACGGGTGTACCTCTGGGGGACTTGTGTCCCATATGGTAGGGGATTAACTTCCCCGTTTGGAGGGGCTGCGTCCCCATTTGGAGGTCCGGTTAACTGTTACCTGACTTTTGGCTAATGCATTTCGGGTATTGGTTATTGGTTTGTCATTTATTGGATTTTGGTTATTAACGGTAAAATTTGCATCAGATATGGGAGAGTCACAGAGTGGCGGAATTCTAAAGAAAAGCCCACTGGGATGTGTTTTGCAGCACTGGAGAGATCCGGGGGGAGTGCTGGGAGGCAGTGTCGATAGGAAAACTTTAATTAAGCATTGTAATCAGTGGTGGCCTCTCTAGAAGCCAGACGGTGGAGAAAAATGGCCCTTTAACAGGACATTAAAATAGAATACATTATTACATTAAGGTACATATAATTGTAATATAATACTACACACGTTATAATAGGTATTATACATTTAGTGTAGTAATACAATTTAATGCTCTTCCTTCAGGGAGAAGGAAAATGGGATGAAGTGCTTTATGCAGATACGTATGTTTTTCACTCTACGAAACCACCCTGAATGGCAGAAAGAACGTGGAATCAATTCAGCACCCCAGGACCCTATGGTCCTGGCGATAGAAAAAGACAAACAATAAGCAAAATAGGAAGCAAAAAAGATGTTGCTCGCCTTGTGGCATTGGACAAAGATGTTTAAAGGTTGACAGAATGGGAGATTAAAGGATTGTTTGACCCCGATTGCGAGGATGTGCGTGCAATGTCGGATGCGGTGTTCAGCGAGGCAGAAAAGCAGAGTGTTGTGAGGGTGGCCAGACCCTCAAGTCCAGGCTCTGGTTTTGGCTGGAACTCTGCCGGGAACAGTGGATAACCATGTTCCCATTACCAGTCCCGGTCGGGGCCCTAACCAGCCAGGAGCCCGGGACTTAGTACCGCGGTACAGGGAACGAATGGCTTCTGGAATAAGAAGTGCTGTCCCAAAATCAGTAAATTGGTCTAAATTGTATGAAATTAAACTAGATAGATAGAAAAGAATCCCCTACTGATTTTTTGAACCGATTAAAAGAAGGGATGCAGAAATATACTCCTTTAAACCGTACCTCTCGGGAGGGAAAGGGTCAGTTGTTATTCCTGGTTCTGGGACAGCTGACGGATGATGTGAAGAAAAAGTTACAGCAAGTGCAAGGAACAGATGTGAGAGATTTAGAGAAATTGCTGGAGACTGCTTGGCAAGTGTGTCGGAATAGGGACAGGTGGGGGGGGGGAATGGGCAAAACAATTGCCAGCGCTACAGCGGCTGCTTTGCGCACCGCAGGGGCCAGGTAACCTCTGGGAACCCACCGGGAAACACCACTAATGGGAGGCGAGGAGCCATGAGAAGTAGCCCAAGTGCCCCGTCTCGGGGAAGTCAACCCCTCCCGAAAGATCAGTGTGCCTACTGTCAGCCAAGGATGGAGCTCGAATGGCGGGGTGTGCCGTGACCACCGCAGAGCGAGTGCTGGAAGCAAAGTCACTCCCTGAGGGTACATCCGCACAACGAGCCGAATGAATTGCTTTAGTGAGAGCTTGTTGAAGGACTGCGAGCGAACACCCGGACAAATTCAAAATACGCCTTGGGTGTAGTTCATGCCCGTGGGGCTATCCGGAAGGAACGGGGACTTCTGACCGCCCAAGGAAAACATTAAGCTTGCTGACGTGATCCTAAGACTTTTGGATGCGGTACAGTCGCCTTCGGCGGTTGCGCTTATGCACCGCAAGGGGCACCAAGAGGGTGACGCTGCTCAGGAAGTGGGGAATAAATCGGCAGATTATGAGGCAAAAAGAGCTGCGGAACAAGGTGAGGTGTTAAGTTTGATTCCTGAAAAAGCTTTGCCGCTACCGGACTCGGTCGACTGTGATGAGAAGGATCTTAGATTAATTAAAGATTTGGAAGCAGAAGTTGAATCATCAGGTTGGGCAAAATTAAAAGGTAGCAGAGTAATAGTTCCCTTTAGAATAGTACGGAAACCGGTAAAAGCAGAACACGACCAGACTCATTGGGCAACTGAAGCCTCGTATGATTCCCTTATGAAGCAAAGAGTAGCCAGGAATTTGTTTCAAACTGTAAAAGCCATGGTTAATAACTGTGAAGTATGCAAAGGTGGGAAATCGTGTAAAATTTGGAAGTCTCGGTAAAGGGAAAGTTCCAGGTCAAAATTGACAAACAGACTTTTCCGAACTCCCACGGAAAGGGGAGGGTTTGGGATTTGTTCGTATTAACAGATACCTTTTCGGGCTGGCCAGCAGCTTTCCCTTGTAGGGCTAATAAGGCTAGGGAAGTGACAGGAGTACTCTTAAACGAAAATTATTCCCAGATTTGGAGTACCAGCAGTAATATCTTCTGATAGGGGTGCTCATTTTTGTGCGCAAATAGTGCAACGAGTTAGTAAAATTTTAGGAACAAACCGGCAACCGACCTCAGGCAAGTGGGCCAGTGGAGCAAATGAATCACTTAATTAAACAACAGCTAGCTAAACTTAGTCAAGAAGCAAATCTACATTGGTACCAAGCGCTCCCGCTGTAGCCCTACTACGAATCAGGGTAAAACCGGGAACTAAAGAGAATTTAAGTCCATTTGGAATTTTGTTGGGGCGGCCGTAACCGATCCCAATACCGAGGGGAAGATCTCACCCAGTTAGGCGAAAATAATCTATAGAAATACATAATAATATTAGGAAATTCTAAACGAGAGCGACTGCAAGTGCCTAGAGAGTCTAGCCAGACGTTCTCTCTAACAGGAGTTCTGGTTCCGGTTAACCCCTCTCTATTTAATAATCCCTGCTATGGAGTAGGTCATGATAAGAACAGCTTTAGATTTACATCACCTCTTGGGGTTGTGAAGAAGTTCGGAGCAAATTAGCCTCTCGGTTACCAAATTTTAAATGGATCAAAGAGCTGCTTGTACTCGTATTAGTTGATAGCTTATTTGTTTTATGTACGTGTTGTATAATTCGAGGTTCGCTATGGCGTTGTCAGAAGAATGGGGATGACTGTGTTACCTGGAAAAAGAGTAAGGTCAAACCTGAAGTCGCAACAGGGAGGTATTTTAATCGACGGACGAAGGAGAATGGTACGTTATAAGGGACTGCGAACGAATTCGCAAGGGTAATAGAAAAGGGGGGAAGTGAAACAGAAGATGTCTGCTTAATGACACTGTGATGTTACTGAGTTTAAATTTCTTTCACTTCTCTGCATCACCTTACTTTTTCATTTTTCTTTCTCCAACTCTTTTAAAAGTTTGCCGTTTCTTTCATGTTTTATTCCCTTCTTTCCCTAACACCTATTGCTTTTTAAATGTTCTTGCCAGGCTTACTTTTGTTCCCTTTGTCTGTATTTTTAATTAGCTCTTGTCTTTCCTTAGCGCCCTCACTATTAAAACTTTCTTTCTACATCTCTGTTTACTGTCCCTATTTCACAATTTTTTCCCTATTTCTTTAATCCCTGTTGCTTTTAACATTTTCTACTTTTATCCCATCTTCTGTCTCTCTCTTCTGGTTTTTCTTTATTGTCATCGCATTTAAAATTGTCTCTCTATAGCTGTTTTACTCCACTGTCCCTATTTCTGTTTTTTCCTTTATTTCCCTAATGCCTATCACTTCTAACATGTACTTTCTGTGCCCTTCCATGTCTGTATCTTCAGTTATTTCTTGTCTTTCCTTAGTGCCACCCCTTCTTCAGTTTTCCTTCTACATCTCCATTTTAGTTCACCATCGCTGTCTTTAATTAAAGTCCTTGATCCCCATTGCTTTTCAAATTTTCTACTTTTATCTCGTCCGCTGTCGTTACTTATTAGTTATTTTCTCTTATTTTTTCCTAAGGGCACCGCTTTTTGTATTTCCTTTCTGCGTCTACTTTTATGTGGTTCGCTGTCCCCATTTTTCAATTTTTTTAGTCATCGTTCTTTTTGGTTTGAAATTTTGTTTCTCGGTGTACTTTTATCTCATTTTCTATCCCTACGTTTTTTTTCCCCGTTTCCTGTAACTTGCCGCTTCTAACATGTTCGTTCTAAATCTACTTTTATTAGGATGTAGCTCCCTTTTTTTCAGTTGGTTCCTGTCTCTCCTGTACCCCCTCACGTTTAGATTTTCTTTCCTCATCTGTTTTTATCCACTTCAGCAGCTTCATTTTTTTAGCTCATTCTAGTGTGTCCCATACCTTGTTGCTTGTGAAATTTTCTTGCTATGTCTTTGCCTATTCAGGTTTTTTCCCTATTTTAACTTTTTTTCCCCATCTTAACGTCTTCATTTTCGAATAACAGAATCATTTAGGATGGAAAAGACACTTAAGATCATCGGGCCCAGCCGTAAACCTAACACGGCCAAGTCCACCACTAAACCGTGGCCTTAAGTGCCACATCCACGCGCCTTTTAAATACCTCCAGGAACGGTGAGGAACTTATGTTTTTATGCTTACTTTAACCTGGTTTTCTGTCCCGATTATTTACTCTTTTCCTGTCTGTCCTCTACCTCATCGTTTTTTAAATTTTCTGTGTCTGCTTTTATGGAGACGGCTAACCCTACGTTTTTATTACTTCCTGGCTATCCTGTGTGAAATCAATTCTGATTTTTTTTTCCCTATCTGTTTTCATCCAGTTCACTGTCTTTATTTCATTCCCGCCTCTGCTATACCCTGTCACTATTTAAATTTGCTTTCTGCCTTTATTGATTTCTTCTGCTGCCCCATTGCCAAGTTTCTCCTTCTTTAACACCTTCGCTTTTGATAATTTTTTGTCTACTTTTATCTGGTCTTCTCTCCCTATTTGTTAGTTTTTTCCTCCCCTGCCTCATACCCTTTTTTTCTTTTTAAATTCTCTTTCTATATTTGCTTTTATCAAGATGTCTGTTCTTTTCCAATTCTTTCTGTTTGTCACACACCCTGTCGCTTTTTAGATTTCCCTGGCACGTCTCCCTTACCCCCTCCTTCCCCCCCCCCCCATCCCGGGGTTTTACGGGGCCTCCTTGGCGTGCTGTTATCTCTGGAGCGTGATTTGTACCCCTCTCGGTTTGTCAGAACATCTCCTCGGGCCATCCCTCTTCCTCAGAGCGGTCTTTCTGTCCTCTCCTCCATCTTGCTCGCCTCCCGTCGGCCAGCGTCTCCCCGACGCCGCCTGTGCTCCGTTCAGATCCCCTCCCGAGTACCTCTGTGCCCTCCAGCCTTCTGCCGTCTCTCCGGCCGCCTCGGCACCCCTCTGATTTCCGCCACGACGCTTCCTGCGAGCGACCCCGCGTTCCGTAACCGGACTGTGAAACAGGACCTGAATTAACCGTAACTGCAGAGCGTAATGGCACATTTTCTCGCATTTTACCCTTACCGCCTTTCAGGCCGTGGCTGGAAACCTGCTACGCGTGGCGCGCAGGATGCGGCAGCAGCTTTGGCGGCGGATGGCGAGAGGCGAAGGCCAAAGCAGAGGCTGCGCGGATCCCGTGCGCTGGGTTTATTGTTTTACTTAGGAGCGTGGCCGTTCGTCTTAAACTGTTTATGGTGTTCTCGCCCAGTGCAGCATTTTGCAATCAGCTGGTTTAAGGAAAACACGATGTCATCTCTGTCAAAGTTCTACATATTTTGGACGTGAAATATGAAACTGAGAACTTTAATCCTGGGTTTCCTGGGATTAGCTCTTGGAACTGCTTTAGAATCCCTTGTTTGTTGGCTCCCCGAAACTTACTGCTCATCTGCCGACTCTGCCCTGTACCATTTCACCTATTAATTTTTTCCCACGTTTCCCTCTCTGCGGCTCCCTCTCCCCGTTTTTTAATGCTTACTTGTGTTTCTTGTACCCTGCTGCATTTTAATTTCTCGCGCTACAGTTCCCTCCCTCCGGCACCCTGTCTCTGTGCTTTATTTCCTCCCTCTGTCCTGCGCCCCGTCGCTGAAAAAACTTTCGTCCTATGTTTCCTTCTGTGCATCTCCCCGTCCCTATTTTTTCATTATTTCCTGTGGTTCTTGTACCCTGTTACTTTTAACATTTTCTCATTGCGGTTCCTTCTAGCCATCTCCCTGTTTGTTTAATATTCCCGTGTTTCTCGTACCTGACCGCCACTTCTTTTTCCTTTCTGCCTTGTCCTCTGTCCGTCTCCCCGTCCCTGCGTTTTAATTCCTGTCCGTGTCTCTCGTACCCGGTTGCTTTTTAAAAGTTCTTCTACGTCTCCCTCTACCTGGCTCCCTTTCTCCGTTTTTTTGTTTGGGGTTTTTTTTTTGGTTCCCCGCCCCTCCCCTTGTATTTCTTGCACCCCACCGCTACCTAATTTCTCCTTCAACGATTCCCTTTATCCAGCTTCCCTTTCCCGTACTTTTAACTCCTCCCTTTTTTCCGTATACCCTGTCCCTTTTTAAATTTTGTTTCAGTATTTCCTTCTATCCTCATTCCTGTTCCTATTTTTTAATTCTTTCCTGCTTTTCTCGTAGCCTGCCGCTTCTTAAAACGTCCTTCCGTCCCTCTACCCGATTCCTTGCCCCTGTTTTTTATCTCCTCCTCTGTCCCGCACCCAGTCACATTAATAACTTTCTATGTCTCCATTTATTTAGCTTCAGGGTAAATATCCTTTTAATCCTTTTCGACCCTCCATAGGTATAGGGTATTGCTTGATTCTAATTGGGCGGTGCGGATCTGTTATTTGAACGCTTATGGGGTCCATTTTTATCTTTCCAGTTTCCCCTTCCTTATACCACACTGAGGGGTTAATACCTTCTTCATCCTCTTGTGTTAAAGTGTATAATTTAATCTGCAGTTTGTCCCCTTGACTCTGAATGCTCAAGTTTAACTTCAAAATCAAATCCCTTCCTAATAAATTGTATTCCGCTTCAGGGAGCAAAAGTAAATCATTAAGACAAATTTTCTTTTCTGTTTCTACTTCTACATCTTTCAATATATTTACTTTAAAAGGCTCTCCTTTTGCTCCTACTACTGACACGTACAAAAATTTTTGCTTTTGCTTTTTGTTTTTCTTCGTCCCTCCTAACATAGACTTTCTGGGCTTCTCTAAGTAACTCCTCTAATCTTCTTTCTTGCCAATCTTCCAATTTTTCTAATTTCCTTCTTATATGCCCCCAGGATTTAGCTACAAATTGTGTTCTAAGGAGTGCGGTCCCAGCCACTGTATTCGGATCAATTCCAGAGTACATTTGTAGGTTTTTCCTCAACCTCTCCAACCATTCTGTTGGAGATTCGTCTTTCCCTTGTTGTTCATTAAATGCTTTAGTAATGTTTTGCCCTCGGGGAACCTCTTCCCTTATTCCCTGTGTCCTGGTTTCAGCCAGGATAGAGCTGGTTTTCTTCACAGAAGCCAGTGTGACACTGTGTTTTGGATTTGGGATGAGAAACTGTTGATAATGTGCTGATGTTTTGGGTTGTTGCTGAGCAGTCAAGGACAGTCCAGCTTCTCGTGCTGGCCTGCTAGCAAGGAGGTTGGGGGTGCACGGGGAGCTGGGAGGGGACACAGCTGGGATGGCTGACCCAGACTGGCCAAAGAGATATTCCCTACCATCCGACGTCATGCCCAGTACATAAACTGGAGTTGGCCGGGGGGCGGAAATCGCTGCTCGGGGACGGGCTGTCGATCGCCGGGTGGTGAGCAATTGCTGTATTGGGCATCACTTGTTCTTGTACATTCCTGTGTTGGTATTATCATTGTTGTTTCCTTCTTTCTTTCTGTCCTATTAAACCGTGTTTATCTCAACCCACGAGGTTTTTTTCCTAATTCTCTCCCCCACCCTACTGTGGGAGGGGGAGTGAGCGAGCGGCTGCGTGGTGCTTAGTTGCCGGCTGGGGCTAAACCACGACAACATTACATCTTTTCATCCCGTAAGAAAGCATGTGTCCCTACAGTACGTACATAGTTACCCCCCAAAACCGCCAACGTCATACAACGTATCCCGCGATACAACGTATCCCGCGATACGCTCGGAGGGGTTTGCGCAGCCCCCGCTCTCTGTGCACCTCACAGACCTCTGCGCTTTCTGCTTCTGCCCCTGGTGCTGGCGGCTCTGTGGCCGATGCACCGGCAAGCCCAGCCGCATCCTCCTCCTCCTCAGAGAGTCCCTGGCCGTGCTCAATGAGCGATTGCTATGAGCGTACTGTAAAAAGCCCTTTTTATAGCCCGACACAACACTGGCCAATTTCAACTCTAGCTGAGCTTTGCCCTTTTCTGTTCTCTCCTTACACGTATGAACTCCAGCTCTGTGATCTTCCTGCCAAGCCGGACCTTGGTCCCAGGGATCATAACATTCCTTTTTCCACCTGAGTTGAAAAAGGAGGTCCCTGTTCAGCCAAGCTGGTCTTCTGCCCCTCTTGTTTGACTTCAGACTCCACCAGATTGCCTGCTCCCATGCTTGCAGAAGGTGGTTCTGAAAAACTAAGCTGCTCTCTGAGCCCTAAGCCTTCCAAAGCAGCTTCGTAGGGGACACTGCAGACTAGCTCTCTGGGTAGCTTCAAGTTTGCTCTCCTGAAAAGCAAGGTAGCAACTCCTCTGAGCTGTATCTCATTACACTCAAAAGTTTCAACTCCCCTGTTTGGTGATCACTGTTATCCCATCTCCTGCGAGTCCTTCTCCATACACAAACAGGAGGGACTAAGAGATCTGTTGGGTAGATAAGCAGCCATGGGGAACCACGGTGAGCAGTGGAGTGAGCTGCTGCATGGGCTACGTGCTTTCCGAGTGCGAAGCCAGCCCCTGGCTCAGTGAGTGCCTGGGAAAGGGAGTCTGCAGCCGTGAAGGACAGAGCCGGCCAGCAGGACAGCTGGCAGCCTTCACTCGGGCATTGCCCACCTTGTGACTGGCTGTACCTGTGATGATGTTAATGCTCCTTGTACACAGGTCTGTTGTGTCGTGCTGTGTTGCGAAGCAGACTTGCAGAGGCGTGCCCTGTCTGCCCATCGGGACACAAGGCACATTTCCTCCAAGCGCAGCAGCCAGGCTTTGGGCAGCCTCGCCTCATGCTGCTTTTGACGTTGCCAACCAGGGTCAAGTTTCTATCCTCGGGTTTTCATGTGGGAACCAATTAGTGAACAAGTCCTGTTTTAATGGAGTGGCAACTCAAACAGTATTACGCTGGTAGAAAGCCTTCAGGAGAAGACTGGTGTCCTCTGGACCTCGCAGTAAGGCAGCCAGCAGCTCTGTTTCTGCTATAGCTACAAACATCCACGAGTGAAACAACCGCAGCTTTTTAATACAGATACAGAGGTTTACACTTTTCTTTGCAGACACAAAGCATGGTTTTGTCTTGAACTTTTCATTAGTCTGAAAAAAAGATCATTGGTAGTATAGGATACCATGCTGTTTACTAACATGTACACAGAAAGGATGTTTTCCTCATCAGAAACAATGCTGAAACGATGAGCAACTCTGAAAAGAAAGGTACATAAGGCTCCCGTGCACAAACCCCAAAGCTTCAAAGGAGAAAGGTGAAAGAGCGCTACATCCTTATGTCACAGGACAACCTGTGATTAACCCGAGTTATGGACACTGTCACATCATAGGTAGTTGGGGCCAGTTCAGATCCCCTGCCTTCTAGATCAGCCGCCTTGATGAGCTGCGTGTTTCAACTGTTATAAAGCTGCAGAATCAACCAGAATCGACACTGAAATGACTGTGCTGGCTACAGAATGGCTAGAATAAATATGGGGGTGTGTCCAGCTTTTTTCCGGTCCTGGAGGGTGGCTGGGATTTGGGGCACCATGTAAGCTGGCTTTTTTAACTCCTCCTTCCCATCAGTCCCTAGGCACAGGCACGTGTTGTGGCTGAAAGCAAAGCATCACCACTCCAGTTCTGATTGACAGAAAGGGGGGTGTTCGCGTCGGTCCAGAGAGCGCTGATGGGTCGGAGAAGTAAGAGCGGAGTTTTTGCTGTAGCTAACCTGGAGTTAACTCAGCTAATGGAAACTGCAAGCCAGTCATGTTTGATCAAGAATACTAAGAAAGGGTATTGTGCTGTGTGCTGCATACAAGGACTTGCACCGACCAAAGGGCAGCAATGGGTGCTCCCTTCTTGTATGCAGCAAGGTGGTGCAGCGTCTCTCTGCCAAGAATGAGTAGCGGCAAAGAAAACCTGGAGGGTTTTATAGTCTGGAACATGCTGTCCAGCGTGTCCCTCGTGTCCCTCTCAGATGATATACACCTCCACGCCCAGCACGCCCCATGGAATCTGCAGGTGACATGCCAGCTCCCCACGGGGGCAGCTGTGCCGGCTGGTGGGCTTTTGCTGACGGAGCCGAGGAGTGAGCCAGCAAGGCCTCCCGCCAGGGCTGGGCTGGGTCTGAGGGCGGTGCGGGGCCGCTCCGGCGTCGCGGTGCCCGAGTGAAATGTGCCGGCCGGAGCAGAAGGGCGCGGTGCCTCCCTCCTCGCCTCCGCCGAGGTGGTGCTGGGGCTGCATCGCGCCCCTCAAAGCCCAGGCAGCAGAGCTCATGCGGGCAATCCAGGCAGCAGAAAAAAATCGGCACCTGCAAGAAGAGAGTCCAAAGTGCTGATGAAACCATGAAGGCAGGAAGAGGCATGACTTTGTGCCCTGTTCTTTGGGCAGTGTGCTGTCCAAGGGGCAGTTCCTGGCACACGAGAGGGAACCGTCCCTGGCAGTGGCTACGGCACGGCTTTGTCCCCTTCTCCACACGTGTGACACCCTCAGAGCTCTGCAAGTTGACAGAGATGTGCAGCACTGCTTTGCTAGGCAGCAGGGCTGGGCAGGGCAGCTGTGCTGTGGTCCTTTCCAAAAGCCGAGCAGCAGCACGCCTCACTGTCCCTTGCTAGAAAGCCAGGCTTGAAGGCAAAACACGCTGCTTTGGTATTGTTTGGTTGTTTTCTTCTTCCCTCAATTGTCTCAGGTGCAACGTGAGCTTTTTACGAAGTGCCAGTACCTCAGGGTCTATAGCTACGTGACACAGCTCCTTGCTGCGTCTTTGGGATTCAGACACCAGCAGCCAGTGCTGGGCTTGCCAGCTGACATGAACAGAAAAGGGAGACTTTGCCTCTTTCTGTAGGCAGCGGGTCAAAGAGCTCAAAAAATTGCTATGAGCCTTGTGACTCTGCTGGGGTGTTGCTCAGCCTTGCACAAACAGAGCTGCCGCAAGTGCCGAAGGAGAGCTGCCAACGCTGGAGTGATATGTTCCTCCTGACAGACACGCTCTCCCGTGGGCAGCTGCGGGCTTCCTGCCCGGTGCCATCTCTGCGCACCTCAGAAATATTGCCCATAGTCGGAGCAGTGTTGGGAGCTTTGAAAGATGGGCAGCAGAGCCTGCTACACACCTGGGCTCCTCGTTCTTCTTGCCTGCCTGGATGTCCTCAGTTGCCCATCCCGCAGAGCTCTGCTCCCAACTTGCTCCTCTCGCTGTCCAGTAGCCCGTTGCTCCCCTCTTCACAGGTTGCTCTTCTGGAGCCTGGCAAACTTTCCATTCAATGTATTGTTAGACAGGTCAAGCCATGATAAACGTGAACCAATTCTGCTCTTAACCACACCTAGCTCATTTTACCTTGTCTCCCCAGAGGAGCTCTCCAGGTGTTCACTTTCTGGAGGGACTGGAGGCACCTGCAATGGAAATGTGCAAGTTAACGGGTGGCAAGGACCTTCCTGCCCAATTGCTACCTTAGCTCGGAAAGGCACAGCCCTTGGATGGGTTTGCTCAGCCCAGCTGAGCCAGTTCTGGTGGCATCACCGCACAAACCGCCATGGCCATCCTGCACCACCCTTCCTCTGCACCTTTGCAGAGCTGCCGGCTAGTGGGTGACCTTGCTTGTCCCTGCGGCAGCACTCTCAACTTCTGACAGTGCTGTCACCCTCTTTGTGGCCCTGACATACCGCTGCTGCTTCTGCTTCCACCTCTGGTGCTGGCAACTCCTTGGCCGACGTGCCGGCAAGCCCAGCCACATCCTTCTCCTCCTCAAAGAGCTGCGGGGGACAGAGGAGGACAGTTGCTTGGCTGAGGACAGGCCCTGGGGCCGGTGAGCCTTCCTCCGGGCCAGGAGCGAGCGTGGGCGGCTCTGCTTTCACTAGGGCAGGACGCAGGGGTGGCTGGAGGTGGGGGAGGTGGGGCGGAGCCGCCTTGGTCCCCGAGCCCCAGCCGGGGTCCCTCTGCTGGCTTACCTGGAGGGGCTGGGGCAGCGTGCCGTCCTGGCTGCAGAGAGCTGCCAGGGGCCGGCCGAAGAGACCCACCCTGCCGGCACAGCCCGACTGCCCGGGCGCCTCCGCAGCGGCCAAGGTCCCTCGCCGCGCAAAGGGCCAGGGCAGCCCCCTCGTCCTGCTGCGGGTCCCGCCTGCCGCCAGGGAAAACAGAGCAGAGAGCCATGGAGGGCAAGCGCCAGGTGAATGCTGCCCGAGCCTCTGCGTGCTGGGCGTCCCCGCCAGCAGCGAGGGAGAGGCGTGGCTGGGGAACGAGGCGCCCCGGGGGCTCAGCTCTCTGCGCCCGTGCCCTGCGGGAAGGGCAGCAGCAGCCCCTGAGCAGCGCGGCTGCCGCCTGCCAGCGCAGGAGAGAGGGGCCGTCCTGCCTCCGTCTCCTCCAAACTCACCGGCCGAGTGGCCACGTCCACCTTGGCTGCCGGAGGGGACGGGAGGTGGCCGCTGCTGGGCACCAGCCTGCAAGAAATGCGCTGCGCTCAGCGAGCAGCCCCGCAGCACGAAGGGCCCCTGGCGAGCTGCATCGGCCGCGGGCCATGAGTGAGATGTGGGGACGGCCGAGATGGCGGCCCGGGGGCTCCTCACCTCTGCCAGGCCCTCGACCAGCCTCTCCAGGCTGCTGGCGTTGAGTGTTTTGGCCTGGGCAAGGGGAGAAGAGCAGCAGGTGAGAAGCGATGGGGCTGGTGCGGGGTTGGAGCAGCCCCTGGGGCAGAGCGGGGCCGGGAGGGACACTCACGGCATTGCGGCCGCGCAGCTCCTTCAGCAGGAGCTTGATGGAGGGCAGCTGGGTGACGCGGGCTCCCTGCACTCCTTCTGCTGGCCTGTGCACGGGGCAGGGGCAGAGAAAGAGCTGTGTGAGACCCAAGCTGCCTCTTCCCTCGCCTGCCAGCCCGGGGAGCCCTTCCAAGCTGCCCCGAAGCAGCTGGGCACCGCCCGGCCGTCGAGCGGAGAGCAGCGGCAAGGGGGGAGGACGGGGCTGGGTGAAGCAGCTCCGCCAGCTCTGCCCGCTCCAGAGCCGCCCGCAGCCGTGGGGGCAGCTCTCCCCAGCTCAGGAGCGGCGTTTCCGCATCGTACGGCTACGGCTAGAGCATCCCCCCGTGCTGTGAGCACGGGCCCCCCAAGCTGCTCTGCCAGGCAGGGCTTACCCACGGAGCGCGCTGAGCCAGAGCTCCTTCAGCGAGCGGGAGCTGCAGGAAAGAGAGGAGAAAGAGCCTGAGCGCCTGCTGCTGCCCAGCCCGCGGGCAGAGGCGGGCGCCGGCACAGCCCTGCCCCGTGGGGACGGCTGCAGAGGCAGGAGGAAGCGGCGTGGGGCCGGACAGAAGCGCTGCCCGGCCCTGCCGGGGGACGTGGCACCGAGACCCACCAGAAGGTGACGACGCAGAAGCCGTAGGGCCAGGCGAGGACGAGGGACGTGGTGGCCTTGTCTTCCTCCTCCTGGGCGGCATCCCCGGCCGCCCCCTTGCCGCCGCTCAGCACCCACAGCCGGCGCAGGGCCAGGCAGAGCTGCGGGCGCGGGGCGCTGCCACGTCTGCAGAGAGGAGCGGCAGGGAGTGACCTGGAGGTGGCCGAGCCCGGCGGCTGCCCTCTGGCCTCCGCCTGCCCCGCGCACGGCCACGGGTGCAGCCAGCAGCAGGGTGCCGGGGCCTGGGGCTGCTCCTTGGGCGTCCCTGCCCCGGTGCCGGGGCCAGGCCTTAGGAGGAAAGGCAGCCGGGGTCTGCGCCTCTTACTTGGCCTTGGCGATGATCAAGGCATCGCTGAAGAGGAGGAGGTGCCTCTTCCCCGTCCCGCGGCCCTGCGTCACCCGCACGCGCTGGTGGAGCAGCGGCTCGGCTGATGCCGGGCCGGGCGCGCACTGCTGCTCGGGGCCAGGGTAGACCCTGCAGAGCAGGCGGCAAAGGGCGTGAGAAAGGCGGCTGCTGCGGGGCCCGGCTGCGCCGGCGTGTCCCCGAGCCGCGGGGGGAGCCCACCTGGAGCCGTAGCAGCAGTTCATCTGGCCCATCGTGCCGGGGCCAGGGGAGTCCTCGCGCCGGACACGCTGCTGGGGCTCCGGAGAGCTCCCAGCCGGCTGGAGCGAGGCTGTCGAGGGGGTCCCGGTGCCGGGCAGTGCCGCTGGGTGAGAGCTGGTCTCTCCCTGGAGCTGCCGGGTGCTGGCAGAGCCGTGCCTGCAGGCACTGTGGCCGTTGCCGGGCCAGCGCCGCGACATCACAGCTGCCATTCCAAGCCCGGGGGGGGGGCTGGGGGGCGGGGCTGGGGGAGGGGCTCCTGTCTCTCTCGGCCTGGGGAGCCCGGGCCTGGGCACAGCACTGCGGGCATGGCCTCAGCAGCGCTGAGCAGAGGGCAAGGCTCCCCTCCCTCCAGCTGCTGGCAAGGCTTTGCCCAGCGCAGCCCAGGGCACCGCCGCCCGCCGCCTTTGGCCAAGGGCACGGTGCTGGCTGCTGCTCAGCTTGGTGTCCAGCAGGACCCACGGGCCTGTTGCGTTAAGAGGCAGAGCAATTTGGCAGAAACTAAACCCCCTTGCTTTCCAGTCGATCCTCAGATGTCAGAGGGACTGGGGGCGGCTGAGCTTAGGTTCTGAGTGATGCCCAAAGTCAGCGTTAGTAGTCCGGTCGCGCCCAACACCTTTGTTGGACTATCACGGGTCCGGATGCACTACTAACATCACACTACCTGCTCAGCCGGACACCTCCTGAACGAACACGGCCGCACTCAGAGGTACGGTCGCGTTCAGGGACCACACACGGCTGAGTCAATCAATAGTGCGATTTATTGAACACACGGCTGAGTCAATCAATAGTGCGATTTATTGAAGCAACAGATATACAGGTTCTTTGGATTGCCGGTGATAAATTCACTACCTATAAAGCACGTGCAAATGCTAAAACTACGAGGGACACTACTTGGCTATAAACGCCTTAAAAGATGTAAAGTGACTCTATATAGAGATTTCTAAGTTTCCCGGGGAGGCACTTGGTATGACCAAGGGTTCAAATCTTACCCAACGGCATCCCGATGGGGGGGAAGAGAGGCTCAGCCCGTCGACTGATCCCAGAAGTTAGAGTGGTACACAACGATGGTATCTTCCCTAACATCCAGCTCTTAAAATATTATTTTATAGTGTTTTACTTCGCAGGTGGAGCTTGAGTGACTCTAGTCATACATACCTTTATCAGGATTGGTGCAGAATTCTCTCGCTTCGCGTTTAAAGGTACAGACTAGGAAAAATTCAGTGCGCACACTCATTGAGGAGGGGTCGCACCTTGGGGGGGTGGTAGCTTTTGAGAGGGGTGTGCGTTTTAGTATTATAATGATATTATAATTAGCAAAGTTCACTCTAAGGACAGCACTTCATCAAAGTTGACAGGTCTTTGGCCCAGGACATTGTAAGTGCAGCTTATCAATGTACATCCTGTGCAGCCCTAAACTCCCCGGTTCACAGAGCGTGGCCGCGAGGTCTCCACTCCGCTCCAGCCTCCATGTAATCTCTCCCAGAGTCAGCACACCAGGCGCCCCTGATGTTGCCAACATCCAAGGCCGTTCAGGGAGTCTCCATGGCACAGACCCGTTGTGCATGAGTGCTACGTTCCATCTGGTTTCAAGGCTGTTCTTAGAGGGTAAATTTCCAAAGTACCCCTCGGCGATTACTCCACATCTCTGCATGAGGGATCCGGAGATTATTTTGCCTTTGAGTGGGAGGACCCCGAAACAGGACGAAAACAACCATTAAGATGGACTGTGTTACCACAAGGGTTTACAGAGTCACCAAATCTATCTGGACAAACTTTAGAGAAAATTCTACAAGATTTCACAATACCTAAGGAGGTAAAATTATTGCAATATGTGGACGATTTATTAGTAGCAGGAGAAACTGAAGAGGGGATCTGAAAAGCCACCATTAAATTGTTAAATTTTCTAGGGGAAAAGGGATTAAAGGTGTCCCGATCAAAGCTGCAGTTTGTAGAACAAGAAGTAAAATACTTAGGACATTGGCTGAGTAAGGGAAGGAAGAAGTTAGATCCTGATAGGGTATCTGGGATTCCATCCTTAAGACCCCCACAAGCTAAAACGGAAATTAGGCAAATACTGGGATTATCAGGATATTGTAGACCATGGCTTGAAAATTATAGTGAAAAAGTAAAATTCCTATATGAAAAATTAACTAATAACCAACTTAAATGGCTTATTGAAGACAATCAGAGATGTGAGGAAGTAAAAAAGGCATTAATACAAGCACCTGTATTGAGCCTCCCAGATCTAGAAAAACCTTTCTCTCTCTTTGTGAATACATCAAGCCAGACAGCATACGGAGTTCTTACTCAAGACTGGGCAGGAATCAAAAAACCCGTGGGGTATTGTTCTAAGTTACTTGATCCAGTAAGCAGAGGATGGCCTGCTTGTCTCCAAGCTTTGGTTGCTACAGCGTTATTAAAAGAAGAAGTTAGGAAGATTACCTTCAGTGCTCCTTTAAAAGTGTATACCCCACACAATGTCAGAAATGTTTCACAACAAAAAGCGGAAAAATGGTTAATGGACAGCCAGATTCTAAAGTACGAAGCAATACTAATAGACTCCCCTGACTAAGCGTGACTTCTGCTCAGAGTCCAGCACAATTTTTGTTTGGAGAACCATCAGAGGAATTACAACATAACTGTTTAGAGGTAATTGAGACCCAGACTAAGGTGAGACCAGATTTAAGAGATGCTGAGTTGGAAAATGGAGAAGCGCTGTTCAGAGATGGCTCCTCCTGAGTGGTAGAAGGGAAGAGAAAATCGGGATATGCAATAATTAATAAGGACTTAGAACTTGTGGAATCAGGACCTCTGAGTCCATCATGGTCAGCTCAGGCTTGTGAGCCCTATGTAGGGCCCTGGGATTATTAAAAGGAAGAAGTGGGGCTATATTTACAGATTCTAAATACGCATATGAGGTGGTCCACTCTTTTGGAAAAATTTGGGAAGAAAGAGGTTTGATTAATACTCAAGGGAGGATTTTAATACATCAAGAATTGATAGTAAAAATTTTAAAGGCTTTAAGAGAACCAAAGGAGATAGCAGTGGTACATGTGAGGGGACACCAAAAGGGATTAGATTACCGAACGAGAGGAAATAACTTAGCAGATAAAGAGGCCCAGGAAGCAGCCTTGAGGACTAAAGTTGCCAAAATTAATGTCATACAAACAAAGGAGGACACCAGCAAAGAAGAATGAGAGGAAAGAGAGAAGAAGTTTGCCCCACAAGAACAAACAAAATTGGAGAAAATAGGAGCTAAATTAGAACAAGGAAAATGGACACTGCCCGATGGGCGAGAAATGTTGCCAAAAGCCTACACCAGGCGAATACTAGAACGTTTGCGTGTGCAAACACATTGGGGTACAAAAGCGTTAAGTGATCATTTTCTTAAACAATTTGGTGGTATTGGAATTTTTGAAATAGCAAAGCAAATTACACAAGGTTGCTTAACCTGTCAAAAGGTAAATAAGACAGTGTTTGGACAAACAGCCACGGGAGGGAGAAAAACAGCTTACAGACCTTTTGAGAAAGTCGATTTCACTGCATTGCCTAAGGTAGGGAGGATAAAATTTTTGTTGGTAATAGTAGATCATTTAACACAGTGGGTAAAAGCGTACCCTGTAGCACGAGCTACGGCACAGATGGTGGTAAAAATTTTATTGGAACATTTGATACCTAGATATGGGATAATCCAGTACATTGATTCTGACCAGGGCACACATTTTACTTCTAAAATAATAAAACTATTATGTCAATCATTAGGTATTCAGTGGGAATACCACACTCCGTGGCACCCACAAAGCTCGGGGAAGGTAGAAAGAATGAATCAAACAATAAAACAACAATTGGCTAAATTAATGATTGAGACGCAAATGCCCTGGACGAAATGTTTACCACTGGCACTTCTAAACGTAAGAACTAAACCATACAGTGAGACTGGATTATCGCCATATGAAATGTTATATGGCGTGCCTTATTTTCAAGGAATGCCTCTGGGGAACAATGTAATTGAGCATCATAGTATCCAACAATATATAATTACCCTTGGAAAAAGATTAAAAGAATTAAGAGAGATTGGGATGGTGGCCCAAACACCACCTTTAGGATTTGCAATTCATCAGTTAGAACCAGGAGATAAAATTCTGACAAAAACATGGAAAGAAGGAAACCTATCTCCCCTCTGGGAAGGACCTTTCCTTGTTTTATTAACTACAGAAACAGCTGTGAGAACTGCTGAAAAAGGATGGACACATGTGTCACGAGTGAAAGGTCCAGTGAAGGAGTGGAAAGTCACATCTGACTAAATTGCTGTGGGAATTTTATTGCGGCTACTCCTGTAATAGAAACAGGAGTGAAACATGAAATTCCCACAGTTGCTAAAAATCTATTTGTAAATCTTGCTGAAAACATTGCTGAAAACATTGAATATAGCTAATTGTTACGTTTGTGGTGGAACAAATCAAGGTGAACGATGGCCATGGGAAGCTATGGAGAGCAATATAAGTAATCCCCAAGTTTGGAAAACAATGGGAAAGGGTAATAGGAAACAACAATGGGTACTCCAAACGAGTATAATCGGAAGGAGTTGTTGGCAAAAGAAGAACAGGAAAAAGGAGCTGGAACTAGAATTTGTCCTTTGTGTAGAAGGTGGTGTGTATTTGTAAGATTAGTGTTGCAGGCTAACTGGCAGTTTTCTGTAGCCATAAAGCCTTGCAAATAAAGAGGATCGCCAGGCTCGGGCAAGTGCTCAGGTCTGGACAAACCCCTGATCTATCAAAGCTCTGGCCTTCACAAGCAGTGCTCAATTAATTTGGGTACTAAGAAAGCACCCCCTTAAAGGAAAGGAGAGGGCAAGACCGGAGGGGAACTGGTATTGCGGCTTAAAAAGGGTCTGCCAGGGGCTGCAACCCCTTCGGGCTGTGACCGCCGACCACTATGGCCCTGACCGGACCTCTTCTAGTTCTACTTGGGGTGAGTTCCTTGACTCTGACTACGGCAAATAACTGTAGTCAATATTGGAACAAGTCCAGCTGGGGTTTACCCCAGAAAAATGGAAAAAGTGAGGACCTTTTCTAATTGTACAGCCTGTACCTGTAATCATATTTGCCAAGGAATTGGAACAATAAAACCTAGGGTTTTTTCCTGTTACCCATAAATCAGGGAGAGCCAGGTGTATAACGAATGGCCTCCTGAGAGACAAACTTGGAAAGGAGTCAATCTAGGAGGATTTGGGGGAGATTTTATGGGTGGTGATTGGCTTACTAAAATCGGGATAGTTGTACTGGGGATATGTGGGGGATTGTTACTAGATTAATCTACTCGGTTATACAAGGAATGCAGATATCTGCAGTACTCAATTGGAAATGAAAACACGAATCAATACTGCAAAGAAGAAGATGGGGGATTGTGAAATATGTTCATCTGATTCGTGTGATGAAGTGTAATCTTCTGTACTTTTATGGATTTCTCCTGCACCATAAAAAGGGGTATTTTACAGAAGAAAGTTAAACTACTTTGCTGGTATATCAGCTCAAACCAGTTTGACCACTGAACGCATAGTATTGTGTAAAGAGAAACTTGTAAAGTGCATGCATAAAGTTTGGGGTCATCCTGGGGGCACGCCGAGGAAGATTTGAGAAGACTCTAGAAGGAGAAGAGGGCATGCGCCGAAGAAGACACGCCTATTCATGAATACGTATTAGCAGACAGGATATAAACCAAGAACAGTAACTGTACCGCGTGCATCTTGGTGGAGGGGAGACTCCCGGAGCACCCAGCGCTGTTTGCTTGCCTCTATTCACTTAATAAATTGTAAATTTGAATTGGAATCCTGTTTGGGACTAAATCATTTATCACATCCTTATCCAGCATCTTTTCAAAATACTGGTAAGACTCAAGCCTGCATCGTAACTGGTTCCTCTTCCATCCGCTGTAGGAGTCCCCTGTGTTCCGGAAACACCACAGGGCACATCGAACTATAACACAAAGCGCTATGGATAGAACCACAATAATTATTCAAGTAACAAATAATCGTTTTAACCATGATAGGTTTGGTAAACCAAGAGGTTAACTTTCCCACAGCTCAGAAAACCCCCAAAAGGTGTCATCTTGAGTTACTTCACGTAGGATTTTTGCTTGTTCTCTGATCTCCCGTAAGTCAGCAGATATTCACCCACTTTGGTCTACATACATGCAACAGCTGACATTGATTACTGTGCACACCCCTGCCTGTGAGGCTAATATTAAATCTGGAGCCATACGATTTTGTGATACTATTTTCAATAAACTAGTAGTTTCTTCTTGGAGTTTCCTGATGGCAGGAGTCTATAGTTTTATTCTCGATTATCTCTATTACAGCCGAGATGTTTATTATAGCTTTTTCTAACTCGCTAACCCCCAGAAATGGGATTAGCCACCGCACAAAGCTATGAGAGCTTGTCGGCTTTTCTATTAAGGGCTTACTCACCCTTCAGTTTCTTCTCACGGGATTCTGTGTTGTTTTATCAATAATAGTGATGTTGGGAACCAGGGTGTCCAACGTACATGCTCCCCACCACCTCAGAGGTAAAGTCTTCCGAGCTGCTGTACCACACAACCAGTACCACCCTGTCCCTAGCGGAACCGGGAGGCCAGTATAATTAAGTAACTGAAATGCTGGATCAATAGAGACAAAATGTGGTCCTCTGTCAGAGGATATAGTTGCTGGAACTCCAAAACGTGGTATTATCTCTTGTATCAATGCTTTAGCTGTCTCCCGAGCTTTAGCTGTTCTGGTTGGGAATGCCTCTGGCCAACCTGAAAAGGTATCAGTTAATACCAATAAATATCGATACCCCCCTTTTCTTGGAAGTTCTATAAAATCAATCTGTCATTGTTGCCCAGGCCCATTGTCTTTCCCAATCTGGCCCATTTCTGGCTTGGCGGTATTCTTGGGATTAGTTTGGAGGCAAAGATCACGTTGTTGAGTTACCTGTCTCACCATAGTATACAAATTTCTGGCCACACTTTCTCTAATTAAATGTTTATATAGAGTCTCCATCTCCCAATGCCTTTTCCTATATTCTTCCCTTACCAAATGCCATATTAGGCAGGAGGGAATAACCATGTTTCCTTGTGGGGTATAAGCCCACCCTTCTTTGTTATATGACCCTTCCAGATCTGTGAGAAGGTTTTGATCTTCCTCGGTATATTTTGGCTTACCTTCTAGGGAGATTCGCCGTCAGGGACTAAAGCTCCTTCTGTTTTTATCTCTGTTTTAGCTACCTGTTTTGCCTCTCTGTCCACCAGCTCATTTCCTCTCTCCAATTCCGAGCTCACTTTCCGGTGAGCCTTAATATGCATAATCGCCACCTTCTCAGCAAGTTGGACTGCTTTCAACAGTCTCAAAATCTCTTTTGCATGCTTAATAGTTTTCCCTTGAGAGCTCAGTAACCCTCTTTCCTCCTAGATTGTTCCATGCACGTGCACAACTCCGAAGGCATATCTGGAGTCTGTATAAATATTCACAACTTTGCCTTGAGCCACTTCCAAGGCTCGGGTCAGAGCAATTATTTCTGCGCTCTCTGCAGAGGTATTTATGGGCAAAGGTCTATTATTTCTTGACTAGTGGTAATGGCATATCCCATGTGTCTTTTACCACTCAGGACATAGCTGCTTCCACCTGTGAACCAGTTTTCTCCGCTTTCCATAGGGTTGTCTTTTAGATCTGGTCGGTTTGCGTACGTTGTTTCAATAGTCTCCAAACAGTCATGATGCGCTGGTTCTCCCGTGTTTCCACTAAGGAAAGAAGCTGGGTTGACAATGTTAGTAACTACGACCTCCACATCATCCTGTTCTATCAGTATAGCCTGATATCTCAGGGATCTTTGTGGAGAAAGCCAGTGCCCACCCTTTGCGTCCAGCACTGCGGACACTGTGTGAGACACTAAAACAGTCATCTTCTGGCCCAGAGTAAATTTTCGGGCTTCTTGTACATTCAATATTACAGCTGTAATTGCTCTCAAGCATCCAGGCCAACCCTTCGCAGTTGCGTCTAACTGTTTGGAAAAGTAGGTAACTGCTCGTCGATAGGGGCCCAGATCTTGTCCTAATATTGCCAGAGGAATTCCCTGTTTCTCGTGGGAAAAGAGAAAAAAATGGTTTACTCACATCGGGGAGCTCTAAGGCCGGAGCCGACACCAAAGCTTTCTTTAGTAGCTCAAAGGCTCGTGTGCTCTCTTTGCCCGTCCAGATCATACAATCGTATCGTAACAGTTTCCTTTCTCCAGACGGTATTTCCCAAGATTCCAAGTCTTTTGCGAGCTCATTGCCAAAGATGTTAGACTGTTCGTAAATCCTTGTGGCAACACTGTCCAAGTGAGCTGAGTCTTGCGACCACTTTTGGGGTTTTCCCATTCAAATGCAAATCATTTTTGGCTGGCTTCATGGAGAGGGAGGCAAAAGAAGGCATCCTTCAGATCTAAAACAGTAAACCAAGTTAGTTCAGGTGTTAATACGGTCAACAGGGTATATGGATTTGCTGCTACGGGGTAAAGGTCCTCAGTTATTTTATTTACGGCCCGTAGATCCTGGACCACACTATACAACCCGTCAGGTTTACGAACAGGTAATACAGGGGTGTTGAAATCAGACTCACAGTTTTTCAGTAATCCTATTTATAAAAATCTTCCAATCACTGGCCGAATTCCTTCCTTACCTTCCCTTCTGCGGGCAGACTGGTTAAGAATAGACTCAGTATCTGGATATATTGCTGATCTTTTACTTCCAGAGTAATTTCTCCTTTTTCAAATGTAATTTTTGCACCCAATTGTTCTAACAAATCTCTTCCCAAAAGTGGCTTTGGGGAGTTGGGCCTATGTAGGAATTTGTGGATACCCCATTGTTTTCCCAATTTGTACTTCAAAGGTTTACAAAAATACGCCTTTTCACTTTGGCCAGTCGCTGCTTTTACCATGATATAGTCGTTTCCCAGGGGCATCAAGGCTTGATTTAAAACCGAGTATGTTGCCCCTGTGTCAACCAAAAATTCTACTTCTTGTTCTTCCTTCCCCAGCCTCATTATAACCAGTGGATCTGCTGGGGTACATTCCCCAGGTCCCTGTCAATCCTTTTTCACATGGGCTACTATTCTTCCTGTCTGGTGGCTTCGCCTCTTTGCCTTGTTTCTTGGACACCCTCCTTTCCAATGACCAAATTTCTTACACAACGCACATTGATCCTTACCTAATCAAGATGGTTCTCGTCTAGGCCTCTCTTCCTCCTCTTCCCTGACAACTGCTATCGTTCCTCTTTGCCCTTGTCTATATTCTTCCTCTCTCTTACTAAATACTCTCCACGCTTCACCCAGCAACACTTCCAGATTTCTACCTTCTGTAGGGCGCAGCTTCTGGAGTTTGTGCCTAATGTCCCCCGTAGACTGACCCAAGAACAGGGAGACTATTTGTTGTATTCCTACCTCTGACCCAGGATCCAGCGGTGTGCTACGGCGCATTACATCCCTCAATCGATCCAGGAACTCGGATGGGGACTCAGAAGGACCTTGTTTAACTGCATATAGAGCTGACCAGTTTGTGGTTTTGGGAATAGCCCTTTCCATTCCCTTCAAAATCCAGTCTTGATATTCCTGTAGCCTCTCCATATGGGCAGATTTATTAGCGTCCCATTTTGGGTCTCGGAGGGGAAATATTCTTTGACATCCCCCCCCCCGTGATCTTGTAATGGTCTTCAGCTAAATTCTCTGCTGTTTTCAAAATTAATTGCTTTTCTGTTTCTGTCATATACTCTAAGAGCAACTGTATACCTTTCCAGTCTGGATTATGTTGTTTTACCATGAACTGAAAATGCTTAGTAACACTCACCGGGTCGCTTCTATAGTCTCTTGCAACTTTTCTCCATTCTCCTAGATCAGTGGTGGAAAAGGGCACCTTAATCATCATTGTTCCTCCATCAGGTCCCACTGCCTCTCGGAGTGGGGCTTGTAAAGCTGTAGGGACAGTCCTAGAGGCAGTTTTCTTCCTTGTGCGGGAAGATATGGGACCGTCCAGGGGAGCGGAGCTGTGGATCTGTAGTTTGTTTTTTTAATACTAAGGCAAAAGTCTCAAGCTTATGACTAAGTGCCAGTGGTGCTGCAGTCACAAACCACTGGGGGGAAATGGTTATCAAGGGTGTTTCTCACTTAGCTCAGCAGTTGTAGCAATTCCAGTGAATCGTCTGTGTTCCTGTTTTCCTGCCTGTGTTTGGAGAACATCCACTCCTGTCCACAGAAGAGGTGTGTGTGTAGAGCTTATGAATACATGTATCTGAAGTAAAAATCATGCATTCTGTGTGACAGATTTAGAAAGGATGGCTTGCTACAGTAGTAGTTGGTTGGTGATGAGTTAGACTTCTGCTTCTCTTTGAAAGCTTCCCTGAAAGCTATGGAAGACCCATCAGTAGGCAAACTCCAAATGTTTTTATATCCTGAATAGTGCCTACTGTAATCATGAGACTGGCATAAAAATTGAGATTTTTATAATGCAGCTCATATTTGTTCTTTGCTTTCTTTGTGAGCTCAGGGCTTGTAAGGGTACACTGTATTTTTTAGATTTCTTTTATAATCAGGAAGCTTAGGAAAGAATTTTTGTGGTGGTTGGCTTTTTTCTTTTGTCCATCCGTAATCATTTGTTGTAAATTGCTGAGCATTCAAGGAAATACCAAAACTTTCATGACTTGCAATGTAAAAAACTGTAGTGCTTTCTGATATAAAAGTAAAATACTTTTCATAAGTTAAATCTATTTTTAGTTTAAAGGACCTCATTCACTGTGAACTTGTTTTATAGTCTTCTCCCCAAATGTAGGTGGGGAGAGTCGCAGAAAGGCATAACTAGTGAATTCTCCAGTAACTACATGTTCCCCGTTTTTCCTCTAAGGAAATGGTTGGAAGCTGTTTTTGAGGAGTGCAAGTTGTGTATGTGTTGGGTGGGTTTGGGTTTTTACCCTGCTGGCTTAGTTCTCATTGATCATAGTCTAATTCTTTTGTGTTTCTTTTTACAAAGAAATCCCAGGAACAGTTACCAATATTAACCAAGAAAATAGAGTTCTTAATGCCATGGATCTTTTCTTGTATGTCTTGCCTTTTTTAATCTGCTTTCCAGTTTCTCAGTGGGCAGGAAACTAGATGGTGTGTGGTTTTTTCCCTTTTGTGTCCTTGCAGAACTCGTGTGTTGAACTTCTGTGTCGCCTGTGAATAATGCGGAGAAGTGGTACGTTGCTTTGCACAGCGATGCGCCTTCATTTTGAATGCATGATGACTACTGTGGAAGGAACCAAACCTGAGGAAAGTTTTACGTGTGTCTGTGTGCATATATTTCTTTTTTTTTTTCTCCTTAATTTGTAATGAAATTGGGGCGTAAAAAAAATTCAAACCAAACCCAAACTCCTAATCACCCCCTCCCTCCTCAAACACCTAGTGTCTTGTCAGCTGTAGAATGACGTGTCTCTGTCAGTTAACCTTGAGGAGACATTTTTTTTGTTCCTGACTGTGGGCGAAATCCAAGAACTAGCAAAACAAGGTTCTCGTTCTCTAGAGCTCTGTGTGGGGAATTGTTATAGGAGAGGAGGTCTTAACTTCTTAGGGCGTGAGTGGACTTGCATTTGATCTTTTGGCCACACAACATTTTCCCTCTTTCACCCTAAGGAAAACTCTTTTCTTTTTTTTTTATGCCAGTTTCCCATAAAAGCGATGATGAACGATGTGAGCTTCATTTGGTAAACCAATTCCTTTTGACAGAAAGGGAAAATATTGAGTATGCAGCGAACGGAGTCACGGGTGAATCTACCAAGCAGACCGCGACGTTTACTCTCGCAGGCTTTACTGTATCCAAAGCTAGTGGATTCAAGTAATGGATTGGTAAGCGTGTAAGCATTTGCAGAATGAGGACTTTCCAGTTAGCCTTGTTTTCTGTAACGTTTCTGTCTACACCAGCTTGTACACCAGGATCCTAGCTCATTTTCTGTGCTTGGGTCTTTGCGTTGTTTCTGCATTCAACTTTGTTTCCAGGAAAACACATCAAATCTGTGATCATTACAGCATGCCACAGTAGTTAATAACCTTTGGTTTCTGTTCCTGGAGCAGACCTGATTGTTTTAAAGGCTATTTATATCTAAAATCAAGGGGTAGCGAGAGCAGGGAAGGCACCCGTTTGGTTGTAACAGATGCATTTGTTGCCAGGACTGACCATCAAGTGGCTGAGATAGTCATCTGCTGAAAATAGTGAGGCTAATCAGTGTCTTTTTTTTATTATTATTACTCCTATAGCTGTCCTTCATGTGGTGGTTGTGAATTAGCTTTGTGCCACTTTCTAAAGTATCGGGCTTTTTTATACATCTGGCATATTGAATGGCAAATACGTGATGTAAAGTCTGCAGCTTTACTCCGTAACCGGACTGTAAACCAGGACCTGAATTAACCGTAACTGCAGAGCGTAATGGCACATTTTCTCGTATTTTACCCTTACCGCCTTTCAGGCCGTGGCTGGAAACCTGCTACGCGTGGCGCGCAGGATGCGGCAGCAGCTTTGGCGGCGGATGGCGAGAGGCGAAGGCCAAAGCAGAGGCTGCGCGGATCCCGTGCGCTGGGTTTATTGTTTTACTTAGGAGCGTGGCCGTTCGTCTTAAACTGTTTATGGTGTTCTCGCCCAGTGCAGCATTTTGCAATCGGCTGGTTTAAGGAAAACGTGATGTCATATCCATCAAAGTTCTAAATATTCTGAAAATCAAATATGAAAAGAAGAACTTTAATCCTGGGTTTCCTGGGATTAGCTCTTGGAATTGTTGTAGAGTCCCTTATGTGTCGCATCACAGGTGGCACAGTCCTGTGCTCGGAAGGGAATGGAAAGTACTAGATGGAGCTGGTTATGAAATTGTGGAAATAGATGCTGAGGGTTAACGCACTGAAAGACAAAGCTGTTACGATTTGCATTGGAATGGCAGAATTAAGACATAAGCAGAGGTAAAGAACTTCCTTCTTCACAAACCCCCAACAAATATAACCCCCCCCAAATGAATGAATTCATTAAACCTGGAAAGAACAAAATACGCTGCGGCTCACATGTTACGGAGATGTGTCAGCATCAGGGTCTTTGATTATTTACAAGACCTAATGTCCTTCTGTGGACTTTGAAGGCTGAGTGTTTTGTAGTCTAGCAATTTCCTGCTGCTGTTATGTATTCACGTAGATCTGTAAGGCAACTTTAGTTACCGTTTTTGCATCATCTGATAAAATATTTGTATAATCTGAAAATTACATTTTTGTGGTACTCTCCTTGGAAAATAGAAACTAAGCCTGCCATTAGACGCTGGGCTGCAGCAGTTGACGGCGCAGGGTAGTGTATGTTACATTTTGTGCTACGCTTGGTCAAGTCTCCGCTATGTCGTGTTCCCCATTATTTTATTAAATTTAGTATCTGCACTTTCCATTTCCAGACGGGCCTCTCGTTCAGAGCACGGAGGCACGGTTCTCTCTGCGTCTGGCTCCTCGCCCCTACCTTTTCACTCCTTCCTCTCCTCCCTGTAGCCCGTCGCTATCGTTTTCTTTCACCATCTCTCTCTGCCTGGCTCCGGAACCCCATTTTTCCGTTCCTCTCTCTCTGTCCGTACTTTTTCTTGCCCTGGCTCTCTTTGTCTGGCTCCCCGTCCCCGTTTCTTCCTTCTTGGCCGCGTAGCACGTTGTGATGCCGTTTCTTTCTCCGCCTCTGCTCTCCCAGCTCCCTGTCCCTCACTTTTAATTCCTCCCTCTCCGTGCTGTCGCCCGTGCGGTCTCTTGCCTTTCTCCGTCGCTGGCTGGCTGGCTGTCCCTGCTCATTCATTCCTCCCTCTCCCCCCTGCAGCGCCTGTCGCTTTTGTCCGTTCTCCCTCTCGCTGTCTCTGGCTCCCTGATGACCCTATTTTGGACTCCCCCCACCCACCCACCCCCTTCTTTCCGTGCTCATTGCTGTTCTTCTTGCTCTCCAGCTCTCTTTTTTCCCAGTTCCCTGTGCTATTTTCCTGAGGAAAGTTTTATGTGTGTCTGTGTTCCTATATTTTTTTTTCCTTAATTTGTAACTGAAATTGGGGCATAAAAAAAATTCAAACCAAAACCAAACTCCTAATCACCCCCTACCTCCTCAAACACCTAGTGTCTTGTCAGCTGTAGAAGGACGTGTCTGTGGAGGTTAACCTTGAGGAGAGATTTTGCTGTTCCTGACTGTGGCGAAATCAAAGAACTAGTTCTTTACCCAGCAGAGAGTGAACCTGTCGAAGCCACGAGCCACCACTTTCTCCAGGAGAATGCTGTGGGAGAGGGTGCCAAAGGCTTTACTAAAGTCCGGGTGGACAACACCCATAGCCTTTCCCTCATCCACTAGGTCACATTTTACTTAGCGAAGCTTTCTGACTTTTCCTAAACGGTAACCCGGTATAGAGTGACTGTGGCACTCAGATCTGGAAATTAAGAAGTAGGTGTTCATCCTCCCAGTTGTTACCCAACAACAGGTACGGCCTCCTGACAACTGACAGACAGAACAAAAGTATTCCTGGTTTGCTGTTTGGCTAATCGCTGAGAGCTGAAGGGTCTCGCCGTGCCCTTTCCTGGCCCTCTGGTCCCCTCTATTCGTACAAAGAAAGAGGTGACCGTAGTCGCACTCACCGACATAACTGAAACTTTAGAAACAGAGCGCTGCCTGTACATGGTCCAAAGGAAGCGCATCAGGGAGGTTACTTCACGCGCCAGTTGCCTTTTACAGGAGTTCTTTCGCTTTCCTCAGATAAATGAGGCACCGGATAACGTGCCCGATTCCAGTCCTCCTACAGGCACGGCGAGTCGAATGGCAACGAGAAGTAGCCCAGACCGAACACTCTCCAACAAGAGCAGCACAGACCTCACACGAGCTGGTCAAAACAGGGTCAGCTTCCCGTTACCTGGTGCTGCTGTCAGCTCTTCCCAGGTGCTGCCGGAATCTCTGGCACACAGGGAAGAGCAAAGGAACAGTGAGAGCCGCACAGAACACGGTACGATAGCTGGTAGTGCTACAGCTCCAGCCGTGCCAATTTTCAGCAGGGCTCAGAGCCAAGGTGAATTTTGGTGAGGGCTTAACGCCAGCTGAACGTGACATCAGGCTCCTGGGTATTCCAGCCTGGAGCTGGGAAGTAGCTGCATTTTATCCTTTTCCCGCACCGCCCACAATACCATAAAAACGGGATTAGGAGGATTCAGAATTTGTAACCGCCTCCAAAGGAAGGATCACCTGCGTCCAGACTGATGGCACCAGATTGCTCTGGCCATTCAGTATTTGGGCCCCACATCTCCCACATGGTCAGGCCCACCGAACACCGTGCGGCGCACCCGGGAGCGACAGCGTCTATCGCTCACGCGGCCCTGTCCTTTCCTGGGCCTGTCGTTAGAAGCACACCTGGGAAAGAAGATCCTGGCCGGCTGTGACGGATTAGGACCGGAAGGCACGAGGGGAGCCCTCGGCGCACTCGCACGGCGAGCGCGAGGCAGCGGCCCCTCCCGGCAGCCAGGCGGTTGCAGGGACTCACTGCGAGGCCGGCCGCTCCTGCACGCGATCCGTTTCGCGAGCCCCGAGGCAGCCACGATTAACGAGCCCGACGACGCCCGCGCTGGGCCGGGGGTGGGCAGAGGCAGAAGTGGAAGCAGGGGACAGGGACACCGGGCGCAGCAGCGCTGGCGTGGGCAGGAGAGCGGGGAACGGTGTGGGGAAGGGTCACTCGGGACGCCTGCTCCGCTAGCCCGGCCTAAGTGACGGCCGAGGACGCCTAAGCACCGCGTACGCCTAAAGAAACCCGCCGGTGCAGGGTGGCGGGAAGAACACCGGTACGCGACGACCGGCTGAAGCCGCCGCGCCCAGGCCCGGCTGACCGCTGCCACGGACTCCCGATCCCTCTGCCGCAGCAGGAGCTTGTGGCACAGGCAGGCGTTCGTTTTGCGTGCGCACGTGCAAGCGTGACTCGGAACGCAGGCTGACGTCAGGCTACAAAAGCCGCCCGAACGCCCCGCTTGCGTCGCATCTGCTTCGCTCGCAACAAGCGGGTCGTTTCCGAGGCATTTTCCCGGCTGCTCAGGCAGAGCACGCGCCGTCACGCGCTCGAGGCAGAGCCGGGCAGGCGGAACTCACGCGCCGCCGTTCGAGAGCGCGGCTCTGACCCGACGCCGCGGCAGCAACGCTCCCGCCCGCACTGCTCGAGGTGCGCGAGGAACGAAGCTGGGGGCATCGTTTAGTCTCTGGGAGCAGTTCACTGCGAGGTGCAACCTTGAGGGGAGGAACAAGATAATGACAAAAGCAGCACCGCTCCGGAACCTTGAGGGAACTGTCCTAATTAACATCTAATTGACATCTAATTGGCATAATAGCAACCTGCCCCCGGGCGGGGAAAGTCCCCTCCTCGCTCAGCACGCCCGGGAAGAAAGGAGGACGCTGTGACTTTAAGCGGAGACGAGGCTGGCGAGAACCGAGGGGAACGAGGGCGACGGAGCCAACCGTTGAAAACACCGGTAACTGCTGCGCGGAGCGTAGCCACATGGCCCGAGTGTGGCCCGAGGGGTGCGAGCTCTGCGCGCAGCCGGAAGAAAAGCCAACACCCCGGCTCCGCGTGTTCGCCACCTGCCCGCGCACCGGCGGAAGAACCGTGTGTGGGACACCAGCACCGCCCCGCGGGGGCGGGGCCCGGCCCGGAGGCGGGCAGAGACCCGGCGGAGCGAGGCGCGCGCGTGCGCCGTGAGGCGTCTCTGCCTGCGCGCCGTCCCCCCCCCCCCCGCCTCGGTCCTCCGGGAGAGGCGCCGCGAGGCTGTAGGGACGCGCGGCCGGCGCCGTGCTCCCGCGGGGGCGGGAGGACTCCCACCTCGCCGCGGGGCCCGGCCCTTCCTCGCTGCAGGCGGCTGCCTGCGGAACGGCCTTCGCGCCGCTCCTCAGCCGGCTCCCGCCGGCGGGCGGGCCCGGGCGGCGCCCCCGGGGCACCGCAGGGCCAGCGCCGGCCTCAGCCGCGCCTGCAGCCCGCTTCGAGCGTCGGGCCCGCAGCTGCAGCCCCTCGGGAACAAGCGGCCGCCGCCCCCGCCAACGGCACGGGAGCCCCTGCCCTGGGCCTGGGCCCGGCCCCGCGGCGGAGGAACGCACTCGGGCGCGCAAAGCGGGCGGCGCAGGTTTGTTCCCTCGGGCGCACCGGGAGCTGCCGCCCGGGCTCGGTGCCCAACGGCGGCCGGGCGGCGGGGGAGGAGGGGAGAGGGAAGCGGGAGGAGGCGCAGAGGCGGGGAGAGAAGAGGCGAGGGACGGGGAGCCAGGCCCGGGGCGGGGGGGGGGGGGGGGCCGGACGTGGGTGTCGAGGCGGAGGAAGAGGGAGAACTGCAGCGCGGGGAGGGGGGAGAGGGAGCGATAGAGAAGAGGGGGAGAGAGCGGGGGAGAGAGCGGGGGAGAGAGCTGGGAGGGACAGCGAGAACGAGCGGCGCCGGGCCTGGGAGCGGCGGGTACCGCGACAGGCAGCTGGGTATCGGGAGACAGAGAGAAAACTGCTCGAGGGGACCAGAGCAGAAGGAATTAAGACAAAAAAGGAGGGGGTGTGTGGGGGTGTGCGTGTGAAGGGACAGGAAGGCAGATAGAGGAAGTCATGGAAAGTGAAAGGGAAAAGGGACAAACACGGGAAAGAATTAAAAATTAGAGACCATCAGCTGGACAGAGCCATAAAAATAGAAAGGGGACGGGCCGCAGAGTCAGGGCATTAAAAACCCGTCAAAGGGAGCGATGCGGAGGGGGATGCGGAAGAGAAAAGAAAAAGCGACGGGCGGCAGGAAACACGGGGAAGAAAAACAAAAAACTGAAACCACGGGACAGGGAACCGGATAAATGGAGACGTAGAAATAAAATTTTAAAAGCGACGTGGTACGTGACAGGGTTACGTCAAGACATTAAGGCCCCCCTCGCCCCCGCGACCTCCAGCCCCGGTTTGCTGGCCGAGCGCTGCGTGGTACGGTCGGGAACATCCCTTTGGGCAGCCGGGGGTCCGCTGTCCCGGCCGCGTCCCCTCCCAACCCCGCGCGCACCCCCGCTCTACTCACCGGCAGAGTCGCGGGAGCAGCAGAACAGCCCTTGAGGCCGCGCAAGCGCCGCTCGGCGAGACCCGGCATGTGTCCCCGCGTCATCGACGCCGGGTGTCGGCGCAAATCCAACACGTAGCCCCGTGCCAGCTACCGCGAAGAAAACTAACTCTACATCCCAGCCCAAACTAGCGCGCGCGGGAATACAGTTTAAAAAGTTGAGCGCGGTACTAGAAACGCGGGAAAAAATTTAAGACTGGGGACAGGAAACCAGATGAAGAGAGACATAGAAAGAAGATTTAAAAAGCAGCGGAGTACGGGAAAGCAGTAAAAACTAGGCACAGCAAACCTCACAAATGTTGTCAAGAAAGAAAAATGGAATGAGCAATGGCATTAAGAAGAGACAAGAAACAATTAAAAAACCCCAAGGAGATGGTAAATAACAGAGCCACAAACGAAAATACAGTTCTAAAAGCGACAGGGTACACGACGGACAGGAATAAATTAAAAAATATGGATAGGGAGCTTGATAAAAGTAGATGTAGAACAGAAACTGAAAGAGCGACAGGGCTCGGGACAGACAGGAATAAAAATAAAAATGACAGTGAATTGGTTAAAGCGGACACGGAGAGAGCATGTAAAAAGCAGCCGGGTGAAGGAGAAGCTGGGGAGGGGGGGGAAGGGGACAGAAAACTGGATAAAAGTTGATGTAAAAAGGAAATTTTGAAAGCCAAGGCATTAAGGAAAGGCAAGGAAAAAAAAGTAAAATAAGTGTAGGGTGATGGAGAGTGACATAGGAGGAAAATTATAAAAGCAGAAGCATTGAGGAAAAACAAGAAAAAGTTAAAAATGACAATAAACAGAAAAGTACAGAGAGACATAGGAAGAAAATTTCAAAAGCGACAGGGTACAGCACGGACGAGAAACAAATAAAAAATATAGACAGCGAATTGGTTAAAGTAGACACGGAAAGAAAATTTTAGAAGCGATGGGGTACAGCGTAGATGGGAAAACAAAAAACGGGGACGGGGAGGTGGATAAACTTCGATGTAGAAAGAAAATTAATTTGAAATGCGATGGCTTTTAGCAAAGACGAGAATAAATTGAAAATAAGACTGTGGAAAAACAGACACACAAAAAAATGTAAAAAGCAACGGGGTACACGACACGGGAAAGAGTTAAAAGACACGGATGGGGAGCTCGACAAAAGCAGACATGGGAACTTGAAGCAGCGTCAGGGTACGGGACAGACGAGGGAGAATTACAAAACGCAGGCAGCGAACCGCAGAAAAGTAGCCATCGAAACACAAGTTAAAATGGACAGAGTATGATATAGACAGGAAAAAAAAATAAAAAGGCGGACAGGAAGCTAAATAAATGGAGACATAGAAAGTTATTAATGTGACTGGGTGCGGGACAGAGGAGGAGATAAAAAACAGGGGCAAGGAATCGAGTAGAGGGACGGAAGGACATTTTAAGAAGCAACAGGCTGCGAGAAAAGCAGGAAAGAATTAAAAAATAGGAACAGGAATGAGGATAGAAGGAAATACTGAAACAAAATTTAAAAAGGGACAGGGTATACGGAAAAAAGGGAGGAGTTAAAAGTACGGGAAAGGGAAGCTGGATAAAGGGAATCGTTGAAGGAGAAATTAGGTAGCGGTGGGGTGCAAGAAATACAAGGGGAGGGGCGGGGAAACAACAAAAAAAATCCCAAACAAAAAAACGGAGAAAGGGAGCCGGGTAGAGGGAGACGTAGAAGAACTTTTAAAAAGCAACCGGGTACAAGAGACACGGACAGGAATTAAAACGCAGGGATGGGGAGACGGACAGAGGACAAGGCAGAAAGGAAAAAGAAGTGGCGGTCAGGTACGAGAAACACGGGAATATTAAACAAACAGGGAGATGGCTAGAAGGAACCGCAATGAGAAAATGTTAAAAGTAACAGGGTACAAGAACCACAGGAAATAATGAAAAAATAGGGACGGGGAGATGCACAGAAGGAAACATAGGAAGAGCTAATCCCAGGAAACCCAGGATTAAAGTTCTCAGTTTCATATTTCACGTCCAAAATATGTAGAACTTTGACAGAGATGACATCGTGTTTTCCTTAAACCAGCTGATTGCAAAATGCTGCACTGGGCGAGACCACCATAAACAGTTTAAGACGAACGGCCACGCTCCTAAGTAAAACAATAAACCCAGCGCACGGGATCCGCGCAGCCTCTGCTTTGGCCTTCGCCTCTCGCCATCCGCCGCCAAAGCTGCTGCCGCATCCTGCGCGCCACGCGTAGCAGGTTTCCAGCCACGGCCTGAAAGGCGGTAAGGGTAAAATACGAGAAAATGTGCCATTACGCTCTGCAGTTACGGTTAATTCAGTTCCTGTTTCACAGTCCGGTTACAAAACGCGGGGTCGCTCGCAGGAAGCGTCGTGGCGGAAATCAGAGGGGTGCCGAGGCGGCCGGAGAGACGGCAGAAGGCTGGAGGGCACAGAGGTACTCGGGAGGGGATCTGAACGGAGCACAGGCGGCGTCGGGGAGACGCTGGCCGACGGGAGGCGAGCAAGATGGAGGAGAGGACAGAAAGACCGCTCTGAGGAAGAGGGATGGCCCGAGGAGATGTTCTGACAAACCGAGAGGGGTACAAATCACGCTCCAGAGATAACGGCGCGCCAAGGAGACCCCGTAAAACCCCGGGATGGGAGGGGGGGGGAGGGGAGGGGGTAAGGGAGACACGCCAGGGAAATCTAAAAAGCGACGGGGTGTGTGACAAACAGAAAGAATTGGAAAAGAACAGACATCTTGATAAAAGCAAATATAGAAAGAGAACTTAAAAAGAAAAAAAGGGTATGAGGCAGGGGAGGAAAAAACTAACAAATAGGGAGAGAAGACCAGATAAAAGTAGACAAAAAATTATCAAAAGCGAAGGTGTTAAAGAAGGAGAAACTTGGCAATGGGGCAGCAGAAGAAATCAACAAAGGCAGAAAGCAAATTTAAATAGTGACAGGGTATAGCAGAGGCGGGAATGAAATAAAGACAGTGAACTGGATGAAAACAGATAGGGAAAAAAAATTCAGAAGTGATTTCACACAGGATAGCCAGGAAGTAATAAAAACGTAGGGTTAGCCGTCTCCATAAAAGCAGACACAGAAAATTTAAAAAACGATGAGGTAGAGGACAGACAGGAAAAGAGTAAATAATCGGGACAGAAAACCAGGTTAAAGTAAGCATAAAAACATAAGTTCCTCACCGTTCCTGGAGGTATTTAAAAGGCGCGTGGATGTGGCACTTAAGGCCACGGTTTAGTGGTGGACTTGGCCGTGTTAGGTTTATGGCTGGGCCCAATGATCTTAAGTGTCTTTTCCATCCTAAATGAAGACGTTAAGACGGGGAAAAAAAGTTAAAATAGGGAAAAACCTGAATAGGCAAAGACATAGCAAGAAAATTTCACAAGCAACAAGGTATGGGACACACTAGAACGAGCTAAAAAAATGAAGCTGCTGAAGTGGATAAAAACAGACGAGGAAAGAAAATCTAAACGTGAGGGGGTACAGGAGAGACAGGAACCAACTGAAAAAAAGAGAGCTACATCCTAATAAAAGTAGATTTAGAACGAACATGTTAGAAGCGGCAAGTTATAGGAAACGGGGAAAAAAAAACGTAGGGATAGAAAATGAGTTAAAAGTACACGGAGAAACAAAATTTCAAACCAAAAAGAACGATGACTAAAAAAATTGAAAAATGGGGACAGGGAACCACATAAAAGTAGACGCAGAAAGGAAATACAAAAAGCGGTGCCCTTAGGAAAAAATAAGAGAAAATAACTAATAAGTAACGACAGCGGACGAGATAAAAGCAGAAAATTTGAAAAGCAATGGGGATCAAGGACTTTAATTAAAGACAGCGATGGTGAACTAAAATGGAGATGTAGAAAGGAAACTGAAGAAGGGGTGGGGTGGCACTAAGGAAAGACAAGAAATAATTGAAGATACAGACATGGAAGGGCACAGAAAGTACATGTTAGAAGTGATAGGCATTAGGGAAATAAAGGAAAAAACAGAAATAGGGACAGTGGAGTAAAACAGCTATAGAGAGACAATTTTAAATGCGATGACAATAAAGAAAAACCAGAAGAGAGAGACAGAAGATGGGATAAAAGTAGAAAATGTTAAAAGCAACAGGGATTAAAGAAATAAGGAAAAAATTGTGAAATAGGGACAGTAAACAGAGATGTAGAAAGAAAGTTTTAATAGTGAGGGCGCTAAGGAAAGACAAGAGCTAATTAAAAATACAGACAAAGGGAACAAAAGTAAGCCTGGCAAGAACATTTAAAAAGCGATAGGTGTTAGGGAAAGAAGGGAATAAAACATAAAAGAAACGGCAAACTTTTTAAAAGAGTTGGAGAAAGAAAAATGAAAAAGCAAGGTGATGCAGAGAAGTGAAAGAAATTTAAACTCAGGAACATCACAGTGTCAGTAAGCAGACATCTTCTGTTTCACTTCCCCCCTTTTCTATTACCCTTGCGAATTCTTTCGCAGTCCCTTATAACGTACCATTCTCCTTTGTCCGTCGATTAAAATACCTCCCTGTTGCGACTTCAGGTTTGACCTTACTCTTTTTCCAGGTAACACAGTCATCCCCATTCTTCTGACAACGCCATAGCGAACCTCGAATTATACAACACGTACATAAAACAAATAAGCTATCAACTAATACGAGTACAAGCAGCTCTTTGATCCATTTAAAATTTGGTAACCGAGAGGCTAATTTGCTCCGAACTTCTTCACAACCCCAAGAGGTGATGTAAATCTAAAGCTGTTCTTATCATGACCTACTCCATAGCAGGGGTTATTAAATAGAGACGTGTTAACCGGAACCGGAACCCCTGTTAGAGAGAATGTCTGGCTAGACTCTCTAGGCACTTGCAATCGCTCTCGTTTAGAATTTCCTAATATTATTATGTATTTCTATAGATTATTTTCGCCTAACTGGGTGAGATCTTCCCCTCGGTATTGGGATCGGTTACGGCCGCCCCAACAAAATTCCAAACGGACTTAAATTCTCTTTAGTTCCCGGTTTTACCCTGATTCGTAGTAGGGCTACAGTGGGAGCGCTTGGTACCAATGTAGATTTGCTTCTTGACTAAGTTTAGCTAGCTGTTGTTTAATTAAGTGATTCATTTGCTCCACTGGCCCACTTGCCTGAGGTCGGTTGCCGGTTGGTTCCTAAAATTTTACTAACTCGTTGCACTATTTGCGCACAAAAATGAGCACCCCTATCAGAAGATATTACTGCTGGTACTCCAAATCTGGGAATAATTTTCGTTTAAGAGTACTCCTGTCACTTCCCTAGCCTTATTAGCCCTACAAGGGAAAGCTGCTGGCCAGCCCGAAAAGGTATCTGTTAATACGAACAAATCCCAAACCCTCCCCTTTCCGTGGGAGTTCGGAAAAGTCTGTTTGTCAATTTTGACCTGGAACTTTCCCTTTACCGAGACTTCCAAATTTTACATGATTTCCCACCTTTGCATACTTGTTCCTTGCACTTGCTGTAACTTTTTCTTGACATCATTCGTCAGCTGTCCCAGAACCAGGAATATCAACTGACCCTTTCCCTCCCGAGAGGTACGGTTTAAAGGAGTATATTTCTGCATCCCTTCTTTTAATCGGTTCAAAAAATCAGTAGGGGATTCTTTTCTATCTATCTTGTTTAATTTCATACAATTTAGACCAATTTACTGATTTTGGGACAGCACTTCTTATTCCAGAAGCCATTCGTTCCCTGTACCGCAGTACTAAGTCCCGGGCTCCTGGCTGGTTAGGGCCCCGACCGGGACTGGTAATGGGAACATGGTTATCCACTGTTCCCGGCAGAGTTCCAGCCAAAACCAGAGCCTGGACTTGGGGGTCTGGCCACCCTCACAACACTCTGCTTTTCTGCCTCGCTGAACACCGCATCCGACATTGCACGCACATCCTCGCAATCGGGGTCAAACAATCCTTTAATCTCCCATTCTGTCAACCTTTAAACATCTTTGTCCAATCTTTGTACAAGGCGAGCAACATCTTTTTTGCTTCCTATTTTGCTTATTGTTTGTCTTTTTCTATCGCCAGGACCATAGGGTCCTGGGGTGCTGAATTGATTCCACGTTCTTTCTGCCATTCAGGGTGGTTTCGTAGTGTGAAAAACATACGTATCTGCATAAAGCACTTCATCCCATTTTCCTTCTCCCTGAAGGAAGAGCATTAAATTGTATTATTACACTAAATGTATAATACCTATTATAACGTGTGTAGTATTATATTACAATTATATGTACCTTAATGTAATAATGTATTCTATTTTAATGTCCTGTTAAAGGGCCGTTTTTCTCCACCGTCTGGCTTCTAGAGAGGCCACCACTGATTACAATGCTTAATTAAAGTTTTCCTATCGACACTGCCTCCCGGCACTCCCCCCGGATCTCTCCAGTGCTGCAAAACACATCCCAGTGGGCTTTTCTTTAGAATTCCGCCACTCTGTGACTCTCCCATATCTGATGCAAATTTTACCGTTAATAACCAAAATCCGATAAATGACAAACCAATAACCAATACCCGAAATGCATTAGCCAAAAGTCAGGTAACAGTTAACCGGACCTCCAAATGGGGACGCAGCCCCTCCAAACGGGGAAGTTAATCCCCTACCATATGGGACACAAGTCCCCCAGAGGTACACCCGTAAGGTGCTAGCGAGCCGGTATACGCCGACCCGTGTGCACATCTGCACGTCTTAAAGACGGTCCCAAATTGATCAATCGTTACCAATTCAGGATTTAAGGATGTCTTCTTGCCAGAGGGTCTTTGTCTGTCCCCGCGGTGATCCGACTGAGAACGGGGGTCTCTCTGGAAAAGATCTCCAGGGGTAAACCCAAGAGAGTCCCAGACTCATCGGGTCCCGCAGCTGAACAGAGGATGTCCCTCCCACCTGGGTCACCAAATGATTCACAAAAGTTACAGAAATTTAAACTCAGTAACACCAAAGTGTCATTAAGCAGACGCCTTATTACCACGCCGGACGCCTGGGGGATATCTCCTCCCAACGCGCGCGCGCTGAAGCAAAACTTCATCCTTTATATACCTGAAAGACGAGAATATTCGCACGTGTCCTGAGAAATCTCCGCCTCCTCGCTTATCTGCCACGTTTACGTAACGCTGGCGTTGCAAAACTACACTGCGCGTGCGCGGGGGTCTCGGGCGGTCGTCGGTGGTTGTTAGGGGAGTTAGCCCCCTCCTTCTTTTTCCCTTTTATGGTCACAGGTCTCCTGAGGATAGTTCCTTCTCCTTGGATGTTTTCCCCTTCTGTTCTTCAGCCAAGCGGTTCCTTCTTATCATCCGTGTTTGAGCACTCCTGCTAGGACGTTTCTGTGCTCAAGGTGAAGGTATCTCCTCTGCACTCATCAATTTCTCAGTCCTTGCTCTTAACTCTTCTCCTCTTGGTTCTCTCCACCTGTCTTCTCCGTTTCTACTTGTGTTTTAATTTTCATCAGGGCTGCTTTCCTCCTGATGAACTGTTTACATATAGGTACAGTGTTGGCACTGAGGCAAATACAGCCTAAGGACTATGAGAATAGGCCGTTAAACATAATGCCACGGTTGCTAGGCTAAAGAAGTCTATACTAAAGTTAAACTAATCACGAAATCAATAACCTTCCAGAAAGTACATCTCTTCAGAAATTTGTAAAACTGACAGTTGATTAGTTACACATGCTAAAACCTTCTAATTGTTTTAGATCCTTGTTTCAGAGGGCACTAAGGGAAGGGAAGAAGTCAGTTAAAAAATAAGGGTAGGCAAATAAGGACCGCGAATGAGAGAAAAGGCGGCAGAAAATTTTAAAAGCAATGGTGATTACGGCAAAAGGAAAAATATTAAGAGGCAGGGATGGCGAACTAAAATGGAGACGTAGATAGAAAATCTAAAAAGTGAAGCCACTAAGGGAATACCAGAAACAATCAAATACAAAGGGATACTGAAAAGTCGGCCAGAAAACCCTCTAACACTTAGTTTGAAGCTTTAGAAGGCGGGCATTCCTTACGGCAGCGCTGGGCAGTGCTGGGGATCGCTCCACCACAAGTGCTCTGACGGGTTAGTAAAGCACATCAGTTCATATGCAGAAAAGTCATACGTGTCATCAGATCCCCCAAGAAGGGCAGTCTTATGGTGAGGAGTCCCCGGAATTCGTTGACATAGTCCAAGCATGCGCAGTAAAATTAGGGTTAGGGTCTTTTCACCCTCAGGTGGTCGTCCACAGTCTTCCTCACGCAGTCTGCCAGTTGAACCTGGGGCTTCCTTTGTCCATATCTAGTCATCGAATTAGCTCCTCGGTCTTTCGGCCTCAGGATGGCACAAGGAGGTCAATTTAACCTGGTACCAGTGATTTCCACGGGAAGCCTAAGGAGCTTGCTTTGTGTTATCCGTGAGTTTACACGGGAAGCCTAACAAGCTTGCTCACGGTCTGTTTGATCTTGTCGGGCAAGAAGTGACATGTTTAAGGTCTCAGCCAGTGATTTTACTTAAAAGAGTAAGTAAAGACGGAGAGGGGGAGACGGACAGGGAGACAGGGAGAAAGAGTAAAACAGCGATGGGCTTCGAGAGGGAGAGAGAGAAGAATTAAAAGATCCTGGCAGGGAGCCGGACAGGGCAAGACGGCAAAAGAAATGAAACTGCAGCGCGGCTCAGGGCTGACAAGGACAAAATTGCAAAACAGGGACAGGGAACAGGATAGCGGGAGACAGAGGAAGAAAGAGACTTGTGCTGTGCTACAGGGCCAAGAAGGAAGACCTTGAACATCAGCAGATGTTCAGCCAGGCAGAGAGAGCCAGAGACTAGAGAACAGAGTGGAAGGAAGGCAAAAATGGTGGCTGGGAGCCGGACAGAGAGAGACTGTGAAAGAAAAGAGTAGCAACACGCTACATTGCGGAGGGAGGAATGGAAAAGCAGGGACAGGGAGCCAGACAGAGAGGCAGAGGAAGGAAAAATAGCCACAAGCTACAGAGCAGGGAGAGAGAGGACCTAAAAGATGAGGACGGGGAGCTGGTCAGAGTGAGATGGAGAAAGGAGGTATGGGCGGGGGGTGGTGGGGGGGAACCACATCAGCGTGGGAAAGAAGGGGGGGCCAGGGGAGAGGCAGTGAGGGCCCGGGATGCAGTATAGGGGCAACAGGGCCCCGAGCGCCTGGGACTCACCACAGCTTTCACTCCCTGCACTGCTGGGAGAGTTCGCCAGTTCAGACGCTTCTTCCTCCTCCTCCTCCTCTCCTCCCTTCGCCTTCTGTAACTCCTGTCGCTTGGCTGTCCTCCACCTAAGAGAATACCGGGGTGTCTTACAGCTCGTACAAGACGGGGCTCCCTACACACGTAGCCTCGCTCGTGCGCTACGCGGCCGCCTTTGGTGACGCGTACAGACCCTGCATGTCGATGGTGTGGCCTGCTGCGGACTACGAAGAGGGATCCTACCTCACCTGGAGGGGCTGGCTCGCTCTTCCCTGCAGCAGGAGGCAGCTGCTGGCCGGCCGGCCTTCAGTTTCTTCTTCCTCTTTACCGTTCTCTGGCCTCTCCAGCTCTGGCCTTGGCAGCTCCCGCCCAGGGCTGGCAAGCGCTCCGCCTGTCCCTTCCTGCAGCTGTGCCACGAGGAGAGCGAGGCTGGGCAGAGACAACCCACGCGAGCCCGAGGCGGGTGCGGTCAGCGGCATCCCCCCCCAGCGCGGCCCCTGGCAGAGGGAAAGAAGCAGCAGCGACCCTTATTACTGTAGTTCCCCCCTGGCCGAAGCCTCTCCTTCCGCGGGGGCCGCCGGAGACGCCGCTCTGCCTCTGCACCGCTGGCAACGGCGTCCGCTTTCACGGAGAACCCAGCGCACGCGAGGCCCGGCTTGCCGCCTCTACGACAGGGCCCGGGGCCGGCCCGGGGCTACGGGACGGGCTTCAGGGGAGGGGCTGGAGCTGGGGGCAGCTGCGCGGGGCCAGGAGAAGTGAGCGGGGGGGCTCTGACGAGTTGGGAGGCGCCCGGCGTCCGCGCCTGGGGGGTGTCCGCCTCCCTCCCTCCTCCCAGAGCCCCGGTAACTCCCCGGGGCTGCCCCGACCCGACTCGCCTCCAGCGGGCCGGCAGCCGGTCGCAGCGGGCGGCTCGAAGTTCCTCGCCCCGCCACCCGCGGGCGGCCGGTGCGCAGGAGACGCCCCGCACCCGCCCCAGGGGCTCGCTCGCCTCACCGGTGGTCCCGGCCCTTCACGCCCCACCGGGAACAGGACCCCGCTGCGCCGCCATGCTGCTCCCACGCAACGCGCATGCGCCGGACGCCGGCGGCGCGCCGCAGGGGCGACGGGCGCTGCGCGAACGCCGGGCTGCAGTAGCAGCGAGCACTCGGCGGCCGTGCCGCATTCTGCAGGGCGAGCACCCGCCCACGTTGCGCACATGGGGCGGCAACGCCGCGACCTTACCGGGAAGTAGTAAAGAGCGCGCAGGGACCGCAGAACGGCATCGCGGTTACCGGCGGCCGGCAGCGTGGGTCACTTCGGCGCTGCCGCGCATGCGCGGCTTCCGAGCTGCGGCGAGGTTCCCCACAGCGCATGCGTGCCTCCCGAGATGCGGCAGTCCGCCCATCGCGCATGCGCAGCTTCTGAGCGACGAGGTGCTGTACCGCGCATGCGCGGCTGCCGAGCTGCAGTACCTAATTTTGGTCACAGGGCGGCAGCACTGAGGGCGGCGAGGAGGCACGCCACCACGCATGCCCGGGAGCCCGCGTCGCAAAAACTACATCTCCCGGCATGCACTAGCAAGCACAGCATGACCGCCCGGAAGACCACGCTTCCCGGCATGGCGGGGAACGAACATGGCCGAGAGCAAACCCCGTGCCTCAGGACTACGGCTCCCGCCATGCCGCGAGACGCAGCCTGTCCTGCTGGCTCACCCTGCGCGGACACCGTCGTCCACCCCCCCCATCCCCCATCCCCGCCGAGACGCGAGCGCTCACCCGCCCTCTGCAGCGTAGTTCCGGGTGGACCCCTCCGCCGGCTCGCACACCCCTCTGCTCCGTGTCTCCGACGCGGACCCCGCCGCCCTGCCTCAGGTCGATCGGGCGGCCCCACTCACCTTCTTTCTCGCTGCAGCCGCAGCCCGGTCAGGCCGGGCGACCGCTCCACCCTTGGCTCCCCCCGGCCCCTCCACGGCCACCGGGAGTAGGGCAGCAGCAGCACCAGCCCCTCCCCCGGCAGCCACCCCTGTGCAGGGAGCGTCCGTCCCCACCGGCCTCACCGCCCGCACCTGGGGCTCCTCCAGCCCCGGCCCACAGCTGGAGCCCAGCTGGAACAGGGGGCCAGCGCCCGACCCCCACCCCAGGGCATCCCCTCCTGCCCCGAGCTCCGGCACAGCCCCTCACCCGGGGCAAAGCGAGGGCGAACGCAGCCGCGAGGGCAAAGGAGGCGGCGCATGACAAGGCCCGGGAGCGGGGCTGCCCCGGGGCTCGGGGCCTGCCCCGGGGACACCCCGCCAGTCCTTCCCGGAGCCGCGCTCCTCGGTGCGGCAGGGAACAGGCGGGCGGGCGGCTCCCGGAGCCATGGGCTGCTGGGCAGGGGGAGGCCGCCGAAAACGAGGTGTGAGGCACGGGACGCTACAAGAGAGGAGACCGGGGGCAGGGAGTCAGACCAGGAGAGAGGGAGAGACAAGAAAGTGGCAACCGAGCTGAAAGGAGGAATGAAACAATGGGGAGCCAGGACAGTGAAACACGGAGGTAAGGGGCGGGGAACACCGCCAAAACAACCCCCATATCTGCACCGTACAGGGAGCTGGGGAAAAAAGAGAGCTGGAGAGCAACAAGAAGAGCAATGAGCATGGAAAGAAGGGGGTGCATGGGTGGTGGGAGTCCAAAATAGGGTCATCAGGGAGCCAGAGACAGCGAGAGGGAGAACGGACAAAAGCGACAGGCGCTGCGGGGGGGAGAGGGAGGAATGAATGAGCAGGGACAGCCAGCCAGCCAGCGACGGAGAAAGGCAAGAGACCACACAGGCGACAGTGCGGAGAGGGAGGAATTAAAAGCGAGGGACAGATTGCTGGGAAAGCAGAGGCAGAGAATGGAACAGAATCAGAGCGTGCTACAGGGCCAAGAAGGAAGAAACAGGGACAGGGAGCCAGGGAAAGAAAAAGTACTGAGGAGCTACAAGACAGACAGGGAGAAATGAAAAAACAGGGTTCCGGAGCCCGGCAGAGAGAGAGCTGGTGAAAGAAAACGATAGCAGTAGGCTACAGGGAGGAGAGGAAGGAATGAAAAGATAGAGACGGGAAGCCAGACGCAGAGAGAACCATGCCTCTGTGCTCTGAATGAGAGGCCTGTCTGGAAATAGAAAGTGCAGATACTAAATTTAATAAAGTAACAGCGAATACGATAGAGATGAGACTTGACCAAGTGTAGCACAAAATGTAAGATACACTACCCTGCTCCGTCAACGACTGTGGCCTAGCATCTAATGGCAGGCTTAGTTTCTGTTTCCCAAGGAGAGTAGCACAAAAACATAATTTTCCTATTATACAAATATTTTACCAGACTATGCAAAGAAAGTAACAACAATTGCCTTACAGATCTACGTGAATACATAACAGTAGCAGAAAATTGCTAGAGTACAAAACACTCAGCCTTCAAAGTCCACAGAAAGACATTAGGTCTTGTAAATCGTCGGTTCTAAGGACCCTGCTGCTACCACATCACCGCAACATGTGACTCGCAGCGTATTTCTTTCTTTCTAGGTTTAAGGAATTCCTTCATTTTGGGGGTTTATTTGTTGGGGGGTTGTGAAGAAGGAAGCTCCTTAGCCGTGTTTTTCTTAAATCGGACATATTAACTATTATGGCATGCTGTAATGATCACAGATTTGATATGTTTTCCTGGAAACAAAGTTGAATGCAGAAACAAACTCAAAGACCCAAGCACAGAAAGTGAGCTAGGATCCTGGCGTACAAGCTGGTGTAGACAAAAATCTTACAGAAGGTTAACTGAAAAGTCCTCATTCTGCAAATGCTTATACACTTATCAATCCATTACTTGAGTCCACTAGCTTTGTATACAGTAAAGCCTGTGAGAGTAAACATTGTGGTCTGCTTGGTAGATTCATCTGTGACTCCACTCATTGCATACTTAATATTTTCCCCTTCTGTCAAAAGGAGTCGTTTTACCAAATGAAGTTAACGTTGTTCATGATCGCTTTTATGGGAAACTGGCAAAAAAAGAGTTTTCCTTAGGGTGAAAGAGCGAAAATGTTGTGTTGCCAAAAGAACAAATTCAGGATTCAAATGCAAGTCCGCTCGCCCTAAGAAGTTAACACTTCTTCTCCTATAACAATTCCCCACACAGAGCTCTAGCGAATGAGGACCTTATTTTGCTAGTTCTTGGATTTTGCCCACAGTCTGGACCAAACAAAATCTCTCCTCAAGGTTAACTCACTGAGCGACGTCATTCCACAGCTGACAAGACACTAGGTGTTTGAGGAGGTCGGGGGTGATTAGGAGTTTGGTTTTGGTTTGAAATTTTTTTACTCCCCAATTGCAGTTACAAATTCAGAAAAAAAAAAGAAATATAGGAACACACTCACATAAAACTTTCCTCGCGTTTGGTTCCTTCCACAGTATTCGTCATGCATTCAAAATCAAGGTGCATTGCTGTACAAAGCAATGTATCACTTCTCTACGTTATTCACAGGCAACACAGAAGTTAAAATTCAACGCAAGAGTTCTGCAAGGACACAAAAGGGAAAAAACACATGCCATCTAGTTTCCTGCCCACTGAGAAATTGGAAAGCAGCTTAAAAAAGGCAAGACGTACAAAAAAAGATCCCCGGCATTAAGGACTCTATTGTCTTGGTTAATATTGGTAACTATTGCTTGGATTTCTTTGTAAAAATAAACACAAAGGGATTAGACTATAATCAATGAGAATTAAGCCAGCACAGCAAAAACCCAAACAAACCCAACACATAAACAACATTAACTCCTCAAAAATACCTTCCAAACATTTCTTTAGAATAAAAACAGGGAACATGCAGCTACTGGAGACTTCAATATTTATGTCTTTCTGTGACTCTCCACACCTACATTTGGGGAGAAGACTATAAAACAAGTTCACAGTGCATGAGGTCTTTTAAACTAAAAAAGGGATTAAACTTATGAGAAGTATTTTACTTCTAGAGCTTCACTTGTTCTCTTTGCATTATCATGGGACCCACAGAAGCAAGCCTAGAAAACTTGTGGAAAATTAGTTACATGAATTATGAAGAGGGCCAAGAATCTCTCAATTTTAAACCTACCTCGGGCAAACGATTCTGCCATCAACTTTTCCAGACTCTGGGATTTTCCTGCTTTCCGTATTTCTGAAAAGATGGTGGGGGAAGCTACCATGCTTGTATAACCTTTGAAGCTGTTAGCATTTCTGCAAAACATGAAACGTTCTTCCAGACTGAGCATGCAACAGGGAAAGTTTTACAGACATCCCTTTGTTCTACGCACAACGCCATACTTCTCTCAAAACTGGTAGCCAAGGAGGGAAGGTTTTGAACTCTTTTACGTTTACCTGAATTGTACTGCATAAATATGATGTCTTTTTTTAAGTGCTGCAAATTCCTCTTCATTTTCTGGGATTGCTTCATATGAATATAGACCATGTTTTAATCAGGCATTGCTACCTAACAATTCCAGACACTTGCTAGCTCATTGCTTGACAAATGCACATACTCTGAATACTGCAGATGTCAAGTTTGGCGTGAAGTTTGGTGTCCATCATGACAGGCCACAATTTAAGCATAATAGAAGGCGACCAAATCTGTGCAGAACGTACTACAGGTTTTCACTTTGCAAATCATAATAGTTTTGGTATTTCCTGGAATGCTCAGCTCTTTATGACAAATGACTATGGATGGACAAAAAAAACCAAACCAAAAAACCCAATCACAAAAATTTTCTCCCAAGCTTCTTGATTCTAAAACAAATCTAAAAATTACAATGTGCCCTAAACCAAACCCTGAACTCACAAAGAAAGCAAAGAACAAATATGAGCTGCATTATAAAAATCTCAATTTTTATGCCAGTCTCATGATTACAGTAGGCACTGTATGGACGGTCCCATATCTTCCCGCACAAGGAAGAAAACTGCCTCTAGGACTGTCCCTACAGCTTTACAAGCCCCACTCCAAGAGGCAGTGGGACCTGATGGAGGAACAATGATGATTAAGGTGCCCTTTTCCACCACTGATCTAGGAGAATGGAGAAAAGTTGCAAGAGACTATAGAAGCGACCCGGTGAGTGTTACTAAGCATTTTCAGTTCATGGTAAAACAACATAATCCAGACTGGAAAGGTATACAGTTGCTCTTAGAGTATATGACAGAAACAGAAAAGCAATTAATTTTGAAAACAGCAGAGAATTTAGCTGAAGACCATTACAAGATCACGGGGGGGGGTGTCAAAGAATATTTCCCCTCCGAGACCCAAAATGGGACGCTAATAAATCTGCCCATATGGAGAGGCTACAGGAATATCAAGACTGGATTTTGAAGGGAATGGAAAGGGCTATTCCCAAAACCACAAACTGGTCAGCTCTATATGCAGTTAAACAAGGTCCTTCTGAGTCCCCATCCGAGTTCCTGGATCGATTGAGGGATGTAATGCGCCGTAGCACACCGCTGGATCCTGGGTCAGAGGTAGGAATACAACAAATAGTCTCCCTGTTCTTGGGTCAGTCTACGGGGGACATTAGGCACAAACTCCAGAAGCTGCGCCCTACAGAAGGTAGAAATCTGGAAGTGTTGCTGGGTGAAGCGTGGAGAGTATTTAGTAAGAGAGAGGAAGAATATAGACAAGGGCAAAGAGGAAGGATAGCAGTTGTCAGGGAAGAGGAGGAAGGGAGGCCTAGACGAGAACCGTCTTGATTAGGTAAGGATCAATGTGCGTTGTGTAAGAAATTTGGTCATTGGAAAGGAGGGTGTCCAAGAAACAAGGCAAAGAGGCGAAGCCACCAGACAGGAAGAATAGTAGCCCATGTGAAAAAGGATTGACAGGGACCTGGGGAATGTACCCTAGCAGATCCACTGGTTATAATGAGGCTGGGGAAGGAAGAACAAGAAGTAGAATTTTTGGTTGACACAGGGGCAACATACTTGGTTTTAAATCAAGCCTTGATGCCCCTGGGAAACGACTATATCATGGTAAAAGCAGCGACTGGCCAAAGTGAAAAGGCATATTTTTGTAAACCTTTGAAGTACAAATTGGGAAAACAATGGGGTATCCACAAATTCCTACATAGGCCCAACTCCCCAAAGCCACTTTTGGGAAGAGATTTGTTAGAACAATTGGGTGCAAAAATTACATTTGAAAAAGGAGAAATTACTCTGGAAGTAAAAGATCAGCAATATATCCAGATACTGAGTCTATTCTTAACCAGTCTGCCCACAGAAGGGAAGGTAAGGAAGGAATTCGGCCAGTGATTGAAAGATTTTTATAAATAGGATTACTGAAAAACTGTGAGTCTGATTTCAACACCCCTGTATTACCTGTTCGTAAACCTGACGGGTTGTATAGTGTGGTCCAGGATCTACGGGCCGTAAATAAAATAACTGAGGACCTTTACCCCGTAGTAGCAAATCCATATACCCTGTTGACCGTATTAACACCTGAACTAACTTGGTTTACTGTTTTAGATCTGAAGGATGCCGTCTTTTGCCTCCCTCTCCATGAAGCCAGCCAAAAATTATTTGCATTTGAATGGGAAAACCCCAAAAGTGGTCACAAGACTCAGCTCACTTGGACGGTGTTGCCACAAGGATTTACGAACAGTCTACCATCTTTGGCAATCAGCTCGCAGAAGACTTGGAATCTTGGGAAATACCGTCTGGAGAAAGGAAACTGTTACGATACGATTGTATGATCTGGACGGGCAAAGAGAGCACACGAGCCTTTGAGCTACTAAAGAAAGCTTTGGTGTCAGCTCCGGCCTTAGAGCTCCCCGATGTGAGTAAACCGTTTTTCTCTCTTTTCCCACGAGAAACAGGGAATTGCTCTGGGAATATTAGCACAAGATCTGGGCCCCTATCGACGAGCAGTTACCTACTTTTCCAAACAGTTAGACGCAACTGCGAAGGGTTGGCCTGGATGCTTGAGAGCAATTACAGCTGTAATATTGAATGTACAAGAAGCCCAAAAATTTACTCTGGGCCAGAAGATGACTGTTTTAGTGTCTCACACAGTGTCCGCAGTGCTGGACGCAAAGGGTGGGCACTGGCTTTCTCCACAAAGATCCCTGAGATATCAGGCTATACTGATAGAACAGGATGATGTGGAGGTCGTAGTTACTAACATTGTCAACCCAGCTTCTTTCCTTAGTGGAAACACGGGAGAACCAGCGCATCATGACTGTTTGGAGACTATTGAAACAACGTACGCAAACCGACCAGATCTAAAAGACAACCCTATGGAAAGCGGAGAAAACTGGTTCACAGGTGGAAGCAGCTATGTCCTGAGTGGTAAAAGACACGTGGGATATGCCATTACCACTAGTCAAGAAATAATAGACCTTTGCCCATAAATACCTCTGCACAGAGCGCAGAAATAATTGCTCTGACCCGAGCCTTGGAAGTGGCTCAAGGCAAAGTTGTGAATATTTATACAGACTCCAGATATGCCTTCGGAGTTGTGCACGTGCATGGAACAATCTAGGAGGAAAGAGGGTTACTGAGCTCTCAAGGGAAAACTATTAAGCATGCAAAAGAGATTTTGAGACTGTTGAAAGCAGTCCAACTTGCTGAGAAGGTGGCGATTATGCATATTAAGGCTCACCGGAAAGTGAGCTCGGAATTGGAGAGAGGAAATGAGCTGGTGGACAGAGAGGCAAAACAGGTAGCTAAAACAGAGATTAAAACAGAAGGAGCTTTAGTCCCTGACGGCGAATCTCCCTAGAAGGTAAGCCAAAATATACCGAGGAAGATCAAAACCTTATCACAGATCTGGAAGGGTCATATAACAAAGAAGGGTGGGCTTATACCCCACAAGGAAAAGTGGTTATTCCCTCCTGCCTAATATGGCATTTGGTAAGGGAAGAACATAGGAAAAGGCATTGGGAGATGGAGACTCTATATAAACATTTAATTAGAGAAAGTGTGGCCAGAAATTTGTATACTATGGTGAGACAGGTAACTCAACAACGTGATCTTTGCCTCCAAACTAATCCCAAGAATACTGCCAAGCCAGAAATGGGCCAGATTGGGAGAGACAATGGGCCTGGGCAACAATGACAGATTGATTTTATAGAACTTCCAAGAAAAGGGGGGTATCAATATTTATTGGTATTAACTGATACCTTTTCAGGTTGGCCAGAGGCATTCCCAACCAGAACACCTAAAGTTCGGGAGATAGCTAAAGCATTGATACAAGAGATAATACCACGTTTTGGAGTTCCAGCAACTATATCCTCTGACAGAGGACCACATTTTGTCTCTATTGATCCAGCATTTCAGTTACTTAATTATACTGGCCTCCCGGTTCCGCTAGGGACAGGGTGGTACTGGTTGTGTGGTACAGCAGCTTGGAAAACTTTACCTCTGAGGTGGTGGGGAGCATGTACTTTGGACACCCTGGTTCCCAACATCACTATTATTGATAAAACAACACAGAATCCCGTGAGAAGAAACTGAAGGGTCAGTAAGCCCTTAATAGAAAAGCTGACACGCTATCATAGCTTTGTGCGGTGGCTAATCCCATTTCTGGGGGTTAGCGAGTTAGAAAAAGCTATAATAAACATCTCGGCTGTAATAGAGATAATCGAGAATAAAACTATAGGTGCCATCAGGAAACTCCAAGAAGAAACTACTAGTTTATCGAAAATAGTATCACAAAATCGTATGGCTCCAGATTTAATATTAGCCTCACAGGCAGGGGTGTGCACAGTAATCAATGTCAGCTGTTGCATGTATGTAGACCAAAGTGGGTGAATATCTGCTGACTTACGGGAGATCAGAGAACAAGCAAAAATCCTACGTGAAGTAACTCAAGATGACACCTTTTGGGGGTTTTCTGAGCTGTGGGAAAGTTAACCTCTTGGTTTGCCAAACCTATCATGGTTAAAACGATTATTTGTTACTTGAATAATTATTGTGGTTCTATCCATAGCGCTTTGTGTTATAGTTCGATGTGCCCTGTGGTGTTTCCGGAACACAGGGGACTCCTACAGCGGATGGAAGAGGAACCAGTTACGACGCAGGCTTGAGTCTTACCAGTATTTTGAAAAGATGCTGGATAAGGATGTGATAAATGATTTAGTCCCAAACAGGATTCCAATTCAAATTTACAATTTATTAAGCGAATAGAGGCAAGCAAACAGCGCTGGGTGCTCCGGGAGTCTCCGCTCCACCAAGATGCACGCGGTACAGTTACTGTTCTTGGTTTATATCCTGTCTGCTAATACGTATTCATGAATAGGCGTGTCTTCTTCGGCGCATGCCCTCTTCTCCTTCTAGAGTCTTGTCAAATCTTCCTCGGCGTGCCCCCAGGATGACCCCAAACTTTATGCATGCACTTTACAAGTTTCTCTTTACACAATACTATGCGGTCAGTGGTCAAACTGGTTTGAGCTGATATACCAGCAAAGTAGTTTAACTTTCTTCTGTAAAATACCCCTTTTTATGGTGCAGGAGAAATCCATAAAAGTACAGAAGATTACACTTCATCACACGAATCAGATGAACATATTTCACAATCCCCCATCTTCTTCTTTGCAGTATTGATTCGTGTTTTCATTTCCAATTGAGTACTGCAGATATCTGCATTCCTTGTATAACCGAGTAGATTAATCTAGTAACAATCCCCCACATATCCCCAGTACAACTATCCCGATTTTAGTAAGCCAATCACCACCCATAAAATCTCCCCAAAATCCTCCTAGATTGACTCCTTTCCAAGTTTGTCTCTCAGGAGGCCATTCGTTATACACCTGGCTCTCCCTGATTTATGGGTAACAGGAAAAAAACCTAGGTTTTATTGTTCCAATTCCTTGGCAAATATGATTACAGGTACAGGCTGTACAATTAGAAAAGGTCCTCACTTTTTCCATTTTTCTGGGGTAAACCCCAGCTGGACTTGTTCCAATATTGACTACAGTTATTTGCCGTAGTCAGAGTCAAGGAACTCACCCCAAGTAGAACTAGAAGAGGTCCGGTCAGGGCCATAGTGGTCGGCGGTCACAGCCCGAAGGGGTTGCAGCCCTTGGCAGACCCTTTTTAAGCCGCAATACCAGTTCCCCTCCGGTCTTGCCCTCTCCTTTCCTTTAAGGGGGTGCTTTCTTAGTACCCAAATTAATTGAGCACTGCTTGTGAAGGCCAGAGCTTTGCTAGATCAGTGGTTTGTCCAGACCTGAGCACTTGCCCGAGCCTGGCGATCCTCTTTATTTGCAAGGCTTTATGGCTACAGAAAACTGCCAGTTAGCCTGCAACACTAATCTTACAAATACACACCACCTTCTACACAAAGGACAAATTCTAGTTCCAGCTCCTTTTTGTGTTCTTCTTTTGCCAACAACTCCTTCCGATTATACTCGTTTGGAGTACCCATTGTTGTTTCCTATTACCCTTTCCCATTGTTTTCCAAACTTGGGGATTACTTATATTGCTCTCCATAGCTTCCCATGGCCATCGTTCACCTTGATTTGTTCCACCACAAACGTAACAATTAGCTATATTCAATGTTTTCAGCAATGTTTTCAGCAAGATTTACAAATAGATTTTTAGCAACTGTGGGAATTTCATGTTTCACTCCTGTTTCTATTACAGGAGTAGCCGCAATAAAATTCCCACAGCAATTTAGTCAGATGTGACTTTCCACTCCTTCACTGGACCTTTCACTCGTGGCACATGTGTCCATCCTTTTTCAGCAGTTCTCACAGCTGTTTCTGTAGTTAATAAAACAAGGAAAGGTCCTTCCCAGAGGGGAGATAGGTTTCCTTCTTTCCATGTTTTTGTCAGAATTTTATCTCCTGGTTCTAACTGATGAATTGCAAATCCTAAAGGTGGTGTTTGGGCCACCATCCCAATCTCTCTTAATTCTTTTAATCTTTTTCCAAGGGTAATTATATATTGTTGGATACTATGATGCTCAATTACATTGTTCCCCAGAGGCATTCCTTGAAAATAAGGCACGCCATATAACATTTCATATGGCGATAATCCAGTCTCACTGTATGGTTTAGTTCTTACGTTTAGAAGTGCCAGTGGTAAACATTTCGTCCAGGGCATTTGCGTCTCAATCATTAATTTAGCCAATTGTTGTTTTATTGTTTGATTCATTCTTTCTACCTTCCCCGAGCTTTGTGGGTGCCATGGAGTGTGGTATTCCCACTGAATACCTAATGATTGACATAATAGTTTTATTATTTTAGAAGTAAAATGTGTGCCCTGGTCAGAATCAATGTACTGGATTATCCCATATCTAGGTATCAAATGTTCCAATAAAATTTTTACCACCATCTGTGCCGTAGCTCATGCTACAGGGTATGCTTCTACCCACTGTGTTAAATGATCTACTATTACCAATAAATATTTTATCCTCCCTACCTTAGGCAATTCAGTGAAATCGACTTGTACTTTCTCAAAAGGTCTGTAAGCTGTTTTTCTCCCTCCCGTGGCTGCTTGTCCAAACACTGTCTTATTTACCTTTTGTCAAGTTAAGCAACCTTGTGTAATTTGCTTTGCTATTTCAAAAATTCCAATACCACCAAATTGTTTAAGAAAATGATCACTTAACGCTTTTGTACCCCAATGTGTTTGCACACGCAAACGTTCTAATATTCGCCTGGTGTAGGCTTTTGGCAACATTTCTCGCCCATCGGGCAGTGTCCATTTTCCTTGTTCTAATTTAGCTCCTATTTTCTCCAATTTTGTTTGTTCTTGTGGGGCAAACTTCTTCTCTCTTTCCTCTCGTCCTTCTTTGCTGGTGTCCTCCTTTGTTTGTATGACATTAATTTTGGCAACTTTAGTCCTCAAGGCTGCTTCCTGGGCCTCTTTATCTGCTAAGTTATTTCCTCTAGTTCGGTAATCTAATCCCTTTTGGTGTCCCCTTTACATGTACCACTGCTATCTCCTTTGGTTCTCTTAAAGCCTTTAAAATTTTTACTATTAATTCTTGATGTATTAAAATCCTCCCTTGAGTATTAATCAAACCTCTTTCTTCCCAAATTTTTCCAAAAGAGTGGACCACCCCATATGCGTATTTAGAATCTGTAAATATAGTCCCGCTTCTTCCTTTTAGCAATTCCAGGGCCCTACATAGGGCATACAGCTCACAAGCCTGAGCTGACCATGATGGACTCAGAGGTCCTGATTCCACAAGTTCTAAGTCCTTATTAATTATTGCATATCCCGATTTTCTCTTCCCTTCTACCACTCAGGAGGAGCCATCTCTGAACTGCGCTTCTCCATTTTCCAACTCAGCATCTCTTAAATCTGGTCTCACCTTAGTCTGGGTCTCAATTACCTCTAAACAGTTATGTTGTAATTCCTCTGATGGTTCTCCAAACAAAAATTGTGCTGGACTCTGAGCAGAAGTCACGCTTAGTTCTAAGTCGGGGGAGTCTATTAGTATTGCTTCATACTTTAGAATCCGGCTGTCCATTAACCATTTTTCCGCTTTTTGTTGTGAAACATTTCTGACATTGTGTGGGGTATACACTTTTAAAGGAGCACTGAAGGTAATCTTCCTAACTTCTTCTATTAATAACGCTGTAGCAACCAAAGCTTGGAGACAAGCAGGCCATCCTCTGCTTACTGGATCAAGTAACTTAGAACAATACCCCACGGGTTTTTTGATTCCTGCCCAGTCTTGAGTAAGAACTCCGTATGCTGTCTGGCTTGATGTATTCACAAAGAGATAGAAAGGTTTTTCTAGATCTGGGAGGCTCAATACAGGTGCTTGTATTAATGCCTTTTTTACTTCCTCACATCTCTGATTGTCTTCAATAAGCCATTTAAGTTGGTTATTAGTTAATTTTTCATATAAGAATTTTACTTTTTCACTATAATTTTCAAGCCATGGTCTACAATATCCTGATAATCCCAGTATTTGCCTAATTTCCGTTTTAGCTTGTGGGGGTCTTAAGGATGGAATCCCAGATACCCTATCAGGATCTAACTTCTTCCTTCCCTTACTCAGCCAATGTCCTAAGTATTTTACTTCTTGTTCTACAAACTGTAGCTTTGATCAGGACACCTTTAATCCCTTTTCCCCTAGAAAATTTAACAATTTAATGGTGGCTTTTCAGATCCCCTCTTCAGTTTCTCCTGCTACTAATAAATCGTCCACATATTGCAATAATTTTACCTCCTTAGGTATTGTGAAATCTTGTAGAATTTTCTCTAAAGTTTGTCCAGATAGATTTGGTGACTCTGTAAACCCTTGTGGTAACACAGTCCATCTTAATGGTTGTTTTCGTCCTGTTTTGGGGTACTCCCACTCAAAGGCAAAATAATCTCCGGATCCCTCATCCAGAGGACAGGCCCAAAAAGCATCTTTCAAATCTGTTACACTATACCAAGTATGTTTGGGAGATATATGACTCAATAAAGTATAAGGATTTGCCACCACAGGGAATTTAGTGATTGTTCGCTGATTTACAGCTCTTAAGTCCTGCACCATCCTGTATGACCCATCCGGTTTCTTTACGGGAAGAATGGGCGTGTTATGAGGGGACATACATGGTTCTAGGGTTCCTTTTTCCAAAAGTCTGTCAACTACAGGTTTTAATCCTTTTTGACCCTCCATAGGTATAGGGTATTGCTTGATTCTAATTGGGCGGTGCGGATCTGTTATTTGAACGCTTATGGGGTCCATTTTTATCTTTCCAGTTTCCCCTTCCTTATACCACACTGAGGGGTTAATAGCTTCTTCATCCTCTTGTGTTAAAGTGTATAACTTAATCTGCAATTTGTCCCCTTGACTCTGAATGCTCAAGTTTAACTTCAAAATCAAATCCCTTCCTAATAAATTGTATTCCGCTTCAGGGAGCAAAAGTAAATCATTAAGACAAATTTTCTTTTCTGTTTCTACTTCTACATCTTTCAATATATTTACTTTAAAAGGCTCTCCTTTTGCTCCTACTACTGACACGTACAAAAATTTTTGCTTTTGCTTTTTGTTTTTCTTCGTCCCTCCTAACATAGACTTTCTGGGCTTCTCTAAGTAACTCCTCTAATCTTCTTTCTTGCCAATCTTCCAATTTTTCTAATTTCCTTCTTATATGCCCCCAGGATTTAGCTACAAATTGTGTTCTAAGGAGTGCGGTCCCAGCCACTGTATTCGGATCAGTTCCAGAGTACATTTGTAGGTTTTTCCTCAACCTCTCCAACCATTCTGTTGGAGATTCGTCTTTCCCTTGTTGTTCATTAAATGCTTTAGTAATGTTTTGCCCTCGGGGAACCTCTTCCCTTATTCCCTGTGTCCTGTTTTCAGCCAGGATAGAGCTGGTTTTCTTCACAGAAGCCAGTGTGACACTGTGTTTTGGATTTGGGATGAGAAACTGTTGATAATGTGCTGATGTTTTGGGTTGTTGCTGAGCAGTCAAGGACAGTCCAGCTTCTCGTGCTGGCCTGCTAGCAAGGAGGTTGGGGGTGCACGGGGAGCTGGGAGGGGACACAGCCGGGACAGCTGACCCAGACTGGCCAAAGAGATATTCCCTACCATCTGACGTCATGCCCAGTACATAAACTGGAGTTGGCCGGGGGGCGGAAATCGCTGCTCGGGGACAGGCTGTCGATCGCCGGGTGGTGAGCAATTGCTGTATTGGGCATCACTTGTTCTTGTACATTCCTGTGTTGGTATTATCATTGTTGTTTCCTTCTTTCTTTCTGTCCTATTAAACCGTGTTTATCTCAACCCACGAGGTTTTATTCCGAATTCTCTCCCCCACCCTACTGTGGGAGGGGGAGTGAGCGAGCGGCTGCGTGGTGCTTAGTTGCCGGCTGGGGCTAAACCACGACAACATTACATCTTTTCATCCTGTAAGAAAGCATGTGTCCCTACAGTACGTACATAGTTACCCCCCAAAACCGCCAATGTCATACAACGTATCACGTGATGCAACGTATCCCGTGATACAACGTATCACGCGATACAACGTATCACGTGATACAACATATCACGCCATACGCTGGGAGGGGTTTGCGCAGCCCCCGCTCTCTGTGCACCTCACAGACCTCTGCGCTTTCTGCTTCTGCCCCTGGTGCTGGCGGCTCTGTGGCCGATGCACCGGCAAGCCCAGCCGCATCCTCCTCCTCCTCAGAGAGTCCCTGGCCGTGCTCAATGAGCGATTGCTATGAACGTACTGTAAAAAGCCCTTTTTATAGCCCGACACAACACTGGCCAATTTCAACTCTAGCTGAGCTTTGCCCTTTTCTGTTCTCTCCTTACACGTATGAACTACAGCTCTGTGATCTTCCTGCCAAGCCGGACCTTGGTCCCAGGGATCATAACATTCCTTTTTCCACCTGAGTTGAAAAAGGAGGTCCCTGTTCAGCCAAGCTGGTCTTCTGCCCCTCTTGTTTGACTTCAGACTCCACCAGATTGCCTGCTCCCGTGCTTGCAGAAGGTGGTTCTGAAAAACTAAGCTGCTCTCTGAGCCCTAAGCCCTCCAAAGCAGCTTCGTAGGGGACACTGCAGACTAGCTCTCTGAGTAGCTTCAAGTTTGCTCTCCTGAAAAGCAAGGTAGCAACTCCCCTGAGCTGTATCTCATTACACTCAAAAGTTTAAACTCCCCTGTTTGGTGATCACTGTGATCCCATCTCCTACGAGTCCTTCTCCATACACAAACAGGAGGGACTAAGAGATCTGTTGGGTAGATAAGCAGCCATGGGGAACCACGGTGAGCAGTGGAGTGAGCTGCTGCATGGGCTACGTGCTTTCCGAGTGCGAAGCCAGCCCCTGGCTCAGTGAGTGCCTGGGAAAGGGAGTCTGCAGCCGTGAAGGACAGAGCCGGCCAGCAGGACAGCTGGCAGCCTTCACTCGGGCATTGCCCACCTTGTGACTGGCTGTACCTGTGATGATGTTAATGCTCTTTGTACACAGGTCTGTTGCGTCGTGCTGTGTTGCGAAGCAGACTTGCAGAGGCGTACCCTGTCTGCCCATCGGGACTCAAGGCACATTTCCTCCAAGCGCAGCAGCCAGGCTTTGGGCAGCCTCGCCTCATGCTGCTTTTGACATTGCCAACCAGGATCGAGTTTCTGTCCTCGGGTTTTCATGTAGGAACCAATTAGTGAACAAGTCCTGTTTTAATGGAGTGGCATCTCAAACAGTATTACGCTGGTAGAAAGCCTTCAGGAGAAGACTGGTGTCCTGTGGATCTCGCAGTAAGGCAGCCAGCAGCTCTGTTTCTGCTATAGCTACAAACATCCACGAGTGAAACAACCGCAGCTTTTTAATACAGTTACAGAGGTTTACACTTTTCTTTGCAGACACAAAGCATGCTTTTGTCTTGAACTTTTCATTAGTCTGAAAAAAAGATCATTGGTAGTATAGGATACCATGCTGTTTATTAAATGTACATAAGTTAACATCTACACAGAAAGGATGTTTTCCTCATCAGAAACAATGCTGAAACGATGAGCAACTCTGAAAAGAAAGGTACATAAGGCTCCCGTGCACAAACCCCAAAGCTTCAAAGGAGAAAGGTGAAAGAGCGCTACATCCTTATGTCACAGGACAACCTGTGATTAACCCGAGTTATGGACACTGTCACATCATAGGTAGTTGGGGCCAGTTCAGATCCCCTGCCTTCTAGATCGGCCGCCTTGATGAGCTGGGTGTTTCAACTGTTATAAAGCTGCAGAATCAACCAGAATCGACACTGAAATGACTGTGCTGGCTACAGAATGGCTAGAATAAATATGGGGGTGTGTCCTGTTTTTTTCCGGTCCTGGAGGGTGGGTGGGATTTGGGGCACCATGTAAGCTGGCTTTTTAAACTCCTCCTTCCCATCAGTCCCTAGGCACAGGCACGTGTTGTGGCTGAAAGCAAAGCATCACCACTCCAGTTCTGATTGACAGAAAGGGGGGTGTTTGCGTCGGTCCAGAGAGCGCTGATGGGTCAGAGAAGTAAGAGCGGAGTTTTTGCTGTAGCTAACCTGGAGTTAACTCAGCTAATGGAAACTGCAAGCCAGTCATGTTTGATCAAGAATACTAAGAAAGGGTATTGTGCTGTGTGCTGCATACAAGGACTTGCACCGACCAAAGGGCAGCAATGGGTGCTCCCTTCTTGTATGCAGCAAGGTGGTGCAGCGTCTCTCTGCCAAGAATGAGTAGCGGCAAAGAAAACCTGGAGGGTTTTATAGTCTGGAACATGCTGTCCAGCGTGTCCCTCGTGTCCCTCTCAGATGATATACACCTCCACGCCCAGCACGCCCCATGGAATCTGCAGGTGACATGCCAGCTCCCCACGGGGGCAGCTGTGCCGGCTGGTGGGCTTTTGCTGACGGAGCCGAGGAGTGAGCCAGCAAGGCCTCCCGCCAGGGCTGGGCTGGGTCTGAGGGCGGTGCGGGGCTGCTCCGGCGTCGCGGTGCCCGAGTGAAATGTGCCGGCCGGAGCAGAAGGACGCGGTGCCTCCCTCCTCGCCTCCGCCGAGGTGGTGCTGGGGCTGCATCGCACCCCTCAAAGCCCAGGCAGCAGAGCTCATGCGGGCAATCCAGGCAGCAGAAAAAAATCGGCACCTGCAAGAAGAGAGTCCAAAGTGCTGATGAAACCATGAAGGCAGGAAGAGGCACGACTTTGTGCCCTGTTCTTTGGGCAGTGTGCTGTCCAAGGGGCAGTTCCTGGCACACGAGAGGGAACCGTCCCTGGCAGTGGCTACGGCACGGCTTTGTCCCCTTCTCCACACGTGTGACACCCTCAGAGCTCTGCAAGTTGACAGAGATGTGCAGCACTGCTTTGCTAGGCAGCAGGGCTGGGCAGGGCAGCTGTGCTGTGGTCCTTTCCAAAAGCCGAGCAGCAGCACGCCTCACTGTCCCTTGCTAGAAAGCCAGGCTTGAAGGCAAAACACGCTGCTTTGGTATTGTTTGGTTGTTTTCTTCTTCCCTCAATTGTCTCAGGTGCAACGTGAGCTTTTTACGAAGTGCCAGTACCTCAGGGTCTACAGCTACGTGACACAGCTCCTTGCTGCGTCTTTGGGATTCAGACACCAGCAGCCAGTGCTGGGCTTGCCAGCTGACATGAACAGAAAAGGGAGACTTTGCCTCTTTCTGTAGGCAGCGGGTCAAAGAGCTCAAAAAATTGCTATGAGCCTTGTGACTCTGCTGGGGTGTTGCTCAGCCTTGCACAAACAGAGCTGCCACAAGTGCCGAAGGAGAGCTGCCAACGCTGGAGTGATATGTTCCTCCTGACAGACACGCTCTCCCACGGGCAGCTGCGGGCTTCCTGCCCGGTGCCATCTCTGCGCACCTCAGAAATATTGCCCATAGTCGGAGCAGTGTTCGGAGCTTTGAAAGATGGGCAGCAGAGCCTGCTACACACCTGGGCTCCTCGTTCTTCTTGCCTGCCTGGATGTCCTCAGTTGCCCATCCCGCAGAGCTCTGCTCCCAACTTGCTCCTCTCGCTGTCCAGTAGCCCGTTGCTCCCCTCTTCACAGGTTGCTCTTCTCGAGCCTGGCAAACTTTCCATTCAATGTATTGTTAGACAGGTCAAGCCATGATAAACGTGAACCAATTCTGCTCTTAAGCACACCTAGCTCATTTTACCTTGTCTCCCCAGAGGAGCTCTCCAGGTGTTCACTTTCTGGAGGGACTGGAGGCACCTGCAATGGAAATGTGCAAGTTAACGGGTGGCAAGGACCTTCCTGCCCAATTGCTACCTTAGCTCGGAAAGGCACAGCCCTTGGATGGGTTTGCTCAGCCCAGCTGAGCCAGTTCTGGTGGCATCACCGCACAAACCGCCATGGCCATCCTGCACCACCCTTCCTCTGCACCTTTGCAGAGCTGCCGGCTAGTGGGTGACCTTGCTTGTCCCTGCGGCAGCACTCTCAACTTCTGACAGTGCTGTCACCCTCTTTGTGGCCCTGACATACCGCTGCTGCTTCTGCTTCCGCCTCTGGTGCTGGCAACTCCTTGGCCGATGTGCCGGCAAGGCCAGCCACATCGTCATCGTCCTCCTCCTCAAAGAGCTGCGGGGGACAGAGGAGGACAGTTGCTTGGCTGGGGACAGGCCCCGGGGCCGGTGAGCCTTCCTCCGGGCCAGGAGCGAGCGTGGGCGGCTCTGCTTTCACTAGGGCAGGACGCAGGGGTGGCTGGAGGTGGGGGAGGTGGGGCGGAGCCGGCTTGGTCCCCGAGCCCCAGCCGGGGTCCCTCTGCTGGGACAGCGCCTCTGCGCAGGAGCCAGCGCCACGGGCACCCCCCGGCCAGGCTGCTTACCTGGAGGGGCTGGGGCAGCGTGCCGTCCTGGCTGCAGAGAGCTGCCAGGGGCCGGCCGAAGAGACCCGCCCTGCCGGCACAGCCCGACTGCCCGGGCGCCTCCGCAGCGGCCAAGGTCCCTCGCCGCGCAAAGGGCCAGGGCAGCCCCCTCGTCCTGCTGCGGGTCCCGCCTGCCGCCAGGGAAAACAGAGCAGAGATCCATGGAGGGCAAGCGCCAGGTGAATGCTGCCCGAGCCTCCGTGCGCTGTGCCCCCGCCAACAGCGAGGGAGAGGCGTGGCTGGGGAACGAGGCGCCCCGGGGGCTCAGCTCTCTGCGGCCGTGCCCTGCGGGAAGGGCAGCAGCAGCCCCTGAGCAGCGCGGCTGCCGCTGCCAGCGCAGGAGAGAGGGGCCGTCCTGCCCCCGTCTCCTCCAAACTCACCGTCCGAGTGGCCACGTCCACCTTGGCTGCCGGAGGGGACGGGAGGTGGCCGCTGCTGGGCACCAGCCTGCAAGAAATGCGCTGCGCTCAGCGAGCAGCCCCGCAGCACGAAGGGCCCCTGGCGAGCTGCATCGGCCGCGGGCCATGAGTGAGATGTGGGGACGGCCGAGATGGCGGCCCGGGGGCTCCTCACCTCTGCCAGGCCCTCGACCAGCCTCTCCAGGCTGCTGGCGTTGAGTGTTTTGGCCTGGGCAAGGGGAGAAGAGCAGCAGGTGAGAAGCGATGGGGCTGGTGCAGGGTTGGAGCAGCCCCTGGGGCAGAGCGGGGCCAGGAGGGAGACTCACGGCATTGCGGCCGCGCAGCTCTTCAGCAGGAGCTTGATGGAGGGCAGCTGGGTGACGCGGGCTCCCTCCACTCCTTCTGCTGGCCTGCGCACGGGGCAGGGGCAGAGAAAGAGCTGTGTGAGACTCAAGCTGCCTCTTCCCTCGCCTGCCAGCCCGGGGAGCCCTTCCAAGCTGCCCCGAAGCAGCTGGGCACCGCCCGGCCGTCGAGCGGAGAGCAGCGGCAGGGGGGAGGACGGGGCTGGGCGAAGCAGCTCCGCCAGCTCTGCCCACTCCAGAGCCGCCCGCAGCCGTGGGGGCAGCTCTCCCCAGCTCAGGAGCGGCGTTTCCGCATCGTACGGCTACGGCTAGAGCATCCCCCCGTGCTGTGAGCACGGGCCCCCAAGCTGCTCTGCCAGGCAGGGCTTACCCACGGAGCGCGCTGAGCCAGAGCTCCTTCAGCGAGCGGGAGCTGCAGGAAAGAGAGGAGAAAGAGCCTGAGCGCCCGCTGCTGCCCAGCCCGCGGGCAGAGGCGGGCGCCGGCACAGCCCTGCCCCGTGGGGACGGCTGCAGAGGCAGGAGGAAGCGGCGTGGGGCCGGACAGAAGCGCTGCCCGGCCCTGCCGGGGACGTGGCACCGAGACCCACCAGAAGGTGACGACGCAGAAGCCATAGGGCCAGGCGAGGACGAGGGACGTGGTGGCCTTGTCTTCCTCCTCCTGGGCGGCATCCCCGGCCCGCCCCTTGCCGCCGCTCAGCACCCACAGCCGGCGCAGGGCCAGGCAGAGCTGCGGGCGCGGGGCGCTGCCACGTCTGCAGAGAGGAGCGGCAGGGAGTGACCTGGAGGTGGCCGAGCCCGGCGGCTGCCCTCTGGCCTCCGCCTGCCCCGCGCACGGCCACGGGTGCAGCCAGCAGCAGGGTGCCGGGGCCTGGGGCTGCTCCTTGGGCGTCCCTGCCCCGGTGCCGGGGCCAGGCCTTAGGAGGAAAGGCAGCCGGGGTCTGCGCCTCTTACTTGGCCTTGGCGATGATCAAGGCATCGCTGAAGAGGAGGAGGTGCCTCTTCCCCGTCCCGCGGCCCTGCGTCACCCGCACGCGCTGGTGGAGCAGCGGCTCGGCTGATGCCGGGCCGGGCGCGCACTGCTGCTCGGGGCCAGGGTAGACCCTGCAGAGCAGGCGGCAAAGGGCGTGAGAAAGGCGGCTGCTGCGGGGCCCGGCTGCGCCGGCGTGTCCCCGAGCCGCGGGGGGAGCCCACCTGGAGCCGTAGCAGCAGTTCAGCTGGCCCATCGTGCCGGGGCCAGGGGAGTCCTCGCGCCAGACACGCTGCTGGGGCTCCGGAGAGCTCCCAGCCGGCTGGAGCGAGGCTGTCGAGGGGGTCCCGGTGCCGGGCAGTGCCGCTGGGTGAGAGCTGGTCTCTCCCTGGAGCTGCCGGGTGCTGGCAGAGCCGTGCCTGCAGGCACTGTGGCCGTTGCCGGGCCAGCGCCGCGACATCACAGCTGCCATTCCGAGCCCGGGGGGGGGCTGGGGGGCGGGGCTGGGGGAGGGGCTCCTGTCTCTCTCGGCCTGGGGAGCCCGGGCCTGGGCACAGCACTGCGGGCATGGCCTCAGCAGCGCTGAGCAGAGGGCAAGGCTCCCCTCCCTCCAGCTGCTGGCAAGGCTTTGCCCAGCGCAGCCCAGGGCACCGCCGCCCGCCGCCTTTGGCCAAGGGCACGGTGCTGGCTGCTGCTCAGCTTGG